>NW_006432447.1:2593079-2618665 GCF_000325575.1 Pteropus alecto | reverse complement strand
GTACTTGATTGGAAAAAACCTTGAACTATTTAAAACTGAGACTTTCTGCTTATTCCTCACTTATAACCAGGCAGCTGAACAATGCTGGGGAAAATCCCACCAAGCTCTTGGGAATCTGCACATTCCATGGTGTTCTCCTACTTCAGATGGTACTCCTTCTCAGTCTCCATTGCTGGCTCCTCTCTACCAACCAGAACTCTAAATGCTGGAGAGTCCTGGGGCTCTGCCCTAGTCTTCTTTTCTCTAATAACACCCTAAGAGATCCCAGTTGACTCCCAGGCCTCAGAATCATGTATTTGCTGATGCTTCTCATTGTTCTTTCTTTAACCTTAATTTACTGTTTCAAAGTCCAGATTCATATATTTAACATTTTCCTTGGATGTCTAGTAGACATCTCAAATTTAAGAGGAACAAACAGGAATCTCAATTTCCCATGCCCCAAACTTGCTTCCTATTGCAGTTATCCATGTCTCACTAAATTACCTCAAACTCATGAGTCATCTTTTATTCCTCTCTTTCTCATATATCCCATATTCAAAACATCAACTCTACCTCCAAAATTTCTCTAAAAATCAATCATGTCATAGGCTCTCGCTTTCTAAAGCTCCACTCCAAGCCACAATACTGTCTCTAAGACTATGGAAATGGCCTCTCGATTGAGCAGGAGCCTGCCTCTAAATCCTAGAATATAAATCTGATTGTAAATTTTTCCTTCCTGAATTTCTTACCCCCTCCCATTCCAATTATACTCCTAGCTTTTCCCATTACACTTGGACCCATAAGATCTTGCCCACCTGTGATGATCAGAGTGTGCTAACTGCTGTAACAGATCTACCCAATACTCAACAATGGCTCAAACAGTGTAGATGATTGTTTCTTGCTCACATAACAGCACTGAGATGGGTGAATAGGTTGGTAAAGTTGTTCTTTTACCCACAGCCATTTAGAGATACAGACTGACATCATCTCTAACATGTGGCTGTCTTTCAAAGTCAATCTGGAGGTCATTTTTATTCTAACTAGCTGGAAGGGGAAAATGAGCAGGGAGGAGTGCTCAGGTGATTTTTATGAGGCAGAATTAAATATCTCTTCACATTGCATAGACTGGAACTTCATGGCCACACCCACTTCCCAGGCGGGCTGGGAAATTGGTCTAGCAGTATGCCCTGGGTTTCAGTGAGTTGATGCTGATCTCTGCCACACTGCCTCTCTGATCTTCTCTTCCTCCATTCCTACTCAAGTTCCCTATGCCCAGCCACTGTGGTTTTATTCCTGAATGAGTGGGACACACCAAACACACCAAGCTCATTTCTTTCTCAGTATACTGGGTGTACTCAGTATACTGGGTGCATGGATTATGTTTCTTCTGCTCTGAATGCTCTTCTTCAATAACCATGCAAGGTTGCTTCTTCCTTACAACCAGTTCCCAATTCAAATGCCATCTGGCACTCTGCCAAAGCAGCACTGGCATATCAGTCCCTCTTTTCCTTATTATCCCACTTAATCTTCTTTATAACACTTAGTAGGAGCTTCTGGAAAGAAGAGACTCTGTCTCGTTCACCACTCTATCCTTCCAAGGCTAAATCAAAACAAAGTAGGGAATTAATAGATCTATATATTTTGATTGACTCCTACTCTTCGAATATTTCATCCTACCTTGAGATATTTTTTGTTCTGATTTTTTCTTAATTAGAGCACTCCCTTAAGTAATTTACTTAGAAGTATACTGGGTACATAGATTATGAGTTTCCTTAAGATGAAAACAAACTTTCTCTTTCTACACGAAAATTTATTGGATGGTATAAGATTCTTGGATCACAATGCTTTTCTCCAAAAACTATATATAGTTCCACTGGTTTCTGGTGTCCAAAGTGGCAGATGAGAAATCTGTTGTGCTCTGATCTCTTGCATTTGTAACTCAACTTCTCACGGTGTTTGGAAGCCTGTAACCAAATCTCTACTTCCCCAGAGTTCAGAAATTTTATCAGGTGTGTATCTTTTTTTGTTTTCTTCATTATTCTTGCCTGACACTACAGTGTGCATTTTCAATTTAAAAATTGATATCTTTTTCAACTCAGAGTGTTTACATTTTCACTTCTAGGTCTGGTCATTTATCTGCTCCTGAAACTATGCATTTTGCATCATAGGTCTTCAGGATCTCCATGCCTCTTATTCTTTTTACTATTTTTTTCTTTGTATTTTTTGCACTTGTGTAGTAAGATAGTTTTTTATGTGTTGTTTTAGATTACTAATTCAGTTTTCAGTTGAGTCAATTCTATTTTGTAGTTCTGCAACTGTATTTTTTCAAATCAGAATTTTAAAAAATTTAAGTAAGCTTTTTAAAAATTCTGTGAGGTGTATGCATTTTCTATGAACTATTATTTAATTTTTCTTCTGTTTCTTTTACTAAAGCTTCCTCTTTAGAAAGCATTCTGTCTCTTTGCTTCGTCTCTCTTCATGTTACCATCTTTTGACTCGTAATTACTTATTCCACACCATGTGTCAGTGGGCGTTGCTTCCTCTGGCACATGTTCAGGTCAGGCTGAGGGTCTCTCAAACAGTGGTGGATTGGAACATTAAAGGACAAGAAGGAGGAGGAAATGAAGATGGTGGTTTTCTCTTAGCGCCGTGACAGCTATCTCTGGGCTCAGTGTCTTGGGCCTGCTCATGTTGCTGGTGATCAGTTGTCCTCACTCCAGACTTTGCCAGACAGGGCCCCACCTCACTTGTCACTGGGTTGTACATCCTCCAGGTGATAGAAGCAAGTCCCACAGAATAGAAGTTGACTTCTGCCCACATCTATTCAGTCTCTTTGGAACCCGAAACCTTGGATATGTGTCGGATCCTCTGTAGGCTAATTTGGCATCAAGGAGACTCCCATCTTCATTGTTATTTTTGCTTTCTTGTTGAGTTATTGCTGTGGGAAATTTGCTAATAGAGGGCATCAGAAATATAGACTTAAACTGCCATCTCAGATTTCCTTCTTGACCTGCTTTATAATTCACTTGTCCAGTGTGTAACTGTAATTACCCTCCCTCTGTTGGCTTTACCACCCTACACTTCTCCTTTCAACTTTATTCCCAGGGCATATAACCTCAGGTCTGGGCCAAAAACTCATCAAAAACAAAGATCCTCAGGGACCATCACCTTCTTCCCTAGGGAGGTGGGATGGGTTAAAGGGATCAGGGCCGGAAATGGAAGGGATGAAAGATGAGTAACATGCAGTGTCTATCTCATAGAGGCACTGTGGTCAGTCAGCTCTGAGGCTGCCCCTGCACAATGGGCATTATCCCAGCAGGAACCAGAGGGAAATTGGGGCAAGAATAGGACAGTTGGTTGGGCCTCTGGTATAGGCCTCAAACTGAAAGGGTAAGAGGGATCCCAGATGATTCCCACTCTCTAACCCACTGCCCAGGCAGAAGAGTCTTTGGGAAGTGGCATTTGTTCTGCTATTGTGCCATTCTGCTTGGAGGACTTAGCAGGCACATGTGAGAAATAGACTGGCCAGAGACGTGGGATGCAAATCATGGCCACCTCTCTTTTTAAGAAACATAGCTAACATAGCTTTCTGGTTGCTGGATAGGACTGAGAAATGTAATATATCTGGAAAGCAGGTTAGAGTTCATCAGGGAAGAATAAAAGAAATCTTTAATGTTTATGTATCTTTAAGGCTTAGGCAATCTCAAAAGTTTATAAGAGAAGAGAAGGTCAATACTTGTTTCCAGACAATGCTGATTAAGATTGAAAGTCAAGGAACCACATTTGTAATGAAAGTTTAAGTAAACACAGATGATCTCTAAGATCTATCAACTCAGTGCTGGTATCACCGTTCTAATTAAATCAATTGTTTAGCTGTCTGTCTCTCCTGTGCCTGGATCTGTGCCATGTGCCGAGGATACTGAGGGGTATAAGATAAGATTGCTCTTTTAAAGAGTTTCCTATATTGGTAGCAGAATATGAATTAGGAAAACACAAGAAAATACAAAGAAAACAGTAAGTGGAATGATAAAGGGCAGCATGGGATCCAAGAGGAGTGAAGTGACACCTAACCCAGCCTGGTATGAGGACGTCAGGAGAGTTTCCATGGAGATGCTTGAGCCACCTGGGGAAGCCAGTTGCCTACACTTTTCTGAAGTAACCTGCGATATTATCTGTAGGTTAGTAAACAATCCAGGTAAAGAGAATTTGAATCACCTCCCCTCCAATTCTACCCTCAGCCCCTGCACAGAAGCACCAGGTGGGTCTGGTCAGTGTTTGAATCCTAGATGGCCAGGGCCAAGGACCTATCCAGCAGCCTAGAGGGCAGGAGTAGTCCAGGAATGGTAGGCAGAGCCAAAATTTCAGAGCCAAGAACTTGAAGGGTTGCATTTTGGAGTGGAGCTGGGAGTGTTTGTAACGAAAACTATTATGAAGTGGAAAAGGCACACGTGCTATGCACGCAGCAAGGTGGCTAGGAAAATTACGGGGACTAGAAAAGACTGAGGGGAGAATTGAGTGGTTTTCCCATCAAAAACTCCAAAGGATGGGATAAGAGCTCCAAGTAACAAATGCTTTCCAAGCGTCAATTTTCAAAGATTCCTTAAACTTATGAAAGTTGTCCAAAGACCCTGTGTAATCTTGAGATTCCAATAAGAATTTCCAAATTTGAGAAAAAATTCCCATATTTTGGAGCTTTTCTTAGCATCTTAGAAGGACTGAGCAACAGGTGAGAATCCCTGAACATAGGTCTTCTCTTTTTCTTCCTTCCCCTCCACCTCCTCCTTCTTCTAATGGCTTTATTGAGATATAATTGGCATTCGATAAACTATATATATTTAAAGTATAAAATTTGACAAGTCTTGCCATATGTACATACCCAAGAAAGCATCACCACAATCAACCCTAAAAGTTTCATCATACTCTTTCGGAAACTCTCCCTCCTGCCCACCCAACTCCAGGCAATCACTGGTCTACTTTGTTAATATACATTAGTTTACATTTACTAGAGTTTTTTATAAGTGGAGTCATACAATGTGTACTCTTTTTTTGGTCTGGCTTTTTCACTCAGCATAACTATTTTGAGGTTTTTCCATGTTGCATGCCTAAAGAGTTCATTCTATTTCATTGCTGAGTCGTATTCTAGTATATGGGTATACCACCATTTGTTATCCATTCACCTGTTAATGGACATTTGGGTCACTTCTAGTTTGGAACATTACAAATAAAGCTACTATGGACAGTTAAATACAAGTCTTTGTATGAACATATGCTTTCTTTTTTCTTGGGAGTGCAATGGCTGGGTCACATGGTAGATGTAAGTTTGACTTAAGAAACATGTCTAACTGATTTCCAAAGTGGTTCTTCTAATTCACATGCCCACCAGCAGTATATGAAAATTCTACGATGTCACCGACACTTGCTATAGTGAATATTTTTCACTGCAGCTATTTTAATAGATGTGTCGTGGTATTTCATCATGTTTTTAATGTACATTTCCTCAATAACAATGAATTCCTTTTTATGTATTTCTTAGCGACTTGTGTATCTTCTTTGGTGAGGTGCCTGTTAAAATCTTTTGTCTATTTTTAAATTGTGTTGTTTCCTTATTGAATTTTGAGAATTCTTTGTATATTATAAATACATGTCCTTTGTCAGATATAAGGATTACAAATATTTTCTCCCAGTCATTGACTTGTCTTTTTGTTCTCTTAATAATGTCAGCGGCAGCTTTTAATTTTGACTAAGTCTAATTTATTAACACTTTTTCATGGACTGTGTTTTTGGTGCCATATTTAGGAAATATTTGCAGGGAGACCCAGGTCAAGCTGACCTTTGCTGGCTGACTGGAAATATCCAAAATATCACCAATGGAGAGGGACTATGAGTAACCAATATGTCTCCTGATTCTGGGTAGGAGTTGAGTTCAGAGACAGAGGATTAAAACAAAACAAAACAAAACAAAACAAAACAAAACATAACAAATCTCTCCTACATAAGCTGAATCTGTAAATAAAAATTCCAAAACCAAAGTAAAAATTTGATGCTAAGAAAGATTGACAACTATAAACTGAATTTACTCCAGATAAAATAAAAATCACAATGTGAAAATTACTTTTAAAAAGGTTTATTTCGGTATATATCTATATCTATATTTCTTCTTCAGAAATAATACTAAAATCTTAAATAGAACAGAAAATTTGATTATAAAAATAAAGAGGTATATTTAGGATTCTCAAAGAGATAAATGACATCTGTGAATAAAATAGAAATTTATGAAATTAAATAGGCAAAATGGAAAAGAACTGGTGGATATAAAAAAGAGCGATTCAAAAGCCCAGAAAATAAACATATGGAATATTAAAAATATTAATAGGATCAGCTTTACTTTGGAAGTTGAAAAAAAATTAAGAGATGGTGCATATGAATTCATTTGGAACATAACATAAAAAGATAAAAATAAAAAATGAGGAGACATGGAGAAACTTTAAAGTACGTGAGATTTTTCAGAAAAAAAAAGAAATGGTAGCACGATTAAGTATGCATCTTAAAATTAAAAGAAAACAGGTATAAATCTTCATGACCTTGAATTAGGCAATAGTTTGATTTCCTATATGACATCAAAAAGCACGAACAACAAAAGAAAAAATAGATAAATTGAAAACCATTAAACTTAAAAACCTTTGTTCTGCAAAGTACACCATCAAAAATTAAAAGACAACCCACAGACAGTAAATTTTTTTCCCAATTATACCTGATAAAGGACTTATATCTGTAATATATAAAAAACTTTACAACTCAATAATAAGACAAATAACCCAAATTAAAATGGGTGAGAGATCTGAATATACATTTGTCCAAGAAAGATATGCAAAAGCACTTGAAAAGATGCTGAACAACATTATACATTAGGGAAATGCAAATCAAAACCATAATGACATACCACTTCATACCTGTTAGGATAGCTAGATTCAAAAAGTCAGATAACAAGTATTGTGAGAGTGTGGAGACATTGGAGCCCTCATACACTGCTAGTGGGAATGTAAAATGATGCAGCCCCTTTGGAAAACAGTCCAACAGTTCCTCAGCAGGTTAAATATAAAGTTACCATGTGATTTAGAAATTTCACTCCTAGGAATACCCAAGAAATAAAAGCATATTCCACACCATAACTTGTACCTAAATGTTTATAGCAGCATTATTCACAATGGCCTTAAAGTGAAAACAATCTTTATCAACCGATCAATGGATAAATAAAATGTGGCACATCCATATGAGGTATATTCATATGATGAAATATTATTTAGCAATAAAAAAGAATGAAGTATTGCTACATGCTATAGTATCAGTGAACCTTGAAAACATTACTCCAAATAAAAATAAAGGGATGAAAGATGAGTAAGTTACAACAGACCACATATTATATGATTCCATTTGTAAGAAAAGTCCAGGATAGGCAAATCCATAGAGACAGCAAGTAGATTAGGATTGTCTAGGGATCAAAAGGTGAGGTCTAGGAAAAATGTGGGGTGACTGTAGTGGGTACGGAGTTTCTTTTGGGGGGTAACAAAATTTTCTAAAATTGATTGGGGTGATAGTTGCACTCCGTCAATATATTATAAACCATTGATTTGCATACTTTGAGAGGGTGAATTGTATGTGAATTATATCTCAAAAAATCTTTTTTATTATGAAAAATAAAAAACAGAGTAAAAGAAAATTAGTGTGTAGTTTTCAAACCAACTAAGGGAAAAAGAAAAGACTAAAGAAAACTTTATTCAAGAAAAGGCAAGAAAGTCAAAAGTAGAGACAACCAATTGATCACAAATAATAAAAATCAAGCTTTTTGTTTTGCATTAAAGACTTCCCTAGTACAAAGTCACAAAGAATATTGGAAAATAAAGACATGAACAAGATATAACTATCAATACAAATCAAAAGAAAGAAAGCTATGTGGCATTGCCAATATTACGAAAAATTGAATTGATGGAGGAATAAATACTAGGAATAAAAAGGAGTCTTATATCTTGATCAAATATTCCAGCAAGAAAATATAATCATGAACATGTAAGCCATGATATATTCATACAATGGAATACATGATAATGATGAAAATGAATGAGCTAGATCTTAAATGTATCAACATTGGTAATCTAAAAATTGCATTATTGAGTGAAAAATGCAAGTCGTATCTCAAAACATAAGGAATGACACTTTTATGTAAGTTCTAGAATGTAGAACAATGTATATTGTACATGAATAAATATATAGTCCATGATTTAAAAATTTTATGACATTTGAATAAATGCTTAAATCCAACCACTGCTTCTAGAATACAGGAATTGCAGAGATTTAAGGAAGTGGTTTTTACCCCTGAAGAATCTGAATACATACAATTTTCACCAATAATAACTAAATCCACATCAGATTTAAATTCCAGAAAATACACAGGATGCCTAAACACCCCTGATCTGCTGTTCTGTGCTGGGCGTAGGATGATGAGTGAGGTACAGCTCCTGCCCTGAGGGACCTCCTAGCCATCACGACTGAAGGAAAAGCAAATACAATATGATGTGACAGATGGAGGGATGGGAAAAGTTCAGGGAAAGTACATCCAATCCTCTCTATGGGCTCAAGGAAGACTTTGAAGAAGATGCCTCCTGCACAGTCTTAAAGGATGAGAGTAGCTCTCCAAGTGAAGGTGGCAGGTCAGGCTGGCATGAACAAAAGCATGCAGCTGGAGCTGCATGGAGTTTGTGGACCCCTACATGGTTTGGTTCTCCCTGTTTGGGTATAAAGGTGCAGATGGGCGGCGGGGTGGAGCGAGGGATTTGGTCAGAGAGATGGGCAGGGACAGATCACCAAGGACCATGCAAGCATGCCAAAGAACTGGAACTTGAAGCCAGGGGTAAAGGGCAGCCACTGCAGAGTTTTCAAGATGGACAGGAGCACAGCCAAATTTGCATTTTGGATGCCTCATTCAGGCAGCCAGGAGTAGGGCTGGGACCCAGAGACAGCAGGTAACTCCAAGAGATGAGGAAGGTCTGAAACAACCCAAGGTTAGAGAGGTAGATAAACTTAATAGAGTTTAGTAAGATTGGCATAAGAAGAGGTTGAACCTACAAATACAGCCAGAGTGAGGCTTGAGTGAGTCCTAGGAAGTTTAAGAGAGGGAGGATGGATGAAGACAATCATGAGTTTATTCTCTGGTGCTTCACAGTCCTGAGGATTAGGAAGAGTTCAGTCAATCCTTTTCATCCTCATGACTGCAGATTGTGTAATTTATGCAGGTCAGTGATCAACAGTGGCAGGAGAAGTGATTTGTAAATTATTTCAGCTTCTGGCTTTTTAATTTTTTTTTGTAATAATTATCTTGAATTCACATTATCTATGACGAAACGTTGACACAGAGATTGAAGTGAGAGGTTAAGCATCACTGAATTGTACTGAAATAAGAGGAAGCTAATATACATTCTTGACATTTTTGCAGTATCAAATCTGATTTTGTCACATTTACAAGGTACTGTGAGCTGGGATCCAGAGGTGATGTGTTATCATTGCCTAACATAGTGTTCTTTAATTATCAGTACTATCACACTTCCTGCATAGCAGATTGGAATTGCTAGAAATAGCACAAACTTGAAAATTAGCGTTTTTCTCTTAAATAATCAGGACGATATATTTATAGTTTTCATGGGATTAGTGTCTCAACGAAGGTAAACTAATTTCACACTCAAAGGTGAGGTAGTCCCTCCCCCTTACCGTGAGATCCCCATTCTCTAGGGTCTATTTTTTCAGTCCCCAAATTTCTACAGCATGTATAAGCCTCTCCATTTCCCCCTCTCTAAAGGGGTGTTTCTACACTTGGCTTGCCCTTGTGATAATTCACTATGTTAGCAAGGAATCCATGATGAAATAAAGATTTGCTTTTCTTTATCAATCATTACTTACCAGTCTGTGACATTAATAACACTTGATCACATGAATTGCACAATTTTTTAAACTTTGACAAAAGTGAAAATGCCTTGTCTAGGTCACTGAACTCTAAATCACCTGTAAACTACTGCCCATCAACTGGCAGTTGAGTGGGAGAGGAAGATAATGGAGGACAAAAATTAAACAAAGGATAAGAGATGGAGAGAATTCTGAGTGGTTCTTGGCACAAAAGTGAAGTGTATGGAACCAACACTGGGAGTTTTCTCCCTATCTGGGTCTTCATCCTTCCTCTGTATCGACTTTATCCTACGTTATAGGCACACAACACCCTCTGGGGAGCCCCATGCAGGCCCACCTTCCCAACATGCATCCCTGATCCAGAACCCCTCTCCCATCACATTAAAATTGCCATCCTGTATTTAGAGTTGATACCGCTCATTTAAGAAGAAAGCAACCTTTTGGAATGAATCAAACTTCCAGTATAAATGCCTGGTGTCCAGCATGCTAGTGATTCTCATGTTATAGGAATTTTTCAGGAGTGCGAAGAAATGAGGAATTTCAAGCCCCAAGCTTTGGATTCTTTCTTAGAGTTATATAGAAACTTTTGGCTAAGTTGTCTATACACAAAGCCGGCCTTGGGAGAATGGCCTTCACTGTCAACATCACTCGTGTTGCTCTTACATGTTATACTTTTGCAGTAAGCTTCACAATGAATGAAAGGGTCTTTCTGGCAAAGACATTGTAAACTTGAGGGAAGGGATTACAGCCAACACATCTTTGTTTTTGCAATGTTGTAGCTATGTGATCTTCTGACCATTGTGGGTGTTCCATAAATAGATGCTGATAATAGGAAGAGAGAGAGAGTGAGACTAAGAAATAGAGAACTCCAGACAAACAGACAGTACAGGGAAGTCTTTAGAATGGAAAGATAAAGAATGTTAAAATAGAAAACTGTTGCAAAGAAAGAACAAGAGACTAAAAAAATAAAATAATAAAATAAGAGAAAGTAAATGCAAAACAACAAAAAAAAAGAAAGAATTCTAGGTTCTTAGGTTTAAGACTGGAAGAGATCTTAGAGGGAACTGAGATCTGTTTCCATTCAAAGCCAGATTTCTATGCCTGAATCATGGGAGGCTTTGTCTGCCTGGTATCATTAAGAACTTGACAAGGCTGAATGGTTAGTCAGGGTCTTTTCAAAGCTGGTAGACACTGTAGATGTTGGTAACTGGCCCATGATGTGGAGCTTCACACAGAAAATCACATTTGTAGTGAACATTGACTTTCTGCAGCCTACCACTATTCTTTCTTTAAGGAAAAAACTATCCCAATTAACTTCTGGAAGAGCAGCCCTCTCCACTCTCAGTCTAGGTGCTGTAGGAATCCACTCACCTTAGAGTCTGAGGGTTCATGTGGCAGTCAGGCTTAGCCAATCACAGCGTTGCATTCTCTTGGCCACTGTGAGTCGTTCACTGATGTATGTATGGCCCAAATCCCAATCCAAGACAATAAAACAGAACCTTGATGCTTTCTGGGGCTGTTAAGAAGGAAGCCTCACTCCAAATTGCCACAAACATAACAAGTGATGCCTAACAGATTTTGACATGGAGAAGTGAAAAGATTGGTAAATCTTCTCCTCAAAACAATTATAAAACTGGGGGAAATTGTCAAAATAACAATTTCAATGCTCTGGAAATTGACCAGAGGCAAACAACACATTGAGAAGTGTTTATTCATGTAAAAACTGCTGAGCTTCAGGTAAGAACAGTGGGAGTCTGTGGCATTATTGCCTGGAAATGTTTATAATCTTCATTTCCCTAAACTTGGTTGTGAAGTGATTCTACAACAGTGGGGTAGGGTGTGAACACCAGCAGCATAATAATAGCTGGGAGAAAATATTTGTAAATCATATATATGTAAAGCATTTGTATTAAAAAATATATACAGAAATCTTACAACTCAATAATAGGAAAATAAGCAACCTAGTTTAAAAACAGATAAAAGATCTGAGTAGATATTTCGCCAAAGGAAATATGTGAATGGCTACTAAGCATATGAAGAGGTGTTCAACATCATTAATCACTAGGGAAATGCAATTAAAACCACAAAGAGATATCATTACATACCCACTAGAAAGGCTCTAATTCAAAATGACAAAGTCAAGTGCTGGAGAAGGTGCAGAGAAACAGAAACTCTTGTGCATTGCCGGTGGAAAAATAGACCGACTGGTATAGCCACTTTGAAAACGTTTGATACTAAAAAAAAATTACACATAAACTTATCATATGACTTTGCAATTCCACTCACATATCTAATGGAGAGAAATCAAAATATATATTCACACGAAGACTTGTACACACATTTTCATAGCTTAATTCACGGGAGTCCAAAATGCACATCAATTGGTGAATGGAAAAACAATAAGTGGGGTATTTATACAATAGAATTGTATTTAGTAATAAAAGGAACAAACTTAGATAGATGCTACCATGGACGAACCTTAAGAACATTATGCTAAGTGAAAGAAGGCAGACACAAAAAGCTGTATGTCATATGATTCTATTTATATAAAATGTCCTAAAAGGGAAAACCTAAAGTGGCAGTAGATCAGTGGTTGCCTGGAGCTGGAGTAGGAGCAGGGATTATTACAAACACGCATGAGGGAATTTTTGAAGTGAGAAGAGTTTTAAAATTACATTATGTTATCTATTGCGCAACTCTATAAATTTACTAAAAATTATTCATTTGCACAGTTCCAATGGGAGAATTTTATAGTATGTAATTTTTACCTCAATAAATCTAAAAAAAGAGAGAAATAAAGAGAGAGCTATCTACTTTCACTTGTGATCAGAAACATGCAAATTCAAGAACCTAAGAAATAACATTTGTCGCCTATTACAGGGCAAAAATATTAAAGAGTTAAATTACATATCACTGGCAAATATGCAGGAAAACATTGGATATTTGCTTTAGTTTTTTAGTAAGAAATATGGAAATAACTATTATAATTAAAAACATCTATATTCTCTGGCTCTACACTCCCATGCCTGGAAATATATCCCATAGAAACAAAGATATAGCATTCGAGTATGTGTTTTAAAAGATCTTGTTATAACATTATATTTTGTAGCAAAATTTAAAAACCAATCTGGAAACAGAATATTTGCCTATCAATGTGGAATGAATAAACTATGATGTACTCATACTGTGGCTCCAGTGTTCAGTTGCAGTTAATTTCAAGAGAAGTGTGATGACATGGGGGAATTAGGTAGGTACCCAATCCTTGAGAGGGCTGGAGGAGTAGGGGCCAGGTTGAGTTTTCAGGAATGATGTCCAGGACAACAGCACAGAACTGGCCCACCAAGGATGCTATTCTCTCTGGAACAAACAGATAGCAATAGTGGTATATTGTATTATTGTTTTCAATTATTTACTCCCCTTTCTTCAAAGGGCATTATGTGTCACCATCTCATTAACATAAAACTTGGCCACATGACTTGCTTTGACCAATGAAATGTCAATGAAAGTAATATGCACCAGTTCCAAATAAAAGCTTCAAGTGCCTTTATATAGTTCCACCATCTCTCTTTTCAATCTGTCATACAATGGTGTATCCTAGACAGGGGCTATCAGCAGCCTGAATCCCAGAAAAATAAAGACGCAGGAATAGAGTCAAATCAAACCCACAGCCAGTGTACAACATCAAGCAGAGTTGCTCTTTGTCATTAACCACTAACATTTTTATTACCTAGCAAAAGCTGGCTAATAAAGCTAGATATTCAGGAAGCTACAGCCCGAATTGCTGGATCCAAGAAGATAGACCATAGCAGTCATCTAAAGCAGCAAAATAACTGCCTCGTATCCTGACTCTGCTTATTCATGAAGCTGGGCTCCAGTCACTGGGGCTCCCAGTATAGCTCCCATGCCACAGCCGCTATGACTACAGCTGAGATGAGAGAAACAGGCAAAGCAAAATTCTTCCACTCTTCTGGCTTCCGAATCTCTCTCAGGTGCTTGTTCGCCAGAAACTAGGTCAAATGGGAAATTGTAGGTCTAGAATGGGCTGGAGATGGAGCCTTTAGCATATAGTAAGACACATTCAAATAAGACCAGAATGCAGTTGAGCGTGCTCATCACCTGCAATATTTGCCACTCATATTGTGAAATATCATTCAGGCTTTAAAAGAGTAAATTAATCCTGATCACTTAGGTTATAGTTTGCAACTGGCATTCCATTCTAAAAGGAGGCTATAAAAGCTAGTAAGACATGTCAAAAGAATAGAGGAGGCAATTATAGGAGCTCCTATTGGCAAAAGTTCGGAAAACAATTTTTTTTAAATTGCAAAAGATTAAAATGCATTAAATATATGCAAATGAGTTTTAATGATACTCAAATAGTATTAGTGAAATTATAGATTTAGGTAACTGACTCCCAATATCACTGGGTGAAAGGATTTTGGGAAACTTTATAATGGATGCGTAGGCTGACAACTCCTGAACCATCAATCTATCTCAATATCACTCGAAGTGGAACAATCACATGTAATACAACAGGAAGTCAAAAGTGTTGCATCTACGTTTTATTTAGCCTCTAGATCTAACCGTCAGTTTATGGATAATATAGGGGATAGAGGAACATGTTAATTGATACCTTGAGGATGTGGTCACCTAAATTTAGAATGTGGTAAAACTAAATTTACCTGCGCATATAACCAGTTTTCTTCACAAAATAATGGCCTGTTTAAAAGGGGAGAAGAGAAACTATTATGAATTAAAAGTGACTTAAGAGAAATATCAGTGGAATGTGACTTGAAGACTTCTTTAGAACCTTATAAACAAACCAGATATAAAGACACTTTTTTTTAGATAATAAGAAAAATTCGAACATGGATTATTAGATGATATTAAACAATCATTCATGTGCTGGGTATAATAGGCATTGTGATTATTTTTTAAATCCTCACCTGTTAAAAATATATGGTGAATTATTTATAAATAAAATATGATCTATGAAATTTGTTGCAAAATACTGCAGCTCTTGCCAGGAAAGAAGGGAGGAAAGGAAAGAAGGAAAGAAGAAAGGAAGAAAGGAAGGAAGGAAGGAAGAGAGGGAGGGAGGAAGGGAAGGGGGAGAGAAAGAGGAGAGAGAGACAGAAGGGAGGTGTATTAGTTTTTGATTGTTGCTTTAATGAATTATTACAAATTTAGTACTGTAAAAAAACACATTGATTATCTTGCCGTTCTGTAGATTGGCAGTCTGACATGGTTTTCACTGGACTAAAATCTCGGTGTTGGCAGGCTGTTGCACTTTCTGGAGGCTCTAGGAGAGAATCCATTTCCTTTGCAGCTTCTAGAGGCCCTGCTTCATAGCCCTCTAACTCTATCTTAAAATCCAGCAAGGTTGCACTTTTCCCAACATTCTTCCATAGTTATATCTCCTTAACTAGAGTTAAGAAAGATTCTCTAATTTTAAAGATTTACATGGTTAGGTTGGGGCCACCTAGATAACGAAGGATAATCTCTTCATCTCAAGGTACTTAATCACATCTGCAAAATCCTTTTTGCTACGTAAGGGAACATATTCCAAGAGGGTAGAATGTAAACATATTTGGGGGGCCATAAATGGCCTACCACAGGAAGGATTAATGAAACAAGATTGAAAAAATGTAAATATTGATAATTGTTGAAGCCAGGTGATGGATCCGTGAGAGTTCATTATACTTTTCTCACTTCTTTTGTGTATGTATGAAAATTTCTGTAATAAAAACCTACAAAGAATGAGTTAGGTCTATTACACCTGACTACAGAGGATTTCCATGATGAATTATAAGGTGGAAAAAGCAAACTTCAGGGAAATGTAATATAATCCTAGTTTTATAAAATAAACAATGTCAGAAGTTCTATATATTTGCCTGCTTGCCCATCTTTCTTTTTCTTTCTTTTCTCCTTCCCTCCCTTTCTCTCTCCTTTCTCTCTCTCTCTCTCTCTCTCTCTCTCTCTCTCTCTCTCTCTCTCTCTCTCTCTCTCTCTCCTTTCTTTCTTTTTCATTTATCCATCTATGATTAAATAAATTTGGAAAAAGCCAGGATCAAATATTTGGTAAACTGTTAATATATTGGTTACGTACAATGTGTGTATTAGAGTAGGGGAGAAGTAAGCAAACTCAAAAGAGTTCAGTAAAAGCAGTTATTTTATTTCAAAAGCAACTATATAAGTCTATTCATACAAGAAAATTTAATGTATAAAATATTTAAATATATGTATATATCTGTTGAGTGAAGGGAGTGACAAACAAAATGGATGGAGTCAGGCTCCCTCCCAACAAGCTGTGCGGTTTCTGGGTGGCCTTAGCTACAGAGTTCCAGGTGACCTTTGATACAGTGACTTATGTAGCCTTAGATACAGCATGCTATACAACCTGTAGATTGTGATTGATTTTAGTGCCGGCCTTAAGCCACTGTTATGCACCTTGTTATAAGAACAGCCCCGCCTGTGCAGGCTGGGGGGAGCTGGAGCTCTGCCTGTGCCTTGCTGTGTCCTGCTTTGCCTGAATAAAGCTATGTCACATCTGCCCACGGTTCTTCACATGTTCTTCCAGCTGCCAGAACTGTGCACCCCAAGCTTTGGTACCCCAAACCTGCAGAACAATATCTATTTCTATATATCTGCATATAGAGATACGTGAATGAATGGTCACCCAAATCTAGTTATCTCAAAGTAGAAGGTATTTTGTGTGGTTTTTATTTTCTCTTTATACTTTCCTCTATTGTTTGAAAAATGTTTTATGCTAAACATGTATTCTAAAAAATCATGAAAAATAGAGTACAGTGATTTTAATTATGGAAAATAAAAGAAATATGAATAGTATTAATATTCCTAGTGTCGGGGGCTTACCCTCTAGTCACTGTTCTTTTCCCAACTCCTCAGCAGAGAGAGGACTGAAATTCTAAATGGTAACCAACAATGAGGACGAATTTATGTAGGTTAGAGGGAAAAAGTAGGGTGTGACACCCCCAAACTTTAGACTTTGTTAGAAAATACATACAGTTAAAGATATATATTTTAAAAATTTGAGCAGCCACTACAATAATAGACATGAATATTATGTCTATCAAACCAACAAAGGAAAAAATGGGGTGGAGGGAAGAAGCAAAGTCAAATCAGATCATAGGAAAAAGAGAAGTTTGGAAAAGAGAAAAATTGACAGGAAAAACATGCTAAATGATAAAAAAAAAAATATTAGCAAACCAGGTATAAACATACTCAACTAATCTATTAAAATACAGGGACAATCAGAACAAAGTTTTAAAATCCATTTATTTGCTGCTTATAAGAATCACAAATAAAATTAATATAGAAAGGTTAAAAATAAAGGATAGAGACAGCATATTATGCAAATATGAGCCAAAAGAAAACTGTTCTATTAGACGAAATAGATTTTAAGGTGAAAAGCATTAAGACAAATAGTATAATTCATCAAGATATAATAATTATGACCTTAAGCTCCTGAAAACATGACCTAAAAATAGGCAGGATTACAAAGAGAAATAGATAATCCCCGATCCTAGTTGGAGGTGTTAATAATATGCAGCTGTCATGAAATGATGGATCAAGAAGACAAAAATTAGTTAGGGGCTCTAATCCCATGTAGAGAGGCACAGTGTTTCAGACTGAATGTTTGTGTCTCTCCCCAAATTCGTATGTTGAAACCTGATCTCCAATGTCGTTGTATTAGGCGGTGAGGGCTTAGCAAGGTGATTAGGTCAGGAGGGTGGAGCCATCATGAATGGGATTAGTGCTCTTATAAAAGAGATCTCAAAAAAATCTCTCTCCCCTTTCATCAAGAGAGATTATTGTTCAAACACTGCCATCAATGAGGAAACAGGCTCTCACCAGACATGGAATCTATCGGTTCCTTGATCTTGGACTCTCCAGCTTTGAGAACTGTTAGAAATAAATGTGGGTTGTTTGAGCCACACGGTGTGTGGTATTTTTTTTTATAGTAGCCCAAACAGATTAAGACATACAGAGACAGATCAGGGAGGGAGGAGAGAGGTTTCAAGGGCCCTGGAGCCCATTTCCAGTCTCCCCCAGGCACACACCTCAGTGAAGACCGTATGAGCCTAAAATTAGATCTTTTCCCTGAGCTCATTCTAGTTGTGTTTCTGAAAGAATTTGTCACTGCACAATCTAAGAAGGTCAGCCAAATCTTTAAGGCCAAATCAAAGCCAATCCAGACATTGAAATACAAATTGAAAAACATTTGTTAACCAGATAAATTTTTTCAAGTATATATAAATTTTGGACCAGAGACAGATGAAGGAATGTTTTACTCTGAAAATGGATTGAAAAATACAATATTAACGTGAATGATGTTTACAATGTGTTGTTAACATTCCTTGTGAGTGAAACTCAAAAGCTAGAGTAATTACTCACCCTACAAACAGCTTGCTTGCTTTGCAAATGGTTTGCTACGGGGCATCTTTGAGTAATGAGCTCCTTAGTGCATTCTGTACAGCGCTCCTGTTCCCAAGGTACAGCCATCAGCAGCTATGGGGCCGGGAATTCTTCAGAGGAATGCACTCCTAACCTGGTACATCATGCTTCTTGCAGAAAGGAGCCCAATTAGTTTCCAGTAGCTAGAAATGGAACTACATTCCAGGTGGCACTAGGGAGCCAGGGGCCGCAGGCTCTCTGCAGTTCTCATCCCTGGATTAGATGGTTGCAAGGTTATAAACCCAGCACAGTAATGAAACTGGAGAGAGTTATTGTTTTGACACCAGCACTGGTAAGCAGTGCCAGAGCAAGGGGATGAGGGGTTGTAGAGTCCATTATGGGCAAAATACTTCTGAAAAGGTTGTAAGCTGGAGAGACCTTCAGCAGAATGGACATCTGGACACATTTTAAAAACTTTGAAGTTAAATGAATAATATAAGTCCACAGTAGAAAAATGAGAAAAGATAGACAAGAAAAAAGAAATAAAATATCTCATCATATTCCCACCAGAGATAGATAATTGCAATTAACATTTTGGTATTGCCATCTGAACTTTTTTCTCAATAAATGTATATATTCACATATATATGCGTGGTTTCTTAACAAAAGTAGATTCATACACATGTGGTAGTCACCTAACTAACTGTAGAGTATTTCTTGCCATGTATGTGTATATACATTATGATGATATATAATATAATATGATATTCCATTGCATGGAAGTACTATGCTTTGTTTCATTCATCTCCTTATGTTGGATATTTAACCTGTCCCCATTTTTGCCTGTTGTACTAGATGAACTTGTAGGCCCATCTTTGTACACCTCTCTGTTTGCTTAAGATAAACCCCCAGGAGTGTTATGTCCAGGTTAAAGGGATTGCACATTTGCCAAATCACCATTTTAAGAAATTTAGTAGTCGATTCTCTCTCCACCAATTCTGAGAACATCCAATTTTATTTCACCAACCCTGTGCCTCGACATTTGTTTCATCTTTCTAGTTTGATAAACTATAGAAGGTACCTTGTATTTAAGTTTGCATTTATTTGACAAATTAATTTGAGATTGTGCCATTCTGAGCATAGGCCTTAAGAGACCTTATAGGTTTCTGCACGCTCTCTTGCACGTCCCTCATCAACATGAGAATACATCCAAACATATGACAGACATATAGAACAGAGTCAAATCACTCCCGCTGCCCTGGCCAGCCTAGATTAGCCAACAGCCAGGCGGTCCCCAGATGTGTGAACAGGCCCAGACAAGATAAACCCACCACTGATCCCAGACATATGAGCAATGAATGCTTATTTCTTTGAACACTAAGGTTTTGTAATTGTTACACAGCATTATTATAGCCAAAACTAACTGATACAACCGATGATGGTTACTGCAAGAAAATCGGGATACGTGTGTGGAAGGGGTGCAGTTATCAGAAGGCTGGCTGAATACATGCAGCACATACAGCAAACATCTTTTATGCTGAGATGTTAGAACTTGTATCTCTCATCTTCAGCTATTGACATTTTAGAAGTAGAATGTGAAGAAAGCAACGTTTAACTCAAAGGAATGAATCCATGAGGATGGCATTTTAGGTTGCGCTGGAGGGAGAATAGCCCAGTCTCCTTTTACAGGTCAGAATGGGTGTCGTAGCCAGACCAGAGTTCTTCCAGGGCTCCTAAGAACATCGTTTAGTGGGGGGTGCAAATAAATAGTGGATGTGCTTTTAGCAGAAGCAATCAATTGTTTGAGAAAAGATTTTTCTCTCCTTTCACCAAAGGAATCTCTCCTCTTAATGGTCCTGTCAATAGTGTCTCTTAGGAGAGACATGTGGTAAGTGACATTTTTACTGAAGCTGATTGCTGAGCTCAGCCCTAAGAGCTAGAGTCTGAGAGCTAGCTGGGATCAACAAGAGAGACATAATGACAATCCAAAGGAAATCTCTTATTGGAGTTGTGAAAATGATGTTAGAGTTCCATAGTACTTTACCACCTTATGTATGTCTCCATTATGTAGCATATTTCTTAGAGAAAATGGGAATATATTGCAGTAAGAGAAGTTTATGTCCATCCTAAGGATGGATTTCTTATCGTGATGATCATTAGACATGGGAAAAAGATTTTGTAGGGTGGTTTTGAAGTCTCTCTCCTCTGACGCTCATGTTTGCTTTTCAGCTTTTCGAGAAGCAGAAACAGAAACGTCGAAGAGGTTAAAAATCCTAAAATCTAAGTGCTTGCCAGTTTGTTCTCTTGCCCCTACTTTGTTCAGCCCCATTGGGTTCTGGGATTTTTTTCTCTCTAACCCTCATACCTGCTTCCTAGTAGAGGGCCACGTTTTACCTTCATCGTTGTACTCATTTTCTCCATAGTTCCTTCCTCAAGTTCTGTTTGGGAGCCATGGGTGGTGCCATAGTGGTAAGAACATGCACTGACATCCAAAGCGTCACTCACATACATTGGAGGAGGGCTCACCATGGGCCAGAGTTTGTGCAGAGGATATGGTTCTGAACAGTGTCCTGCCCTCATTAGAATGTGGGAGACAGAAATAAACCCAAAACAAAAGTATAGATAATGTGCTGTCAGGTAGGGATAAGTGTTAGAAACAAAGCAGAATAAAGCATTAAAAAATAATAGGTAAAAGTGGCACATTAGAGATAAGGTGTCAGGGAAGAACATTCTTAGCAGGTAACATCTGAACAGAGACCTGAGCGAAGTGAAGAATAATGCCATGTGGGCCCTCAGTAACCTAGTGACTTCACAGTCCACATTCTCCCTTCTGGTTACTTGTCCTCCATCCCCTGAGAAGGAATTCCTACAACCAGTTTGAAGCTGTGAGTGCAGAGGGCTGACTTAGTTCTCTTCATCAGTGTGTGGCCCACAATCACCGTGGTCCATGTAAGGTCTCCGTGTTTTTTACTTATTTCTTTATCTGCTCCCTACTCCCATTCTCTTTTCCTTCCACCCTCAGCTAATCACTCTAAGTGTTTAATGTGTATCCTTTTGCAAAGGGTGTATTGTTCGTCTGTCTGCATGTATTTTAGATTCACCTCAATAGCGTTGTCTATTCCATTCTCCTTTTAATTTAATGGAGCTTTGCATTTTCCGTATCCATCCTTGTTGTCGTGTACATGTTTCATCCATTGCTCCTAACTGCACGCACCATGATGCGCATCCATGACGATTCACCCAGCCACCCTTCCAACACCCTGCAATCTGCAATAACTCAGCATCCTCATATTCGTGCCCTTGGACTGTGTGAGAATTACTTGGGATATATACCCCCAAGGAACAGGGTAGCTGGGTCATAGGTATTTGTATATCTAATTTGACTAAATACTCACTGGGCCTTTCCAGAATGGCTGCACCACTCCCACCAAAAGTACACAGAAATTTTCATACCCCAACCCCCTCCAACACTTGGTATTATCTAGTTTTTTAATTTTCAATTATAATAAATATAACGAGATGGCTCTTCATTAATTAGCATTTCCCTAACTACTAATAAGTTTGTGTATCTCTTCATATGCTTATTAGCCTTTTGAGTTTCCTTTTCGATAAATCATACCCTTTGAACACTTTAAATTTGAGGTTGCTATATATATCTTATGTGTTCTAAATAATGAATTCTTTATTGATATTAAATGCCACAAATATGTTCTCTTATTCTATCATCTCTTAACTCTTTCCAAAGCGTCTTTCATTGAATTGAAAAATACTTAATTTTGATGTGACTAAATCCATCTCATTTTTGCTCTATGCTTTTGAGTATTGTTAAGGAATTGTTTTCCTTACCTCTATGTCAGAGCAATATTCTACATTTTATTCTGGTTATTTTAGATGTTTATCTTACACATTTCGTTTTTTTTTTTTTTTATCCATTTGGAATAAAGTGATATTAGATAGGGATCCAGCTCAATTTTTCTTGTGTTCCAGTTTTTTTGACACTGTTATTAAACAATGTTTTCTTTGATTTATAGTGTTATTTAATCATATAAGAGGTATGATAATGGGTCTGTCTGGGCTCTCTTTTCTGTTCTGTTGCTCTATAATCTGTTTGAGGAACAATATCAGACTGTTTTTATTACTACAGCTATATGTTTCATTATTCGATAAAGCAAGTTTCTCCCTATTTCTCTTTTTTTTTTTTTAAGGTCGTCCTATTTAACTATAGATTTTTATTCTTCCATAGGAATTATTGAGGTATAACTTGCATACCTCAAAAGTTATATATAATTTTTAAAATTCATTTAACTGAATCTTATGATCTGTCCATGTTTGTTACATGTAAAATTATATTTCAGTAATTTATATAGAATAATAAAAATCCAGAATTAGCTAAGGCAACCTTAAGATATAGATGGTTTTACCGCCCCAGAAATTTGCCTTGTGTTCTTCTGTTAATCCCACCTTTCACCATGATTATTTTTGGCTTACTATTATGATAGGTTAGTTTTTGGAATGTGATTTGGAATTTCATGTAAACGGAATGAGTTCATATTCTTTTATATCTAGTTTTTCTGTTTCCTTTTTAGGTTAATCACTAGTGTTACAAGTATTTTTATCATGGAGTAGATTTGTTTTTTTCCATTTGCCTGTTGAAGACATTTAGATTGTTCACAAGTTTTGTATGTTATGTAAAGGTCATTGTAAACATTATTGTTGAAGTATTTTTGTTGACATAGGTTTTCCTTTCTCTTTGGGAGATACCTAGGAGAAAAATTGCTGCGTCTCAGTGTAGGCTTATCTTAGTGTAGGTCTTAGTGTAGGCTTATCTTTATAAAACTTTGCTGAACTATCATTCAAAATCATTGTAGCTTTTTACATTCCACTAGCAATATCTAAGAGTTCCAAGTGCTCCACATCTTCACCAATATTGGTGTTATCAGTTTAGATAGAAGCTACTCTAGTGTATATGAAATGTATTTCATTGTGATTTTAATTTGCATTTCCCTAATGTCTAATGGTGTTGAGCACATTTACATTTGCTTATTGGCTAATTTTTTTGTAAAGCGACTCTTCATGTCTTGGCCCATTTTTTGTCTTGGATTATTTATCTTTTCATTGTTGACTTGTAGGAATTCTCAGCACATCCTCCTCACTTCAATCTGTTGGGTATGAATCTTTTGTCAGATAAACATATTGTGAAAGCCTAATTTGTCAATTTTTTTCTTTTATGATTAGTTCTTTAGTTTTGTTGTTGTTGTTATTTGTTTGTTTTGTTTTGGTTTGGTTCTGATTAAGAAGTCTTTACCTACTCATGGTCACAAAGATATTCTCCTGTGTCTTATTTTATCCAAGGAAGTTTATGATTCTAACTTTTACATATAGGTCTACAATCTCTCTCAAATTATTTTTTTGTATATGGATTGGGATAGATATTGAGACTTAATTCACATACCACCTTCAAAGAGATGTCAAGTTGTTACAACACATTCTGTTAAAAAGACTTTTCTTTCCCCATTGAACTACTTTGGTGAGTTGGTCAAAAATCAATATGTGTGTGGGTATGTTTTTGAATTTTCTATTCTGTTCCTTCGATCTATTTGTTTATTAAATGCCAATAACACACTGTCTTGGTAACTATAACTTTAAATTGTTAGTTTTAAAATCAGATAATGTAATTCCTCCAGTTTCGTTCTTATTTTTCCAAATTGTTTAAGCCATTCTAGATCCTTTACATTTCCTTATATGTTTTAGAGTTAACATTCAATTTCTTTAAAAAAGTTCTCCTGAGATTTTGATTGGGATTGTACTAAACCTATAGGTCAATTTAGAGAGAATAGACAGTTTATCAACCTTTAATATTCTAATCCATAAATATGGTATAGCTTTCCCTTTTTTTGTGTCTGTTTTTTAATTTCACCCAGAAATGTTGTTTAATTTTCTATATAGAGGGCTTGCATATCTTTTGTTAGATTCATCCTAGATATTTGATCTACTTGACAATATTATAGAGGCTTTTAGAAATTTCATTTTCTAATTGTTCATTCCTAATATATGAGAATACTATTAATTTTTGAATATTGATCTCATTTTCTGAAACCTTGCTAAAGTCAGTTAGCAAATTTTGGAGATTCCAGTTTTTTTTCTGTATACAACATTAAAGACAGTCTTTTTTCCTTTTTTTCCAATGTTTATGCCTTTTTTCTTTGCATTATTGAACTGAGTAGGATTTTCAGTACAATGTTATACAGATGCGATGAGAGAAGAGATCTTTGAACTGTTCCCAGTCTTAGGAAAAAGTGTTCAGTATTTCACCATCAAATGCTATCATAGCCATATGCTTCTTACTAATGCCTTATATTAGATCAAGAAAGTTCCCTTCTGTGACAGGCAGAATAATGACTCTCCAAAGATGCCCATGTCCTAATTCCAGGAACCCGCAAATATGTTAGGTCACATGGCAAAAAGGAATTAATATTGCTGATGGAATTAAGGTTGCTCATCATCTGACCATCCAGATTATTCTGGATTATCTGGATGGGACCAATGTAACACAGGTTCCTTAAAAGAAAAAAGCAGCAAAAGAAGAGAGTCATAGGGGGATGTAACTGCAGAAAAATAATCAGAGAGACCTGACATTTCTGGCTTTGATAACAGAGGAAGAGGGCTATAAGCCAAGAAATGTGGGTGACCTCTACAAGCTGAAAAATACAAGTAAACAAATTCTCCTCTAGAGCCTCCAGAAAGAAATGCAGCCTTTTGTCCAGTGAGACCCCATTTTGTACTTCTGGCCTGCAGAACTCTAAGATAATAAATGTGTGTGATTTTAAGCCATGATATTTGTGGTTACTTGTTACAACAGCGATAAGAAACTAATACACCTTCAATTTCTAGTTTGTAGAGACTTTTTTTTTTGTGTGTGTGTGTGTGTGTGTGTGTGTGTGTGTGTGTGTGTGTGTGTGTTTAAACAAACGAATTTTGGCTGTTTTCTTTCTTGACCATGCATTGCATTATCTTTGTTGCTCTTCATCTCATCATTTTAATAATTGTATTATAGACATAGTATGAAAAAGAGCAGTAGAGACTGAGGTAAGAAGTCATTCTACCCCCTAAGAAGAGGCATGGTCCTTCTCTCAGGCTGCTGGTAGAGGAGCTGAGTTAATCTAGAAGTAGAGCTTAGTCTGGGGCTTTCTTGCACCTTTAATTTTATTTAATTCACTACTTACTTGACAAATTTTGAGGGT
>NW_006432447.1:2567527-2593038 GCF_000325575.1 Pteropus alecto | reverse complement strand
CAGGATTGGAGAACTGGGGACAAAGACTCTGGATATCTCTCTATACTTTATGGCTTAACTGCCAGCTTTCTTAGCCATGGGAGCTCTCTCTGCTGTGGGGTGTTCATGTTGGTCTCCAACCCCTCCCTGTGTTTGTGCCTCAGGAAACCTCTCTCTGCCCTATTCCCTGCTCCAGCTTTCAGAGGGCTGCTGCAGTATACCTGGTGAGGCTCAGGGTGCTTCCAAAGGTTCTCAGCCCTCTTGTTCTGTCCCCAGCAGATAGCAGTCACTGTGTGTGAAAGTCCAGAGTATCTCAGACAGGATTCTTTCAGGTCTCCTTTCTCCATGTAAAGTACAAAGTATGTTTATAAAATTCCTTTAAAATTCCATTGGGAAAATTGATTGTAACTGCCTTGAATTTATAGACTAATTTGGGGAGAATTATCATTTTTATAATATTAAGTCGTCCCATTCAGGACCTTGGAATAGGTCTTCATTTATTCAGATTATATATGCATGTGTTTTTATTTATTAGAATTCTAAATTTTACATCTATCCTTTTTATTCTTAGCTATTGTATAGTTTTACTTGCTATTGCAAATTGTATCTTTTTAAAAATGTTATTTGCTAATTGGTTACGACTGGCATAAAGAAATGATACTGATTTTTGAGATTGCCTTTAAATATAGCAATTTTGCGAAGCTCCCTTATGCTGTTTGATTCTGCTTGTATTTCTACTTAGATGTTCTTAACGTTTCCAAATAGTGAGCATTTTTTCTTTTTTCAAAATCTTTTTTCCTCTTTTTCTTTTCTGTTGGCCAGAACCTTAGAGCTCTGTGGATCAGTAGCAATCATTTTTATAGCACCTGACACTTCCCTGCCTTTGCTTTATGCCTTCCTGGCCACAGCCGAATTGAACCAGAAATTGACATCTGACCCAAGCTGGGCCAATCAGATCATCTTCCCCAAGAATCTGAAATTGGAATTCAGAGTTGGTGGTCAGCCTCTGTTAGGCAGGTGACTTGGAAAAGGTTGTAAAGGTTGGGTGGGAGCAGACATGTTTGGTCATTTGTACACACAAGCAGAAAGAGAAAGAACCAAACCTGTCAAAATAAGCAGTAAGATAAGGTACAGCCAGAGAGAGACAGAGACAGATGGAAGCACACAGATACTTCTAAATACATGAAAAGAGGAAAGGAGAGAAATAATCATGGAGATATAAGACACAGAGAAGCACACACCCACACACATAGCCACCCATTAAGGGAGCGAAAGAGACAGACACGCAGAGACAAATACAGACATGGAGAAAGCATGCAGAGACAGACACAGCAGGCAAAGAGAAAGAGAGACAAACAGACAGATCAGAGTCCCAGACTTGGCAAGGCTGTAGGAGTCCATCAAAGATACAGCCTCAGCTCCTGGGGTCTATAGGGCTTGTAGCAGCTCCCTGGGGAGCCTGTCTATAATTTCTGCCCTCAGGTTTGGTGAGATTCTTCTGAATCTTTATAACAAACCCTACTTTGCTTAAATTCACTTGAAGGACTTTGCTTAAGTTCACTTCCCTGACATTAAATACATCATTCAGCCCTGAGCTCTCCTCTGCACTCTAGATTTGCACAAATCTGATTGTACTTAAAAAGTTCAAAGACATCACATACCTAACACTTCCCAAATGGAACTCTTGATTGTTCCCTCCAGAACATTGCACTTCACACCTTCCTGTGTTTTGAGGAACCTAGGAACCACCTTTGATTTTCCCCTTTCTCTCAGCCCCTACAGCAAACCTGCACTTTGTCCAGTTATTTGTGTCTCTTAATTCATCCACATTTCTCCATTCTGTGGTTCCTGTCCTGGTCTAGCCACCACTGTCGCCCACTTGGATCATCACAGCAGCCTCCTGCTTTTGCTTTTGCTCTCTCCCATTAATTCTTCACACAGCTGCCATTAGGTCCCTCTAAACATTTCAATTGTCTGATCATATGCCCTTGCTTAAAACCTTTTAATAGCTTCCCATTTCACTTTGCACGAAATCCAAAACCGACTGCAGCTTACCAGGCCTACATGACCTGCTCCTGCCCCTCTCTGTTCCACCTCATGTGGCTCTCTGTCAATCATCGGGCTCTACTTCAACACACCAAGCTCGTGTTGACCTCAGGGCCTTTGCACATGCTGGGCTCTGCCTGAAATGACATCTTCTATGGCCAGCTTCTTATTATTTAGGTCTCACCTTAAGTGTCACTTCTTCAGGGAGAATGGAGAGACAACTTACTAGCGCAAGGCCATCTAAAATTGACCCTGCCCCCTTCTTCTATACCTCGATGGTTTTCTTCACATTTTCTATCTTAACCTTTACTGATCTATTTACTCTGTGTGTGTGTGTGTGTGTGTGTGTGTGTGTGTGTGTGTGTGTGTTTTCTGCTCTCACTGCTTAAGAATTCCATGAGGAGAAGGACCATCTATCTTGACCACATGGTCTTCATGCAGGGCCTGACATATACTAGCAGTGCAAAAAATATTTGATGATAAATGAGTGAAAAAAAGAAGACAAGGAGAAAAGGCATGAAGGAAGAACCTTTCACTAAGATGAAAAGTGGGAAGGTGAATGACGATTGAATGGCAGTAACCAAAGCAAGCCTCCCATTCTGTGGACACTGGTCCCAGCCGATGCCAAGCATCTACCTCACTACAGAAGGTCAGCTCTAGCAAGGCTGGGTCATGGAGGTGATGGGCATAGTGGAAGGAACACCACATTAGGAGTCTGAAAGACCTGCCTTGAGGCCCCGCTATATGACCAGGGCTCAGGTTCTTGTGACTGAACTGGAGGATGTCTATGGTCTTTTCTAGGTCTCAGCCCTTAACAACCCAAGGTGTCTTCAGGCCTGTGAGAACATGCTCCACCTTCTGGAATTATAGGCTGTGGAGACAGTGTTTGACACTCTAGCTTCCTCTCTGCACTGGGACTATTTCTGGGAAAAACAAGGTCTGATGGTGCTGACCCTCCCATCCCACCAAGGCCCTAGAGCCTGGCAACCCCTGCAGGCCACTCCCTACAGCCAGCTTGGCCACTGGTGTGGTCACCTCCAAGGATTGTGCTAGAGCAGAGCATCTTGAATGGGAAGGCTGCTCAGGCTGACTCTGTTCTGTAGACATTTATTTATCTTTCCTCCAGGCCAAGCAAGGGTGCAAAGAGCCTGGTGTTAAAGTCTATAAATTATGAATTCATTTTCCGGTTTTAGCCTCTTTTAATTTTACTTTATTTGCAGAAATTAGCAGACCACAAGTGAACAGAACGATATTTTAGTCCTTAATGAAGAGCTAAACCTACACTTGCTGGATGTGGTGTCAGTTCCTTTCTTCCCAACCTATTTTTGCCAGTGGGTGATTTCCCTTTGAAGATTTAGGGTGCCCTCCCATACATCTGGAAGTCCTTAATCCTTGATAGCAGGAAGTTTGCAAGAACTCTGAAGCTGTGCGTGACCTTATCCTCCTGTGGACACTCATTCCATTTGCTCTCTGAACTCCTGAGGTCACACTGGCAAAGGAGGTCCATTTTAAGGTATCTTTCCACCTCACGATTGCCTCCTATTTGGACAGAGTGCCACCTCACAGCCAAGAGGAAAGGGTCTGGAGCTGGTTATATCACGTGACCTATCTCCACAATATCCTCCCCCACAGTTGATTGAACCAGTCTGGACAGCTGACCCAAGTTGGGTCACTGGGCTCTCTGTCCTGGAAATTCTACTTTGGGCCTGAAAGGCATTGATTTCAAGCAGTGTTTTGGAGTGTGGCTGAAACCAAGGCATGTGGGGCAGCCATGACCCAACCTGCAGAGAAGGTTTGCCAAGAGAGAAGAATGATATGGAAGGAGGGGCCGTGACTCCCATTGCCTACCTAATTATCTTCAAAGCCCTGGAGCTGGCATTCAAGGCCCCCCAGAATATGGTCCTAGGTTCCTTTCCATTCAATCTCCTATCTCATACCACGGTCACAGCGGACCTCTCCCTAGTCCTCTTCTCATAATTTGTTCAGAATTCTTTTACTACTTACTATGCCCTCCCCTTATTTTTACTGTCCAAAATCTTAACTTCTTTTTGGAGACCAGTTTAGAATCTCTCATCTCTTTATAAGTCCTTTTCTGATTGATACCAATTCAACCTGCTCTCTCTTCCTCGAGGACGTCTCAAAGCAGTGGACAAAGGGTCAAGTAGGGAAGGAAATACACAGTCAGAGACCTGAGCTCAAAGAACCAAGGGGCAAGAGATGATTCAGACCACAAATAAAATCATTCCATCAATTAAAATTTAGCAAATTCTTCCTGAGTACTTATAACATGCAAGCACTGTGCCAACCGCTAAGGTTTTCCTTAATCTTTCAGTGGCCCCTTCTTCACAACTGTCGACATGGACAACTGGTATTTTGTCAAATCTTTGTGAAAGGATAGAAGACTACAGTTTCAAGCAGCCCGAGGTCACCATATTGAAGCTCATTCACCCATTCCTGTAGAGATATTCTGAAGCCTTTAATAAATAAGAGCTTCAAGAGTTTAAGCACTGGAGGCATTGGGAGCATGAATAAGAGCCACCTAACCCTGAGGATATCAGGGAGGACTTCCTGAAGGAGGTAAACTGAGTTAAGTTTGAAAAATTTGGGTGAGTGTGTTTCCTAGCAAACCTTCTTAAGCTGCCTTTGTGCTTTTCCCATCCCACCCTTTCTCTTCCCAAAGCCTGGACAGGTGGCTGAAGTTTGGATGGTTCTCCTGCAGAACTTTAGCTGGACCAAAAATGCTCCAGTGACACGTATATGCATAATTAACCCTTTTGCATATTATTTGTTTATTATTTATTTCTGATGCTAATTTAGACTTTCGGAAATTGACTTTGCTAAAGGCAAAAGACTGCTGGACACAGGGTGGCAGTGGGTCAAGGTCAGCATTTTTTGTTTACTATATTCAGCATCTTAAGGCAACTGGCAACAATCCAACCTGCCCGGCTTGTGCCTGCCGCACAAGTCTCTTCGGGTCATAAAAAACTCTATAGGATTCATTTTTCAGAAATCGAAGTTTTCCCTTCAGGTAACACATCAAGATTGACAGCAGCTTGGACAAAATTAGGCATTGGATTAGGAATCCAATGCATGACAATCTATTTTCTTTTCTGAGAGATATTGTTGCACAAATCAGAAAATCATAGGCTGGCTGTATAATTAACAACATTTCACTCCAGAAAGCATCTTACAGCTGGAGTGATAAGGCCTCTTGCAGCTATGGATGGCATTTCCCAAGCTTTCTGAACAGCCACACTTTCTGGCAGCCCTGGTGGTGGTTCCCCACACAGCTGAGGATTTTCAAGTCCATTCTGTTCCTTGTAATTGGAGCTGATACGGCCAAAGTCATGGGTTCATTTCTACAGGGACAGTTTTCTTTACTTTCTACAGCAATATTTTCAATCTCTAAACATGCTCCAGTGAGTATAGTCCATGGTAAAAAAAAAAAAACAGAAATAAATCTATTAACCCCACATCCCATTCTTGCTCCAAACTTATTTTACAAATCTTTTATAGCGAAGCATGGCAATAATAAATGCCATGTTTACTATAAATACCTTTTATTGCACACCTACTATTTGTCAAATACAGTGTTCTACATAATTTTACTTAATCATGGCAACCTCATGAGATTAGTATTAACACCTGTATTTCCAGGTTGAACATGAAGGTTCAGAAGGGTCGAGAAAGTCATTTAAGGTGCCACCGCGGCTAGGAAGTGATACAGAGGGGAGAAGTTTCTCCATCTCTTCCCACTCTCGCTTCACCCCACAGCATCCCCCACAGCTTCCTCCTTCACGGAGCCACTGCCATGGCCAGGACAGCAATGACTGTTGCTAAATCCAGTGGCAAGTTTCCTGTCACCTCTGCAACATTTGCTGTGGTGTCCTCCCTCAGCCTCCATGGCCCCATGACTTGTGCATCTTCTTCCCTCTCTCCTGGGTGACATTTCTAATCTCGTCTCTCTTAATCCTGTGCTAATCCTGAATTCTGTGCTAGGCTGTCTCCTCATACACAGTGTCGCTCCCCTCCTCCCTTGGCTGGACTCATGCATTCCCATGGTCTCCATAAGCATCAGTGGGTGGCTGGCTCCCACCTCTGTGTCTCCAGCGTGGCTCTCTCTTTTCTGTCTCAGACCTGTAGTTCTCACCACCCACTGCACCTCCATGTCCTGGATGCTCTGCAGGCACCTCAAGTTCAGTATACCCTAAAGAGAACTTGTGACACGGCAGTCCCAAGGGACAATCAGCATCAACCTAAGCAGGCAGACATTCCATCAGTGTGGACCTCAGTCACGGGGCCTCTTACCTCATCCACACAGCTCTGTCAGCTCCAGGAGGCCCACTCCCTGTTAGCCAACCCCCTCCACACTTCCCTATGCCTTCTGGAAAGCATAGACCTCTTCTCCGAATGGTCCCTTCACTCTCTTGCTTGCACTGACTCCTGATTTCCCCCCAAGAACATTACTTCCTCAGTAGCTTTCTCGAGTAAGAGCTTAGATTTGGTATAGATGTCCTTCTTGCTTCTTATTGACACTTCCTGATGATCATTTCTTCCTTCTTCCTAGACAGGCCTCCATCCTGTTTGACTTGCTTATCATTAGATTGTACATTCTCTCACCCTATTTGTTGCAATTATATACTAACCTCTTACTCACTCTTCTTTGGATATCAGTCCTCAAAGATTTTTATATCTGGCTCACGGTATCTCTCTCCTCCACTACTCTTGCCATCATTTTTGGTGATTTCAGCATTCATGGAATGAGGTATCCCACTTCCCGACCCTCTGGGTTACTTAACTGCCTCATCTCCAGTGATATCTTGCTCCATGCCACCTAAGTCACCCTCTCCCATGAGCACACCTAAGACCTTGACATTAGTCATTACTGCAACCGCAAAGTTTTAAAGCATAGCAAACCCTGACTACTGACAGCTTTCTAATCTGTTTCCTTCACTCTAGCAATTCATGAACTCTGGGATTCTAACCTTGAGTCCTGACACATTTTTATTACCCATCACCCAATTGTCATTATTTTCAAACTTATATTACATTAGTATTTACTCTCTTAATATACGATTGCTTCTGTTTCCTTTCACTGTACTTTCCTGGAAAAACAAAACAAAACAAAACAAAACAAAACAAAACAAAACTCAAATCTTGTTAGTTAAAGCTAATTTTCACCTACTTTACACCTGCATTTAAGAAGTTAAACATGACTGGAAAAAAACATTAGGTCTCATTTCAAATTTATCGTCACAGATCTTGAGTGAGTCCCCAGATTTAGAAAACCGTTTTAAACTTCTCTTTTCTCAAACTTCCAGCATCTCCTGACTCTCATCTTGGTAATCTTGCTTCTTTCACTGATAAAATAGAAGAAATAAGAAGGAAACTGCCTTAATTTCCCACCAGAACATCCAGCAACCTACCTGCATTTGTGTGCAAATGCTTTGCCTTCTCCGTTTTGACACTGGACACACACTCCTGCTCCTAAGGCCAACCATTCCACTCTATACTGCCTTTTTCAGGAGCTTTTCTCCTCTAGTTTTCCACTCTCTCTTTCTTATGATATCAAAATTCCCTTTTCAGTCAATTCATTCATATCAGCATACAAGCATGCTGCAATCTTAGCAACCAAACCTTCCTTGACCCCATATTCCTCCCTACTGCCCTATTTCTTTATTCCCCTTCATAGCAAAGCTCTTTGAAAGAATATATATTCACTGTCTCCACTCTCTCACCTCCAGTTTTTTTTGAGCCCACTCCAAATAGCTTTTGCCTTCACCGCTTTACATATTCACTCTTGTTGAGATCAATATCCTCCATGTTGCCAAACCCAATAATTGAGTCTCAGGCTTCATCTTCATCTCTCAGCAGCATTTGCATTGCCATCACTCCCTCTTTCCTGAAACTCTTTCTTCACTTGAAAGGTATCACTTCCAGGATACCAGGTGGACTATACTGAAATCTATACTCTGACTACCTATCCAATAGCTCCATTTGGATGTCTAATTAGCAATTCGAACTTAACAATATTGTTGATTTCTACCTAATCCTATGTCTGAGTCTTGGCTCAGCCAACCTCATGAATTGTGAGATATTGGAACAGAATCACTTAATATCTCTGTGCCTTAGTATCTTATTTGTAAATCAGGCACAATGATATTACCTAATTTATAATGATGTAATGAGGACTAAATGAGGTAATAACATGGAGAGCATTGATCTTAATGCCTGGCATATAGTAAGTGCTGAATAAATGACAGTTCTTCCTCTGTCTCTGCCCCCACACAGGTGCCTCCTCTTGAGTGTTCTCCATTCAGTGAATGGTATCACTCAGTCACCCAAATCAGAACCTGATATCACCCTTGATTTCTCCCTATTCCTAACCTCCCAGATCAATCAATAACCAAGAACTCACATGTTTACCTTTTAAATATTTCTCAAATCCTTCCCCTTTCCTTTTCCATTCCTGCCGCCCCTTTTGCAGTTCATCTCTTGCCTAGCTGTAACTTCCTATTGGTTATTCTGTCCTTTCTCCATCCTGCAGCCAGAGTTAAGTAATCACTTTAAAATGCATATCTGCTCATGTCTCTCCCTTTCAATTTCTCCCCATTGACCTCAGGAAAAGGTCTAAATTGCTATGCATTATTATGACTATACAAGACACTTTGGCCTTGGCTCCATTTTCCAGCTTCCCCTCTCAGTGCTTCCCACCCAGTTCCCAGATTCAAGGCTCAGGTTTTCTGAACTATTCACCATCTCCAAAATTTGCTATTGGCTCTTACCTGAAGGCTTTTTTGGTGCAGTTTCTTTTGCCTAGGACACTGTACTACCCCACCCACCTCACCCTCTTCCCCTGGCTAACTTATAGCTGAGGTCTCCATTTATATATTTCCATCCGTAAGAGGCTGGGGCTGATTTCCTGTCCTGGGTAACTGTCTCCTTCTGCCAGTGCTCACACAGCTTTCTGTACTTTCATTATTAATTCCCTTTTAAATGATCTGTTTCCTCACCAGACTTTGACCTGGAGGGAGGAACCTTATGCTCAAAACTCCTAGAAGAATGTAGTTTCAATCCTTTGACCTTCTTGGAATATTCTCCAGTGTCTTGATATTTTAGGTGTGCACCTAATAGCGTGCAGTACACAAGTGATATGGGCCATCACTTGTAAAATTCTTAATCTTTTTAGCACAAGGAAATGATATAGGCCATCACTTGCAGAGTTCTTAATTTTTTTGGTAACCTAGTTAAGTCTTTTCTTCCCCCCTTTCTTTGGGAAAAAGGCCCTCTCCTTCAAATCCCTATAATTAACCTGAAACTGGTGACTCAGGTGCTCTGGCTATTGATAAGGATCATTGGTCCTTTGTAACCAGAAATGGCTTTAGGTCAGGCAGGGCTCTTAGAGTCTGAGATGGGAGAGGACTTTTAGCCCAAAGGTCTTTTTAATTCTTTAAGAATTAAATTAACCAAGCCTGTTTTCCTTTACTTACTTAATAGGAAAATCAATAATAGAAAATTAATAGATATATGATTTAAATAACAAGTTCATATCATACTTTCCTTATCTGAGGACTAAGGCAGCACTTTGGCAGGACACCCAAGACCCTGCCCTGACTAAGGCAGAAAGAGAAAGAGCTCCATGAAACCCCAAGAGGCAGGTACTACGACCATGCAGATACAGAAGAAGAGACCTCCTGCCCCTCAACATCTATACTAATAATAAAGGGGTTCATGGCTCTTAAAAAAGAGTTAGGCAGGAAAATTAGTTAAGGGTTTCAGGTCTGCCTGCAAAGACAACTGAGGTTATTCTAGTCTAGAAAGGGTCCGCCCTAGTCCTCCCACAATTAAACAAGCCAGAAGGCATTTTGGGGCTAAAAGTAACTCTTAGAAAGAAACAAGTGAGTAGAAAATTAGGTACTAGTTTCAGTCAGTCACTGGCACCTGTGCAATAAAGACTTGAACATCCTTCAATTCACCTGAGCCTCATACCATCATTATAATATGATGCATATGCCCAGAAGTTTATTAATATCATTATAACAGACTGAATTCTGGGAACTAACATGCGCAGAAAGCAAACGATGAATCACTGAGTCCTGTCAATCTAAGTTGTCAATCAAAGAAGCTCACTCCTGTAAGAAAAGTATCCACCCATGGCGAATAGGGATAAAAACCCTTAAGGCTTTGTTACGAGGCCTTTGAGCCACGCTTCTCTTGCTCAGGCCCTCTTCCAGGTCTGGAAGTGTACTATCGCTTTTAATAAAGCTTCTCATTTCTGCTATATTTTTCAGAGTCTTACTCAGTTCTTTGTTTGAGACATCAAGAACCTGGACAAAGCAGTGAGAGGGAAACCTCACTCTCAGGTAACACAAGGACTTATAAGTGTACTTGGACATTAGTTTTTTTGATATTTGAAATGAGGCTGTCAGCTTATATTATCTTTCAGATTCTTTTCAGGGTCTAAAATAACAGGAAGGACTTTCTTGTGTATTGGGCTGTCTGGGCCCAGGGTGTCACCCATCAGAATGAAAGAGCGAAGATGCTGGAGGGTTCTGAGACCATCCTTACCCAGTCTAATATAGCTGAGCAATGGGCTTACTTTCTACTTTTCTACCCAGTTGTTTAAAAACCATGCAGACATGATCTAAAAGGAAAGTCATGGACTTATTTTTGGGGGGAAGAGGGATGACTTAACTGTTTTATATTCATTTTCTACCTCTAGCTCCTTGAAATAATGGAGCCTGCAAGGTGCCACTCCCCAAAGGCCACTTATTTCAGTTTACAATCCCGTTCTTACCACACCGTAGCAAACACTCCTTCCTATAATGACCTCATCGTTTGTATGTTAATGAGAAACCCTCCCTACTGCAGGCCTCACTGACACTTTGAAGGAAGCAAGAGGTGAGCAGTTGTCTGGCATCTAGATGAACCTCATCACAGGGAAGCAAACTTAGTCATGGGTTTTGAAAGAAATTTGTTTGTCTATTCTGGGATGCCTCATGCTGGGTACTGGTGCTAAGTAGAGTGATATAAAGATGAACAGGATACAGCCTCTGGCCCTAAGGAACTTACCACCCAGAGGAGGAGACAGCGAGGACACCAGTGTGGGACATGGTAAGACAGAGGGAAGGAAGCCCATGTGTGGGAGTGCACAGGAGGGACACCTAATTCAGCCTGAGGCATTGGAGAAGGTTTCTGGAAGGCTCTGAAGAAGGTGAATTTTAAGAGGAATTATACATAATGAGTAGTAATTAGTCTGGGGAAAAGGAGGATGAAAAGGCTTTGGAGACAGAGGAAAAGAAGACAATCTTGTGTAAAATCCAGAGGTATGAGAAAAGATGGTACCAGAGCCCTGTAGTTTATGCGCATTTCTCCGAGGAATGGCAGCAGGTATGAAAAGAGAGGAGGTAGGAGAGAGTTATGGCAGGGGCCACAACAGGAAGGTCTTGCACGAGGTAGGGAATTCTCTGGTGTCTAGGAACCTTTCATTCCTGAAATTCTAAAATACTCTGGTGCTTGGCAATATTTGGGAATAAGGTATTGCCCAATAGACTGAAAAAGACTGAAGATATTAAAGGATTCTGAGATCATCTCTACCTGTTCTAAAATATCCAGGTAGCTGACTACCTTGTTCCTTTTTGTTTGTTTGTTTAGTTACTCAAAAACCATGTAGACGTTATACGAGCAGAAAGTTATTAAACCACCATGCTGAAGAGATTTGCTTGAATTGTGATGGCAGTGGGGAGGCATTGAAGCATATTAAGCAAGAAAGGAAACTGGTGGTCTTTTAGAAAGGTTGTCTGCAGAGAGGAGGCAGATGCATTTAAAGACAGGGGCAGCGGGAGGGAGAGGACCAGTGAAGAAGTTGTTTTCATGGCACCAGAATCATCTGCTTGCACAGTGCTTCAGGCAGCCATAGCTAGAAACTGTGCAGGGAGGCAGAGAGGGTGGCATGCCACAGGGGTCTGGAGAGGAGCCTGACTTCAGCCCTTCCTGCTTGAGTGCTCTGTTTGCCCCATCACCCCCCATCATCATGGTCACCTCACCCTTCTTCATGACTGACCCACCTCTGATCCTTTAAAAGAGCCCAACACAACTTGTCCCAGATCCAAGCTCCTTACCCTCTCATCCAAAACCTGTCTTTCTCCTGTTTCCTCTGATTCGGACACTGGCACCATCATGTACTCAGTTTCCCAAGCTAGAAGCCTGGCTTGGATTTCTCCCTTCCCAGTCTACATCAAACCAACATCTGAGTTCTGTCAATTTTACTTCTTCACTATTTCTGCACTCCACTGTCCTCACTATAGCCCCAATGACCTCTGGCCTAGATTACTGACAGGGATTCCTGTTGGTCAGCCTCCCTAGGCCCCTTCTCTCTGGTGGGGACTTGACACCAATGCCAGTGGGGCCCTTCTAGAGTGAGGATCCTTCTTCTGACTCACTTCTGTCCCAGGAGAGCATCTAAGCCATTCTTTTTCTCTCATAAAGTTCTAAGCCCTGCCAGCGCTCACACCCTCTGCTCCACAGCCCTCAAAAATTGTCTTTTCTATCCAAACACTGTCTTCTTTGCTTACCACCTTCCTACTTTTGCTTATATGAGGTCCTCTTTTTGACATGTGTTTCTGATTCCCCATCTTCCTCTTCACCTAGTTAGTTTCTATGCTCCCTTTAAGGAGAATGAGGAATCAGACTCGCCCATTCCCAGACTGGGTCAGGAAACTTCTTTCCTGTGCCAACAGCCTCCTGACTTCCTCTCTCACAGTATTTGCCGCCTTCTCTTTACTCATCTCTTTATATGTTCCCACAGGACAGTGATTCTGTTGGGTTTATTTCTGTGAGACCTAGAGCACAATGCTCAACACAGATTTAGTGGGCACTTAATATGTATATTTGTTGAGAAAATGAATGAAATGATAGGCAACATGTACTGAACGCTTCTCGTGTGCTTACTTAAATGATCTCATTGGTCTTCACATCATCCCTATCAAGAAGGTATTATTATTATTATTATTATTGCTATTATTATTATCGTTATTATTATCTCCTTTATAGGTTAGGAAATGGAGGTTTAGAAGTTAAAGTGTCAGAGCCAGAATTTAATACCAAACATATATACTCTGGAGCTTGAGATCTTTATCATAAATAAAATCACCCACTATGGCAATGAAGAGGGCTGAGATCCCTGGGGCCATTATCACTGCAAAGTGATTGTCCTCTGGAAATGAAACATGGCTGAGTTGGTGAGTTCAGGGACTTTGCTGGCTTGGCTTTCAATGGCCGGGCAACTGATTGTATTTTTAGCTTCCCCTCTCCTCTTCCCCAGCTACAAGTCTGACTCCCCTTCTTTGAAGGGCCTATGATGTAACTTGCTTTGGACTCTGGGTGAATGCTAGGTAGTCCTAACGTGTGGGAACACACCCTAAAAGCTGACACATCCCAAAGCTTGAGCCTGCTGAGGTCAGGGAGCATCTCTTGCAGCCTGGCTCATCTTGCTCTCTAGCTGGAGCAATCGGACCATCCTGACTCAGGATGGGGGAGAGGGTGGATTTTCTCTGTCTTCTATTATGTGCAGGGCTCAGCCTAGCTCAGGCCTGGGGCACAGCAAGGAGCTTGATAAATACTTGCTGAACTAAACTGAGAACCATCCCATAAGCTGGAACCTGCGGTTTGCTGCCCATCTGCTGGGGGTTGTTCCAGCCATTCCCAGAAGGGGAATTTTGCATGTGATGACCACAGGCTCTGTCTCAAAAGTAGGGTAAGAGTCCAAGTAGGGTAAACTCCTGTGAGACCCAGAAGATTAACCTGCAAGAACAAATCATCATAAAACCTTTATTCTTCCTACTGAAGCCATTTTCACATGTGGTTCTCTGTTAAGAAGCAGGATAGTCTACAGCCATGCTACCCTGAATAAGTCTGATCCCGTCTGATCTCAAAAGCTAAGCAGGATTGGGCCTGGTTAGTACTTGGATGGGAGACCACTGAGGAAGACCAGGTGCTGTAGGCATAAAAAAATAAAAAAATAAGGGATTGTAAGCTGACAAGGTCCTTGCAAACTGTGAAGTCAACCAAGGGTTTCCTTGCCTAAAAAAAAAAAAAAAAGTAGCAGGGTAGAGTCATGTTTATTTCTACATTAGTGAATCAACTCTCAGTTTTTATAAAGCTTTCATATCCTGGAAAAAATAGTTGGTGTGTGTGCATGTGTGCATGGGTGAGTATTTTTTAAAAATTTTATTTATTTAAATTAGTTTCAAGTGTACAGTACATTGGTTAGACATCCATATAGTTCATAAAACAATCCCCCAAATTGCTCCCTCCCTCCCCTGGCCCTCCACCTAGCTATCATATTAATGCTAACTGCATTCCCTATGCCATGCTCCCCATTCCCGTGACCAACTATCAACTACTAATTTGTACTTCTTTAACCCTTCACCCCATCATCCCAGCCCTCCATCCCCCCTCCCCTCTGTCCATCACCAAATTGTCCACTATATTTGTGAGTCTGTTTTTGATTAGTTTGTTCTCTTTGTTCCTTAGATTCCACATATAAGTGAAATCATATGGTATTTATCTTTCTTTCACTGACTTGTTTCACTCAGCATAATAACCTCTAGGTCCATCCATGTCATTGCAAATGGTAGGATTTCATTTTTTTTAATGGTTGAGAAATATTCCATTGTAAATACATGAACCATAATTTCTTTATCCAATCATCTGTTGATGGGCATTTATGTTGCTTCCATACCTTGGCTATTGTAAATTGTGCTGCCATGGGTGAGTATTTAAAGGCTAAAGAAATTAAATTCCTTGGGAGCTCAAGATTCTTTGGGGGGTTTTGTGTATGTAAGTCTAACACTCTGCAATTTCAGAGATGTGATTCTCTCTTTAATACCTAATCAATTGTCATCTTACTACCTCCTGTAACACATACTTGTGATTCAGTCTTCTTAATTTTAAATTTCTTTTGAAAAGCAAAAACGTTCCAGTAGGAGGGAAGATTTCTGATGTATATCATTTTTAGCTTCCTTTGGAGTGACCTGCGTTAGCCGTAACCTCTTTGTTGGGAAGAGGAAACAGCCAGCTGCCCACACTGCCAATTTGTGTACTTCCATTTGTTTCTAAGCTGCCAAATGGCATGGATAGAGCCCTGAACATAAGGCCAGGCAGGGCTCCACAGTCAGAAGGGCGGAGGGCCTAGAGCTTGGCAATGTGTTTGGCAAAGAGTACTCTGCCAAGCCCGGCTAGGAGGCATTTGGCAAATGGAGGCATCCAATGGCCTGCAAAGCACATCACAGTCTGAGGACATAGAATGGATTCCAAGTTGCCTACCACCAAGGACTTGGGTAGGAATGGTCAAATCAGACACGTCCCCAAGCATGGCCAGCATCTAACCAGTTTAATTTGGAGATCTCTATCCAGGTCACAGGAGTAGAGCTTGTCTATAATTCCCACATCTTTTTTGGAGTTATCAGTTTTTTCAAGATATGTGCCCCATTCTATGAGAGCTATGGGACCATTTCCATTGGTCAGAACTACCGAATTCATCCCTTTTCAGGAGTCTGCTTTTATTTCCCTCTGTGGCAGTCCAATTTTATTTTTATTAGAAGTGAAATTCTATGCCTCTCTCAAGTGCATTTCTCATCCATGGGAACGTGTTTTCCTCGTTAGGCTTTGGACAGGCGTGAGATTTGGAGTTTTCACACCAGCTGGAGCCATCTCTCTTCTACCAGGAGTAGATGCAATCCGGAGGTAGGGTTTGGCATGAATTGAGTCGAGTCGCCTCATGGGCTTTCTCAGCACCCACACCATTCTATCCTACTCTGTCGCCTTAGCACTGCCAAGGGAGGCTTCCATCTTCCCCCAAGCAATCCCTGAGCAAATATCCCAGGTGGAAATATACCCAAGGTTTAAGCAGAAATGCAATGACAAGCCTCAAATCAATGTGCCACTTGGATATTTTCAGATTTGAAGGACTGCGATCATTTGTTTCCTTAAAACCCCACTTTGCAGTTGGATTCGATGTAGTTGGGGAGAGAGTGCTTACAGAAATATTCCGGGACTGGAATCTCAGTGCCTCCCTGTTATTTGTTGGACTGAAAACCCGACTGGCAGGAGGAGATCTAGAATCTCTAGACAGGGAACCACATCTGACATACCTTTGTTTCTGCTGTGACAGCAACAACATACCTGCAAAAGGCACGTGTGGCTCTCCTTGGTCTTGGGCTCTAGTTAATCATGATTTAATTAAAACTGGTAGGCAAAGATGATTTCCTTTTTATAGTCTTGATTACATGTTGAGCCTGAGCCTGATTCTGGGACATTAGCCCATGGAGTCTGGAGTCTTGGAGCCTGGAAGGGAAGTGCGTTTCACTGAGATAGCTCTGGGTTCCCTGTGTGAGTTGTTTGTTTGTTGTTGCCTCTAAAACCTCATTTGGGGACTCAGCTCACTGTCTGTCTTTTGGAGAGTCCTGTTGATGCTGGAAGTCTCTCTTCCATGAGCTGGTGACAGCAAGGCAGCACACAGCTGTGAAAACACAAGGGCAGAATCAGTTGGACTTGGGAAATCTCTCCCTCAGAAAGTGATAAGGCAGAGAGACTAAATCAGGAACATGCCCACACTTGCTCCTGACCTGAGAGTGACAAATTAGGCCTCAGGAGAGAGGTAGGTTTTTCAGACACTTCTCACTTTGTGTCTCTACACCTGTGTCCTGTGGAACCACCGACAGTTGTTTCAAATATCCTTTGAGATACATCTGGAAAAGAGATTTTTACAAGCCCCATCTGTCCTGCTTTGTGATCACCCTCTGTGCAACTTACTCTAACATCCTCCTGCTTCTTGGGAAAATGCAATTTCCTAGTGAGAAACAGAGTCCCCCTGCCAACCTGCACTGGCCCAAAGTTAGCTGCCCAGGTAAAGCAAAACCAGCTGACTCCCTTAATAAAACGACCTGGGTCTGTCACATGGGCAGTGGGAGGGGAGGGGAGGCTGGGCTTGGTAGCCCTGATTCCTGTTTTCTGATGCTGAACTTCTCCTTGAAGATTGCTGGCAAGCTACCACTGTCATCACCACAGTGGCCTCAGGCAGCATCACTCCTCTTCTAAATCCTAATGACTTGCAGCTCTTTGCTTACCTCCCTGCGGGCAGGAGCTGGCAACAGGCAGAAATATTTTACCAGGAGTTTACCACAAGCTCCTGGAACACACTAGGGAAATAAACACACACACAATAACTGAAAGCTCAATCCATCTGGGCCCCTATGGGAGGTCTCCTGGACCACCTCCCGTAGCCAGAGGCCATCTCCACTTACGGCTCTGGCCAGCACACCCAAATCCTGCAACTCCAGGCTCCTCCAGGGATGCTGTGCCTCTTCGGTTCCCAAGTCTTCCTTCCAAAATACAGTATCTGGTCAGATGACCATCTGCTTCCATAGATGATGTTCCTCACTCCCCTTCTCAGGTTTCTTGGCCCCAGACTCTCATTATCAAAATCCAATACAAGTTTCACAGGCTCTCCTGTGTACTCTGGGTTGTGGTGGTGGGTGGGCGAAGGGATGAGGTCCGTGAAATCAGTGTGTTTCCTTCTAGAAGTAGTAAGTGGCAAGCAGTAGAGGTAAGTAGAAGTGGTAAGATTTGGGATATCCAGCAAATCTCTCCTTCTTTTCTTCCTCACTGGCCGAACTGTCTCACACCAACCTCCTTTGGTGAGTGCCTGGCTAAAGGATTAAAAAGCATTTCATTTTCACAAGAGATATAACATATTTAATCATTGACAGTATTTTAATTCCCTATGCTTATTTGTCATTGTCTTTTTTCTTGACTGCTTCTCCTTCATGATGTAAGAGCCTTGGAGAGAAGAGCTGTGGTCTTTTTTTTTTTTTTTTTTTTTTATATTGCCCAAAATACAGTGTGGCCTACAGGAGCTCTCAGCAAACACTGCATGAGGGGGTTGTGACCAGCAAGGGCTATTTTGTGATTGTCTTGTCTAGAACTTATAGCCTAGAAAAGAGACAAGGTTAGACCAGTATTTTAAAAATCAGTATTAAAAATCATTATTAAAAAAATTGACCAGTATTTAACAATTAAACTTCAATAATTTATATTGTAGATTCCATTGCATCTCATTAAAATAAAAGTTTTTAGAGGCTAACTGTGTCTGGCCTGTGCTAAATGCTGAGGATTAAGATGAAAAGACTTGGCTCCTGCACTCAAAGGGTTTACAACTCCACATGTAAGCCAAGCCAGGCTTTATTAATAATTATTTTTGTGCTTTCCTTTATAGTTTACCATATGTGAATGCATCCATAAGAAATATTTCTTTTTGCCTATGTTTGAAGTTTTGTATGAAAAATAATAATACTGCATATGGTCAGCCCTTTGAGTCTGGCTTCTTATGTTTGTGGAATTTATCCATGTTTTTTTGAGTTTTCCATTGCTTTATTGTATTCCATTGAAAGATGATGTCACAATTTATTTGTCCCTTCTACTGTGGGTTTCCAGTTTGGGACTATCACAGCCATGAGGCATGAACACTCTTGTACATGTCTCCTAGTCCCTGTGTGCAAGTATTTGTCTAGGGTAATTATCTAGGAGTGGTACTCTTGGGTCACAAGATGTGTATCTTAAATTTTACTATGTGTCATTTCGTCAAAGGCTTGTAGTACTTTCTACCCCTACCAGTTGGGTAAGATAATTCTCACTGCTCCATGTTCTCACCAACATTTGGTATAATCAGACTTTTTATTTTGGACCATCTGGTGGTTATAATTCTCATTATAAATTAAGAAGAATCTACATGTATTCCAGATATTAGAACTTAGAGATATCACAAATATCTTCTCCCAGTTGAGGCTCCTATTTTCCCTCTCTTTATGGTACTAGATGAATATATAATTTTAATTTAATGTAATCGCCTTTAGTAATCTTTTCTTTTATGGTTAATACTTCTTATGTGTTGTTTTTTGTTTTAACTCCTTTACCCTATGATCATGAAGATATTCTTATATATTATTTTCTTTAGAAGTTTCCCTTTAATGTGGGTTTTTTTGTGTGCTTAAAATTGATGTGTCCCAGCACAATTTATTGAAAAAGCATTATGTCCTCATTGGTATCCAATATCTCTTTATCCATATATCTGTGGATATGTTTCTTTATACTCTATTCTAGTCCACTGAACTATTTGTCTCTAAGCAAACAGCACTCTATCTTAATTACTATAGCTTTATAATAAGTCTTGATACAAGGCAAGGCAAGAGCTACCACCTCATTTTGCAAGAGTGTCTTGGTTTTTCTTGGCCTTTTATACTTATAAATATTTTGGATCAGCTTATAAAGCTCTACGAAACAAACAGATAAGTAACCCTTTTTTGATTCTAAAAATTGTGATATAATTGTTATGTAATGTTGTATAAGTTTAAGGTATATAACATATTGCTATGATATACTTATATACCATACTATTATTACCACAATAATGTTAGCTAACACCCTTATCACATCACATAATTATCGTTTCTTTTTTGTGGTGAGAACAATTGAGATCTAGTCTCTTAGCAACTTTGAGGTTTATAACAGTATTATTGACTATAATCACTATGCTGTGAATTAGATCTACAGAACTTATTCATCAAAGAGTTGCAAATTTGTAGACTTAAACATCTCCCAATACCCCAGCCCCCAGCCCCTGGTGACCACCATTCTACTGTTTTCATGAATTTGGCTTTTTTAGATTCCACCTGTAAGTGAAATTATATAGTATTAGTCTTTCTATGTCTGACTTACCTCACTTAGCATAACACATACACATATACATATTTACATTATCTATCTATCTATCTATCTATCTATCATCTATCATCTGTCATCTATCTATCACATCTTTAAAAATTTAAAGATTGAACTACCACATGATCCAGGAATCTCACTCCTGGGTATAGATTCAAAGGAATTGTAATCAGTATCTCAAAGAGATATTTGCATAACCATGTTCACTGCAGCATTATTCACAATAGCCAAGAAATTGAAACAGCCTAAGTGTCAATCAGTGGGTGAATGGTTAATGAAGATGTGGTGTATTTATATATCATGAAGTATAATTCAGCCTTTTTGGATTTTTATTGAGATTGCATTAAATCGATATGCTATTTTTGGAGAGAAATGACATCTTTAAAATAAAAAATATTTTCAATCTCATGATTTGGTATCTTTAGTCATTTATTTAGGTCTGTTTAAAATCTCTTAATAACGTTTTAACTTTTCTCAATAGAGGTCTTTTATTATAATTATTCCTAGTTATTTTTTGATATTTGTATTTTTAAATTTTTAATTATTTGTGGCTGATATATAGAAAGGCAAATGATTTTTGCACATTATTTTGGTACCCAATAATCTCGCTAAAGGCTTTTGTTGATTCTAAAGATTTTTTCTATAGATTTTTTTTACTTTCCACATTCACAGTCATCTAATCTGCAAACAATATTTTTTCCTTTTCCCCCAATCTTTATACCTCTTCTTTCTTTATATATTTTTAAATCATGCTCATTAAGTTCTTTAGTGCAAAACTGAACAAAAGAGGATCCTTGTCTTATTATCAGTCACAGAAGGGAAAACTTTCAAAGTTTCACAATTAAATATGACATTTAACACAAGAATAATATGTATATTAATATAAAACATATAATATAGATTTATATGTACTATATAGATATATAGATATGTATGCAGATATACATATATTTATTTTAAAAGGTGGGGAAGTTTCTATCTATTCATAATTTTCTGAGATTTAAAAATATTATGAATGTATATGAACTTTAAAAACACCTTTCTGTATCTTTTACATTAAAATTCTATGTATTTCTTTAAATATGGTAATATGGTGAATTACTCTACTCTGTTTTCTAAAATTAAATAAACCTTGCATTTCTTAAGTAAGCCCCAATTTTTAATACTGTCAAGTTAGCTTGTTATTTTTTTCTGGGGGAAGAAACATTTGCATCTAAGTTCATGAATGGGTTTGTCTTATAATTTTCTTTTTTTCCGTACTATCCTTGTCAGATTTGGACATCAAGATTAATTTAGAAAATTTTACATAAGGTTGGAGTTATCAGTTCCTTAAACGTTTATTAATACGTTAGCCTAATGTTTTTAGGAGAGGAGATTTAAATTATTGGATTTCTTTCTATATTGTTTGGGTCAATATTCTTATTATATTTATATGCTATATAATATTTATAGTGTTAATTTGTATTTAAATTATTTTGAAACTTTTCAAACCTTTGGAAAGTTTCAAGAATATCTCAATGAAAACTCATATACCTTTCACCTAGATTCACTGGTTGTTAATATTTTGGCACATTTATGCTCTTCTGCTTCCTTGGACTCTCACTCTCTCCATCTTTTTCTCTCTTTTTTTTTTTATACACACAAACACATACATACCTATACATACATGTACGCACATTTTACTTCCCTGTCATTTAAGTTAGCTGTAGACATAATATCTTACCCTTAAATATTTCACCATGAAGTGTTTTCCTACTGCCATTCTCAGCTAATTTGACATTGCTATCACTCTACTACCTAATATACAATCTATATTCATATTTTCCCTAATTTCCAATAATGTTATTTATAGGTTTTAATTATTTTTATTGACTTAGGATCCAAGAAAATATTACACATTGCACTTTCCATTTCTCCTTGGCTTCCTTTACATCGGTTAATTCCCAAGCCTGTTAAAAATATCTTTTATAACATTGACAGCTTGAAGACAATTTTCAGTTTAAGAATTTATTTATTTTATGAGTTTTAAAATTTATCAGCATAAATTATTATATCCTTATTATCTTTTTATTGTCTACAGCACATGTAGGTTTATATTCTTTTTCATTTTTAACATTATTTATGAGTGTTGTATCTCCATTTTTCTGGATTAATCATGCCAGATTTTAAAAAAAATTTATTTCAATAATTTTTCAAATAATTCAATAATATTTCAAACACCAACTTTGACTTTATTGTTCTTCTTTTCATTTTTTGCTTTCTGTTTCATTATTTTCTCTTTCCTCTTTATTATTCCTTTTACCTTACTTATTTTGGGGATTATTTTAATGTTCTTTTATTGACTTCTTATGCTGAATGCTTAGCTCATTAAATGGAATAATTTTTATTTTCTAATACAAGCATTAAGGATATAATGTCCCTCCAAGAACTGCTTTAGCTATTGCTAAAATGTTTAATATTTAATACTTTTGTTCAGTTTTGTAATTCTAGTATGTCTTCTTTTTTTGAATTATGAGTATTTTAGTTGTGTCTTTAAATTTCCAGACATAAAAATTTAAACCACTTATCTTCTTATATTTTTGTTTTTGTTTCATAGCTTATTTGCATTGTAGACAGAAAACATGGTATGTATGTCAGTCTTTTTAATTGAATTGAGACTGGCTATATTGACTAATATAAATGGTTCTTATGTATTTGAAAAGAATACATATTATCCAGTTGTTGGGTATGATGTGCTATAACATCTTTTTTATTTGGCTTAATAACTTTGGTATTTAATTCTTCTGTATCTTTGCCAATTTATTGTCTATTTAATGTTACCTACTAAAAGAAGTCTGTTAAAATTCCCTACTATGAATGATAAATATTTCTACTTTTTCTTTATTTCTTTCAATATTTTGCTTTATTTCGAGGTTCTGGTATTAAGAACATAGAAGTTTACAATTGCTTTATCATCTTTGTGAATTGAACATTCAATATTGGTATAGTGAAAGTTTTTACCTTAAAGTTTACTTTGACTGGTATTGATATAAATACTCTAATTTTCTTTTGGTTAGTATTTGCTTTGTATATCTTCATACATACTTTGAATTTCATCTTACCGAGTCCTTATGTTTTAGACAATATGTTTTAGTTAAACATCTTGAAATCAGTATATAGTAGAATTTTTTCCCAATCAGACAATCTTTGTTTTTTAATGGAAGTTATTCTATTTACATTTTAAAATATTTGTATTTATCTCTACCATTTATCTCTACCTGCTAATTATGTACTTTCTATTTGTTTCACTTTTTCGGTTTCTACCTTCCTATTCTTTTCTTGTCTTCTTTGGATTGTTTCAACCGTTATTGCTGGTGGTGTTTTTCTTCTAATTTTATTTTTTTTGGTATACTTTTTGGGCAGTTATATTTTCTGTGTTTACTCTTTCAGTGGTTGCACTGCTATTTTAGCATACATACTTAATAAACTATGACAATTTCTAGTGACCTCTTTACCTGACCTTCATGCCACAAAACTGGCCTGGAACCACACTGACCCAAGCTGCATTCAGAAGTTCACTAGACTCCTGCAGAGAGTGGCCTTTCCAGCTCCTCGTTCTAGCAGTAGCCAGCAGCTTCCTCTAAATTCTGAGATGTGATGTCTACCTAATTGTGGTCCCTTTAATGCCCAAAGGGTGAATTCTAGCAGATCTTACCAGCCCTACACCTCAGTAACTGCTCTGGTGTCCAGCAAGCCAAACTCTACACTTTCCAGCGATGCTTGGATCTCAGTCCTGGAGGAAGTGTGGAGGATTCTTCCCTGGGCAGTCTAACCTACCCAAGAGATTGTGGTTGTTTCTCATATCTGTTATTCCTGAATTCTTTATAATTCTTTTCCACTCTCACTAGCCAATTCCATGTTACTCCAGTTCCCTTTGAATAATTCTCTATATTAAAATTTCTCTGTTCAAATCACTGCGGGGTTTCTATTTCCTGACAGTACTCTGACTAATATATTTTCTACAATATGCGTGCTATTATTGTCCAATCTTTTAATTCTATCTCATTTCCTTGAAAATTGACATTGCTGTTGTTATTTTGTACTATGAATATTTGTTTATATTTAAAAAGACATTTATCAATAATTTTGCTCTTCTTCCCCACATTTGTATTAGTTTTCTATTGCTGCTGTAATAAATTGCCACAAACGTAGCAGCTTAAACAACACAGATTTATTATCTTACAGTTCTATGATCCTGAAGTCCAAAATTGGTCTCATTGGGGCACAGATAAAGGTGTTGGCAGAACTGCATTCCTTTCTGGAAGCTCTGGGGAAGATGCATGTCCTTGCCCTTTCCAGCTTCTAAAGGTGGCCACATTCCTTGGCGTGTGGCTCTCTTTCCCCATCTTCAAAGTTAGCATTTTGGGCCAAGTTTTTCTTATGCTGTCATTTCTCTGTCTCCCTCTTGTACATTTAAGAGCATCGTGATTACATTGGGCCCACTCAGATAATCCAGGATAATCTCCCTATTTTAAAGTCATCTGGATGGCGACCTTAATTCCATCCGCTACCTTAATTCTCCTTTGCCATGTAAGATAACTATTCTCAGATTACAAGGATTTGGATGTGTGGACATCTTGGCAGTGGGCGGGGTGGGGTGGGTGTAGGGAGGAGCATTATTCTAACTACCATGCCATTTCTTCTTGCAATTCAGAGTTTCCATCTGTGATTATTTTCCTATTCCTTTGTATTTTCTGTTAACAAGAATCATTTGGGTGATTACCTTTTTCTTTTCTTTTTTGGTATGAAAATGGTTCATTTCATTTTTATTGTTGAAAGACAGTTTTGCTGGACGGAGTACTATAGCTGACAGTTCTTTTCTTTTAAGCATTTGGTGTTCTAACTCCTACTGTCACTACAGAAAAGTCAACCTCAAATTACTTGTTTTGATTAAATTTTCTTCTATTCCCCCTTTCTCCTTAATTATTTGAAAGTTATTTATTCTATATCTGATTTTTCACTGCTTGTCCTTAAAATTGCAACAAGAACACTTGATGAGCAAAGTCTAAAAGTAATCCATATCTCTTCTCTCCTTTTAAACCGATACATGAAACCTAAGCTCCATGTTATTTTTGCTCGGTATTTTGTTACTATTTCATTTATACACAACTCAAATGTTTATTTTTTTAACTATTATTTTTATTTTATCATTTCAATCTTGTTTAGATCTATGCACATATTTCTTATTGGTCACTATTTCTTCTTTCATCTTAGTTTTCTTCTGTGAAGGCCTGTTGGTAAACTAGCACTGTGTGTCCAAAAGTGTCTTTATTTCATATTCACTCCTGAATAACAGCTCAGCTTTAAATAATTTATCAATTAGAGACATGCTTTAAGTACTTTGAAGATACAGACAGCTGATTAGTTTATATAAAGAGTTTAAAAGAAACACTGATCCCTGTTTATAAAGTACAAAATTTCAAATTCTTGTATACGATTTGTATTATGTAAATCCTCAAGATTTAAATGATGTAGTTGCTCTTTGAAAACCCCTTTCTCTCTCTCTTTCTCTCTTTCTCTCTCTCTCTTTCTCTTCTAGGTAGCTTCAATATTAGATCAACCTTTAGACCAATTTTAGAGAAATGTATTTAGTTTGAATTTTAATAGTCTGATTTAAGAGTATTCATCCTCAAACTCTAAATTAAAAAGAAAATAATAACCTGTTATTT
>NW_006432447.1:2559217-2567480 GCF_000325575.1 Pteropus alecto | reverse complement strand
AGGAATGGAGCCACGCTTTGCCATTTAGGCAAGGCATTAGGTTTTCGATGTTCTTCAATTCCTCTGCTGGCAAATACATACCGTTTATCATGTACCATCCACCCGACACTGCTTTTTGACATTCCTGATATTGTAGAACATCGTGCGAAGGTGATATAATATATACTGTCCCCTTTGGACACATGATTCACTACACATAACCATGCCAACCTGGAAAAAATTTCTTAAATACTAAGAAACTGAAAGACATAAAACTCTAAAATTACTTAGGTGAAATGATTTCCTTGAAACAGTCTGGCAAGTCAGCTTGTTCCCCTTCGCCTGGAAGGCTGTGAAAGAGGGAGAGAAGCTTCCCCTCTTCAAATCGGGGAAGCTAATGAATGTTTATCCCTTTGTTTCTCTTTCGCAGGGAACTCCCCATTGGGCTATTTGTGTGGAAGGCATTTCCTGACTTCTAATCCTGTCAACACCAGGCGTTTTAAGCACAGGTGTTTGTATACTTATTAACCCTCATTATGTAACTAGACATGATGCGGAGAAAGAGCTCTGGACCAGGACTCAGGAGAGCTAGAATCTAGCCCAGGAGTGGGACCTTGAGCCGGTGATGTAATATTTCTTTGCTCCCACTTCCCCATGTACAAAATGAAAACTATACCTGCACTACGTACCTCTCAAGATACTCTCATTTTCTACCACCACCCCCACCAGTAAGCATTATTCGAATTTTTTAATAAGGGTCTCAGGCTACTTAAAAACCTAAGTTCTAGATTTTTATAAGATGAGTGCACATTTGATACAATGGTTGGTGAAATAGCCAAGTAAAAATGATGTAGAAAAGAATGCTGTGTTCAGAGAAGGTAAATCTTTCATTCAATCATTCATTCATTCAATAACTATCTAGCACTGACATGCCAGGCACATTATTCTCTCCTCTTCTAAAGTCTATACTATATTGGGAAGAGACAAGAAAAATGAGCAAGGAAATTCATAAGAAAGTATCAACAAGGAGTGATTATAAAGAATTAAGAGAGAGAATTATTATAGAGAGTAATTGGGTAGCTTCTCTGGAGAGGTAACACTCAAAATGATATCTGAATGTCTTGTAATGATCAGAAGAAAGTACAATTCTAGGAAGTGGTTCAGCCGTAAGGCCAAAAAAGAACTTGATATGTTCACAGGACCAAAGGCGAGTGGAAAAGGAGAGAGTGGTCTGAGAAGCAAGCAGGATCAGATTAAGTAGGGCTTTGTAAATTAGACTAAAATGTTTTTCTTTTATTTCAAATGTGGTAGACAGCCTTTTGGATTTTAAGATAAACATATACTAGAGAGTTAGAAGACATATATTGGAGATAGGACTGAGTGAGTTAGGTGGGGAGGAAGAGGGAAAGACTATAGCTAGGTGTATTAGTTTACTGAGGCTGTCATAACAAAGTATCACAGACTGGATGGTTTAAACAATTTATTTTCCCACAATTATGAAGGCTAGAAGTCTGAGATCAAGGTATTGGCAAGACTGGTTTCTTCTGAGGATTCTCTCCTTGATTTTTGATGGCTGTCTTCTCTCTGTGTCTTCACATGGTCTTCCCTCTGTTACATGTGTGAGTCCAAATGTCCTTTTCATATAAGGACACTAGTCATATTAGATTAGGGCCCACCATAACAACTTCATTTTAACTCGGTTACCTCTCCAAATAAAGTCACATTCTGAGGTACTGGGGGTTAGGACTTCAACATATGAATTCGGGGGTGTGTGCAGTTCAAACTACAATATTAGAGAATAGAGTGTAAGCAAAGGTATAGAAGAAAAGATTGGCATGATGCCTTTTGACAGTCAGTGAAAACAGTAGCCTGGCTGGAGCATAGTTTGCACATAATGGAGTCATAGAAAGTCATGTTATCAGTGGAAATGGTGGCTGGGCTGGTGAGGGTCTTGAATCCTGGTTAAGGAACTTCAGCCCTCTGCTGTAGATCATGAGGAGCCTTGAAGAGTATCTGAGCAGGTGGGGAGAGCTAGGAATTAATGATGAAATAGTTGGCTGTGTGAAGAACATTCAGGAGAGAACGGAGATAAGGGGAAGCTTGGGGTTTTAGGACGCAAGTTAGGCCCTTAGAGACAAAAAGGAAAGAAAGGAGGAAGGAACATTCCCAGGGAAGAACTGTCAATAGTGATTTAGACAACAGGAACAGGACTTGCTCCTGGGTAACTGTGGAAGCACACTGAAAGTCAAAGACTGCTATACACAACTTGTGCTAGGATCATGGTCAGTGTGATCAGGGCAGCCCACTGATCTCTAGCCACACCCTGCACCTACAGCCCTGAGGGAGGCTGGACACATTGTCTCACTTGACTAGAAAAACATGACTTTAGAGGCAGACAGACCTCAGTTCAAATCCCTGCCCCTTCATTTATAGCAGATATTTGATCAAACATTATTCCGGATGTTCCTGGGAGGGCGTTTCTGGATGAAATTAACATTTGAATTGATAGACCGAATAAAGCCAATGGCCCTCCCTAGTGTGGTGTCCCTCATCCAATCAGTTGAAGGCCTGAGGGAAACAAAAAGGCTGACCCTCCCTGAGTAAGAGAGAATTCCTCTGCCTGACTGCCTTTGAACCCAGACGCTGGCTATTTTCCTGCATGTGGATGCTATCTGAACTATCTGCTCTTCCTGAATTTCAAGGCTGCCAGCCTTTGGAGTGAAACTAAATGATTGGTTCTCAGGCCTTTAGATTCGGAGTGGAACTACACCATTGGCTTTGGTCCAGGACCCAGATCTTGGGACTTGTCAGCCTCCATAATTGAGTAAGCCAAATCTTTATAATAAATCTCTTTCTACTATCTATCTATCTATCTATCTATCTATCTATCTATCTATCTATCTATCTATCTATCATCTATCGATAAAGATACATATACATATCTATATATATTTTTGTATATCTACATCTCTTTACATATATGTCATATCGGTTCTGTTTCTCTGGAGAACTCTGACTAATACACAATGTACCTTAATCTCTTTGAGCCTTGGTTTCCCCAGGAATCTAAAGGGAGTCATAAATCACCTTTCAGAGTTGTTGGAGGGCTAAATGATGCAGAGTGTATAATATCTGGCTCATGGTAGCTCCTCAAGACATGGCAGGTTCCTTTTCATCATACAAAGCCCTGAAATAACAGAACAGATAGATTTAGGTACTCACAGAACATCTGAACTGCTCCAGCAGGGCATGTGAGCTGATGCTTCTTGTGACAGTGTTGGCAAAGGTGCTAGTGGGGCTGGAGCTGGTGTGGTTCCATGTGTGTCTGTATCTTTCCATGTTTTTCCTGCACAGGAAAAAAGAAAAAGGACAGCAACAACCTGTGTGGCCCTGGGTGAGTTTCCACTATCACTATCAATGGCTGTATTTACTGTGTCTCTACCATCTGGCAGGGAAGGAATTCAGCATCTCACAACTTATTTAACCTTATAAACAGCCCTGTTACATTAGTCCTAATTTGTAGATGATAAACTAAGGTTTAAACAGAATAAGTAGCTTTCTTGAGTGAGACATAGAAAATGGTAGAGCTGAGTTTGGAATCTAGGTTTGTCTGATTCTAGAAATCATTTTCTTTCTACTAAGCTCTACTGGTTCCTTATATTGGTTTCTATAAGGCTCAACATTAGAACTACAGAATGATATTAATTACACATGACTTACCTCAACATCCTTTCCTTTTCCCAGTCTTTGTTGTAGGGAAGAAATAAGTGTGTTCTAGTTACTCTTGATGTGTTATAAACCAATCCAAAACTTAGCAGCATAAACAACCATTTTCTTACACTCATGGATTCTGTGGGTTAGAAATTTGAGTAGGGCATAATGAGGATGGCTTGACTATGTTTCTTGATGTCTGAGGCTCAGCTGGGAAGATCCAAACAGCTGGAGGTGACTCAGCAACAAGGAAATGGAATTATCTGGAGATTCTGAGATGTCTCAAATGTTGGACTCAGCTGGGGCTGTCAACATATCTACTTGTGGCCTTCTCGCATGGCTTGTGATCCTCACATGGCAGCCTCAGGATAGTTAGACCTTGCACGTGGAGGTCCAAGCTCCAAAAGTGAGCATCCCAGTGAACAAGGCTTCATTGCCTTTATGATCTAGTCTGAGAAGTCACATAACATCACTTCTGCCCAATTCTATTGGTAGAAGATATCACAAGCCAGCTCAGATTCAAGGAGAGGAGAAAGAGATTCCATCCCTCCAGCCCTGAATTTTATGTTTTTTTAATTTTTTAAATTTTTTATTTTTTAACCACCACAGGGTATAAAAGTCCAAGGAAAATATAGGAGATTGTACAGGAATAATTTCTTGCTATAATCAATGACATTTTTGTTTTCAGCCAGGGCACTCTGCCTTGCCAAGCATAGAACACTCATGTCTAAACAATGTTAAACATAAATTGGATTTGATTGTGAACAAGTTTTCTTGCTTTTTCCTGAAGAGAAATGTCTAAATTTTAAAAAGCTCCTTGGCAGCAACAGAGTCTGCACTAGTAACAAAACATCTGAGAGAAATGTTGAAAATTCTGTAACCTGTCCAGTAGCTTGTGGGTCATGAAGATCTGGCTTTGCTCACTTATGTGGGGGAGGAGAATAGTAAATGACTCCAAGTTTTTTGAGAATCAGCTTTTCAACCTTTTTTTTAAAGTTAAGTACTTTTGGTTGAATTAAATGTGGGCCATGTAGAAAGCCTCAGTTTAATTTTTAAAATAAGTTTCCATATGCTGGTATAATTTATTTATTTTCTTCATTTATCCAGTTTAAATTATTCAGGGACTGTGTTTTGGTGCTTAATTGGGCAAGGCATTAATGGCCCCGGTGAAAATGAGATGGAATGGCTGTATTTATGTCAGGTCTGTTCCTGTTAGATTCTATTTTTTGGAACAGGAGACTTATTTATTTAAAACTATTGACCCAAATAAATTGTCTGAGATTCATTTCTGCATCACCAAGTGGGGCCCTTAAACTTGGGGCTTAAAGCAACCAAGGCCTTAAATTATCCAGCTCACCATTTACTTTTTGAGCAAGGGCTTTAAAGGAACATGGCTTCATAGTGAGTCAAGAATAAAGGGTGCAACCTTGACAAATTCAGAAGTTTGTATCACTACTTTGGTGACAATTGGCTATTTAAATGGTCATCATTCATTGATAATAGGGGATGAAGATTAAAAAAAAAAAAACTGAATCCCCCAAGATACCTTTCTGGATTCAAAACTATTTTTGTTGTTTACTTACCCTGTATGCTTCTCTCCAAACCATGATGTATGGGAGAAAGATGGACTTTGGAATTACACAGAAATGAATTCATATTCCGCACAATTATGTGAATGCAGATAAGTTACTCAAGCATTCTTGGCCAGTAATTTGGTTACAATAAAATAGGGAAAAAATATATCTGTTGTTGCAAGGATTAAATGAAGTATTGAATGTAAAAGCCCCATTGCAAAGCCTGGCACTGAGTGAATGGGGATGTATTAGCTATTGGGTTGTTTTACCCACTTTTTGCATCAATGGCCCAGCAGAAGCAGAGGGCACAGCAGTGTTCCATACAGGTAATATGGTTTTGAAGCTCTTGTGGCCTGAGTATTTCCAAGGCCGCACTTACCTTCATCTCTTCTAAGCCAGATTGTTGGTGCCTTTCTCCCAAACAAATTGGGGTATGACTGGCATTTCAGACACTTGGGAAGTAAGGATAAGAGGGAGGCACTTGTACACTTATTAGACATTGACCATGTGCCAGGCAACATACTCAGTGTTTCACATACATTTTCTCATTTACTTTTTGTAATGAATTTATGAGAAAGTATAACCTTCCTTAATCAACCATCCTAAAACAGTGGCTTAATGCAACAACCATGTATTATTTCTTATGAGTCAGCTGGGCAGCTCTGATGTGGGTCAGACTTGGCTAACCTTGGCCGGGCTTGCTCATGTGTCTGTAGTCAGTTTGTTGTAGAAAAATCTGACTGGCAAGAAACCAAGCAGCACTCAGGGAGTTGGAGAACTCAGGTTTATTACACTGGCGGTTCCAGAAGAGCTAGTGCTCCGAAGATCTGGGCCCTGAGCTCAGGGGTAACCTTACTTTTATAGGGCTTAACAAGCAAAGGCAAAACATCTGTTATCTAGACAGAACAAGCAAAGGGGAGGGTGAGTCTTCAGTTGATCTCTAGGTCAACCCTGATCTTCGACCTATGTGGCAAGCATGTCTACAGAAGCAGAACAAAGAGCTGGTTACGAGGTTAGCCATTTGAGTGAAAATTCCTCTTCAAATTGGTGGGTCAACTGGTTACAGACCAAACTAGGATGGCGTTGGCTGGCTGGGACAGCTCAGCTCTACCCAATGTGATCTCTCATCCTCTTGCAGGTTACCCTGGGCTTGTTCTCATGGTGGTGGCAGGGGTCCAAGAGAGAAAGAGGAACCATGTTTGTTACTGTCCTACTGGCCAAAGCAAGTCATGTGGCTGAGCTCTGAGTTAAAGTGGTGAGCACATCCAACGGGAATGGATTCAGGGAGGCATGAACAGATCAACTGGCACAGTTGATTTTTCACAATAGGCATCGTTATTATCCCCAATGCTGTGCCTCTTGGGCACTGGTGTCTCCTTCTGTTATGTTCTTTCCTGGTGATCTACTACATGGGGTGGGAATGTTTTCCAATCAGCTGTACTTCCCTCTCTCCCATTATTTGGTGTACATTTGAAATTTCATGTAAAATTTTGGGACTAACCAAGTGGTCCTAATGAAATCCAGTAGAATGACATCAGGGAACAACACCGATAAGTCAGTAAGGTAAGTCTACTTACGAGAGAAAATGAAGGGGAGGCAGATATGCAATCGGATTGAGCATAAATAAAAGAAAATGATACAAATTTATATTTTTCTATTTGCCAGTTTCCCCAATTTTGTCTGGGTCAGCTTTCCCCTCTCAATGCCATCCTTTCTGAATTCTTACACCAAGTCTGGAAAAGGCAAGATTTTGGTCTTGGCCTGGGGCATTGATTAGCTCTTTGACCTTGGGCAAAGAAGTTAACTAACTTCTCTGAGCCTTCATTTCCTCATGTGTGCAATGAAAATAATAGCACAGATGTCGGTTACGCGCAGGTGAAGTGCCCTGCCTGGTCTGAGCTGCCATGATTCACAGCTGCCCCCCAAGCATTTCTTGAAAATGCAGAAGACTTGGCTTTCACAACCGCAGCAGCTTCAGGTGAGCTGCCAGGGTGATGCAGACAGGCTGAGCAGCATGAGAGCTGTTAATGGATTTTATGGCTTTGTTGAGTAGCCCAAAGTACAGTTATTAATTATAGAATGCTGTTTAGACACTGTTGCAATATATACATTTTGTTAATTGATTTGTATAGGCTTATATCTAGCAACATAAAGAATATGCAGGACTATAACACTTATAAAGCATTGTAATTACCTTTTACTGCCTTCTCTTGCTTCTCAGACAGGAACAAAGGCTTTGAGGAAAGAATACACAACTCTCCTTGTCTTTGGAACTCTGTCTAATTCTGTGCTCAGTGGCAGGGTGATACAACCTGTCTAGGTGGTCAGTAAATGTGTTGAATTAATGAATAAATAAATAACTCTTGTTTCGGTATTTATCTTATTTCCTTATCTATTCTTTATGAACGCTGATATAAAGATGTAGTGATATCGGCACTACATGTATGCAAATATGGTCAAGGATTTATTCTGAGTCATTAGTTAATGTTTATTGAGTCCCTTTTTGAACCTTTTGTAGCGTGAGGAAGGTGGGGGATGTTCAAGATGTGCTTGGCCCCTGCACTCAGGAAACTGACGTTACTCAATGGCATGAGGTATTACAAGGCATGCCGTTAGGCAGTCTGGCCTTAAGAAGTGTGGAATGACAACATAAAAGTGGTAACTTCTTGCCCGGGCACCATACTGCCCGAAAGTTTATATGAGGTCCCCACTGCAGCACTCCAAGTTTGCCTTTTCTGATCTGGTCCATCGACCTCTGAGAACAGTGACTGCCCCTCTCTCACCAAGATGGTGCGGAGTCCGGCCATTGCCCTTCAGGTCGGATGGGATCTACCTGCCCAACTTGGAGCAGCACTCGCGCTTTCCAGCTCTCGCGTGCTCCTGGCGCCCTCCCGAGACCAGGCGGCGGAGAGCGCCCGGAGACCTGGCCAAGGGCAGGATCCGCAGCGACGCCCGCCCGCCCGTCCCTCGGTAAGGATTTCGGCTCCAAGGGCGTGGCC
>NW_006432447.1:2558866-2559188 GCF_000325575.1 Pteropus alecto | reverse complement strand
CTGGCCCCAAGTGACCCCTTTCTGAGGGAGCCGGCCGTCCCTTGAGGCAGTTATTTGCAGAAGCGGAGCCGGGGCGCTGGCCGGAGGGCTCCCCGTATCCGCCTGCAGGGCCCCCCGGGAGCCGAGTTCTGCCTGGAGCAGGAGGACTGGAGCGTGAGGAGGGCGGGGGAAAGTTGGGGTCGCGGCCGCGGAGCCGGGAGCGCGGAGGCCCTGGACGGTGTCCGCGTCTCATGAATATGCAGGAGCCACCTCCCTCCCTCCGTGACGTCACGGCCGTCCCGGGGTGAGCGCCGGAGCCGCTCCGGGTCCGCGCCAGTGAGCG
>NW_006432447.1:2478762-2558518 GCF_000325575.1 Pteropus alecto | reverse complement strand
GCTGGGTTTGCTCACCCTCCCTTGCCGCAGCTTCCCTGGCCTCGGTGCGCCAGGGATCCCCGAAGTGAGCGCGCCGCGCCGGCGACCAGAGAGATTCCACCTGCAGACACCCGCGCACCCCCTGGGCGGGGTCCAGAGACGGAGAAGCGAGGTTTGGGGAGTCCGGACAACTTTGGGGGGCCGCCTGTGCTGGGGTGGAGGAGTCGTGGGTGAGTCGCCGGCTCCCGGCCGGGAATGGCTCGAACAGGGCGCTGGCGCGGCGAGGAGAGGCAGTTGTCTGCTCCTGCCCCGAGGGAGGCATCAGCGGCGGTGCCTTCGAAGGAGGGGGCAGAGCTCATCTCCCAGCTCGGAGATGGGGTGGAAACTTGTAGGCTCCAGGGGAGCCCGCACCCCGGCTCGCCTCAGGCTCCCCCAAGGCGGGTCTGGCTCCCCTGGGAACGCGCGCCCTCGGAGTGGGCTCCGGAGTCCAGAAGTGCTGCATGTGACTCTCCAAACTGCCTTTCCGACTCCGCTCTCGCTCAGGCGGGCGGAGGATCCCAATCTGGCGCTCCTCCACGCACCCTGTCGGGTTGGAGATCTTGACCTCCTCTCTCCTCCAGCCCTGAAAAAGCAAGATCCTGGTGAATGCCTGGCGCTGTGGGGAGACTAGGCTGGCGGACTTTGACAGCTGCCTAGGAAGAGCGAGGAGAAGCGCTGGGGTGGGGGCGCCTGGAGGGCGGATCTGAAACAGAAGGTCACATGCTTGCAGGACCTTGTGGAGAGAAGCAAGGGAGGAGCAAAGCCGGGGTCGGTGACGGTGGGCGCAAGGAAGGCCGTGCAGATCTGGGCTGGAGCGCCCAGCTTAGTGATAACTTGTTGATTTTCTGCGCAGTTGACAGGGAGGGCGTGCGTTTGGTTTTGAGGGCTGTGGCCAAATCTGCCCGGTAACGTGGTCTTTGGAATCTTGTCCAACCATCATCAGAGGACGAAGGGGTTTTCACCTGTAGGTAAAGAGGCTCTCTGTTAGAGGCAACCTGATTTGCAAGCTGACTTTGGACTATAGCTTACTAGTCAGAGAAGGGATGTATGTATGCCAGGTTTACTCATGGAAGGACGGAGAGAGTGAGTGGCAGACGGTTAGCCTCCTCTAGGCCTTGGGAATGCCTCTCTCTCAACTTGAGAGTGACAAACTTGATAATATAGTTTCTGTTTGTAATCTTTTAATTTTTTAGTGACATGGTTTTGAAACTACTTTATAACAGACATCCTATTTATTTTCAGCAGCTTTTCCCCCCTGGTGTATACTTGAGAAGCAATTTCGTTTTGGGGAGGACAAAGAAAAACTCATTATGAAAATGTCTCAAACTGTGGTAAAGGAGTTAACTGACAGGAAAGGGGCATTCTGAGACTCTTGTTTTGGTGGAAACGAGAATAAAAAACAATGTCCAAAACTTTGCCTCCTTCACTAATGTAGACACTTTGTTAAACAGGCAAATGATGTATCTTTGAAGATTTTTCATCACTTCGTAGCAGAGCAAATGGTGTATTTATAAGCAGATGTTTACAAACAGAAGAGGTCACAGCAAGGGAAGGGAAAACACTTGTTTGGGATGAAGACCTGGTGTGCAAATTCACTGCGTTGTTCTCAGGTCAGAATGGGAAGCTTTGTAGAGATAAGGGAAAGATTAAAAAGGAAAAAAATCCAGATTCTCAATGATTCATGTTTATGTGAATAATTATGTTCATTTTAACCAACACTTTTCATGTCCTCACTTATTTTATTTTATTTTGTTTTATTTTTCCATGTCCTCACTTAGAATATATTTATTTTGTGGTGACAAGCCATTTGTCTTTCCAGTGTAAAAAGTTGATTGGTCCTGCAGAGTGAGAGGTGCTGACTCCTCGCTGTTCTTCCTTCTTTCCCCTTCTAACCACTGGGGGGCTGCAAAGAGCGCTGTTAACAGCATTTTTTTTTTTTTTTTTAACAGACAAATGTGTAATATTTGATCAAAACAGAAACGTTTATTACGGCACTTTAGTTAGTATTTATAGGGCTGACTTTCCATATTACAATGCATTTGAATTTTATGTTTTCAAATCTCTTATAATGTCCGAAGAACATTTGACATAATAAAGGTATAGTTCATGTATAATGCTTCCTGCCACTGACTACCATTCCTAAGGTTCATATAATTATTCCCATCACTGAAAAAGAGAAAAATCAGGAAGGCTTGTGAATAAGATTGAACAAAAAATAGCTTTCTTCTCCTATACAATTCTGTATTCATGTGTCAAGGAAAATTGGGAGCGTAGTGTCAAGCTGCCTGGCAGAGTTGAATGCAACCTCTAGACGACTGTCTGGAAGCACGCCCTCTCAGCTTTGGGCTCATGTAAGATGTTGCGTCTGTGGTGCACAGCTTGTTCTGCCTTTGTGTTCCTTGCTTCTTGCTGTAGAGAACTGAATAGCTAATCCTGACAACTGTTTAGGGTTTTCACAGAATTACTGCACTTTCAGTGTAAACATATTCCTGATTTTGGAAATAATACAGTAGCCAGGCAGTTATTATAACCCCTTTCTTTTACTCTCCCATATCTTGGCTATTCAAAGAAGACAAACACTTTTTGGATTCCTTGAAAAGACCATCTCCCATGTACATGTTTTATGAACAAAGCTGGGAAGGTATTGTGAACCAAAGAGTCTCTGGGACAGAGAAAGACATGTCTTATCTCAAGTAAAGAAGACAGTGCAGTCTAGACAAACATCTTAAGGTTTATGCTAGATTTGGTGATGTATCAGTGGTCTCCGGTCTCAAGGACCTGATACACAGCTCTCAACATCCAGGCATAGGTTATTCAGGACAATATTGAGTATAGACCATCAGTTGTTACAGTGCCTACCTGTGTGCCCAGAGCCTGGCTCAGTGCTCTGGAGGATTCTTAGCAGATATCAGATGTCTACACCCCATGCCCATCTCACCTCTACCTTCTTTTGAGAGCTTTGATCTAGTTGGAAAGACAAGACTTTTATGTGGAGATTTTAAGAGAATGACGCAGATAGAATTTGTCTAAAGTATAGTATTATGTGGTGGCGACACAGTCAAGGGAGATAGAGGTAGGAAGAGGGTTTGCAAAGGCAGCATTTGGTAATAGGGAGGGGAGAAGACAGCAAAATTATAACAGTAATGGTATAATTGTAATAAGTGCAGTTTATGGAGCCCCTCCTTAGTATGTAACAGGCACTGCGCTAATACCTTTACCTGCACTGTCTCTAAATTTTACAACCCATGAAGGACTGGTGCTAGCCCATTTCATAGATTCAAGAAACTAAGTCTGAGAGAGGGTCAGTAACTTACCAAGACCAGTAGAGGGCGTGGTGCTGGGGTGAGAATAAGAAGGGTCACTGTGCTCAGCACCCCGTGACTGTTCATTGGATAGTCTCCCTTTTGCTTTTAAAAGCAGATCTAGCCACCACAGTAAAGCTGAGATGTTTGTGTATCTGATTTCCTCAGGCGCCACTGTGGTCCTGCCCACAGCAGTAAGAGAGTCTATGGATGTTGTTCAAAACCTGATGGTGAGGTGAGAAAAGTGGGCCTTGCTTTCATCAATGAAAATCAGTATTCTTGCTTGGAGCAGCAACATCATCCTCCCTCCCACAGATTCAAAAAACATTCTTGCACATTCCAAATGGCACATTGCAGAACTTCCTGCAGGGATAAAGGTGGTATGGAATTTTTATTGTGAATTGTTCTAAATCATCTCTGGGCAAATAGCATATGCCTCCTGAGGGGTGTGACAGTTATTTCTCCAACTGAAAGCACAAAGGACCAAAAGCCTTTGGCAATGCATCAGAGGATACACTGTGACCTGCCATCATCCTGAATCACCTGTGGTTCCTGGATGTGTTCATTCCTGCCCTGGATTCTCTGGACTGTCTTCAGGCTGCCCCGACTCCCACCCCACAAGACTGTGGCTCCCTCTCTGGCGCGCCTGTGCTCCTTGTCTGGCTCCAGCATGGCACTATGAGCCCCGAGGGCTAAAATCTGATCCTGATTCTCCCCGCATCTCTAAGGCCACCTCCATATCAGCTTCCTGATGTGAGCTAAACAGTCAGTAGTGATTGGCTTAGTGAATCTGATTGCCATACTGCCGTTTCTTGACATAGAGGTTTTGGATGTTTTCTTCTCTCCTACATGAAGTAAAATTTGGGTTTAGTAGCCATAGAAACCTCTGTTTCAATGCTGGCCCTGCCGCTTTCTAGCTAGATAATCTCACGCAAATTAGTTAACCCTTTTGAGCCTCAGTTTCCTTATCTATGAAATGGAGATACAAAGATCTGCCTTGCAAAGAGGTTGTCAGGATAGTGCTTATAAATCATTTAGCTCAGTGTATGGCGTATAAACAGCACACACACATAATGACTAATTATTGATGACTTAAACATGGGGTTCTAGTTTCTGAAATTTGGTGGAAGTCTCCCTTTCTGATCTCTTGGCAATTTAATAACTTTGTTCCTTTCTTCTCTCATCTCAGACTCTGTTCTCTGTCTCTTTCTCTGTCTCCCTCTTTGTGTATATGTGCATGAGTATGGAAATATCATATATAAATATAAATACACATTCATACACACACATTTGGATTGATTTGAACCCCTTTCACTGGTCTGTGTATGCCTTTGAGGCCAAGGCTTTCTTCTCATTTATCTCAGAAGCCTGGCACTTAATGCAGGGGCAGCTCAGAGTAAGGACTCAGTGATGTGTGTTAAATAATAGACATGTCTGCATGTGCCAGCACTGGAGATGTAGAGTTTTAGTCTTCTAAAGAGCTTCTGTGGTGTGATTTGGGTTGTAAGGAAAGGTCCCCTGCTCAGTTAGCATTTTCCTCTCAGACCTCCTATCCTAGGAAGCAGAGAAGCATTCTTTTTTTTTTTTTTTAAACAACTTCTGTGATGATATATGTTTACGTGGAAGGAGGTAACTGATGCTATAACCAAATGACAGCTTGAAACAGACTATTATTTTTATTATGTAGTATCTAGCACTAATTGGACCCTATGGAAATAGTTCCATTGGAACGGTAGGTTTGAGGATGGACCATGAGAGGACTGAACTGGGGGTAGCATGCTGAGCTGAAGACACAGGCACGATAGGACAGAGGGTCGCTGTCTTCATCAGCTGAGGCTGCTGTAACAAAAATACCGTAGACAGGGTGGCTTATACACAACAAAAGTTTATTTCTGTAGTTCTGAAGGCTGGAAGTCTAAGATCAGGGTGCCAGCATCATGGGGTTCTGGTGAGAGCTTTCTTCTGGGTTGCAGACTGATGACTTCTCATTGTATCCTCACACGTGCAATGCAGAGACGGGAAGCAAGCTCTCTCATGACTCTTGTAAGGGCACTAATCTCATTCATGAGAACTCCATCCTCATGACCTCATCTAATCCTAATTATCTCCTACAGGCCCTGCCTCCTAAGACCATCCCATTGAGGGTGGGGTTTCAACATACGAATTTTGCGGGGACAGAAACATTCATCCAAAATAGTCGTGCTATGAGCTTTGGGAGAGCAACAGGCAGAAAGCCAGAGGGGGTACTGTTCAGAGGAGGATGCCTTGGGTGAGAGGCCAACCCAAAGATGCCCTGACCCCTGTTCTTTAGCCTAGTATCTATTTCTCAGTCTCCTGCTAATCTCTGTGAGGGGAACAAAAAGATAAAGCAAGTTCCAGATATCAAAGAGCTCACACTCTGTCTAGGGCAAACATCACACATGACACAAACTGTTGGAAGACTTGATAGTTTATGGGAAAAGAGTAGCTGTGCATTACAGCCACTCAGTCAGGTGTGTACTCTTATTATCCCCACTTTATAAGTGAGGAAACTGAGGTTAGGACAATTAAGCTCTTTATCTAGTTCACTCAACTAGTAAAACAGAGCTGGGGTTTGAATCCACAAAGTCTAGTTTCAGAGTCTACCCCCTTACTCATTGTGTTAGTGATTCTCGACCCTGGAAGCACAGCAGAACCACATTAAAAAGTTTTAAAATAACACTGATGCCTGGAACCCATGTTTTTGTAATTGCTCTAGGAAAGGACCTGGGATTTTGTTTAAAGCTCTCAGGTGCTTCTGATTCCCAGCCAAGGTTGAGAAGTGCTCCCCTTGACTGCTAACAGTTCCTCAGGGAACACTATTTCTTTGCATGGGAATAGCAAGCCTATTCCCAGGCCCCTCTGTATTTCGCCGCCTTTAGTTTCTCCTAGCAAAGTATCTATAGCTTTTCTGTCTCCTCAGGCAGACTGTGAGCCCCTCTAGGGGAAGCATCCTGGTCACCTCTGTGTGACCAGTTCTCAGAACTGTCCAGGGTCCGGAGTGAATGTTGAGTATTGAGATAGTGACTATATACCACCCATGCTGGCTATGAGTCATGAGTCCATTGTGACTGTGCATGCACAATTTTCCCAGTCAGCGCCACTTTCTGCCTTTGGTCACTGGTAAAAACTACTCATCAGGCCGCTCCTCTTTAGTTATCTGACTGTCCTTCTAAACCAGTTACAGCATTCACTTTGTAAAGATTGAAAACGGTTCTACAGATGAACCACACCAAAATGTGTGAAGGAGTCAGGTCCAGCAGATGCCACTAGAATTCTCACTGAGAAAGGCTGTAAATGCCATTCTCATTGCTTCTAAAAATTCTGAATTGGCTGAAATTTGACTTATATTTTGCCAATTAAAAAAAAACATCATTTTTGTGACTTCTGCTACTTTACATTTATATAGTTAAATCTGTTGCATTTATATAGTTAAATCTGCAGTCTTCAAACAAGCCTGACAAGAAAATCCCTGTGAAACATGAAGTAAAGGTGTGGTCTCTAAGTCATGTGACCCGGACCCATTGATCAGTGTGAGGTTTGGGGGAAATCACTCAGCCCTTTGGGATCTGCTTTTCCAAAAAGGACACAACAGCACCTCCCTCCTCTACCCGAGAAAGTTTTGAGTATATGGAAGTGGCTCTGAATGTCTTTTGGATAAAAATGCCTAAAAACTAAGTTGATCAGATTTAAGAAATTTATATTTAGACTTTGGGATTCAACGCCCCCAAATAAAACCCTTCTGTCTTTATACTGTCTTAGCAATTTAGTTAATTATATTTTCAGGAGAAGTTTGAATTTAGTGTTAAGTCCCTTCCCAGCTCTGTGATGTACAGCCTGCATATTGTCACACAGCTGGTGGTCACCATGGTTATGCAGCAAATGCAGCAGTTGAGGGCCCATAGATTTTCAGGGAAGACCCAGTCAAAACTATTAATATTATGTCAAGTTGATATGTCATTTTCCAATTTGCATGGATAACTGCATTGCAGCAAATTAATTAAAACAGATAAATGTTAATCTAAAGCAAGTCCCCTAGTAATTAATGAAATATAACCATTACAGGGGTGTTTGATTTATTATTTTAATTTATAAAATGCTGAATTCTCCTATAAAGTTAGATATAGTAATAGGAGAAGCTGACCCATATACAGCATTAGGAAAAATAATCTCATTTCTATAAATTAATCACTCTCTAAAAGGATATAGTTCATTAACACCATGAACTGAAAGTGTTAGATGTAAATTAGATTAACCTTTTTAGTGACACTTCCATTTATATTGCATATTCTCTTCAAACTCAAAGCCACTTTACATATATTAATTCAATTAACCCTCCCCAGACCCTTGTTAAGTAAGTACATATATCAAAGTTGGAAGGGAGGAGAAATGAAACCCTTCAAAATTATTGAAGTCCTGGTCTTAGGATGTATTATTTATGATTTCCTCTGCAGTAGTACAGTTTATCCTGGACTTATGTAGCTTGAGAACATGATATTCAGGCTTTCTCTCTAGTGCTTCCAGGAAACACTTAGCATGTCATTTCATACCTGAAGCCAGAGACGCTTCTTTCTGCCTCATGCTCAGGCCAAATGATCTAAGGAAACTTCTGCCTTATTTCATACAATGCACCCCAGCGACTCCAGGTTGGGCTGTTGACAGGACGTCTTCAAGTGGGTGTGGGTGATGAGAACTTAGTGCTCCACTGTTGCATCCAGAGGGTCATCTTCCCCTGGGCCAGCTGCTGCTCCCACTTTAACGTATTTCCCTTGACCATGTGCACACAGAAGACACTGTGACAAGACTTTGGGAATGCTTACGGGAGAAGAAACAAGGAGAGCAGGGAGATGGAAATGGGTCCTGACCTCCTCACCTGGGGTCTGTCTTTAGGCCTGCCTGGGTGGAGTGCAGAGATAACTGTTCCTTTACCTGCTGGATTGGAGGGTGAGGGCCTGAGAGAAGGATTTGTTCTCTGTCTAGCTCAAAGCCTGTTTCTCAAGAAAGTTTCCTGAGTGAGGAGCTGGATCTTCTGCTGTAGCTTGTCACCAGGAAGGCCCTACCTCCTATGGCAGCTGTACCTGTTTGTAAGACTTACTGTCATTACTCCAGTTCTTTTGGAGATATGCACATAGAGGAGGAGAAGGAAGGGAGCTTGCATTGTATAAGCTTATGAAGACTTAGGGGAGGAGACTCCAAGCAAACACACAAGCCCAGGCAGTTGCCCTCTGCTCAAAATTCCTCTGTATTGCTTCATTTTAAAGTCTGCCTTTCTTGGCTTACGTCAGAAGATCCTTAGTTGGTGCCTACCTGTTCCTGGGCTAGAAGGTGAGCTGTATGAGCAGAGCCCAGCACCGGGCATAGTGCCTGAGTGAGCACCTGAGTGAATCCCCTCTCTACATGTTCTCTTTCTCCTCACACTTTAGTCCCGACCCACCGGAAGGAACCCAGTTCCCTGTCTTGTGAGGCCTTCTTGTGTCCCTGTTCCGATGCACATTTGCCACCCCACTTTTGCCCTACCTTGCTTGTGAGGCCTTCTTGTGTCCCTGTTCCGATGCACACACTGCTCCATTTGCCACCCCACTTTTGCCCTACCTTGTAGCCTGGCAGCTCCCCTCACACTGAGAGCCCTCTTCTGGGAATCCATCCCTTTGCACCCCCTGGCCAAGGGAGGTGTCCTTTCTCACCCTCATTACACAGCTCCCATATAGACTTTCACAGTGGTAGATTGTGTTGTCTTTACTCACCTGCCTGCCCCTCACTAAGTTGTGCATTCCTCGAGGTCAGGGTCTGTGAGGTCCTAATTCCTGTGTCTCCAGATGTTTAGGGTATAGTATAGCGCAAGGTAAGTGGGTGAGTGATGGTTGGAGCTCCCCAGAACCCAGTTCTTTGCTTCATGGAGGGTGTGGGGCTGGGATGGAGTTTTCCTTGATCCATCTTTCTCCTTTCTCTCCTGGGTCCCCAGTGCCCATCTTCTCAGTGCCAGCACACCAGAGTATGGATGATGAGCAGGAGGATTTGGTTAGGAAAGGTCAGCATAATAGGCTGGGCACTGGCGGTCACTGGCATGAGCTGGTGCATTCAGGGACGGGGAGATGGAGCCGGACTGTGAGCAGGTGACTTGTTGGGTGTGATACAGGTTAGATAATTCAAAGCTAAGCGGCTCAGGGCCTTGAACCTCTGAAGCCAAAGATTCTGGGAGCCGTTTCCAGGCTGTATCTCCTTCTGGTATAATTAATGTAAATGAATGTTCCCATTGATGAAATAGCTTAGTTGGAGCTCCCTCCTTAATCTGTAGCATCGAATACCACACATTTGAGAGAAATTCTACTGTCACTACTCTGATGAGAATTTAGCTGCTGGGGGTCTAACACTCTCCCATGTTGCTCTGCGGATCCTTGTTGTTCTTGTCAGCATCCTCTTAAACCCCAGATCCTAGAAGTCCTACATATATAAGGCATGCTTCATTTTCCAAACAGGTCATTAAAAGCGATTTGCAGTTTGTGGTATCAGATACATGTGATGAGGCCCGTGGGGGTTCTGGCAGCATAGCTTGAGAGCAGACAATCAGGAAGAGCTGTTGACTTCTGGCTGCTGAAGTTTCCAGGCTGTGTATGTAGTCCACAGAAAATGAGCAATAGGAATCTCTCCAAAGTCAAAACATTTACTTCTGGCTATACTGGTTCAGTTCTGAGCATTAAAGCTGTGACACTGCACGCAGAGAAACACTGCTTCCCATCCAACCCCACACCTAGAACTTCTGAGGCTGATGATGGAAAGGGAAGCCCCTGGGGTGCTCCCGGGGATATGAGCTGTGGAGGTGAATGTGGGGCAGGAGGCTAACAGCCCTACCTCTGACCCCGAAGGCCCTCTTCTCCTAGGAGTGGGGTTTTTCTGTGAATAATGCTGCCACTCCCTCCATGGTCTGGGGTAGGGGCCTGGACAGGATAGAGCTGCCCGCTTCTCATAACTCTGGCTCAGGTAGGAACACTTTTCCTTTTCGATATCAAGACTGGAGCTTCGACCCAACAGGGTTTTACTCAAGTCTCAGGGTGCATAACAAGGAAATAAATAGAAAGGATTATGAATCTAGACTATTGGTTTCCATCCCTATCACTACCAATCACCCCTTTTTACAACATATTTTTTTGTAGTGCTCTCATTATTATCCTGAAATGAAATTTACTGATACTGTTACCTGCTCTTATACATAATTTAACAAATCAGTGTAATGCCTTGACTGAAATTTAAAGGAACTAAAAAGAAAATAATCCAATAATATGTCATGCTTAGGCCCAACTATACTAGAGGAAGTAGCGAATTAGATGCTTGCCGTGAATTCCACAGCTACAAATGCAGATGGAGCCAGGTGTGTTACATTGGCAATTCAGATATCTTGGGCAGTATTGGGGTGCTGTGATGTTTAGAAATGGTGAAATACTTCTGGTGAAGTCGAAGTATACTGGCCTCAATTCACAGGATGATTGTATTCCTGGAAACTCAAGGTTTATTAAAACTACATGAAGAATATTTAGCTGACCCAATCCAGGGCCCCTGGCATAGTAAGAGATCTGTGGAGCTCTAGATGGTGTGCTGGGTGATAGTCAGGGCAGGAGGTGCCTGGACACCAGCAATGTAATTCATATACTCACTCACTTACTCCTTATTTTAAGAGATACTAAAGATGGACTGAATATGTGCTTGCAGACCGAAATTACCTTAAAGGGTAGACAACTTCCGCAACTGTAGTCTTTCTGGGGACCTTTCTGGGGAAAGGGGGAAAAATGCCACCAGCTGGTGGACAGCTGAAAAGATTGCCATATGCCACGAGACGACCTTCTGAAGAATAAAGCCTTCCCAGTGGGGCATGTGTGTTGGAAGACGACATTGAGCCCATAAACCATGTGCTGGGACATCATTTACCAGTGGAAGAGAGGGCTGATAAGCATGATAAGCAGTTACGTGTGGAGACATCTCTTGGTCTTTCCCCTTTCCACAGGCAGAAGAGCAGAGTAGAGAGAAGGAGGAGAGAACAGACCACATCATAAGACTGTGAAATGCATTCTCTTTGCAGGGGTTGGGGGAGAGTAGAAGAGCTTTGGATCAGGTAGGAGACTGAAATTTAAAAATGAACTGGATTAAGTGTTCGTAACCAAAAGGGAATGAAAAGCTGTGGAATTGGACTGGAGTATCTTTAAGGCAGTTGCCACCCAATGGGAAAGAGGAGCTTGACATAGCACGGTAGGGGGCAAAAATAACATCATTTCATGTTTAGAATCCTATGGATGAAATTCCAGCAAACTGGCTAGAGTATTTATTATGGTCAGTACTGATATTTCAGAGATAAAACACTGTTCTCTTAGACAGGAAGTTCTTCCTTAGTGTTCTCATTGCTAATTTAGAGGGGGGAGAGTTTTTATTTTGTTTTGTTTTTGATCCCTAGGTGTCTGTCATTTTTTCCCCTGTTCCCTCACATGAGCTTGAGGTGTTACCAAGAAAGAGGCTGAATTGCTGAATTACCAGAGTTTTAGTAACTTTAGGATGAAAATGCACTTTAATATTTTGCTTTAATGGGGAATGGTATATCCCCTTAATAAGTAGTTCAGTGACATTTGGCAGTTCCGTAATATTTGACTTGGAGTTGAGTTTATAAAAATTTCAGTCCAACAGTAACTTCAGGGCACTAAGGGATGTATGTATTTCTGAAATGAGAAGACTAGGTTGACATTCTGATTCTAAAATCAACATCTTCTCTGATGCGTCACCATATTTTCAATTATAATGGACGATGAGCTGTGAATTTAAAATCAGCTTCTCTTCAAACCCTGCACAGACCCAGCTTGTGTGGAATAAGGCAGGAGCCTGGGCGGGAGGGGAGAGTTCTCGTGCCTCCTCTTCCAATTCAATTTACCAAAATGTTTCCTTCTCTGAGATTGTGTTGGTTTCTTCCCTTCCCCTCTCCCACCGCATCGGTTCCTTGGGGATTTTTTAGAAAGTGGAATCTTTTCTACTTCTGTGGGAAATTTACATCCTGATTCACCTGAAATGGTTGAACTTGGAAAACTCCTGGCAGTAAAAGCCTGAGGTTCTATGAATACCTCTTACAGGTAGACAAAAGTATTTCTAACAACAAATTTGAGGGGTAAAACAGATGTGTAGGGCATGGTGTTTTATTATCTTCTTCACATTTCAGGATAAATTTAGAACTTCTCTGTTTGTTTCACATTTCAGCATTATCTCACTTTCCAAGTAAAAAAAAATGCCTTAAATTAATTACATCAAGTTCTAAATTTTGGCATTCTTAGGCAGAAATTATGGTCAGGAGTTACACTTGGGCAGTTCTTGGATGATCTGTTTTAGTGGAGTACTTGTCATAACAAAACCAGATCTGCGATAGTCCCCTATTCTACCCATAGGCCACCCAAGGTAGGGAAGGGCCAATCTTGTTCTCCACCCCATTTGGCTGGGCCAGAGGAATGGAACAGCTATCAAGTTAGGTTGAACCTGCTACCAGTGGCTTAGAATTAGGGGCCTCCTTCTCAGAGGGGATGTTAACTCCGGGCTGGGCTGTATAGCAGGACTTGTCCCTGTTTTCAGGATGCACTGCCACCTAACTCAATAGATGCAAGCTGGATAGAGACTAGACAGTAGCCACAGTGTGTGGAGGGGGCGATTGTGTGCCTATAGATAGTGGTTGTAACAGACATTATCCATGTTCTGCCCACATATCCTCTGCTCCTGCCATTTTCATGCACTGAGGCCTACTGCTCTTTCCTGAGATCACCTCCCAGGTAAACGACATGCACTCAAACCCATGTATTTCTGAGGGAACCCAACTGAGGAGAGGGATGAACAGGACGAGGTAGTTTATAAAGTACTTGCTGTGCTCTCTGTGGACTCTTCTGCTCCCCTCTCTGTAGTAAACCTTATTTGTCAGAGTCTGAATGCTGAGGTTCCTTTGCATATTCAGCCAGACATGCTTGGCAGCTGTGAGGGGACATTTAGAGGACTCAGCTTACCTTTGACAGGTGGATCCCTTCACTGAATTTTGAGTACTCGTGAGCAACACTTATACTTGCCCTCACACCCACCTGGGGTCAGGAGGCTTCTGTGCGACACATGCACTGTGCAGTTGGGGCAGCAGGGGCAGGCACTGGGCCTGGTAGTGGTGGCGCCTTTTCTTTGGGTGCAGGACTGTGAGTTACCCCAGCTCCTTCCCAAAGATCTGGGCTAAGGCAGGCACCCTCCCTTCCGGGGTGAAATGAGTTGAATTAGGCTGAGTGCCTGCAGCATACATCATCCACACGTCTGGGGAAGCACTTGGAGCCTCTGATCACAGTCAGATTTCTCAAGTGTCTATTTTCAGCATTTTCCCAGAGCACCTATAAGTGAATTTGCAAAGCAGTTACCTCTGTCTGTAGCGCTTCTTTCTCTGATGTAGAACAACAGCTGGCAGAACTAAAAACCTCTCCTTACACCCACCTCAGCTTGCCCATGGGTGTGAATTGCTGTGGTCATTCATTTATTTCAGGTAAGGAACTGAAAAATCTGATTGATACAAATTCTGCCCTTTCTCTGTGAGACTTAGAGCACTGAGCCATTGTCAGCTGAGCAGTTTGATGTGAATTAGTCCATCAGCTTAGCTTTAGTCACATGGTCCAGTTCAAGTGGATGGGATTTAGTATTTTTTATTTTTTCGACAGCCAAATAACTTTATTTCAGAGGTGAGTGTTATCAGCATGTAGAATATGAGTAAATAGGCCATTTCAAGCACTGAGTACATCTGATTTATTTAAAATGTTCTCTTGATTCTGGGTGGTTGACTGATATGTGGTGTATGAATCCTGATTTGCTGTGTAAATCCTAATTATGCCACTTAGAAGTCATGGGATCTTGGGAAAATTGCATAACTTTTCTGAGAGTCAGATACCTCATTTTTAAGATGGGTATATTAAATTGTAACTTAAGACACTGTTGTCAAGATAAAGTAAACACAGGGACATAAAAACTTGTCATTCAAGAGGCTGGTGTTCTAGTTACCTACTCCTGTCTAACAAACTATTCCATAACTTAGTGACCTAAAGCAGTAGCCATTTTATTATGGTCACAGATCTTGTGGCTTGAGAATTTAGATAGGGGAAGGGAGGTAGCTTGTCTCTGCTCTGATGCCTGTGGCCTTGAATGACTGGGGGTTGGTTGGGATCATCTGGAGGTGTCTTCAGTCATATGTCTGGTGCCTGGGTCAGATGACTCAAGGACTGGGCTCAGCAGGGGCTAGTGACCAGAGCCTGCACATGGCCTCCACATGTGGTTCAGTTTCCTCTCTGCATGAAGACCCCAGAGCAGTCACACTTCTTACTTGGTGGCTTAGTGCACAAAGTGGAAGCTGCAAGGTCTCTGGGGACCCAGGTGGATCCCTCTCCTAAATTATCTAGTGGCAGGTCCTTCTCACCTCAGGTGTTTCTCTCACTAGATGATGACTTGCATTTTCTCCTTGATTCTATTTGTTCTTGACTTTGGCCTTAGCTACAGTGGTCTCTACTCTCCCATGGCCCACGAGAGAAAGGATGGGGAACACACTCATTTCCTGGGCAATAAGCCTACAGCATACTCTATGCCGTGTGTGGTGTGTGCACTCTAAAGGAAAGTTGGGACCCTGTTGGAGGTTAGAGGGGGTGGGGAGGTCGGTGACAGGGTGGTAAGACCCTGAAGAGAATTACCCCCATTCTAGACACTTTACACAAATCAGCTTAGGTCATCATAGGGATTCTGTGATGTGGGTCTCCTAACTTCCCCATTTTATAATTGAAGAAGCTGAGTCTCTGAGAGCTTTAGTAAATCTGTTAAGTAGTGGCAATGGGATTTGAAGCCAGATCTGTCATGACTTCAGAGCTTATGCTCTTAATATTATTATGGTATGCAGCCTCTCAGTGGCACATTTTCATATTTTGTTCTCTATTTATTGTGCATTAATCATTTCCCTGACTCCATTCTGTATTCATCGAGGGCAAGAGAGTATCTTCTCTTGTTTTCCCCTCCTATGCACATGGGAATCCCTCAGAAGATAGCACTGGGGCTTGGCAGAGAGGCCACCACCTCCTTTCAGGGGCCCGGCGATTGTCTTGTTAGCCACACCAGTTGGGCTTCCGTGGATTGAGAGCAGGGAAGGTATTGTTGTTCATATCATAGCCACCAAAGAAAATTTTGTCCTAGTTTATTCTGAAGTATTGATTTTGAAATTGAAACACAGAAGGTCTACTAAAGAATGTCCCATTTGGAAAGAGCTCTCTTTTTCCCCTGTTTTCAGGTTAAAAGCAATAACCATGAAGCAAACGGAAAGAAAACCCTCCAAAGAATACTGTGATTGGCTCTGACAGGTTAAAGCTGCTGGATAAATGCAGAATTTACATGACAAAAACCTGAGCACAATGCTGATTGTCATTCACCAGTAATAGGGTTCCTTGAAAAGCTAAAAGTCTTAATTAAAAAAAAAAAATAACATTAATTTATTTTTGCTGGGAAGTGTCCTTTTGCCTTAGGACCTACTCAGGCTAGAATATTGCTCTCCCTAAACTTCACCAAGACTGGATCTGCTTCATCCTTGACTTCTCACCCCTCTTACTCGTCTTGCTTTAGCAGGCTGCCTAGAGTATATAGGCTTAGGTGAATGGTGTCCATTGGAAAGTCAGTTCTCTGCCCTCAAAAAGATCTAAGTTTTGATGGGAAAACTAACATTCTGACAGATTAAAATATTAAATAATGATTCTGGACAGGAGGGCAACACAGGCATTGAATGAGGCCGGAGAGTCAGAGATGGTGATCAGAGGAAGTGATGCCTGCTTTGAGCAGGTGACCCTCAGTGCCTTGGGGCCACCCTGCTTTCCAGCTTCATCTCCTCCTCCAGCCTGACACTTAGAGCCCAGAGGAGGAACCAGGTGGTTCACCCTCCGGGCAGCACCACTTTCTGTCCCTGCAGGACCTGGGATGCCCTGGGATGCCCTGGCCTCCTCCTTATCCACACGACCTCCATCCCAGATTTCCACTGGTGGACAGAGATCAAGTCTCCTCCTCTGGGACTTTTCTATGAAGTTTTACATTTCTTTTCCCATAATTGTGCCAGACTCTACCTGTATATACCTCAATTCGAGTTCATGCAAATCCTACTTTTTTTTTCTAATTTGAAAAGCTGGATTTGCTTATGCAAAGCTGGATTTGCCTAGTAGATAGTAAAGTGTGTAAAAGGGCAGGGCTCACTGTCATAATCCATCCCTGTTTTCCAGGTAACTAACTGTTGACTGGACAAAAGAATAAATGAATGTTGATTCAATGAGATATCTTAGATTGTGTGGGGCCCTGAGAGTTCTGGAGAGGGTCAGTGGTACCCAGTAAAGGCCCCAAATCAGCAGAGAGCATGTGCTATATTAGGTACCAGCCCGTTTGCCATGGGCTTCTATCTGAAGGCCTGGGTAGAAAGAACCCAGATACCCTTTCTAATGTTGGCCCCATGGCACTGAGCTTAGGGGGCTGGGCTAGGGCAGGAAACATTCTCAGGCACTCAGAGTCTCAGAAATACCACCGGAGCCCATTCGTTAAAGTCATCGAAGGCAAGCACTTTCTCTTGTTTTTCTGTTTCTTTTTTCCTACCGCGTTACTGCCTGTGGAATTCCTGTCTGCCCACCCACCAGTGGGGAACCCCATGTTTAATATTGATCTATACTGCTGATGCAGCCAGGGCTGTACAGAAACAGGGTTTAGCCAGGGCTCCCAGGCTGCTTGCTCTTCTTCACAAAGAAGGCCTGGGGCCATCTCTCTTTTAGATGGCTGGTCAAAGCAAGTACCTGCTCTTGCTTGATTTGCAGTCCAGATGCATTGTTGCCACTGGACAGGGATATGGCCACCAGAACTCTTGCCCAGTGTCTCTTAGAAGCCTGTGATTGCAGGACTGTCAATGAGGACTAAGAATATTTCAGGCCCATTCTTGGGTGGGCCGCAGAGTATATGTTCACACCTCCAGCACTTGCCCAGGAAGTATGGGAGTGAGTTATGTGTGACCATTTTTTTCCTAGCTTTATCTCTCTGCTCTCCATATCTCCCCTTCAGTAATTACTTCCCTCCTTTGGCACAGCACACATCTCTGTACCAAAGACTGAAATCCATTGTAAAATGTGGTAGGACATCAATGGATGAAATAATAAATTTGATTTTTTGCCAGGGTGACATGTTGAACTTGAAGACATGGCTGGCTATGATATACTAGGTGGGAATGAGCATTGGGATAGGGAGAACCACTAGGAACCTGCAGAGAAACATACCTGCAGCCTGTGTTCCTTCTAAGGAGTGTGTCTCTGTAGAGTCAGGATTAGGCAACAGTTTCACGCAAAGGAAACCCAACACTGGGAAAATAGATACTCTATGAACCATTATGCCATCCTGTAAAGTCTCCATAAGTATACTATATTTCATCCATTCTTGGACAACTATTGTTTTTTCAAATATTAACATCTCTGATATCAAGATGGGTCTTCTAATTGATAGTATCTTAGATTTGATGAAATGTGATCAACGACCGCGTCTGTTTGCTATCAGATCATCCTACCCTTTTGATCCTTGGCTCTGTATGGTAGGGGAGTGTGTTCCCCAGCTGCCTTGCCAGTTGCTTCTGGTGGAAAACTGGAGAGTGTGGATAAGGGAGAAGCCAAAGTATTTCTCCCTTTCTTTCTCTGCCTTGAGAAATCTCACTGCTGCCATGCATCTCCTGCCCCTGTTGATTCCGCTCCTGTGAGGGAGGCCTGGAGCCCTGCCTCCTGGGATCTGATGACTCTGCTTCCTCTGTTTGTCCCTTCAGTCCTGGGTGGTAGTGGCTTCCTATTTGCCGTTTAGCTTTCTTGTTTTCCATCACTTGGGTAACTGATTCTTTGCATTACATTTCCTCTCTTTGAAGTACCTGGACGTAGTTACTAGTTTCCTGGTTAGATCCTGACTGATACGAGGATACACCATCACAAGATGAAACATGGAGGGGTCATTATTTCTCTTCCCCAAATCCCCACATCCTATTGAATCTGGTCAAGTTAAGATCACCCATGGTCCCTTTGATGCCAGCCTCAGAAGATTCTTTGAGGTGTGTAGCATTTGAGAGTGTAGCAATCCCTGTTTGTTGAATTTCTCTGTCCTATTTCTTGGGACACCTATACCTTCTTTTCCCTTTGCTTATTGAATTTCCTCAGTTTTTGTTGCCCAGTCATCTCTTCTGTAACTACCTTAAATGTTGAGTTCTACAGAGTCCCAGGGTCATCCCTCTGCCTTTTTTTTTTTTTGACTCTACTTGCCCACACCTCTGGCTGTAAATATGACGTCTGCAGCACGGAACTATCTCCCAAACTTTCAGACAAAACATACTACTATTCTCAACCCACATTCTTTGGGTTGTCTTACAGATCCCTCGAATTCAAACTATCTTTGTCTGAACTCACCTTCTCTAGCCATACCAGTTCATTCTCCTATTCCCTATCTCAAAGGACAGAGCCGTATCCATCCTGAGATCCAGACTCAGACATCAGGAGTTATCCTAGACTCTTCTCTTCATTTTACCTCCTAAACCCAGGTGGTTTCCAAAATCCTATATCTGGTGGTGTGTGTAAATATTTAACAACTGGCTCTCTGGGAGAGGGGTACCTCTCTGATTAGTAGCATTTGCCTATTTCTTTAGTGTAAATAGTCCCATCATGGCAGTGATTTCAAGCTACCAGTGTGACTTCACTGAACATGAACTTGGGAAGTAATGTGCATATTCAGTTCTTGTAAGCTGTTATGAACCAGCTCAGCAAACCACTACACTATTTCCAGCCTCTCATTCCCATCTTCTCTGTCTCACCCTAGTTCAAAACCCTTTTGATGTTTCCTTACTGCATTTTCAGTCTCTTTCTCCTTTTAGGCATCCTTCACCAGATCTGAACATATCAAACCCTAATTAAAAAACTTTGGGAGTTTTCCAACACCAATGATAGTCTTCTTGGCATTGGTCATGGAGGACATGACTGAGTCACCAGTTTACCCTTAGCATTCCTTCTAGGCTGAACACTGGGCTTGAACCACCAAGGGGCCAGTACTCACCTTTGACTCTCTTGACATTTTGCCTTTCTTTTTCTTCTGTATTGTTCATCACTTTAGTTATTTTAAGTATTCATCCATTTGCTTGATGGACTATGTGTTGATGACCATGTAATATAAGAAGCCGGGGGCTCATTCAGCTTTATATGTGGGAGCTGAGGGATTCTTGAGATAGGGGGCAGATCTCCTCAGTGTATCAATCATCTTGGATTGCTGCAAAGGCTCTTGTAAAATAAGTTATAGTTTAGCATCTTTGGTCTTGAAAAACTGAAGATATAGTCTCTAATATAACATATATTCTCTTGGATATATGTTACATTAGAGAAAATGGATTCAAATGTATAGCCAACCCTTTGCCTAGTTGTTAAACCCTTCTTTCTAGAAATAATAAGAATTTATTAACATTTCTATCTGGGTTGGGTAGTGGAGATACAGAGAAGAGCAGAACATAGTCAGAGTTCACAGGCTAATGTATGACCATGGAGTTCCAGTACTTCTGTCAGTTGTTCATATAGGGGAGTCAGGGAAAGATTCCTGAGATTAGTTTCAGCCAAAGTCCTACCAACCTACCACCCACCTCCTTGGGCTCTTGTTTTCTTGTTTGATTAAAATAGGAAATGACTCTGAAAAGCTAACTATGTATAGAAACATGATATGGCATTATTATTAATTTATCACTATGTGTGTGTGTATGTATATGTGTGTGTGTGTGTGAGGGAGGGAGGGAGAGAGAGAGAGAGAGAGAGAGAGAGAGAGAGAGAGAGAGAGAGAGAGAGAGAGAGAGAGAGAGAGAGAGAGAGAGAGAGAGAGAGAGAGAGAGAGAGAGAGAGAGAGAGAGAGAGAGATCTTGCACCCTCAGTTCTTTCCTAGATATTATGGCAAGATGGCAAGGTGGGGTGTGAGCGACAGGGGAGGCATAAATGAAGGAAAAGACCCCACCTCTGTCTTCAAGGGGCTTACACTCAAAACGTGGATAGAAGTGGAGTTTTCGCAAGACATAGAACAAAATTAGGTGACAGCATATGGTGTTCATCAGTTGGTTCTCTAGGTGATCTAAAAGTAGGGAATGTGGATTCAAGTTATAGAGTGGCAATTTGCAGTGAAGACATTTCTACATTTTCACAGATTAGAGAAATGCAATCTGGTTTTAATCTTTATAGCAGAGCTTGCTTTCTCAAGAAATAAGAAAGTCTAGAGGATTTCCTTGAATATGGCTTATTTCATTTATTTTCTAATTTAAAAAATACATTCTCCTTGTAGAAAATTAAGGAAATGCATAAAAGTAGTAACAACATTTAAAAATTTGCATTAAAAGATTAAAAATTACTGATATTCCTCATCACTCAGAGATAATCCTAAAAGTATTTCAGAGATTTTTCCATGCATATTTTTACATAATTTAATTCAAACTATATATGCAATTTATATCTTGCTTTTTTTCACTTAACATTATCATGCAAGTATTTTTCCAGGTTATTAAAAACTCTTCATAAGCATTGACTTTAATAGCTACATAATATTTCAATATGTGAGTGTACCACACTTTATTCAAGCAGTCATTTTGTCACATATATTAGTGGTTTCCACTTTTTTCATTATAAATAATTCTTCAGTGAGAATTTTGTGTCTCTTTTTATGTCCTTAGGATACAGTTGTAGATGAGGTATCAAAGAATTAAGGATATTTAAGATTTCTGATAAGTTTGCCAAACTATATTCCAAGAGGGATCTCTTGTTTTATATTTCTGTTTATATCCTATTTCTCTATTATAATTTTCTTAACAGGTATAAGTAATAAATAATTAACTGCATATAATTAAAGTGTACAGTTTGACAAGTTTTGGCATACATATACACCCATGAAGCCATCATCACAACCAAGATAATGAAAAAATCCATCGCCTCCAAAATTTTCCTCGTGACTCTTTACACCCTCTTTCTGTTACTCCTCCCCACCTCGCTTTGCTTTGTGTCACTGTAGATTAGCTGGCATTTTCTAGAATTTATATAAATGGAATTCTACAATGTATACTCTTTGTCTGGCTTCTTTTACAAGATATAATTATTTTAAGATTCATCTGTTGTAAAAAAAAAAGATTCATCTGTTGTAGCATGTTTAAATAGTTCATTCCTTTTTATTACTTAATAATATTCCATTTTATGGATGAATCACAGTTGGTTTATTCATTCAGCTAATGGAAATCTTGATTGTTTCCAAATAAAACTGCTATGCACATTCATGGACAAGTCTTTAGTGAACATGTGCATTAATTTCTCTGAGGTAAGGAACGGAATGGATGAATCATATGGTAGTTGTATGTTAACTAGCATCTTTCTTAGTAGCGATTAACTTTTGGGATAAAACATTGATTCATTGTCATAATAATACTATAGAACAAAAATTAATAATAACGATTATTATTTCAGTTGGCTCATTGAACATGTCACTGGTTACCTGATAAAATATGAGGTTGGGGAGAAGTGGAAAGGAGAAGAAGACAGAGACCCGCTTCCTGCCACTCTTTTAGGTATTCGGTAGAGAGTAACCATAGGGATACTCTGTGCATACAGGGGCTTCTTCAAACCCTGTTCCCCACATGGGATCTGTAACCCTAGCTCTGCTCAAGTTACCTCCAGACTCTTCCCTATTTTCCTCAGAAGAATAGTCTTAGGTCCTTCTGGTCTTTAATTGCCATGTTCTGCTTGGATTCAGCTTTCTTCCTCTTTACTATACCATGTGGTGAAATGACCTCATCCTCCTCTGCCAATTGCATCACCTTTTTCCCTCTTCTACATCCATTAGCAGGAGGATGGTGGAGGGAGTGGGTAGAGGAATATGGAAATAACCATAGTGCAGTCCAAGAAGGCAGACTGGCCTTTCTTGCTTGCTGTCCTTGGCATGAAAAGACAGTCAATAAATAATTGTTGAGCAAATAAATGTATGCATTTACATAATGGAAAAACTAAGCGTCATCAGCAGTCAGAAGAGGGAGTGATAAACCTAACCCTCTTGGGCAATCAGAGAAGGCTTCTTGGAAGCATATGGCACACTTGTGAGAAAGTAAGACGAGATAAAATATAAAATGTTAGATTGTGTATTTCAGAGAGCAGGAGAGGAAAGGGACCTCATTTCCTTTTCTAGAAACTTTCCATACACATAACATTGAATGTTCATAACAAACGTGTGGGCTAGAGTTATCCCTGCTTTTCTAATGAGGTAACTAAGATGCAGAGTTTGGAAAACCTGCCCAAGGTCCCAGCTAATAAGGAGTGAGATGACAGAGTACACACCCTCTTTGAAGGACCGGACGGACCGTGAAATGTCAGGAAGAAGGGCGAGATCATTTTTGTCACCTGAGTGGTGTGAGGCACCTGCTCTCATTTCATGTCCTGCAAACATGAACCCCTGTGCTCTGCAGAGGAACTTGCTGTGGCCGAAAGTTTCAACACCCACTTCTGCTCTTCTTCCTGAGAGTACATTATCTGGTGAGATGTAGTCTAGGACTGTTCCCTTTGCCCACTGAGGTAGCCCAAGGATGCCCAGCTGACACATGGCCCACCCCAGGGGCCATGCACCCCAGCATCTCTAGGATTATTTAGGAGCCAGGAAGATTGGCAGAGATTGGTATTGTATTGTCTCTATGCTAACCTTTCCTTTTTTTCCTTAAGTCTTCTCTGAGTCACTCACCACGTTAATCCTAAGGACATGAGTTTCAGATTTTTCGGATAAGATCTTTTTTTTTGAGTTTTAAAGACTGTCTTTTGTGCTGGAGGGATCATGGCTGTGGTTTATATGTCTCACAGTGAGGCTTGTCAAGGAGCTCGTCCTGGACAGTATCTTGCCTGGCGCCGGAGTAGGTGCTGGGATAGGGCCTTGCCCTTGAGAAGTCCGTCTGTGTGCCCCAGCTCTGAGCACAGTTCTTGGTACATAGTCGGAACTCAGCAGATATTGGAGTGAATAGCATTGCTGGTGGGCTTGGGTGACATTGCCAGGGCAGGGCTGGCCGCTGTCTTCCCCACTTCCTCCACCAACTTCACCTTAAGGCGGAGATTCCCCAACTTTCTCAGCTCGAAGCACCTTTTGTGTCTTACTAATTTTTTAAATAGTGCTCCAGGCCAAAAGAAGTACTCAGCAATTCCACCTATTAAATAGATTGGTGCCCAAACTTGAATAACTATTTATGTTCTAACAACTAAGTGCCCATAGGGCACTATACAGTGTCTCAGACCATGGAATCATATTGGACACTGCTATCTTCATGTCTTGTTCCACACTGATTTTTGCTTAGATCTTGCCTTTTATCACAGCAATCCTGAAAACTAAAGTTCACAAAGATGTGACATCATGAAAGGAATGCAGGAATCTGGTGTTAAAACTGAGCTACCTAGAGCTAGACCTTTGCATGGAGTCTAACGGACGTCACTGTGGTACCTTCAAAAATATAAAATATCCAGTGACACCTTTGTGCGTTTGCTATGACTCCCCACATTGCCTTAGCACACAGTTTGGGAACCATGGCCCTAGTGTCCCTGACTTCCTTTAGCTCACCTCAGTGTTTGTTGAGTGCTGACAGTGTCCTCTGTCTCAAGGATGGAGCCCTGCAGAAAGTGCTCTCAAGAATTTCCTACTCTAAGGGGAGAGCAATCACAGTATAATTCATCCTGGGCCATGCTGGAGGTTGGAGAAGGTGTTATGCATGACATATGAAGAGCACATTGCAGCCAAGAGGGTGCATAATGGGATAAGGTAGCACAGGATATGGTGCAAGTACCTGTTCCAACCTACCCTGGAGAGCCAGAGGAAGCTTCAGGGTGGAAGTCTCAAAGTGTGAGCTGGAGGGCAGGGGAGAAAGCATTCAGGGATGAAAGCGCCACTGTGCCTTAGCACTCAGTCTGGGGCCAAGCCACCCCAGAGGAGCTCAAGGGAGAGCTGTGGAGTTGGATGGAAAATCTGCATTCCTGGGCTGGGATGCATTCTGAGGAGGGAGTGAGACAGGCTCATGCACTGAAGGGCTGAGTCCTATGTCTTCTCTCTAAAACCTGTGGGCTCCACAACCCCAAACCTTTCTTGTGATAACTTTTCTTCTCGTTTTGATTTTTTTTTTTTTTTAAATTTAAACAGAAGAGAAGTGCATGTTGCTAGTGTTATAAAACACTATTTCCAGGAGGTTTAATATCACCTCCCAGCTCCACTTCTCTGGCCCATTGTGGAAGCTTTGCTTTTCTTCTGCTGAGGAATGACCTGCTTGTCCTTCAGAACAGTGAGTTGACAAATGCCATCTAATGTTTCTCCCAGGCACCCCCATTCATCTTGATGGCAGACTTCAGACACCACTAGCACCAAGGTTGATGTTTTATACTTTGGGACTTCACTTCATATGCTTTTGAGTTTAGTGCCACACTCTCTTGGTCCGCAGAATGTTTAGACAATGTCATTTGGTGAGGAACTACTTTTCCATAATTCTGTTCAAAGGCTGTTTAAAAGAATTAATGAAAGGCTCTATCATTTATGCAAGCCTGGTTGCGGGCAGTGATTCTGCAGGTGAGTGATTGGTATCAATTGATCCTTTGACAAAAGAGCTTTCTGAACCAACTCCCCTGCCTTGGTATATCAGGTAGTATCTCTCACAATCTTTGCAGTGGCCCAGAAAAGGGTCAGAGGGGCAGGAAGGTGGCATTTGGATTTCTGAGCAAGCTGTGTGTCCTATGCAGTTCTGGGCAGAAGCCAGGCTGATCTATTCTACTCTTGTGCTTCTCCAGGTGTGGAGTGGGAATGACGTCCTTCGTACCTGGTGCCTGGGCTTCTAGGTCATGCTCCTGGGGACTCTGCTCTGGGGAGCACAGAGGGGGAAGATGGGCAGATAAATGACAGTGCCTTACCCAGATGTGAGGCAGAGGGGCTAGCTCTGTTATGTGATATCAAGAAACAGGAAGGCAAACACATTTCTTTCTTAGGATGGTAACCTCAGGTTTGGCCCAGTCCTCTTGAGAATCAGGTAATGTACCAGAGCCTACCTTTCTTCCATTTTGGGATCCTTTCCACCCTCTTGCAGGAGCACAGAACTCTCATATAGCCTCCTGTTTTCTCCAGCAACCTCCTGCATCCTTCTGAATCCTCCTGAAGCCCCAGTATGCTCTGGTAATATTCTGAGGATGCCCATTCACTTACTGTGCTGTTCTCATTCCTCTTTTTCAAGATCAACTTGCCCTGATAACCTGTTGGACAGTGGTTTGATGACTGGCCCATTTAAGTAGTGTTTCTTTGTTTACCTCTGGAATATGCTTGCACTTCATCAATATTGCCTCCATGGAGGACAGGTAGATGCTGGAAGGACTGGAACCAGGGTCAGGAGAATGAACCAGCAGCCAGTGTAGCCTCTGATTTACTGTGACTAAATGACAGAGAAAGGCCTGAGCTCATGCGGGCAAGGGCTGCCATCCAAGTAGTTCTCAGCTGTGGGTGGGGATGTCACTGAATTCCAGTCTTAGCACCCTGCCTGGGGTGACTGCAGCAGCCTCCTTCCTAGTCTATAGCTCCTGCTCTCTCCCACCAATCTACAACCCATCATCCACTCTGCAGCCAGAGACATCGTCCTCAACCCGAGATCTGAATGTCCCACTCTTGTGTAAACCCCTTCTGTCACTCCAATCATATTGAGATAGAGTCAAAGCTCCTTAACCCATGTCTGTGGTCCTTTATGATCTAACCCCAGCCTAACTCTTGACTCTGTGCTTATAGTTCCCGTATATACATCGTGATGGCTGTTATCTCTTGCTCTTGCAGATGCCGTTTCCTCTGCCTGGGATGGCCATTTGTTTCCTCCCTGCCTCCTACTGATTTGCCTGCTAATTCCTATTCCTCTTTTCAGACTCACCAGGCCATGCCTCACCCCTCCAGACAGCCCTCTCGAAGTGCTGCTGGTTGGGGATGGAGCCTTCTCTGAGCTTGCATAGCACCATGTTATCCCTTGGAGCATGGACCACAGTGCAGTCTCATGGTTTATTTATTTATTAATTTGTTTCCCCTCACTAGAGCATGAGAAGATCATCCAAGTCAACAGTTGCCATCTTCAGAAATACACAGTATTTGTTGATGGACTAAATGAATGATAGGAAGGTACTCAGAGCTAGGCCTATGCTGAATCAGTTTTTGGGTCTGTTTGTGCAAAGTGGTAGGCCCCAAGCCAGAGTCTGGGAGATTGAGGAGAAGGGTTACTAGTAAGAGTGAGGCAGGGGTCAGCACCCAACCATGCAGTCAGGCTCCTAGGTTTTCCCCACTGGGAAATCAGTATATAAATCAGGAGAGGAAAATGTATAGGGGCACAAACATGGGTGAAAGTGTTGAGGATGGAGGAAGCCTGCAGCTCACTTGGGTCTGCCTGATAAATTGCTGCCATCCCTGGTGAAGGACCTCGGTGAGGTTGGCCTTCATGCCCATGTTCCTGAATCATGGCATAAGTAAAGTCACTTTTACCTGGAAGCCACAGGGATGATGGATGAGTGGGATGGATTTCAGGAGCAGTGGAATCAAGGCTACTTTGAGGGATCATGTGAGTGAGAGGCCTCCTGTCATTCCTCTGCCTTTTTTTGTGACTGGTCCGACAGCAATCTGCAAGGCGGCATTGTCTTCTAAAGCTGTACCTATTAGGATGTAACAAATAAAGCTGGTTGTGCCTCCACCTGATCTCCTGGATATCGAGGTCAGATAAGAAGTTGCCAGCAGTGGGCACTGTCATCTTTCAGCTGCACTTCAGCAACACCTAGACTTCCGAGGAAGTCCCACCAGAGAACAGTCATGGTTGTCACCCACGTTTGTTCTTCAGGAGCAAGACAAGGGAATTTGACATGTGGGACTCAAGGTAGCTACAGAAAAAACCTCCGTGCATTCCCATGGAAGCCTAACTGTGCTTTAACTATGATTATGTTTTTAATTTAAGACTGTGGGTGCCTTTCTGTCTTCCCTCTCGCTTTAGAAAAGGTTGTTTTGTTATTAAAAGTAGTTGCCAGTTTAGACAAATGAGAACGCCCAGTTTCCCAGGAATAAAATATTTCCATTGTGTTTTGGATGTTTTGAAGTTATGGCATGTAGCTATTTAAAATGAAAAATTTCCCCATGTTTTCACACATCTCTGCTAATATTGACACATGATAACATACATACAGAAACTACATATTTGTCAGGTGATCATTTTGGCAAGTGGTCCTGCTGGTTCTTTTGGAGTGAAGAGAATCATATGAGATGATTCACACCTTAGGTCCTCATAGTCTCACATTCAGGTTCTCTGAAAATGGGAGAGTGAATGCAGGGTGTTGGTTCTGCTGAAATATTTTGTAGCACATGATCCATGCTATGTGGCCCTTGGCAAGTTATATAACCTTTTCTTCTGCAAAATGTGCCATAATGCTAGTTTGTTATGAAGATAAAATAAGGATGTATGTGTGTAATAATGCACAGACATATAAACATATATGCACATATACATATATGTGTAGCAGCAAATATAAGTCAATATTTGGCATAAAATACTTAATTATTGGTTATTTGGTTTAGAAACTCAGATTGGACTCTCCACTTGGATGGCATGTATACCTTCTTGAACATATAGAGTACTTGGAGAATTTAGCACTCAATACTAGAGGCCACAGTGACCAAGGAATTAACTGGGGGCCACGGCGTAAACTGTAGGCTGGAGTTCACTAGAATTTCGCAGTTCCAAAAACTGGGTCCCTTGAAACTAGGAATACTAGTTAATGAAATTCTGGGAATAATTAAGGATTAGTCTTCAAAACTGTTCTCTTTTGCAGTCCCTTTTGTGTGTTACCTAAGTTTCAATAACTATAATTGATTGAGGGCTCTTGGCATAAGCATTGTGACCTTCATGACCACCATCTTCTGAGAGTTCAGTAAAAATATCTTTTTTTTTTTTTCTTAAGAAGAAACCAGAAAGTAACATTTTTTCCAACTTTGTGTTCTGGTTAGTTTGGAACTTGAAGCTTTCCAGAAACTTAATACGTAGAATTATTGCTTCTTAAAATAAGGAGAAAATGTAAAAAGAAATTAAATATATTTTAAGAAATGCAAATGAAAAATTATTGACATTTTAATTCAAATTCATGTTGATAAGTTTGTTTTCTAGCAGCAGCAAAAGACATAAACTCTTTTTATTTGTTCATAACTTTGAGCTATAAAAGAATCATTATTAAAATTTTTCATACGATAGCATAGCCCTTCAAGTTTAAGAGCTTAGAAAAATAAAGAGAACATGCAGAGTATTATTATCATCATGAAATTGTGTAGGGTTTTGTGTATAATGCTTTTTTGCCTCTCTGAACATGTTCACATGCATTTTCTCATTTGAGACCCACTGACTGCCTGAGAGATGAGCAGGAAGCATTTTATTCTCATCTATCAGAACTGGATACTAAGGCATGGAGAGTTAAGTGACTTGCCCCAGGTCACTTAACTAGTAAATGACAAGGCTGCTGCCAAAAGCAGGGCCTCCTACATTGTCAGTCACTGCCAAGTCTTGTCCATTTTGCCATCCAATGGCTCTTATTCCTTCCAGTCCCTTGACCCTACCCCTGGTCAGTTATTAATTCGTGGGAAGGTTGCATCTTTCTCCTAGTTGAAATCCCATCCCAACCCATCTGATCTCTCAATCATTTCCTCATTCTACGGTAGCCTATAAATGCCTCTCTAGATGACTCTTCCTAGAGCATACCACAGTCATGTCATTGCCAGTTGGAGAGAATCTTCAGGGCCTTCCTGTCACCAACCAAATAAATCACTTTCTTTCTACATTCACCTGTTTCTACCCTACACCCTGCTTACTCCCTCGTAGTCCTCTAAGCACCATTGTCATTGAGTGATTGTCTTCACAAGGGCCCTGCCTGCTCTCCTTTCTCCCTGCTTTGTGTACCCTATGCTCCACCTGTAACACCTCCTACCATTGCTCTATGGATCTGTGCCTCTGGGCCCCTTTTGAATGGAACTTTCCTAGAGAAACCATCATTCATTTGTCCCAAATTCAGGGATCTCTCTTCTCTTGGACACTATAGCCCTCTAGACCTACATCATGGCATTGACTAACTCTGTGATACTGTAGACTGGCCAACTCTGTGGACAACCTGAAGGCAGGGACCAATGGATAGGGTGACATAAAGGATGGAATACTGGTTTTGGAATCAGAGCCATCTGGGTTCAAATCACATGATTCCCATACTATTGGCTGTGGGAACTTCAGCCAGTCATTAGACAATTGCTGGAACCACTTGTAGTCTTAAAAATAGTGATGTCTGTATCATAGTCTTTGAGATTTTACTATAATTTAGGCTGGGGTATAGACTGGGCATTAGAATTTCTAAAAGCTCTTCAGATAATTCTGATGAGCAACACAGTTTGAGAGTCAGTGATTTAATATGTCTGAATAGGTAGGTTAGAACTTACTCTCAGATAAAACACCTATCTCCCAGAGTTCATGACACTGTAAGAGACAGCATGTGTAAAGCATCTAGTGGGGTATGCTCTTCAGATGCTGCCAGTAAATGGGGGGTCATTATAATTATGATTCAAAGTTGTAGCCTCCACAACACCTAATAGAGTAGGATAGAGTAAAGAGCTCAAAATCTAATTATAAAATATGAAACATAAGAAAAGCATGTGCTTTTGTGACAGAAGTACGATCTGTCAATAACCTCTGGTGACAATGCTTGCTGCACGTGGCCTATAAACTGTTTTGAGTTGCTCATCCTGAACACAGCTACAGTTGGCCATGGCAGGCTGCTGCTGTAGGCACAGGCAGGATTTCCACCTGAGGCTGCCTCCTTTAGTTCACTCAGAAGGAGCTGACTAAGTGCTGATGATGTTGTTTCCAAGGGGAATTACAGCCTCTCTCTCCACTAGGTCTCATGATGGGTCAGTGGCTGGGAAATGCACATTTCGAAATAGTTCTTAAAAGTAGTGATGGGATTTAGCTTCCAGAAAAGCTACAGGAATGATGGCAAAGACCCATTGTTCATCTGCCCTTTGTCTCTTTTCAGATGCATTACATAATGTTATGGAGTGCTGATGGTTTTTCTAAAAACTTAGATAGCAACACTGCCTTTAATAGTAAAATTTTGCCTTGAGGAAATCAATCAAAGGGAAGATTATGGTTTGGAATTACCAGGCTTTCTTCTTGGCATTTGTTTGCTCTTTTCAGGACAGAATAGCTATCAGTAGACCTTCTTGATGCCAGAGGAAAGAAATTACCACTGAAAATTTGGGATCTTAGTGCTGTTAAATAAAATGCTTATAGAATAAATAATACCTCTGATTATGAGGGGTATGAAGAGCTTCAGTGCTCTGCAAGGCTAGAGAAAAATGAGATGAGGACACTCATAAAAGAGCAGTCAATTATTTTAAAAATGAGCTGACATCTTTTAATTTCTCACCAGATAATGAAATATCTATTTGAGCCTGAGGCTGTTGTATCATTTCTGGTGTATTCGACAGAATTTATTCAACAATCATTTATTGAGTGCTTCTCTGTGCCAGGCCCTGGGCTGTAGGCTGGAGATATGCAGAGGAATGAGCCACAGTTGCTATTTACAGAGACATCAATGTCTCCTGGAAAGAGGTGTAGGATGGACAGCATTACAGACTTCCTGGAGGAGGTATGGCCTCAGCCAGACTTGAAGATAGGGGAGTGATTACCCAAATGGAAAGAATTGTTGAACAAATAAGCAGTCTCTGTCAGGTGAGCTGGACTTACTTAGAAACAAAGCACTACTTTCATGAGTGCACTGGATTGTAAACCCACGTATGGTTGGAGAGTGCAGACCAGGTCCATCCCACAGTTACAGTGGGCTGAGCAGGATGGAGCCTCCTTGATCAGCGGGTGGTGGAGTCAGGAGGACAGGAGACACAGATTCTAGCCCCAGCTCTGCCTCATGCCTGTGTATGACATGAGCCATTGAGGTCCCTGGGCTCCAGTGTTACCTCCTGCCAAATGCAGCCTCTGCTAGTGTCTGAACCCCTAACCATAGGTGCTGAGGTGGGTCATGGAGACTCAGCATTTGCAGAGTCTTGCTTCCTGGAGGAAGGGTTTGATGGGGCCCTGGGGGATGTAGGTTTCACAGTTTAGGAGGTTCTCATTTATAAATCTTTCAGACCTCCTAAAAGCATTTCAGTCCTCTGCCCTTCCCCCAGGCAGCAGACAGGGGCTGCATGAGGAAGGAAGTTATGTTATTATGAACATCTCTCTGAGGATGTGAATCCTCTGTAAGTTCAAAGTCTACTAGAGGGAAAGAATATAGGCTATGTCCCCCGGCAGTGGGCTGTACATTCAGCTTTGTCACTTGCTGACAGTGCCACCCAGCTTCTCAGTAAAATGAGGGTAATTCCATTTAGTCATAGGCGTGTGAGGATTCGAAGAAATCATCTTTGAAAGGCCTTAGCAGAAGGCACAGCTGATTGCCAGCACTCAGTAAATTGTAGTTAGTAACATTAATAAGGCAGTTCTCTCAATAAAGGGAATGCATGATGAGTAACGTCGGGCAATGTTAGAGGTGCCCCCACTGTCTCAGGCCAGGACAAAGAGCAGGAGGATTATAGAACCATTATTTTCTCCTGCCTTGGCCCCCAGGTAGCTCTCAAGAGTGCTTATTGAATGAATGACTGGGTTGGTAAATGAATGAATAAATGAATAAAAACAGCAGAAATGACCTTTGGTTAGGAATTTTTCTGCACACCTGTATTGTTAGAAATTGATTACTCCTTTAGTCTACCTTGAAAAATAAAAAGGATTTCTGTAGAGTTTTATATACGAGTGAGATGTTGGATAATCGGGTTCTTGATCAGGCTGATGGTAAAGGGAACCCATGCTCACTGTGAGCTGGGCACTGGGGACTTTCTTGATGGACACCTTGGGACAGGTCCTGAAGCCAGCAACCCTTGATCCAGAGGGTTACATCCCCTGAGGTGGGCTCTGGCAGGGCATGGTCTTCAGGATCCAACTCACACCTCTACTAGGTTTCCTTCATCTCTAAGAAGCAAGGCAGGTATCTGGCCTCTCAAGCACTGAGATCTATCCATAGCCTCATTATTGTTGGCTCAGGTAAGTGGTCTGGACTTAGAAACTCTGCTGAGGATTGGCGGGTTCACCTCAGGGGATGGCTCCAAGAGAGCGATCTGTCTGACCTAAAGGCATGGCATTGGGGGAAATGCGCAGGGACGAAAGACTTGTCCTCAGGACTAAGGGGCCACCAGGTGGCCTGCAACACCAGAGATTAGGCTGTGGGGCAAAAGGAGACTGAGAACTTGGGGTCCTGATCCCTACCTGGCTGGGCAAGAGTGGCATTTTCATGAAGCTGATATTACCCACGATGGCAGGTTTCTGGGAATGGATGGGGCCAGTGGTGATGTCAGGAGGAAGAGTGTAGCTTGGAATTTATGAAGTCTTGTGCTGGGATTGGGGTAGAAGCTGCTGAATTATCCATGACAACCAATCTTTGTTGTTCCTGTCCCAAGTTGCCGATTTTGCAGTTCAACCCAAGCCCAAGGTGGTTGTAAGCCTGAGAGAAAGCAATTTGCTATAAACATTCTGGGGAAACTTTTCAGTGACAGGGCGCAGGTGCAGGTTTGGGGCCTCAAGATGTCACTGCCTGTGAGAATCAGTTTGGGAATGGTTACCATGAGCAGGACTAAAATCTCTGGTCCTCTGGACTCAACCGAGATACCCTTAGCCATAGAACTCTCCCTCTGTACTCCTGTCCATGTCTAGATATGGTTCCACATATGTCGTCAGTTATTCTGCTAGGAGGAGAGTGATACACCAGGCCTAATTTGACCCAGATCCCCCTGCTTTCCTGTGCTCTCCTCAGAGGCCTGTGAAGGTATCCATGGAAGAACAGCAGCGTCCTTCAGGGAGCTGCACTGCCTGAATTTATACTCTTGCTAAATGTTTTACAGCATGTGTCATGCTGTGTAAATCGAGATTGGACAGGAAGGTTTTTAACCAATTCATCAGTCCAAGTAAACCCCTGTTAAGAGGTAGAAATGAGCCCTTATGGGAATAATAGCCATAAGAAAACAAAGCACAGTAATATTCTTCTCTTTCCAAATTGTATATAAAATCAATTGTTGGTTCCCTGCTAAGGAGCCTAATGTCTTGTGCTATAATTTATTCTAAGAGATCAGGCCTGTGGGGTATTGGCATGCTGGTGGCCCTCTAGCCCTGCATAGTATAGAAATCTCTGATTCTTGTCTCAGAGAGACGGACTGAGGAGGGGATTCTGAGGGGGTGGGTTGGTGGCACGTGTTTAGCCTGGTGGGTAGTGGTTTGGCCCAAGAGTGCAAGGCTCTAAGAAGGTGAGGTTGCTGCTTTGCCCTGCCCACCATCAGGGCACAGCTCATGCTTTCTCTCATGTAATCCCCAGGACACTGTGTCACTCTGCAGAGGAGGAGGTGACACTCTGAGTGAGAAGTGTCCCCTGAAATGCTTCTCAGCTGGTTCGAGAGCTAGGAGTGGTGACCTCACCCCTGGGCCTAACTCTGAGAGCTGTAGCTTTTCTGGAGCCCAGTGTGGGGGAGGGGAGCAAGCATAATCTCAAGAACTGGAGTAGGAGGTGCAGGAGCAGGAGGTGGGGCTGAGGGAGTCTGCTAGATAGCACCTCAGACAAAGAGACTTGGAGCCAGGTGAGGTCCCTCAGGCACTGGGATGGGGAGGGGGGAGGATAGTGCTTGACTGTGCCCTCCTTCAGGGCCATGACCATCTGTCATGGGCCCACTGGCTCTTAAGAGCACAGAGTGGATTCTTGTTAAGTGTTAATGACTGATACTATATTCTCAGTATTAACTGCAAATGTGAAATAGGACTGTGGGCAGAGGTCATCCAACTTAATCAGGACTAAGGGACGGATGGAGGGGAGACTACAAAATAAGATTCAAGAGATTTCGGAGTTTCAGTCAAGATGGCAGAGTAGGGAAACACTGTGCTTGCTTCCTCTCATGTTCGCATAAAAATTATAACTAAACTACAGAATAGCCATCATTGGGAATTATCTGAAGTCTAGCTGAACAGAGGTCCTACAACTGGGTACACACAGAAGAGGCCACCTTGAGACTGAATCACAGAAAAACAAAACAAAACAAAAGATTCAGGAGATTTTGGTTTTAAGAAAGCACCTATGAAGTCTGACTTAGACACATGTGGTGATAGGAGTAAAAAGCCTCAGGCATCTTAAAACACAATTTCATGAAGACCAGAGACTGGCTCCTGTTTATAGTATGTCCCAGCCTCCAGGCCAGGCCGATGCATAATGGGGCACATGAGAGCTTGTCCAGTGGATAGATGAATAAATGGATCATTTCCCCATTGCTTTTCTATGGGGAGTGCATCCTCACTGAATCAAAAATGCCCCAACATCGTGTCAGAGCATCTCCCCATCTCTGGGGAGCCAGCTGAATCAGGCTGCAATCATTATAATAGTGGCCACAGCATAAGAGCCACCGCATAAGAGCCTTCATTGAGCTCTTACAGCGCATCAGGCACTTGCCGAGGACTTTTGACACCTTACTTAATGTAATTCTCCCTACACAGTTAGGAGGTGGGTACTTGGATGCAGAGACTGAGGCTTGGGGGCAGCATTAAGCTGACTTTTCCATGGAGGGAGTTCAAATCAAAAGGCTGAAGAATACGACTAACTAAATTACCATGACCCATGTGTGTAAATCATTGACATTTCAGAATCTATCCAAGACTCTGTCACCAAATATTTCTGCAGAGCAGTCATCGCTGGCAGACCAGCCTAGAAACTGCTGAAAGAGCCTCTTCTGCTACGTCGGGTCAGGAGCCTCCCTACATGACAGAGCCTGACAGTGCCGTTAGATCCCTCACTGGTGCACCCTGACCCCCTTCTCTGGGACTGCTCAGAGATTAAGGCTCAACCAGTTGGGGCAGAGCCATCTAAAGTAGCCACAAATCTGCATATTAAGGTGAGAAGTACTGACATCTGCCACTTAAAGGAGGAGCTGCTGTGCTTGAGGCAGAGCCAAGTGCTGCACGTGGGAATAGTACAGAATGCTTGAAACAATGCAGGGAGTAGGTACTACTCTCTTCAGCATACAGATGAGGGAAGCTGAGGCTCAGACAGCTTAACAACTTGTCCAAGGCCAGTCTGCCAATAATGATAGAGCCAGGATTCAAATGGAATCTGTCTGAGCCCAAAGTCCCGGCCTTTCTCACCCACCCCTACCTCAGTGTTCCAAGCAATAGTCCTGTGATGGATTCATCCAGATGGCTGGGTCAGAAGAAAGAAGAACAATCCCAGGTTCTAGCTCAGCATGCATCCTGCTACCGACAAGTCATCTCACCTCTCCAAGCCTCTTCTTCCATGTCTGTAATATAAGGTTGCTAAACATGCTGATGGCTGATGACTCTGGTGGTGTTTGTATACTGCTATATGTATATTGATGGGAGTGTGTGTGTGCATACATGCTCATGCACATTAGCAAGTTAGAGACCTACGGTCTTTCCTACCAACAGTCATACTTCCTAGAGGGCAAATATACAGTTTACTCCTTTGGAGACCTCTAGTAATGTTGTGCCTTCCCCTTCCATCTGCCTCTATCGGGCTCCAGCCAGTTGCCACCTGGGCCCAGGCCTGGGAAGAACTAGTAGCCACTTGCAAATAGGAATCAGTAGGAGAGAAAGGACAAAACCTCAAACCTCCCAAGGCCTGCCTGGTAGCACTAACATTTGATTTGTAGGTGATAATGGGAGTTAGTGTTATTCTTGCTATTTTCTCAAGTCTTCCTTGATCCTTATTGGATGTCTCATACCTGCCAACATCTCCTTCACTGAGGGGTGCTTCAGAGCCCCATGGGCAATCATACTGGAGGTTTGGACAGGGATGCAAGAGGGACCAAAGGAGGAAGGGCCACTGAGAATATCGGCTTGTGATGGGGAGAGCCCTATGAGTGGGGACACTCTTAACTGAGCACCCTTGCCCCAACTGTTGTAAGACCTCCTGAGTCTTGTTATCTGCCCTCTCTTCTCCTGTTCCTTTCAGAATTTCAGATTGCTATTGAGTGAAATGGTGTTAGCAATAAACAGTGTTAATTAGTGTGGATTTTTATACCTGTGCCTTTTTTTCTCACCCATGAATCTCTAAGGAACCTGCTAGCTTAAGTATTCTGGTGTCGGAATTACTGAGTCTCTGCTGGCATCACTCTAGTTCACGTGCTTTGTAGCATTCCGGGGACCCTCCTTTCCTTGTGCTGTTTTTTTTTCTAGGTTTGTTTGGCCTGGAGACTGGGGGCAGTGCCCCTGACTAGTCAGCCTGGGCATTGCAGGAAAGCCACTGCCTGGCACAGAACAGACCTGTTATTGCTTCTGTATACTGGCTAGTGCAGAGGTCAATCACATTATTTTTTATCTTTACCTGCTGAGAAAAATATATAGCTTTGGAACTGAGATTTTTCCCGTGCTCTCTGCTCAGTGTGTTTAATGTTTCCCTTGCTGGCCTATTTGCATGACACAGGGTGACTTGGGAGGGCACTGATATTTCTTGTTCTGACAGTGGGAGGGAGCTGGTTCTAAGGAAGGCCCCCAAACAGTGGCATCAGCTTCTGGGGGACCCTCTATTGAGTTCAAACACCAGAGAAAGGGCTTGCATAAGGTTGAGGGATGACCAAAAAGGACATTTTGTCTTAACAGAACTAGGAAGCAGAAAAAAGCAAGGGATCCTTTGGGCACATCTGTTCAATAGTTCAAAACACTTGAGTTCAATGAGACCCAGTACCTGCTGGTGCCAGATGCTACACAGGTCCTTTTCCAACCCTATTGGTTATAAAGTTTTTTTCTCACAAGATAGTTAGAAATTTGTTTTTGAAATGTTGCTCTGAGGATAACATCTCACTAAAAACTTCCTGGTTTATGAGTACATGGGTCAGAGAGTGTGATCATATAAAAAAGCTTACAGGTTTAGATTATGCTTAGTCACATATCATTTCTGCATAGAAACTGCATAGACAACAAGAAAGACAGAAATCAAGATAGTTACTAAAATTTTAAAATCCAGAATGTTGTACATAAAAGGAAATGACTAGAGGCATCTGTATGACTTAGCCATGAATGGCATTTACATAATCATAATCGTGTAAACACTGAATGTTGGGCTAACCAAAGTGTAACATAACTATTGGGAGGTATCTTTGTTTTTCTTTGTGTTTAGATGTATGGAGGGTAGAAAGAACAAGAGCTAAATCCTCATCTTCCAAAGTGGAAAGTCAATAGATAGTGCTTAGAGGTGAAAAATGAGGTAGCAACATAAGCATGTTTATTTACAGATACAGAGGTAAGTAATGAAAGAACTAGCTAAAATAGTTAAAAGCAGTCGCCTCTGGGAACTACTAAACTGGGCAAAGGAAAGATTCAGAATAACTGCTCTTTTGTAACAAGACCTGTACATCTTTTTGACTCTTTTAACTATGTGTATGTAGAATCTTGATAAAAAGTAACCCCAAATTTTAAAAAAGGAAAATATTAAAAAGTGGATATTAAATACCTAATGGATCTCTCTGCTCCTGCCCCGGGATGTGCACACCTACTTTGGAGGCTAGGCGCTGGGCCTAGAGAGCTGTGAGCACCCGACCCTCTGATCTTCTGTCTTCTGAGGCCTATACAGCAGTGGCCTCTGATCCCCAGTAGATGACCAGTGTTCCAGGAAAGTCTGTGGTGACTGCTGGGCTCCCTGCCTCCTCTCTGAGGGCTTTGTTAGCAATGACCACTGCCCAGCACAGCAGAACTCTTGAGATTTGTCACCTGTTCACTGAGGATGTCTAGGGTGAATGTGGGACAATTCAGTTGTCATTTGTCATTAACATTTCCTTGTTTGCGGAATTCAAAATAACTTTAGACCATTTCTTTCTCATCATGCAAGTATTTGAAGACCAGGTTTCTATAGGGAGCTTCAAATGGGGCTTCTTGCTTGGTTCTGTGAGGACTAATTTTTAATTTTTGAAAATTGAGATGAGCTCTTTACTCTGTTTTCTGCTGTATCACCATCATTGTTGTTGTCATCACGATTAGTATTTATTTCCAACACCGAACTTTTGGCTTCCCCCTCTCAAATTCACCCATCTCTCCCCCAGGGATTCCCCATTTCAGTAAATGGCACTTACATTCCTCCATTAGGTCAGGTCATCTTGTGGTCATCTTTGACTGTTGTCTGTTTCTCTTATGTCACGTCTCATCCATCAGGAAATCCTGTTATCCTTTCAAAATGCATATATCATCTGTCTGTTTCTCTGCTCATACAGTCAGCACCCTAGGCCAGGCCATCTTCATCTCTCACCGGGGTTACTACAGTAGTCTCCTGATAGTTCTCTGCTCCCACCTTGGCCCTGCAGTCTGAAAAGGTAAATCTTAAAACTCTAATGCCTCCCAGGGGCACCTTAAATAGAATCTAAAGTCTTCACAGTGATTAAAAAGATTCTGGCTCACCCGTCTGGCTTCAATTCCTATCATCCTGTTTCCTGCTTTCTCTGCTTCAGCCCCCTGCTTCAGCCACACTGCCCTTCTCAGAGTTCCTTGACCACTGCTCCTGCCTCAGGGCCTTTGCACTTGCTGTTGCCTGCTAGACTCTTCCCCCAGACAGCCCACATGCCTTGCTTCTTTAGTTCATTTAGGTCTTTGATTAAATGTAAGTTTATCAGAAAGGACTTTCATAACTATCTTAGGTAAAATGGTACCCTCCAGCTCCTCCATATCACTGTCTATCTCCTGATGCTTTATATTTTTTCATAGCAATTTGCATTTCTATACTGTGTTATACATGTATTTGTTTATTTATCATCCCCTTGGGACTGTAATCACCATGAGAATATTTGCCATTTTTATCCCCTGATATAGCTATAGACCCGGAACAGTGCCTACATAGTGGGCATTGGGTAGATATTTGTTGAATGTTCAAGTGAATGAATTGTGCACTCACGGGTGGGCAGAGCACTTCTGGGCAACTACACAGAGATATCGGTCTCGTGCCTGCATCAGATATGTCACATCCATGGAGAGTTATATGAGCATAGAGAGTGGTCCATACTGACTTCCAGAACGAATTGTGGAAGTAGTGTCCCGTTTCTTAGTTCCCTCTTACAACTCTTGCCTAAAAGGCTGGAATGAATAGTGCGTGGTATTATGAGGGGTTTGGCAGAGAATGGGGCAAAGGAATTCCCTGCAATCAGGAAAGCTTTAAGAGTGTGTTTGATGGGACAAATCAAAGTGATCTTTGTCTATGGGTCACCTGCACATATTGGAGTTTATTAATATATCTCAGTTGCATCATCTCTTTTCTGTCAGCTTTTTGGAAAATGTCATTCTCTCAACCGACTTTTTGAGAATATTTGGCTGTGTGCATGGGGAGTGATGCAGCCCCCACTAGCAGATTTCCTTCTTTGTGAAAATGTAGTGATATTTAACAAATACTTTTGAGCATCTGCGATATTCTTAGCTCTATTCTAGGCAGTAGAGATGCAGATAGAATATCAGCCCTAGAGTTTAAGCTTCTTTAGAGGTCAAGAGTTACTCATGGAAAAGAGCATACGTCTATGTGGGTGTTAGGGACCTTTGAAAATATAGCTGCTCCCCCCGCCCCCCGCCCCCGTGCCAATGTAACTTTTGTCATTGCCTATGCTTCAAGATGGCTATGCCAAGCTTCCATTACTTGGACTTTTTTCTCCCATAAATGGAATACCAGACATTAATTAAATGTCAATGACTATTCCTGCCAGCTCACTTTTCTGGCTCTATCTAATTAAAATTAAATGGTGGGAGAGCTTAGGCTAAATCAAAGGAACAAAAGGAGTTCAGGCTTCCAAACTGTGTCCTTGCATTTGCTAAATCAATTTCAATTAGTTGCATAAAGCTGTTTGGCTGCTTTGTGAAACAAGATGGTTGCCTTTTCGGAGAGAATACGCTCCTCTCACTTATCCACGTTGACTTTGGGCCACCCCTTGGCCCTGAGTGCCTTTGTCTCCTTGAGTTCATGATGTCAGATAAGCAAGTGAAAAGGCAGGTTCCCAGGCTGGGGCTCACAGGTGGAGAAGGCAATTCTGTCTGTTTCCAAGTCTGCCCTGCTCTGTCCCCTCCCTCTCTTACTGATCAATACCTGTCCTCACTATTCCAGCATCGCTGGTAGGTGGTAGGAGAGTTGCCATGAAATGTGTTTTCCTTCTCTCTTTTGGCAGAGGAAGGAAGAATAGGCCTGAGAGATGAGGAGCTTGCTAATTCACCCAATAATAATTTATTTGCTATTCAGGAGAAGCCAAATGCCCTAGAGGCCATTTTTCCCAAATGAATTAAGTATCGATCAGCAAATTAAAGTATGCTAATTTTTTTTCTCTTTGTGTTTGTTTCCAGTTGAATGTTTGTATTTTTAGGTATATTACTATTATTAATTTATTTTTTAGATTATAGTTGGCCAAATGAACTTATCTAATGCTCTAATTATACTTTAGAGAGGTCTTTTAGTATTAATTTTTAATATGTTTATACTTGTGAATTATAGTGATTATTAATATTAAAACATCTTTTTTTTTTTTTTTTAAACTTACTAGTTATCATGGATTCCTAAGTGAATATAATACTCTTGGTATTAAAATGCTTCTGTAGGGGCTTAATGTCTGCTGATAATTGTTGATAGTTAGAAATGCTAGAAGGTCTTTTGACAATGCTCAGAGAAGCTTCTTTATTTGGTATCTGCAACTTAACAAACTTTCATAGTTCCGAGAAAGCTGTGCATTAGGGCAAAGGCTTGCCAACTCTGCCCCACCACTGGCAGGACTCAGAACCTAACCTGTTGTGAGTAGAGATCCATCTATAGTTTCGTCGCATTGCTGCTAAAAGTCCTCCTGTGACAAATTGACATCATGGCTGAAGTCTAAAAGCAGCTTTTGTTACATCCTCGGATGAAGTGAGCATGCAGTCAAGGTACAAGAGAACAAAAATCATTAAGGGCTCCATAAAAATAGGAACTAGACATAACCAGATACTATTAAGATAAATTGACTAATGTCGACATTGGGCAGATGCCACATATTAGTTCAAAGAGAAATACATATCTCGATAGATGTGCACTAGGGTTCCATAATGAACAATGCTCCAAAGTGGTTATTGATATGTTAGAAACAAAAGCAACAAATAAACACTTCAAAGATTAGCTCTTTCCTATGTGAAATCTGCTTCTAATCTGGTATTTTTTCCCTTAATGTTACCGGCAGGATTTGGGGGTGATTTTGGCATGTTCTATTTGCATGTTTTGATCAGTGAAACTTGATTATATATGTGTTTCTCACCTTTGATAAGCAGCCACTCATGTGGAAATCTGTTTATGAAAAGAGTAGACTAAAAAAAAAAAGATAGGAGGGGTAGTTTTATCTGATTTAATATAATCTAACCACGTTAAAATCTTAATTAGAAAAGAAGTTGAAATACACTTAAGAGATAAATGAGCTCTTTTCCTAATTCACTATTATAACTCAGTCCACATATTCATTCCGAGGCCTAGAAATAATCCCCTGTTTTAACCTTACAGCTGTGAGAATCTACATGCCATTATATTATGAACTTTGGGTATAGGAGAAATTACTGCATATTACTAAGACTGTTATCCATTAGATTTCTAAAAGTATAGAATTTTATGTGTAGAGCCCATTTTTATTAAATCTTTAAATACGCAGGTGATTTAAATTTCTTGGAGAATCAAAATGCCACTTTTCTTTCTGCAATATAATACTGAACTATGTAATAATTTAACATATAATTTTTAGTGTCTTTAAAAATTAATTCCCAGGTTATTCAGAAGGTATTGCGTATCTTGTTTTGTAAAGTGCTTCACATTTTAAATGGAAGCTTACCCAATCAATTGCATTGTATTAACTTTGCATGTTTGTAATAACATGAAATTAAAATCCAGCAGTCTAATACTTCTAAAAATGAATATATAAAATGGTATTATTTTTAAATCATTTGTAATTTGATTCAACCTCCCAAAATGTTCTCCCTGCATTACATTTCTTTTTTCCTTCTTGGAACCAAAGTAAAATTTATTGGAGCCAGTCCATAAATTGATCTCTTTAATGAGCCAAGCAGTAGGTTATTTAAAACAATGGCATGGTTGAACATGCTTGTCATGGGAGTTGAGGGGGAGCAAGAGGAAACTTGTTGGGAAATGTGTTTGAGGAAGCAACGGAGACCAGGGGTTGCAGGCACCCACTACATGGTAACTGAGGAGACTCAAAAATTCTAATCTTAGCCAAGATCTCAGGTTCTTCCTCTCAAGGATGACTTATGGTTACAGAGGCGACACGTCGTCTGTGTCTACCACAAACAAAGAGTGTTGTCAGAGATGCTTTTCTGAGAGATTAAAGTGTCATCCACCCTAAAGAGATGCCCCCAGTCAGTCTCTCTGCTTCTCTGCTCTCCTCCATTCCGATTTGGTTTCTGTGGTCACATGCCATTGAGACTGCTGTCTACTCACTGCCCACTCCAATGGGACTCTCTTCATTCTTCTCTTACTGGACCTCTCAGAAGCTTGTAGTGTAGGCCACCACCTCTTCCATCCTGAAACACTGCCTTTTCTTCACTGCTGGGACACCAGCCTCCCTATTCCTCTTCCCCTCCCACACCACCCTTTCCACTTTTTAAGCTCCTCTGACCATTTCATGTTGGTGGTTCCTTGGACTCCTTCCAAGGTGCTCTTCTCAGCTCTCCCTCCATCCCAAGAATTACGTCAATAGTTCTCTGCTTGATATTTCCACTTGGGTCCCAACTGAATATCTCAAAGTTCGAGACAATACTCTTATTCCCCTGTTCCCCATCTCCATTCTATGGCAAATCTTTTCCTTTTCATATTTGCACCACACGCTTGTTCCTGCCAAAACAAACAAATAAATAAACAAAACCACTTTTTTTTTTTTTTTTATTATCTATTACATCCAGACCGGCAACAATGCCATCAGCTTTGCCTCCAAAATGTGTCTCAGGTCTGTCCACTTCCTTCTATTGCCACTGCTACAATCAAGTACAAGTTGTTTTTTTCTGTCCCTTTTGCCTGCATCACTTGTTACTTGGTTTTCTGCTTCTGCTTTCCACACCTTCTCAACAATTCTTTCTCCACAGGCAATTCTCTACTCAACAGATTTTTTAAGATAAATAAGATCATAACACATCCTTGCTTAAAACCCTCCAATGGCTACCCATTGTATTCAGCCTAAAATCCAAACTCGACTGTAACATCTGAGGCCCACGGGGCAGAGTGCAGTGGACTGAACCTAATTTTGAGGAGACCTCTAAGGAGCTGACCATTTCTATCTAAGTAAGGAGTAAAGAAGGAATCTTCCCAACCAAGTGGAATGGAAAGAAAAAGATGAGCTTTTTGAGCTTTGTTCCTTTCGAACCTCTTAAGTATATTCTTTCTGGCTTCATATCAGTCAGCCATTTGATAAACAGACCTTCTGGGTTGTTCTCTTGATTGAAGTTCCTAATTAGGAGTCCATGGCTGTGTATATTCTGAAATTCTGTATTGTTTACAAAAGAGAGTGTGTATGTGATATTATGTGTTTGTGTTCTCACAAACATTATTTTTCCTGGAGATAGAATCCATTGCTTACATCAGCTTTTCTAAGAGGTCTGTAGCTGCCACTAAAAATAGCTTATTTAAATACTGTGACTTAGCAATAAAGCCGAGGAGAGAAAGACAATGGACTCTTAGTTGCGGTGAGATTCTTTTGGGCTCTGTATTTAGGGCCTGGTTGCTGAGCGGTCCAGTTTGTGCCATCCACACTGCAGCACTGTCCAGTGAGACTTCCTGTGATGATGGCATGTTCTATATCTGTGCCATTTCAGGACAGTAGCTACTGGCAACATGTACACTTGAAATGTAGCTAGTGTGACCGAGGAACTGTATTTTTAAACTTGATCTAATTTTAATTAATTGAAATTAAAGTAGCCATACATGGCTAGTGGCTACCACATTGGACAAAGCAAACTCAAGCCTCGTTGTCCAAGTCTAGCTAGACACTAATTTTTCCCGATGTCCTTTAGCACTTTAGAGCTTCCCAACATCTCTCCTTTCATGCCAGCCTAACCCTTGGGAGTAGATTGGACATGTTTTCTTCTATAGTTTTATAGTATTATTGAGGAAACACATTCATGTTTGCATGATTCGTCTGGGTTTCTGAATTTCAGTTAAGAACTGAATTTTTATAGAGAAAGTTCCAGAATGTATTAAAAATTTTAAAATAAATTATATATGTGCATAAAGATTTTTGTTGTAAACCATTAGAGTGATTTTTATATAACAGCTGCTCTTTATTGAAGGCTTCTGTAGTACTAGGTGTCGTCCCATGTTATCTCATTACTTTCCGCGGGGACATATGATCCAAACCCAGAGGGCTCAGTATCTTGCCCACTGTAAGTGGCGGAGCTGCATCTCATCTCTTTGGTTGTCCTGCAGGCAGCCCCCAGCCCCTGGTTCCCTTTACATGACACAGGGTACAGCATAATATGGGGAGGGGGTCTGTTCATCCCATCTGTGCTCTACCCACTCAGTGGAGCACATTCAGCAGCTTCTGTCATGTCTAGTGATAGAGACTCTGCTTCCCTCCCCTTCAGCCCATGCTGTTCAGAGCCTCGCTTAAATGTTCTCTGTTGCTCAGGGTGGGTCTTCCCCAGCCTTTTCTTTATGGAATCGTGAATTCCTGTGTTGCATGATCACACTCAGCTTTGCTGTTAGTGGCAGGTCAGTGTCGATGTGCTTTTGCCTGGCTGTAAGGAGAAGTACAACTCTCAAGATTAATGCAGCTCTGGCACCAGAACACAGAGAGCCAGAGAGCTGGTTCGGTCAGCAGCATTCCTTGCACATTCAAGGGCTGGCGGTGGGCAGGAGTTACTGGGCTGTATTTGAAAGGTGGCGGAGATGCCTAAAAGACAGGATTAGTGTGAGGACTGGGTATATACAAGGAAAGATACATGCGATCATCCTCAGGATTGTTCTTATACACTGTCCTTAACTTAAGGGTATATCATACATGCCTATTATCTAGCTTGATGCTGTTTAAAAGGTTCCCCTTGGCATAGCAATCCTAAGAGAGAAGACACCCTTTATCTTTTGGAGAGCCAACTATTTTTAATAATCTGATTAGTGCAAACTGAAAGTATAACTACCTTTTTCTTTCTGCTTTTATCATTTGAAAACATATTAAGCAATGGCCATGCCCACTGCTGGGCCCTTACAAACTGCTGGTGGCAGGTGCCTTGGCAGTATATATTAACTGGTCTTAAAATGTTCACACTCTGCATTCAGTAATTAAAGTCATAGAAATTTACCCTAAGGAAAGAATATGAGAAATGAGAAAACATATTTAAAATGTCAATTGCCACATTATCTATATCAGGAAACACTAGATGGTAATGGAGCCCCTGAAAACAGACAACAGAGTAGCCAGCTGTGTTCATTGGTCTCATCTTCAGCTTGGCTCCTAACTAGTCCCACCTTTTTCACCATTTAGGGTTTCTTTCCAAAGAGAGAGCCATTATGTCATTGGTTTGAGCTTATGTTTTATAAGTAAGAGAGCTATTAAATAGAAAAGTAAAAACACCTTCTTAAAACTTTTTTTTTTTCCTGCAAGCTAGTACACAGCACAGGGACATTGTTGGTGGCAGTGGTATTTATCTACCTCCAGTGGTAGAAGGTTTCCAGGTCTCCTGTGTTCAGTAGCCTTGATCCTCCTGGTGAGTTCTATTAAGGTGCAGGCACACAAAAAATCAAACCGTACACCTCGAGGGCGATAGGTGTGTCATCAAACCTTTGGTGAGTTCAGTCTCTGAGATGCAGAAACTGGAATAAATTAAATAGATTGCTTTTGATTTTGTTCTTGGATAACCTGTATTTCAGCCGTATTTGCTACTCTGAACTCCAGTGAACAGTGAGAAAGAGAGAAGTGGTTTTCATGGGGAATGAGAAAGGTCAATCTGAATTCTCAGAAACAGAATAGCCAGATCCAATTTAGCATTGGAAGGTTAGCACTGGACATCGCCCAGCTTTTCTAGTTGTGTTAACATTGTGCAACTGGCAGTATTGTCAAGACATCTTAATGAGAGTGCTGCTTTTGAGACTCGGGGTCATTTACTGAGTGGGGATAGAGTGTGCATAGGTCCTGCCCTGATAGCCCTGTGTTTTACCTCTCAGGGAACTACTGATTAGAGCCACCAGGCAGAAATTTTCTTTAACTTGTTGGGCCTGAATTAGACTCTTTCTTTAAATTTCAGACATGAAAAACAAAAGAGTGAGGAGAAAAAAAAGAAAAAGAAAAATCATGCTAGCTTTATAAAGATAGGCCACCTTCAGCTGGGTGGAATTTTAAAATACAGTATTAAGATCACAGCCCCAGTGCAATGATGAGAACCTCCGAACATGGTGACTCCTTGGTCCATATTCCATGGTATTTGTGGAACATCAGTCATATAGTCAATTTCCACTTACCAAATGTTCATTAAGCATCTACTAGATAGTTGCTCTGCTAGATAGTAAGATATAAGGATGAATAAGATGTAGTCCTTGCCCAAAGGATGTCTTAGTCTTCATGGGGAGACTAAGAATTAAATAGACACCTGGAAGCTGAGGGAGCATTGAGGAGAGGCAACTAGCCTGTGGGATTAGGCAGGCTTCCTAGAGAGGCAAGGAGTTGCTGTGGTAGGGAGTGAGGAGTGAGAAGGATATCCAAGCAGAGAGAGTTGCAAGGAGTCATCAGAGAGCATGGTGGGGCTTGGGTGTTAGGGAACACTCAATATTGTCCCTGTGCAAATAAAAGTCCACTGCTCGTTGGTGGGGGCCTACATGGATTTGGAGATTTTTATATGAATAAATTCTTTCAGGGGTATAGGGCTTGTAACACAGATGGGTTTGTGTGGGTAATTACTTAGTCACCCCGGTAAGCTCAAGGACAGAATGTGATGGACATGTGTCATCTTATGTGCGTAATATGGAAAGTCCAAGCCACACTCCCTCCTCAGCAGGTACAGAGAAAGCCCTCTACCTTGGGACAGGCCTTCTTGCCTGCTTTACAATTTGGGGAGCTTTTGGACTTGTGTTACTCAGTCCACCCTCAAAGTTGCCTTCGAAGGCAGAAGTGATAGACAGCCCAGGTTACAAATGTGAAAAATGGCCAAGTTGGGCACAGGACCTCTGGGGTTTCAGCTCTGACATTGCAACCCCAATCAGCACCCTCTACCTCTGCCGTTCTTGGTCTCAGGCATGGTGGGGCCTCATAGGCACCCGAACCCCACTTTACAACCCTAAGGTCAGGATGCTCTTTTCCTCGGCCCATCATATATCCACGCTTCCTCTTGTGCTCCCTCTTCTCCCATGCTCTCAGGCTGCAGCTTTCCTGTCCCCTTGTGTTTCTGAGGATTTTCACTCCCGCATGGTTTTCTACTCTCCACTGGCAGAGAGTCACTGCCCTCTGCATGTTGCTTATGCCCCTTCCCTCCATGTGGCTCATGCCTGAGCTCTCCCATTCTCCATCTCTTGGAGTCTCCCTCCGCTCTTTCTGCCCTCATTTCCCCAGGCCTTCTCCTGAGGCCACGGCTCTCAGAACCTGCACAGGTGAGCATATTCTAGAACCTTCCTGAGACTTTTGATTTCTTAGCTCTAAAAAAGAATGTGAGGATCAGTTGAGTTAATGTGTTCAGCAGTTCTTCATTGAGCCTACTGCATCTGGGATGCCAACAAATGGCAAGCTCCTTCTCCTCACCAAAAACCTCCCCGCAAAGTACTACCATAAGGCTTCTCAGACCCACCCTGCCAGTCCATGGTACTCCCCAGTTTTCTTCCTTCTAAAAAAGTCCCTGTCAGCCACAGTGTAATCCATGTGCAATTGAACTTGCAGATTTGAAAAGTGTGACGTAATCATTTTTAAAGTGTTACTTTATGCACAAACTTGGAAATAACTTGACCCTCCCATTTTTTTCCCTTACCAATTGCATGATTTCAAAGCCAGATGGCTGACCTATAAACTGTTCACTCTTGAACTGGTAAATAGAAATACCCCATAATTTGTCCACATTCTGGGAGTTCTTTTGTTGCTTGCATGCATTGGCAGGCTGCAAATTATTTTGGTAACTACAGTGCTGTTATTTTAATGTTCACGGCTATTATCATTGGGATTCTTTTTTTATACTCTATAAATGTCATTCAAGTGTTCATTAAGGAGCATTGTTAGTCGTGAAAATTGCACCTGCACGTCAGTAAGTTTGGTCCAAGAGGTAGGCCTGATAAAATACCATGAAGGAGGCCAGACCACCACCTTGATATGCTGTATGGTAATGTAGGTACAAGTAATCCATGGAATATTAGGGCCAATGCTGAGAAAATAAAGTACAGCTTTAAAATAAAATATCGAGAGAGCTTGATGTGCTTCTAAGATTCATCCCTCGTACTTCGTATTTATCCCTAGGTCTGGAAAAGTACCTGTTTTAAATTGTCTGACGTGTTCAGAAATGCATTTCTTGCTTAAAAATGCAATTGTCCTGCAATATTAAAGAGGTCATCCGCCATGTCAAAGATGATTCTAACTTTTTACTGCCAAGTTCCTGGTCTATCAATAAATAAGTGCTTAATAAAGAAGAGAAGGCTCACTCCAGGGAGGTCCAAGGCAGAGGCCCAACCTGGGTGTGTTAGAGAGCTGTGTGACACGAATAGGCTTGTGGAGGTGCCAGACAGGATGCCCTTGGAGTTCTCATGGGAATGGTTTAGCTCACAAGTTTCCCTCAACTGTACCATGACTACCATTGCTGGTATGCAGGACGACTTTAAATGGGCACAGAAATAAACCATTTTTATGTTAATAACTATGTCTTTATTTTGTATTGTCTTAAAATATAGCTAATGTATCACACTCATGATATAAAGTTCCCTTTTTAAAATAAAATTATTTAAACGAACAAATGGTTCTATTTATTTAAAGAAACATTTTAAGTAAATAATACCACAGGTGGCCCTGACTATAGCAGAAATCATGAAAGTATTATGCAAATGATGAAATGTTGGAAAATGTTGGTTTTAGCTTATTTAAGTAAATATGGGCGTTGTGTTGGTGGAAGTCCTGGCAAGCACGTATTGTTCTTGTGGGGCAATATATCGCATAATTGGATATAGTTCTATTTTATATGTCGCTAATTTCAGAAGCTAAAACAACCATATCTATTAAATGCTATTTTATTTGATTAATAAAAACACTAGATTGTTTTAGGATTGAATAAATATAAAATGCTAATTGGATATAAAATGCTTATTTATGTGATTATGGGCATTGCTGTAAAACTATAAGACAGTTATTACTGTTTAATATTGTTTTAATTAGAAGTGCTCTTCCAAAAGTTAGAAGACAATAAGCTGCTTCCCAAACAGTTCCTGAGGAACCAAAGTGATGTCGCAATAAGATCAGAAGTCAGAAATAGAACAGGGAGATTTCCTTTTCCCCAGGAAGATGTAGGGTGATATGAAGTTGTACTTTCGAAGGCCTGGGTTTAAATGGGCTACCACTGAGTTGTTGAATTTAATTTTATATTTATTGGATGTTTACTCTGTACCATGCTCTGTTAGGTCCCTGGGGAGGTGGTGATGTTTATATGCTGCAGGATTGTTTGAGAAGCAAGTATTAGAAAACCTGACTCAAACTGGCTCAAACAAACAAACAGACAGACAGACAGGCAAAGAATTTATAGGTTCACACAGTGAGAAGTCTAGGTTGTGGACTTCAGGTATGGCTGAATCCAGGTACTCAGTGTTTTTAGGACATAGCCTCTTCCATCTCTCAGTTCTGCTTTCTTCTTTACTCTCCCAGGTTCTCTCCACATGGTAGCCCCTAACAACTTGAGGCCAACATCTCCTCAGCTTCAGGTCTAATAAAAAGAGAGCTTTACTCTATAATAGCTTTGACATCAATGTGAGACTTGAGACTTGTTGGTCAGACATACTAGCTTGTTCTGTTTCCTGAGGTGAGGATGGCATCACTTGTGTGCACTGAGGGTGGAGGTCAGGCTTTTCTGATACCAGCAACCAAAAGAACGGGAAAGGACAACAAACATTCCGTCTCTACGGGGCTTACTGGCAACTGGGGATGAAGTGCACTTGTACAAGACTTTCAACAATGGGCAGGAACGGAGAGGCGGGGCTTACTGGCAACTGGGGATGAAGTGCACTTGCACAAGACTGGGCAGGAATGGAGAGAGCATTTTAAGAAGGTGGTCAGAATGCACACAGGCATGGAGGTATGAGTGAGTGGGGGTGAGACATCTGGTAAGCTAAGGATTAGGGATTACTGGTGCAGTGACTCTCATGGATGGAAAAGGGGCGAGATGTGTTCATATCACAATCTTCTGGGAATTAATGTATCCTGCTGTTTGACAGTCCCCTACTCTTACCCTCTGAGAGATGGTGGGAGTGGGGAGTGGTGGGCAAGGAGCCTTAACTGGAGGCTCAAAGTCTGCCTGTATAAAGTTCAGAACTAAAGCTCTCCTGCAGCAGTGCCAGCCTTTGTACTCCTGTCCCTATCGGTGAAATAAATAGCTTCAGTCAACAAGTATTCAGTTTAGCAAGTTCTTGTTGAGTACCAACTATGTGCCAAGCTCATTAATCAAATCCGAGCTTTGGTTCCTCTTATCTGATACAGCACCAAATATTGATGAAGCTCTTCCTGGGTACCAAAGATTCTCTGAAGTACCATGGGAGAATCAACCAAGAGAAACAGGGGATTTTCCCTAAAGGAGAAGTGAGGAAAGAAGATGCATAGGGGGCTGCTAGGCTCTCGAGAAGAGGAGGGGGCTCCTGGGAGTAGAAGGCCGGAGAGTTCACAGAGGCTGCTCTCCTCCATACCTCCTTGTCTGCTGTTCTGTTTCTTTCCTCTCTTCCTCCACTTCCCTGGAGGAGCCCCAGCTCATTTGAAAGAGGGAGTTCAGAGGCCCACTGGCATCCATTGGACCCAAGACCACATGAGGTCTAGCAAAGTCCTTATGTTTCTCCTCTCCTATTTTCTCAGTTGCTCTCCCTTATGCACCCTTTGAGGTCCTCTTTCTTGCTTCCTACTGGGATGAACAGGGACTTAATAATTTCATGTTATCTTCTTGCAATCCTGCCTCTCTTCCCAAGCCCATTTTAAATTCCCCCCATAAGGGAGGATGGCTAGTTGGCTAGCGTCTGAGATTTTAATTGGGCCACTGTTCCTGGTGTATATGTAATGAGAGGGCAGTCATTGGTGAAAGTCTGGGTCACAGGCTTTCTTTCTTATGCTCCCATAGGGAGATCTAGCCTGGTCTTTTCTCCTTTCCTCTTTTTCCAAGAATACCTCCTGGTGGGTAATTTATACTAAACCCTTCTTTAGGGTCTGGTAGTCTCTCTTTTTCTTTCTACTTGCAGAGGTTCTGGAACATACTGATCCCAAGATTCAGGTCCACGTGTCCCTAGATTTATTTGCTTGTGCCTCATGTCCCAACTCAGCCTGTACTTCTGTGCTAGGGGACACTGGAGCACCTTTTGCTTCTCATTACCACTGCTTCCTGCCCTGGAATCTGCAAGTAGAGATGAGTGATGATGCTACCACCCAGCTAGTCCTTGGTCTGTGGATAATGAGCAAATGGGCACCAAAACTTCACCTTAACTCCCAATGTGCCCTCTCCTGAGGGCATTTGCCCCAAAAGCACGTCCCCACCTCTCCCACTTCCCTCAAAAGAAACTCATAAATTGTGCCTAGGTCTTCCTGAGTGTTGGTCTGAATTAATTTATTAACGTCAATGCCTAAAACAGTGGACAAAAGTATGGGCTTTGTGGAAAGCATATCTTGGTTTAAATTCTGACTTTGCCACAAAGCAGTTATGTGATTTGGGGCTAATTTGAGTCTCAGTTTCTTCATTTGTCAACTGGGGACAAAAATACTTCTGGGAGGGTATTTTTGGGAAATATATGAAAGTGTGTGACAAGTGAATGGTAAATGGCAGGTCGCTGCACAAATGAGTGTTGTGATTGGCGCCATGAATCAGAGAACACATAGGGCCAGTCTCTGTAAGCTACTCGTTGGGGGCTGCCTGGGGCAGCCCCATTACTGACTGAGACACCTATGGCGGGGTCTTCACAGGGCCCAAGGGGAGGTCTCCAAGTAGAGCAGTGACTTAGCCTAGCTCAATCTCCAAGGATGATGGGTCTTCTGCCCTTTAACCTGCCGGGGTCAGGAGTGGAGAGCGAAACTCACTTACAGAGGTCCTCAGGCAGATGCAGCACTTTTCTGCTGTATCGGAACCCGTCCAGCTCTTGGGTTTGGGCATTGCGACTTCCTGCACTGAAGTGCATTTCCCTTTAAGAAATGTCAGGTTGCCTATACCAATACCATCTTTGAGTTGGCTTAGCACCTGCCTGTGTTTCTATAACATTGCATACTTTTTGTCAGACTTTTCCTTGTGTTTCTATAACGTCGTATAATTTTTGTCAGATTTTTATGTCTATATCACTTGATCCTTATACAAGGTCAGTAGGAATTATATCCATCTGACAGATGAGAAGACAAACACAATGCCTTACTTTAAATCTCCTAATTTCTGATCTCGTGCTTACTCCGTTGTTCTGAGACACTATATTTGGCATTCTGTCTTTATTATTTCTACATGGAGATGATTTTTTGTGAGGTCTAAATGCTTTTATTATTCTGACCTGGTTGAGATCCTGGGCTGCAAGCAAACCTTCCAGAATGTGCAGCGCCCTCTAGATGACTGCTCCCCTTTGCCTCCCCCTTGAAAGCCCCCTACCTCAGCCCCTGCTCCTATCCAATGTTTATATGATAAGACCGACTGCATCTTTCCCATGCATATTTCCTATTGCTTATCTGATCCTCTTGGATTGGAGAAATTGATTAAGAAATCAATAGCATTTATTGAGAATATACTATGCCCCATACACTGCTAGGCAGTAAAGGTGCTATAAAGAATCAAGAGGGTTTCCCTTGCCAATAGGGAGTCTCTAGAGGTGGAAATCTTATGATTTCTTTCCTTCCTTTCCTTCCTTAGAATCTTGATGTCCTTCTTAAATGACTCAGATCTCAGGTCTTTGGCTTTGAACCAAAAGAAAAGCACACATTACTGGTATCTTGGCCTTCATCTCTCTCACATTTGCTGAACTGTGACTCTGACTTTGAGGAGCTGTAAGGGCATTTGGAAAGTTGAATACTGGTGATATCAGCCGTGCCCTGGGGCTTCCTTGGCATCCATCTGTCCAGGCTAAGGTCCTGCTTGCTGTAAGCATCCGGGGATGCATTAGAGGAATCACATTTCCTTCCTGAGCTCTGAACATCAAATTTTTCCTCAGGGACCTCAAATGACCCAGTCACCCATGAACAGAGATATTTCTTTGGGAAATTGGTTTCCATTTCCAGCCTCCACACCTCACAGCATAGCATATTTTCCACACGTCAAGTTAAATATGCTGTTGTCTCTCACAATTTTCTCTTCCTCTCAGGAACCAAGCAGGGGCCTATGCTCAGGGCTCTGTCATCCAGGGAGCAACACGACAGTTTTATGGACTTTGCTTCTTACTCCATCAGCTGACTTCTTTCTGCGATCCCTTGAATTCTTCTTCTTTGAGTTGTCTGCTGTTGTTAACATCCTGATTGGGCCTCTGTGTACAGAACTCACCCACTTTTCCACATATTTCATTTCAAGCGACTAAGAGGAGATCTGTGTGCAGAAGGATTTTGAATTCCTTAGAGATCTATTACTGATGTCTACCATAGCCATGACAAGGAAGATTGGTCATAGGGTTAAGAGGGATGCATATCTACCTGCTATTTTTGTTCAGGTATAAGGGAGAATGGTTACAGGTTCCCGATCTGCAGCAGTGTGGATGGTAGTAGATGGGTACTTTTTATAGGTGCTTTTTATAGATAGTGTTTTGGTAATTGTCAAAATTCAATTGCACCTGTATCCTAGATTCTTTACTTTGGACCTCAGATCTACAGAATTGGATTAATCCTAGATCTTTTCATGACACACTATTATCATCGGTCCTCCTTTATTTATCAAAGATGTAATAAACACTTAGGAATCCACAACTCAAGCCAAAAATTGTATATTATCAATAACTTACATCTACTCATGTGCTCCTCCCCCGTCCCACTATCTGCCTCCTTTACCCCACAAAGGTGGTCATGATTCTGAAGGTTGTGACTATTAATCCCTTATTTATTTAAAAAATTAAAAAAAAAATTCATACATGATACCTAAACTCCACTTGTTTAGTTTTACTTTGTACTGAACTTAATTTAAAAAATATGTTACTGGATATTATCTTCTAGGACTTTTTTCCCAGTCAACTTTAAGGTGTTATTGTGTGTATCTTTATAATATTCCACTGTGTGACATAGCCACACTTTATTTGACCATTTTGCTATTGATAGGCCTTTGGGTAGGTGACTATCCAGTTTTATAAGATGATACCAAATTGCTTTTCAAAATACTTGTATCATTTTACATTCCTACTGGCAGTGCATGAAATATCCACATTAAACTGCATTTTCTTGAACATTGAGTATTTTCAGACTTCTTATTTTTCCAATTGAATGAATGTACAATGAAATCTCATGATAGTGATTTTCCAATTTTTTGATTGCTACTAAGGCTTAGCATTTCTTCATACGTTTTTGGCCATAAGTGTTTTTGCTCCTGTGAATATGCCTGGTAATGTCTGTTACTGATTTTCCTACTGGGTTGTTTGAATTTTTTAATTTTTTTGTAGGTAGTTTTCACAGTTTTTCGCTATTAATTTATTCCACAGATAACTTCTCCAGGTTGTAGTTTGTCTTCTCTTTCTTTGAGTCATCTTTTGAATAAAAGTTTTCAATTTTGTTAAAATCAAATCTATCAATTTTTTTTCTTTTGTTACTAGAACTTTCTGAATCTTGTTTAAGAACAAGAAATCTTTTCCTATCCCAAGGAAAGATACACACACACACACACACACAATTGATTTTTGTGAATGATGAGTTAGAGAGCCAATTTCAATCTTGACACATGGAGAACCACATTTTCCAGTTCTGTGGATTAAACTTTCCCTCTTTTCCTCTGGGATGATCATGCTGTCACTTTCATATTTTAAATATACATATATGTGAGAATCTCTTCCAAGGCTCTCTATTCTGGTTTGTCTGTCATTTTCTCTAGTCCTATACCAACACCATTCTGTCTTAATCATTACACCTCTGTATTTAGTCTTTGTGTCTGGTAAGTTCCTCCACTTTTTTCTTCTGCAGAAGTGGATTGCCTGTGCTTTATCTATTTCTCTATGATATATATTTAGAATTAATTTGTCAAGTCCTTTGGAAAAGCTTGTTCTTGTTTCGAATGGAATTACATGAAATTTATAGGCCAGTTTGGGAAATACTGATATTTCTCTAAATATTAAAACTTTCTTTCCATGAATGTGGTATATCTCTCTGTGAGGGATAGATTAGAGTTTATAGTTTTCTTAGGAGCCTGGAATTACAGGGCACATGTTTAGAAGATAGTGCCACTTTCCTTTTTCCTGCCAGTCAGAGGTTTGTACAGCCTTACATTAGAAGAAAAACGATTAATGGGCATTTGGTCCAATCGAAAAGTTTTCTTTCCTGCTCCTGGGGAATTGTGAGAATTTAGATGAAATTATGTCTAGAGGGGGTCTGGTGCAGTGTCTAGTCCAGGGTGGCGCCTTCAATAATCAGAATGGAACATGATATAAGAAAACAAGCCTCTTTGGGCTTATGAATCAGACAGATCTGGCTTTGGTATCCTTGCACTTACCAACCAGGAGGCCTGGAGCAGGGACTTTATATCTTTTAACCTCAGTTTCCTTTCTTTAAATTGGGGATAATAGTATTTAGAACTATTAAGATAATAGTATTTAGAACACAAGGCTTTTCGGAAGGTTCCTTGAGGTGTGCAGTTCAGCATTTGGTGCTTGGTGCAAGGCAGGAGCTCAGTCAAGAATGGTTACCTTCCCTGAATAGAGGCCAGGCCAGGACATGGACCATCCCCTCTTCAGCTTCAAGCACTGCATGGGCTCTTCTTATGAGGATCCCACTGCCTGCTCTGGCCTGGCCTACTGTGGTCTCACAAGCTGACAGCCCCATTTCCTTGGCTGATTTTCTGACTTATATTCTAGTCACACACAGAGGCCGTGCAAGATCTAAATAGGTTTCTGGAAACCTTGAGGCCAAGTTTAAGATGCGGTTACCTCTGATGAGAAGAGCAGGGGCTTTAGACTCAGCTTTCCTGTTCTGCCTGGACCCTGTGGATTTTTTATTCTGAATCCTTCAATGACTCTATTATGTATGTCTGTCTCCATGGCCTGGCCTGCCTGGGGGCAGGCATGCTGCAGTACCAGCCTTTGGGTGAAGAGCTGTCTCTAGGCATCAGCTTCTAGGGGCAGTGTCTGTGGTGATGGCCCGAGGTGCCTTGAAGTTTTCTGATCCTGACTCTGGGGGAATCTGGGGCTGGGGAATAAATCCAGCATCTCGTACCTGCCTGCCTTGGGTCCCAGGGCTCTCCCTCTACCTGTGCAGCTCTTTAAGGAGGAATCTGAGCCTTAGTTGAGGACTCTGTGGTGATATGCTTGGTCAGAGGAGGGCAGCTTCAAATTGATCTCAGATGTGACTGATGGGGTGGTGCCTACTAAGATAGTGTTTCTGATACATCCCTGTAAGCTCTGATGCTCTAGCTCAGTGGTCCCCAACCGTTTTGGCACCAGGAGCCAGTGTTCCTATGAGAATCTGATGCCTGATGATCTGAGGTGGAGCTGAGGCAGTGATGCTAGCACTGGGGAGTACCTGCAAATACAGATGAAGCTTTGCTTGCTTGCCTACTGTTCACTTCCTGCTATGCAGCCCGGTTCCTAACAGGTCACGGACTGGTACCGGTCCAGCTGAGGGGCTGAGGACCCCTGCTCTAGCTGACAATCCTGAACCAAACTGGAGACCAGACACATTTGTTTTTTATTTAACTTCCATTAAATTATATGAAAATATGCAACAAGAAAAGTAGGTGTTCCTAGTTTCACTCTCTGTTTGAATTATATGTATGGAACATTTTTAATTCTGGATCTTCCCTCTTTTCCTAGATCTCTGTTGTCACACAAAAGAGAAGTAAGAGACAGCATGTCTAATGAGTGTTGACAATGCACTAATCACTGCGATGGGTACTTTATATAATCATCTCCTTTAAACTTCACAGCAGCGCTGCGGGGTTAGAGATTTAACAACATAACTACAGGGTAGATAAGGGACTGAGCCCCAGATGTTATTGTGTGGATTCAATCAGGCCAAATATAAAAGGTCCCGAATATACAGTGGCACTCAGCAGATACTACTCATCCTTTGGGTCATACTTAAGAGTTGATGAAGAGCCTCGTTAGCTGGCCTTGAGGAAGATATTTAGCTAGAACTTATCTTAGAAGGTTGTTGTGATAAGTGAGTTAATGTACATGTGAATCATTAAGATCAGTGCCTGGCACATGGTATGCACTCATTAAGTATTAGCTATAAATGAAGTAATGTGTAGTAAGTCATAGTAGTCAGTAATTAATATATTTGGGAATATTGCTAAATATTAGAATTATCACCTTATTTTATCCATGTCTTGATCTGTAAAATGGATGTTGCCTACATGGAGAGGGTCAGGTAGGAGACTAAACTCATGTCAGGACCCAGATGAGCATTGTTCCTGCCACAGCCTGTGCATTGTCCCATCTCAATGGTCATTAATGGATAATGGTAGTGTGAAGCATCTCTATGAGCCAAACTGTTTTCATGTGATTTCTGGGGCCTGGCAAGGATGGTGCTTGCTCTGAAGGAGCCCAGGTTTTCTCCTAGCCTACATTGTCTATTCTTTCTCCAGTTTTCCATCCTATGCCATCTTGCATCTTGTCTGGGAGACAGGAAAAGAAAGCCACTTCATGAGTTTACATCCCTAACTTTCCATCTTCCACACTGACCAAGAGTTTGTGTGCCTAGGAGTCCAGTATTAGGGGTCTTTATTCTGGGGTTCTCTAGTTTTTGGCATGTAAGGTGATTCTGGGGCAGAGATGGTTAGGAGGAGCACACAGATAGTACTTCAGAATATCCTGCCTCACTTTAAAAAGTCTACGATGTTGGCTTATTTGTTCTTATTTTGTATGTGCGGAAACTGAACCTCAGAGGAGTTAGGGCACCTACCAAGCATACCCTTCACTAACCTGGTCTTGGTCCTAAAACACTTGCATTGCCTGGTTTTTGTCCCCCTAGTAAATGATCCAGTAAGTAATCTAAGAGGAGGGGGAGGGTCGATCAGGTCTGTTCAAAGTCAAAACATGGTACAGTTTAATTACATGTATTTTAGACCATTTGGCTGTCCCCCACATTTTTCTTGTGCTCTTTTCTCTTTTCCCCCCATTCTTTTTTCTCTCTGTACAAACACTAGTGTGGCTCCCTACTAATCTTGTCTTCTGCTGTGTCCAATTTGCTGTCCTGATGAATTCTTAACTTGATACATTTCATATATCAGTACTAAGTGCCTTTTTAAAACTCTTGTATGTTCCAATTTCTGTTGCAGTGTTCTATCTTTTAGTCCATTTTCTTCATCTTTTGTAATTTTAACATGTTAATCATAATTATTGTAAAGTCCTTGTCTCTTAATTTAGATATTCAGATAATTTGTGAGTGTATTTCTATGATTTTCCCTTGATTATTGGTCGAATATTCTTGCCTCTTCACATGTCCAGTAGTTTTTTTTATTGTATGATGGTCATTGTTTACAAAGAACTATAGAGACTGATATTATTATCTATCAAAGAGGACTCCCTGTTTATGCTGTTAGGTAGATAGGATGAGAAAATGATTACCTCAACCCAATAAAATGTACACACTCAAATATGACACACCAATCAGTGCTCAGTGCCTCTTTGAGGTTTGCATAGTCCGGTAGTCTTCCTCATTGCAGGGATGAAGCTGCAGTTTCTCTTACATCAATTAGTTAAACAAGTGCCTTTATTAATATGCAGTCCTCTTGTTTATTAGCAAAATTAAAGCCAAAAAAAGAGATAGTTAATCACCTGGAAGGTGGCTTTCTTAATGTAAGCATATGACTAGTCTGACCTTGGTTTCCATTTATGACAGGTACCATCTGGTAATCCTTCCAGGGGGAGGTACAGACAGCGATGAGGTAGGATATGTGAAAAATCAGTATAAATCCACCTCTGGATATCTGGATCCCAACAGGGAAACCCGTATAGCAGTTATCACTCACAGGGACAGCAAGAAGGGTGAAACTTTAGAAATATCTAGATCTTTCTTTTACAGAATTATTCTGATTCTGGGGCCCTCTCAGGGACCTGGTTTCCTGCTTCATGACCTTCCATGAATACACTAGCATAATGAAGCTCTTCATCTGGGAATGATAACTCGAGGAAGATGTCCGAATTGGAAAAAGAAACCAATTTCTAGTTAGGAACATCTGGTTTCTAGCCCCTTCAACCAATACAAGCATAATTGTGTGCAAAGGGATTCTTGTACTAATTTTGGCCAGTTCATAAAAGACCAACTGGATTTATTTGTGCAGGCCCCATGGTTTTTATTGAGAGCTGAGCAAGATATAGAAATCTAAAACAAAAATTCTTCTCTATCCTGGAGCAGGCACTTTTGTTTATTCTCCACAGTAAGGCCATATAATACACCCCTGCTACTGGTCCATTAGAGAAGGCTGGGCAGCCGATGGCTAGCCTTAGACATCACCACAACTGGGAAAGGCAGAACTTAATCTGGGTCCAGGAACCCAAAGGTAAAGGAGCTAAGCAGTATAGGCACTTCCCTGGGGATGGGAGCAGTTCTTGACAGGACAGCTCTGAGGAGAACAGTGTCCCGTGATTCCATGGCCATTGGGTGACCTCTGGTACCTTCATGTCAGGCACAGTCTTGGTCCTAAACCACTTGCATGGACAGGTTTTTGTACCTCTTCTCACTCTAGATCCTTCCAGCATATGTTATGATTATTGGTTCTCTTATTCACTGTATTTTCCTTCCATACTTACTGTTTGATGACCTTGGCTTTCTTCCCTGTCTTTCGTGTTAATCTAGCCTCTGACTACATTTTTTCAGGTTACCCTAGGCTCCTAGATCTCTTTCACCCTCTGCCCACCAAGACTCTCACATAGAGCCCCACTTGCCTTCCTTTGTATCTCTTTTTGGCCCCAGTAAACCTCTTAACTGATAATCTAATATGTGCTTATCCCTGAGCTGAGTGCTGTGAGAGTAAGTGAAACAAAATTCCTGCTTGGAGCAGTTGCATTGTACCTGAAGGACAAAACTTTCTCAAATCTTAACAAGACGAGACTATATTTAATTATATGCGAAATGGTGTGGGGCTGATAAGTGCTAGAGAAAATCTGATGAGAGAAAAGTTAATATAATTTGAGGTGGGAGAAGAAATGGATCTTAACCTGGGTTGTGTGTTCCCACCTACTTCTGGACTTTGGCCAAGGTCGTCACCAACTGGTAACACGTCTGGCAAGCAACAAGGACAAAATAAATGAAATGATAAACAAAATTGCAGAGGTGCCACCTACACATAGCAGAATGGTGATAACTCATAGTCTCCAATGTTGACAGCTTAGTCTGAACCATATTGTATATCTGATCTAGAGTTAACAGTATTTAAGTTCATTCATGCTACTGCTAATATCAGCAAAATTATGGTTGGAGAACTAAAATCCACATCAAGGTTTCACGGTTTCTCTGGAGTTTCCATGGATCCTTGGGTGTTAATGAGAATGCGGTATTCGTGAGCAGATGAAGAAGGCTGACCTATGGCTTTAAATCAAATGAGACATTTTTCCTGCGAGATATTTTGTTTTATTCTTTTTGATAAATTTAAATTGCAAGAAAAATACTTTTGGCCACAGATTTCATAATCTTCCTCCCACAAACCTAAAATAATCTTATGAAAAATTCAAAGCCTGGTTTTAAAAATATCTACCAGGTTTTCTTCAGTATGTGAATCCTCTAGCCAAGAGAGCCTTTCTTTTTTTATTTTTATTTTTTAATTTTTTTTACTTTTCAATTACAGTTGGCATACAATGTTATATTAGTTTCAGGTGTACAACATGGCAATTAGATATTTCTATAATTTATGAAGTGATTACTCTGGTAAATCTAGTACCCAACTGATACCATATATAGTTATTATGATATTATTGATTATATTTCTTATGCTATACTTTATATCCTCATAACTATTTTGTAACAATGAATTTATACTTCTCAATCCATTCCCCTTTTCCACCCATCTCAACATCATTTTGATGAACAACCATCAAAATGGTCTCTCGTCTGGCAACCATCAGAATGGTCTCTGTACCTATGAGTTCGTTTCTGTTTTGTTTATTTTGTTCTTTAGATTCCACATGTAAGTGAAATCATATGGCATTTATCTTTCCATGTCTGACTTACTTCACTTAGCACAAGACTCTCTAGGCTCATCTATGTCATGGCAGATGGCAAAATTTAATTTTTTTTTACGGCTGAGTAATATTCTATTATATGTACCACTGCTTCTTTATCTATTCATATGTTGATGGACACCCTGGTTACTTCCATATCTAGGCTATTGTAAATGATACTTCAATCAATATATGGATTCATATGTTCCTTTGAAGTAGTGTTTTGGGTTTGTTTGGATAAATACACAGAAGTAGTATAATTGGGTCCTTCTTTGTCTCTTGTTATAGACTTTGTTTTAAAGTCTACTTTGTCTGGTATAAGTATTGCTACCCTAGTTTTTTTTTTTTTTTCATTTCCATTTTCATGAAATATCTTATGAAATATCTTTTCCACCCCTTTGCTCTCAGTCTGCGTGTTTTTGATCTGAGGTGGATCTCTTAAGGCAGCATATGTGAAGGCCTTGTTTTCTTTCCATTTAGCCATCCTATCTTTTGATTGGAGCATTTAATCCATTTACATTTAAAGTAATTGTAGATAAATATGTAGTTATTTCCATTTTTTTATTCCCATTTTTTATCTTTTTTTCTTCTCCTTCATCTTGTTCGTATACTTCTTCTTAAAGAAGTCCCTCTAACATTTCTTGTAATACTGATTTGGTGGTGATAAACTCCTTTAGCTTTTTCTTGTCTGGGAAGCTCTTTATCTGTCCTTTGATTCTAAATGATAGCCTTTCTGAATAGAGTAATCTTGGTTGTACGTACTTGCTTTTCATCACTCTGAATATTTCATGCTAATTCCTTCTGGTCTGCAAAGTTTCTCTTGAGAAATAGGCTGACAGTCTTATGGGAGCTCCCTTGTAGGTACTAATTGCCTTTCTTTTGTGGCTTTTAAGATTCTCTCTTTGTCTTTAACCTTTGACATTTTAATTTTTATGTGTCTTGATGTGGGCCTCTTTGGGTTCATCTTGTTTAGGACTTTCTGAGCTTCCTGCGTATGTCTATTTCCTTCACCAGGTAAGGAAAGTTTTCCATCATTATTTCTTCAAATAGGATTTTAATCCCTTGCTCTCTCTTTCTTCATCTTGTACACCATGATGTGAATGTTGTTACGCTTGATGTTATACCAGAGGCTCCTTAAACTATCCTCATTTTTTTTGTATTCTTTTTTCTTGCTCCTGTTCTGATTGGTTGTTTTCTGCTACCTTATCTTCCAAATCTCTGATTCGATCCTCTGCTTCATCTAATCTACCCTCGATTCCTTCTAATGTATTCTTCATTTTAGTTATTATATTCTTCATTTCTGACTGGTTCTTTTTATGTTTTCTATATCCATTTTTATGCTTTCTATCTCTTTGTTGACATTCTCATTGAGTTCATCTACTCTTCCTCTAAATTCTTAGGAGCATGCTTACAACCAGTATTTTGAACTGTGCATCTGGTAGTTTGCTTGTCTCTATTTTGTTTAGTTATTTTTCTGGAGCATTGTTATGTTCTTTCATTTGTAACAGGTTTCTTTTTCTTTCCATTTTTGCTGCCTCCCTGTGTTTGTTTCTATATATTAGGTAGGGCTGCTATGTCTCCTGGTCTTAATAGAGTGGCCTTATGTAATAGGAGTCCTGTGGGGTCCAGTGGCTCTGTCTTCTCTGGTCACCTGAGCTGGGTGATTCAGGCGTGTCCCTTGTATGGGTTGTATATGCCCTTCTGTTGTAGTTGAGCTTTGTTTGCTGTTTGCACATCAGTGGGAGGGATTGTCTCTTGGGCTGATTGGTTATGAGGACTAGCCGGTGAGTAGCTGACCCTACAGAGCAGGAATCACTTTAGCAGGGCTCTGGTGCTTTCCTGGTCTGCCTCTTTGAATGTGTCTTCCTTGAATGCAGCCCCCGGTGTTGATCCTGCTCCGTCTTAAGCTGGCTACTGGGTATACCAGCCCCGGGGCCTCCTGAGAGGACCCCTGCTGAAGGCCAAGTTTAGCTGCACCCTGCACCCTGCCCAGGGCCACCTGGAAAGAGTAACTAAGAAATCTGTAGATAGCCACCACTCATGCTGGACCTAGAGGTGCCTTGAGAGGGCAAGGTGCAAATTGAGATTGGCTGCCACTAATGCTGGGCTTGGGGCTGCTTAGCAAGAGACATGGGGCATGCTGTGGCCAGGTGCTACTTGTTTGGGTTTTGTGAGCCTTTAAGAGATTTTAGGAAAGTCTACAGCATGAGCTAGGATAGGCTGTTTGTATGGAAAATCCTCTGGAAGTGGCTTGGTTGGGTTGGAGTCTCAGGGAATCGACAGAGCGGGGCCATCAGTATTAGCAAGGTTGATGGAGACTCAGATGTGATGGCTTCCTGTATCTGCATGGTGGGTGGAGGAAGGGCTCAACAAAGGAACAATGGATACTGCCAGCACTCTCTGGGAGAAAGCTGCCCTTCTAGCCTTCACCCTGAAGCCAGACAACTCAGTTCCTCCCCTTATGTCCCTAGTGCCGTTTAAGTTGTTGCCCCAGCGCTGGAGCTCAGAGCAAATTAGTCAGTGATAAGCCTGTGTGTGGGTTCTTTAAGAGAAATGTCTTGACTCCAACAGTTCTCTGTCTCACTCAGCCAACACCTCAGCCAAAAATTATGGAGACCTCTCTTCCTGACACTGGAACCCTAGGCTGGTGCGCCCTTCCTGGGACCAGGACCCCTTGCTCTTCTGAGAGGACCTCCACAACTGAGATATCCCTCCCGATTCTCATCTGCCACATGCAGGTGTGGGACTAGCCCATTCCGTGTTTCCATCCTTCCTACCAGCCTCGAGGTGGCCTCTTCTGTATGTCACCAGTTGTAGGACTTCTGTTCAGCTAGAATTCTGGTGACTCCCAATGACTGCGGTACTTTAGTTGTAATTTTGATGTGGTTGTGAGAGAAGGCAAGCACAGTATTTACTTACTCTACCATCTTTACTAGAAGCCAGGAGATTCTTTCTTTAGTCCTATGCAAGTGTTCATGGAAGTGATTGATCTCTAAATCTCTTTGAACCTCTTTGAAACTCTAAATCTCTTGGAACCAGACACCATGGGATCCACTCTCCTTCTATCCAGCTCGCTGAAGACTGCCTCATGTGCTTATTTTTTTTATGCCATTTCTTGCCTAAATAAGACACACAGTAGGTTGATTTTTTTTTCTAATCAAGCATGGTCCGCTTCACCCCACTACCTCTTACCAGCTGTGTGACACTTCCTGTGCTGTTTACTTTTCATGTCTCAGTTTTCCCATTGTCAAATGGGAATGTTCCTAACTATTGATAGGAGTATTGTTAGGCTTATATGTAATTTTTCAAGCGCAGTGTCATTCAGTAAATTGACATTCAGTAAATAGTAGCTCTGTCGGTAGGGACTAGGTTGAAATGAGTGAGGCACTCATCTCAAGTGTAAAACTTAAGGTGGCATCAAAAAAAACTCAGAAATAAACATAAACAATAATTTAATGCAATATATTAGAAAATGAAAATAATTACAAAAAACCAATGATAAACAAAATGTCAAAATTTTAAATAAATGTAAGATCAACATTACTGATTTTCCTTTTGCTTCTAATATGGCTCAGCATGGCACTAGGGGTGATGTATAACTACACATCTGTGCCTATTCCAGTTTGGCCTCCCAAGAAGTCCTTCTCCCTCTATCACTCACTAGGGATCTGAAAATGAGATGGAATGAATTATGAAATTGTTCATCTTGCAGGAACTATTTCACCAATCTGTTGAGTTTGCTGAAGAAATAGCATTGAGAAAACCATGAGTATTTCCAGGAGTATGCAGGCCTGTGTTGGGACTGAATAGTCAGGCATGTATGCCCAGGCCAGTGCCTGATTTTATGGGTGTGGACACAGGACACGGGAGCAGGAGGGGCAAGTGCGCTAACAGATGGTGGAGTTAGAGCAACATGGATGGTGCCAGTGGGGGCTTCTGGCCAGGGCTGCCTTCCAAGGCGGCAACCCTTTTCCCTTCCTCCATGTCATTTCATCCCAGTTTCCTTCTGAGCTTATAGTAATCCAAGTAGAGAAGGCACTTGAGTCCCATCATATATGAACTTTACTTCTTCATTTGTTTGTGCTACCAGCAATCTTGAGAAGAGTAAAAGAAGAATTGACATAGTGCTGGAGATTTCATCCACCATTCTACTCTGAGCGGGTTGGCTCCAGAGCGAGCATACCTGGGGGTGGCAGGAGGTTCAGTCTGGCCTAAGTTCCCATGTACTCACCATGGTGTAAGAACTTCGTGATGCTGAATGTGTCCTTGTGTTTGTGTACTTGCGTGTGAATATGTGAGACTGTGCACCTTCATAACTCTGTGCGAGCTGGGTAACCACTTCCTTTGGCTTTCTACAAGAACCAGTGACTTTGTCCAGTAGCGGAGGAAAGATGCTAGCTGGTTCTGTATGTATCTTCTGGCAATTTAAGGGATTTTCCAGAGGTGACTCAGACCATCTATGATTTTTACGGCACCTGCTGACATAGAACCTAGCCTTTGGGTGAGATGTAGTTTTGTAATTTTATGCATTCACCTGATCACTCATTTAATTGCCAGTAGTTACTGAGTGAGGACTCTTGGCAGGGATGCCAAGCTTAGTCATATATGGTCCCAGCTTCAGGAGCTCATGTTCCCGTGGAGACTGGATGTAAATGGTTGATTCTAGCACAGGGTAAGTGCATGAGTGGTACTGGGGCATGTGTCTGATGACCCTTTTATTTCCCAAGTCCTTGAGTTTGCCCAAAGAACGTCTCATGCTTCTTCAAGGGAGCGGCTATGAGCTATTGGGCTATCCCCAGGAGCTATGGCCTGGGTCTTTGCAGTGGCTGGTATGACCATGTGTTTGGCATCCTTGGCACTGTCATCCTTTTTTCTTTGGCCTATGCTCCAAAGCTCGGCTCACCTCCCACTCCTGCTGTACACCTCTCCTGACCTTTAGCCTCCTATGAAATCTTTCCATGCTGTGCTGAATAAGGAGGTGCAGCCCGGTGTGTGAGGAAGCCCCAAGAAGATAGAAGCCACACATTTGTGTGGGACTTGGGAAGCCATGTAGGATATAGGCAGCTGTTCCTGCAATTCATGGGGTCTGCGGGGCCCAGAGCCTACCATTTGGCCCACTCTTCCTTGCACCTGCTATCTGCTTTCATCAAATCTGCCAGATCAGAGCCAATCCTTTGCCTGCATCAGGACTTACAGAGTTTCAAAGCTAACAGAATTTTTTTAATGACATGAACAATCTGAAGATTATAATTTGGCTGCAAAAGGACATCAGAGAGTCAGTAGCGTTATTTGCCCAGCATGTGCTTTTAGTAATGGTGATGGCATAGCTGGCTGTAATTCTGATCAGCCACTGGTTTGGTTGTCCAAGGCCACATTCTCCTTTATGCTAAAACATCTGGGTGAAACATGGATGATGTAATCAGTCAACCCAGAAATTAATCCAAATGACATTTGTTTTACAGATTTTTCCAAATATTTAGATGTTTGGCATACATAGACATTTTTATTTTTTTCTGTGCTTTTTTTTTTTTTTTTTGGCGTCATACAAACATAAGCCTAGTTGCCTTCATTTTTGCATTAATGTTTTTTTTACTAATATTTAATTAATGTGCTGCGATACAAATAGCTAAATACATATGGAACATGGAACGGACTTGTACTAAACAAATTTTGGCAGGGCCATTAAAGAAAGGTTTATTTCTCTCCAATGTTTATAGGAAGAATATTTTCTTATCTCTTATGCTTATCCAGTTACACTATTTTCTGTTCTTTCGTACAGTCTCAATATCTAATTATAAATCTTGCTCTTTAAAACTGATCTTGGTGAGTCATTGCTTGCTTTGGAAAGAATTCTTATTTATTCCTTTTTATCGTGCAAGTAATTCATGTGCCTTGAACAAAAAATTAGATAGTTCAGATAAGCAGATATAGAAAACAATTTAATATCATCAATAATTCCATCGCCCAGGGTGGTTATGGTTAGCACGTGTAGTGGTTAGTACATCTGCTTTACATGCAGAAGGTCCTGGGTTCGCACCCCAGGGAGAGCCACGGACCATACCCCGGGGACACCAGGCCCTGGGTACACCAGGCACCCCAAATGTGCCAGGTGCGCCAGGCCCCAGGTGCACGCCGTGAGCATGTGGGAAGAGATGCCCCGCCTTCAGAGATCCAGTTCTTAAGGGGAAACGGCAACATCCATAGGTCAGGGGTGGAAGTGGGGGGAAGAAAGTGAAGAGGGGGAAAAAATAATTCCATCACCCACAAATAATGACTGAAAACATTTTGTTTGTTGTTTATCTGTTCAGATATATTTTTTGCCATTCATTCAGTAAATATTTATTGAATTCTTATTTGTCCTCAATACATGGAATCATCCTATGTATATTCTTTGAGACCTGCTTCTTCTCCTAGAAGTGTACATCTGTCTAAGTCAATATGTGTGTTTACATTGTTGTTTTTTTTTTTTTAATGTTTTTCCATTGTAAGGGCATATTGACATTTCGTTGCTCTTTTTTAAGTTTCAATTATCATAGGTTTCTGCTGTTATAAACATTACTGCAACAACGGTCCTTTTAAATATTTCTTTGCATGCTTAATTGATTATTTCGGAAAGATTTTCACATGTATTTACATTTAAATTATAAAAGAAGATATAGAATCCACTTATATCATCCCCCCATGCACCAATATTCATGAGTCACTGGTAATGAAATTGTTGTGTCAGCAATGAGATTTCACCTGTGCTGTTGCCCTGCCCAGACTTTGCTTCATGGGGTTTGCCTTTTGATCATCCTTCAGTTTCTCAGTATGTCAGAAAAGACTGAGAAAGTCTTTTCTGACTTTCCATCAGATTAGATTTGTATTATTATTGCTGCCACCCTCCACCACTCCCATAGTGTCTGTACCTTCATGTCCTGTTAAGATCACTGAAGACGGAGATCCTGTCTGTTGGACTCACTGCCATCTTTCCAACCATTAATTAGCATGGCATTTGGCTCATAAATATTTGCTGAATGAGTAAAAGTAGCCGTCTGTGGTTATCTTATGCTTTTCTTTGATTTTCACTTCTATCTTTTGGGGGATTTCTGTGCTCTGCCACCAGTTAGGAGGTCTTGGTTTTACTCTTTCTGTAGATGTAGATTCTTTTTGTCATTACTAAAATGAGAGCATATTGACTCACCTACAGGAAAGTTCCAGAGGTGAGACTGAGCTTCAGGCATGGCTGTATTTGTGTAGTCAGTGATCTTCCCAGAAATTCACCTTTATGTTTCTAGGACTGGCTTTCCTGCCAGTTGACCTCATGCTCTGGCAGCAGTTCAGGTGAGAGTGGTGGCCCTTGGTTGCTCCAGGTTTACCCTTGTTCTTTCCTGAAAATCCTATCAGACATCTCAGGGAAGATGCTCAATGGCCTGAGTAGAGGCACAGACCTTCCCTGAACCATCTGTTATCCCAAAGGAGAGGGGGTCCTCTGGGCCCCTGGGTCCCACAGGAAACGAGAGGGAAGAGGAGGAGACAAAATTGATTGTTACTACCATCCAATGCCCTCTAAAATGTTGTGAGGTCTTCAGCATGCCAGACCTCTCGGAGTCTTGCTTTGTTGTTGATGTTATTCATGTAGAAAATTAGAAAAGTGATATTTGCTTTATTATTGCGCTGGCTTTATCCCATGAAATAATGGATATGAAAGCACTTTGGCAACTACAAAACAATTTGAAAAAAGAAGACTTTTCATATTCTAGATTTGGAAATCCCTTTGTCTTTACCCCCAGGCACAGTGAGTGGCTTGTGTGTTCCAAGGGTTACAGAGGGCGGGCATCAGCTAGAGGCACGAGTGGTCTGATCTTGGTGAAGCCAGGGCCTTCCATCACCTGCCATGCGGCATCTCCCTACAGTTGGAAGATGAGCAGACCCACTTGGACAGACCCAGGGAAGTTCCCCAGATGGCTCCGGGCTTGAGCCGTGGTGCTGTTAACTTGGCAGCATGTTAGGTACAATTTTTCCAGGAATCTATAATCTCTTGATTGGTGGCATGGCCGTGTTAGAGCCAGGTCTGTTACAGCCCCTCTGCTGGCGTTTTGCTGGGTAACCTGGCTTTAGGAAGGGGCTTCAGCAGGGCTGATGAACCAGCAGCAGAGTATAAGGGGAGAAGGCCATCTTCTGCTCTAGGACATGCCTGCCTGTAGTCTTGACCTGCAGACCACCAGCACCTCCAACCCCATTTCTCTTGACCTCAGATCACTGATCTCCCCATTATTGGCTATGTGATTTCAGACCCACTGCTGAATCTCTTTAAACCTGAGAATCCATTCTCTGGAAAACTATCCCCCAACTGTGCACTTTAAAATGAGATAATATACGTATACCATGCAGCCTACGGCTTAGTATATCGTGTATGTTTGCTAAGTGTTCATTATCTCTTATAGTGACTCCCCACAGGACTATTTGGCTCTGTATGATGTGCCAGAATGTAACCCTGGTTTTTCTTAACCCTTTGTTCTGCTGGGACCCCTTCCCCTACTGCTGCCATCCTCACAGCAGAGCTTCCCTGAGTCCCTGCAGGAAGATGAGTATCTGGAGAGTGGGATCTAAGTGCTGAGCCCAGGGTTTGAGAGCGTGGGCAGTGGGTGTGACTTGAGAGCGGGGGCCATACGGGAGAGGCCCCCAGCTCTGGGTTGCAAAATGCTCCTAGTCAGGAGAATGAGACCAGAGTAACCTCTGGGAGACCTGAGGGTCATTGCAGTTTCTCAATGGACAAAACTCAAGAATCTCATTTTGCTGGAGGTGTGCAGTAAACCCTTGAAGAAGACAAAGGGAACAGTGACAGGAGACTTGAGACTTTCCATTACTAAAGTGTCCAAGGTGAAATCTAGCCTGGGCACTCTCCACATGGGTTACGGCTGGCACCCGATGTCCCTCCACTGTGCAACACAGAGCCTGTCCAGATGAGGTGCTCAAAAAGCAAGCTCTTGCTACAACAATGACAGAGAAGAGAGGAAGGAAAAGAGAGAGAAAGAGAGAGTAATTGAGTAAAAAGCTGTGCTGCGAGCAAGAGGGAGTGAAGAGATAAAGAATGACGATTAAGGGTATCGGTAAAGACGCCTTCACTGCAAGCAACAGAAAACACGACACAGACATCTATTTCTCTCTCAGGACAAGTTGTCTGAAGGCAGACTGTCCAGAGCTTGAGTGGCAACTGAGCGATGACACCGAAGTCCTTGGCATTTCCTCCCTGCCTTTGACTCTTAGCCTGTCTACTTGCTGTGCACCAGGGCCTCAGGACTGTGGCAGCAGCTCTAGATGCACGTTAGTGTTAGGGGAAAGATGGGGGAAAGGGAAGCTGAAAGGGGAATAACCAGCTCCATTGGTCTATATTTTTAGGAAAGCAAAAGCTTTCTCAGACACCTCCGTAGGCTCTTGTTTCTAACTCATTGGACAGAACTGTGTCTCATGACCAGCTGTGAGCAAGGAGAGTCATTAGCTTTTGCAGCCTCTGAAGTGAGGCAGGTGAGTTGGGTCGGAAGAGGGAGTGGGGTGAATGGTAGCAGGTTTTGTTGACCTAGGTGACTGAGGGCCTGCAGACTGAATTAACATAGTGAGGGAGGTTGGGAGGCAGAAGGGACTTTAGAGGGAAACGGATGAGCTTCTGGATAGAAACACAGCTGGCACTGCCTGGAGGTAGGGCTGGAGATGGAGATGTGGAGGTGGCTGTCTCAACTGTGGCGAGAATGTGGCCTAGGGGAGAGTGCTGTCCTCATCCTCCAGGCAGCAGGAGAGAGAGGGGTCAGGGGGCTGTCAGGGCAGCGCAGCATGGTGGACGCCAGGGAGGAGGGCCTCTCCAGTGGATGGTTGGGTCCAGGAGCAGTGTGTAAGGGGAACAGGCTCAGGAGAGCACCACTGAGAGTGTGGTGGGCCATGGAGTCAGTAGGAAAACCACGCAGTCCAGGCAGACATGATTTTCAGAGAGCCTTGTTGGGAATTGATGACTCTAATTCTGGGTGAGAGAAAGCAGTAGAAGGGAGGCAGCTTGAGAAACCGAAGGCTGAGGGCAGAGCCTGAAGGCTGCACCATTCCTGGGCCCAACCCGTGGAAGTGGTGAGGAGGTGGGAAAGGCAGCCAGTTCGGGTTTTGAAAGAGGCCGGATTACTTCTCCCAGCTCTTTGTTTTGGCTCACAAGGCTCTTGAGGGCATAGTGTGGGAATCAAAAGAATTACACGGAAATGTGTGGGCGATATGGAAACAAGGATGTTTGAGTGCCAAATATTGAAATATCTTTTCTTATGAGGCTCTTGCCACCCAAATATACTGCATGCATGAACATACCATGGTGCATTACAGACGATCTCTTGCTTGGCTCTAAAGTTTTAATTTAAGAAAATTTAATTGCAAAATACTAAAAATAATCAGAAACATAAATACCAGAGCAGGGCTGTCATCATCACCAAACTCAGAACTATAACTGAAAAAAGTATAGGATACTGTAAAAAGTGTATCAGTTGAAAAAATAAGTTAACTCTTCCAGATGTCCCCAGCCTGCAGTAGAAGTGGGAAACAGGGTCTCCATGTGCCTGGAATGCCTAAATTTCTATAGTCTGAGCCTCCTTCCAACTGCCCAGAAGGAGCAAAGCTCAGCCCTGTGCCACATCTCCCCCTTCCCCTGCCCCAGGTATTTCTGTAGCTCCCTGAGAATGTAAATAAATACTTACACTGACCAGTGCCAGTCATCCCTTGCTCCCTCTGCTAGCTTCGAGGACGAGGCCAGTGCTCTGCCACTTTGATAAATGGAAAGCTGCTTCCTTCCCTCTGCTCTTGTGTTCCCCGGTGCCATTTTCCCATTCCACAGTGAATGTTCCCATTTTCCCATTCCTCAGGTGCTCTCTTGTATCATTGTGGGGGATGGTACTGTGACCAGGTCAGGGTGATGGTAAGACTTGGTAAACTGACCCAAGAAAGCCGTACTTGAGGAAGTACCTACACAGGTGGGAAGCAGGTGGCTCTGTGAGGATCTAGGGGTCATGTTGAGGGCCTGTGATGGCAGGGGGGTTCTTATTATAAGTAGGGGGTAAGGATATTCTTGGTGAGAAGGTGACATTGAGCAAAGGCCTGAAGAAAGTGAGGGAGTAAGCCATGTGGATATGGAAGAAGAGCTCTCAGTGAGTGGAACAAGCGTAAAGTTCTGCAGAAAAGCATGCGCCTGATGTGTCTGTGTCTGAGGGACAGTGAGAAGGACTTTGACTGGAGGAGAGTGAAGGATAGGGCAGGGAAGATGAGGGCAGAGGCATGACGGGGCATGAAAGGTGAGCTCATGCAGGGCTTTGTGGCTATCGTGGGGACTTTGGATATCACTCAGTGTGGGATGAGGGTCATTGCAGGAGTTTGAGTCAAGGAGTGACGTGATCTGGGTTTGTATTAAATGAGCACTTTGGCTGCTGACTGTCAACAGCTATGCAGGGTCTGCTTCCAAGTTTACAAGTTGACCTGGCACAGTTCTATGGATGTTGGCAGAGACAAGAGATTCCTGGTCAGAGATAAAGGATTATATTATTTATGGCTCAACAGACAGCTTGAGTTCTTGTTCATATCTATTCCCCTTGCTCCCAAGTCCCATGTGGGTGATTTAGAACAGCCCAGGTGGATGCTGTGTACACACTGGGTCTGTGTCATAGCTGAGGAAACTCCAGTCTTGTAAGTGAGTATTGGCCAACCTGCCCAAACTTTGCCCTGGAGTAAGACAATATCTTCATTATCCTGTTCAGGAAACAATCTGCCCTCTGCCCAAGAAGGAGATATTATCTCTATCTTTCAGAGCTCTTTGTGTATAAACATCCTCGAAAAGATAGTACGAGACACATGCTATCATAAGACATGGGAATACCATGAGTAATTTTCCCCAACTCTTTGATGACAATAAACTGGAAGGAGGCAGGAAAGCAGGATGACCCATGAGGAGGCTGCCGCAGTGACCCGAGAAAGAGATGACAGTGCTTGGATGGGAGTGGTAGCAGTGGAAGTGTTGCATGATAAAAGCCAAATTCTGGTTATAGATTACAGTTAAAGCCAACGAAATTTCCTGAAAGATTGGATGAGGGTGAGAGAAGAGAGGGGCAAGGAAGACTTGTATTTGGGGCCCAAATAATGGAAAGATGGAATTTCAACCAAGCTGGGGAACATGGTGGAAGGAACATGCTTGGTTGGAGAGATCAGAAGTTGTGGACATGATGAGTTTGATTTACCTATTTGTCAATGGCTCAGAAGGCTGAAGACTTTGGAAAGTGTGCCCAGGGCCCATTGCTTAGACCGATCTGCCCAAAGCAGTGGTTGTTGTGATTGCAGCAACAACGGTTGTGGTCAGGAGAGGACTCTGAGAAGAAGGTGCTCGCAGCTGCTGCTCCATCTTTCCAGCCACTTGTTCTTCTCATGCCATTGTGGGTGACTTTCTCTTTCATTTCTCCATTTGACACCTGCAGGGCTGTGCTCAAGGTAAGTTCACTGTACCAGGAGGTGCAGAGTTGGGCACCTCGCCAGCCTAAGAGGGCAGGGTGTCTTGGACAAGGTAGTGGCATGCGTGGGTTGTAAAGGATGAGTGTTTGGGCCTTTCAAGAGCTTTAGGATCTGAAGACTTCCTCCACCAGCTCCCATGCTGTGCATGTAGTGAAAGCCTATATAGGATCTAGGCACCATGCAGGGTTAGGGTGGGCAGTGATGCCTATCGGGCCCTGGGCCTCAGCATGAAGTGACTCCTTCCCAGGATGGGGGAGGGAGGCAACATTCCAGAGGCAATAAAGTGGGGAGGAGACCTAGGATGTGATTTTGTTCACTGTTTGAGCTACCTGCCCAAGTAAAGGCTGGCCATAGGTCTGACTCCGGCCTTTCCTTCTACTTGCAAGAGATATGGACAGGTGTCCACTATTAGAGCCTGTACCAGGGCCTGGGAACTGCTTTATGGCCCCATCTCAGAGCATTCATGAGCATGGGGGCCTATGCCAGAGATTGTTTTTTCTAAATGACTCTGGAGGGAGTTGCTTGTCTTGGTGACTTTGCAGAGCTTCCAGAGTATAGTCTATTTTTGTTTTCTTCTTAAAAGAAGGAAGAATAGAGTAGTTTGTGCTTTTGAGGCTGGATAATGGATCTAGTTATAAAGTATAACTGCAGGGCACCCTTTTTCTCCATATTTTTAAGGAAAAAAAATCTTTTCCTATATCCCATTGTAGCAGCTGAGCGATTGGCTGTGGTCTCTTCGAATGTGTATCTGGAAGATGCTTTTAATCTGGTATGGTGCTTCTATTCATTTTTATATAATACCAGATGAAAACCCACTTACAACTGTGATGTGATACTTCTCTAAGAGAATCGTCAGTTCTGAGCAGGATGCATCTTGGCGTAACTCAGGGAACAGCAGTATTTATAGCAGTCTTTGCTGACGGAAGTCCCTCTCCTGTGAGGGGATTGGAGGGTTGGCTGTAATAAGTACTGTGTATTGTGTACAGAAGCATCGAAGGTGTTTGGTTGGAGTAGGTTAATGCAGTGCCCTTTTCTAGGGCTGCAGCCTGCCCTAAGGGCAGCATGAATCCCTGCATCCCTTGAGGTGTTGTGGGTCACAGAAAATCCATGTGCTTTGTTGCCTTTCTGGACCAGAATGTGGGAGGGGAATGGGTAGAAGAAAGAGAGTAATCTTCTTGTCTACTCAGGTTCAAGGTTGAGCTCCCCACTTCTCACCCCGTGTGGCTTTGAAATGGGTGTTTCCATCTGTGTCTGGTGTTTGTTCTTCCTCTGTGGAGAAGCCCCAGTTTGTGTGTAAATAGCAGCACTTCCAAGCTGGGGAGGGGTCTTAGGGGCTTGTTCCCTTTGTAATCTTCATTTGTCTGCCCCACATCACTTTGGATAAGGAAACATCCTAAGTAGAAAGTGTGTGCTGGATATGGAGATACAGCTTCAGGACAGATTCCCCTGCCCCCACCCCTCCCCTTCCCACTGAGTTGCTGCCCATAGTCCCTGCCTTGTAGGAACTCCCGGCTCTCACCACACACTCTGTACCATGTGTACCGCACAGGGCCTGGCACTCAGTAGGTATTGGGCCCTGCTCAATGATAAGAACTCACATCGTATGTGTGATAAGTTCCACATCGGATGGGAGCCTGAGCTTTTATGTGTTTTTATGTTACTTGTATTTTTACATGGCTCCTGAATTGAGGCACAGTATCCCTCACCTTCCAAGTCAACAGACTGTTACATGTCTGTGGGAACTTGACCCTCTCTAGGCCCCTTTCTTCCTGTTGTTGCACAGGAGGCTCAGATCAGATGCTCAGGGGTCTCTCCAGCCCTGGTGGTCTGGTTTCTTCAGGGATCTCTGCGCTGATCGTGCAGGAAGGGCATAAGTCCTGTTTGCTTCTAAATGCCTCAACCCTATCATTATAGGAAAGAGATGATGTGATGGCTAATTTTGTGTCTACTTGGTGCGACCGCAGTGCCCAGATATTTGGTCAAACATTATTCTGGCTGCTTCTGTGAGGGTGTTTTTGGATGAGAGTAACATTTAAATAAGTGGACTTTGAGTAAAGCATTTTGCCCTCCACATGGGTGGGCTTTATCCAATCAGTTGAAGGCCTAAATAGAGCAAAAGATTGAGATTCCCTGAGGAAGAAGCAATTCTGCTTGCAGATAGCCTTTGCGCATGAACTGGAATATTGACTCTTCCTTGGGTCTCCAGTACGCTGGCCTGACCTCCAGATTTTGGACTTGCCAACCTCCTAACTACATGAGCCAATTACTTTAAATTTCAGTTACACCTCCCATCTCCAGTGTGGGGGGTGTGTGTGTGTGTGTGTGTGTTCTATTGGTTGTGTTTCTCTGGAGAGCCCTGACTGTGTGTGTGTGTGTGTGTGTGTGTGTGTTTTCTATTGGTTGTGCTGTTTCTCTGGAGAGCCCTGACGAATACAGGTGGCATAGTTGGGTCCTTTTGGTCAGACATGATCCCAGGCAGAGCAGTGTAAGCCTCCTGCTGATTTTGGCGGGAGTCACATGGAAGGGTTTAAAGTAGAAGGACATGATTGATTTTATATTTTAGAAAGATGCTGGAGAGGGTCAGATGGTGGGTGGGGTGACTGGGGGTAGGGGAACCAGTGTACTTACCCAAGTGGAAAATGACATATTTGGTGGCAGCAGTGGGAGTGGAGAGGAGGGCCAGAGGGGGGAGGTATTTAGAAGGAGGAGCCTAATAGGAATGCAGATGCATTGCATGAAGAGAGAGTCAGAGTGTGTCTGGTTTCTGGCTTAGGACTCTGGGGATACCAGTGCCTAATGGTACAAAAGAAGTAGAATTGGGTTGGGCAGTAGTGAGGGGAGGTGACGAGTTTTATGTGGAGCATGTCAAATTGGTGGACCCTCTGGAACATCCTGAGGGAGATGCTCAGAGAGCACAGACAGGATTTCACAGATTGGTGGGGGATGTTGAAACCCTGTGCAGCATGTAGAACTTATCTGGGTTTTCACCAGAGCATCATTCCCACGACAGTCATCTGAGTGCCTTATCCAGCATGTACCCAACCTAGATCTTCACCCAGGGGCCCAACACAAAGAGCAGGTTGATAATGCTGAAAAGGAACTTTAGTACCTGTCACCAGATCTCAGCAAAGGTGTAAAACACTATCTGGTGACAGCCAAGAAAAACAAATGAAAAAGACTGAGATGTATTGCTTGTGCTAGAAGGAATAGGGGAGAGGGGGTTTTCCCTGTGTGTGTGTGTGTGTGTGTGTGTGCGCGCGTGCACGCGTGCGCATGCACGTGCACATGTGCATACTCAGATAGAACCCTCATGCCTACACACATGTGCATTTGTGAATAATTGAATCTCTATAAACCTACCATCAAGTATCTCATTTAGCTTCACAGACCCCTTCTTGTAGCTTCCTATGACAGCTATATTGTCCCCATTGACAGATGAGTAGAGTAAGGGTCACCTGTCTGCAGACATGCTCAGTGTGCTGTGAGGGAGGGATGCAGTTGTTCTGGCCCCAAGTCTTTCCTTTGGGTATAGTGTGGGCCCTGTCCCAGGATGGCAGACCCAAGGCCAGACAGGCTCTGGGCTCTCTGGTGTGACTGAGAACAGTGTCCTCTCATGCCCCAGGCTGACCAGCCTCTGAACTGGACTCTGACACCAGGTTATAAATGCCTCTGTCTGGGTGCATTATCTAAATTGTTATATATCACCCTGGATAATGGCAAATATAAAAACCACTGTTAGCCCAGTGAATAAATCCTTGGTGTTGATCAATCATTGTACGGCGTAGACTCTTTTAATAGGCACAATTTACACGGAGACTTTGGCAGACTGTTCTGTCTTCTAATTGCAGATGGAAAATGGATGCTGATCTCTGCTGTGCCGTAAAAATGTAAACTATAAATGACTTAAATGCTTGTGCGCTCCTTTCTCCACCCAGCACTCATTTGCACCTCATATTTAAACACAATTCAGAGAAAAAACTACTCTCCTGTGAGATAATAACTTTTATGATATGTGCCGGAGCTCCATGCTTCTCCCACCTGATGCCCCAAATTCTTCCTGGAGCCATGGTTTCCCTGGGTCTCTCTCCATGGGGGAAGCATTGGTGTCAGCTATGCAGACAATCTCCAGCCTCTGAGTGCCATGCTATTATCACATAGTCTTAAGTACTCAGAGTTACTGCCCCTGTGCTTCTGTGGGCTGAAGGGGTCAGAAGCTTTCAGAATAGCTTAACTCTAGCACAGAGGATTGGGAGAAGGTGGATACTAAGGGTGATGTATGCCAGTGATGGACTGAAAACAGGTCAGGGGTTCCAGGTCAAAACAGGAGACTTAGTGAAGTGGTTTACCTGTAGCCTTGCCAGGAGCCGGGCTTAATTCACTCTGTGCTTTGGTCTTAGACACCAGTGAGCCCTATTTTGTTAGAAAATTCCCCTGCCAAAAGTAGAGCTGTGGGTACATACCTGATGTTCTGATCTGGATTGGTTGGGCTTTATGTACATGAGAGTGTCTCTGTATGTTGGGGCTGGTTTTTAATTCATATTCCAGGAACCCTAAGGAAGAACATGTGACTACTTTGGGATCTCTCCAAAAACTTTTGCTCATCCACAAGCCACTATACCTGATATTGTACCCATGAAAGATGCATTTCTTTAGAATTCAAGGCAAGAAGACCCTTGTTAAAATCCAGATGAGAGAACTCCCCATGAGCCATCCTCCACTGTTAATACATGAGTTCAGATGAGAGTCTAGAGCCATTGAATGTTAAACATGAGGTGATGCCATCTAATACACTCGCTTCTGGGGTGAGAAACGCAAAAGCCAGAGTAGGGGTATAATTCACCCAGCCAGGCAGAGTGCAGAGCTCTTCTGTAGGGAAGTCCCTGAACAAACGTGGCACATACCAAGCTGTTTTGATGGGTGAAGGCAAAAGATTTGATTGGGAGCCCTGCGTCCACTCCAGGGTAGAGAGGTTACTAGGAGGCAGTGGGAATGGGGAGAACTATGTGTCTAGGGAGCAGCCTGGATGCCCGAGGGGACTCTGAAGAAGATGAGAGAAGTACAGAGGTGCTGGAGGCCCAGCTACTTGCTCACCGCCTGTCAACCTCCCACGTGACTCTAGAAGGAGCCCGGCAGCCTTCTGGACCTCAACGGGGGTGTGCAGGAAGGAAGGAGCACAGGTCACAGAGGGCCTGAGCTGTCCTGTGTGCAGGTGAGAGGAGCCCAGGGAACCATTCCTCCTACATTAATAATGTGCTGGCCCTTCAGTCTGTCTCAGACTATGTCCACACG
>NW_006432447.1:2462603-2478727 GCF_000325575.1 Pteropus alecto | reverse complement strand
CTGCTGCATGCAGTCTCAGCCCCTGACCCTGACCCTGACCCTTACAGGTGGGAGAGGAAGGCAGACCTCAGTGGACTGATCAGCTTGTGTGAGCAGTGGGTTGTTTCCTCTGGACTGATATAATGATCCTTCTGTGATCTATCAGCAAAAAGGGCTCCAAGTCACTTTTAAGTAAGACTTTTTAATAAATCAAGTGGTTCAATGTGGGTGAATTGAGGAGTGTCATTAAGGAAATGTGACAGATTTTCTTGTGTGTTTTATATATTTTATAAAGTCCTTGGGCCTTGGCCCCTTTTGTAGTGTCAGATGTTAATTGGGCTCAAGCTCCACTCCTAGAGGACCGACAATCTAGACAGACAGGCAGAGTCACAGTGTCATGCTGTAAGTGCCAGGATAAGTAGATGTAGAATGGGTAAGAAAGATCTGATGAAAAGGGAAATGAACCCTACCCTAGAGATGGAGGCCAGCTACCCAGGAGAGGTGCCAACTAGCCGAGCAACGGGAGAAAAGGCATCTGCAGAGAAAGTGCATGTGTGGAGGCCCAGATGGCCTGGCGAAGTGGACAAGCACAGGTGTCCTAAGGCTGAAAAAGATGCTAGGAGACACGGGGTGTCAGGAGGTGAGGATGACAGAGAATTAGGCAAGGGTTGTTTGGTAAGGGCTCTACTCGACACTCAGCCTGGAGGTCATGAGAAGGCTGAGGGGCTTAAGCAGGGGAGTGACATCACTGGAGAAGGACACGTGGTGTTGCCGTGAAGAGAATGGGACGCTGCAGTGGCAGGTGGGTGTTACCTAACAGTGCCAGCCCCCTTTGTAAAATAATGCAAATGTTAAATGATTTTATTGTTAATGTGATGCCTGGCTGGCCTCGTGGAAGCTAGGTCATGGTCCTCTCCTATCAGGCCCAGAAGTGGACCTTCTAAACAAGACATATGGAAAGAAGAGCCTCCTTCCCCCTGTGTGAGTCCCTCCCAGGTTTGGTGCCCTCAAGATTCCACCATAATAACACCCCAATATAGGAAAGGTGCTGAGTGGGTGAGGAAAGTGATGCGGACTTGGGAGGAAAAGGCTTCAGCCTTCCACGGTGACTCTGTCTTCCACTGGGAGATGTGTGTCCTGGGAGACTCCTTTCTCCTGGCCTGATGGTCATTACGTCTTGTCCCCTGGACACCACCACTCTCCAAAGATCAATGTGTCAGTGAGCAGACACAGAATTTCGCAGATCTCACCTGACCCGAGGAGAGGAACCTGACCCAGGATAGCAAAAGGAGAGATTGTCCTGCAGGCAGGAGCTACCTTCAGGGAGGAAGACTTTACAGAGGGTTGCCGGTGCTACAGTCCTGGTTTGTGACACTGGTGGCATGAATGGGGGGAGGCATGGCCCAGGAATTCGGTCCCCACGAGGAACTCCAGGCTGTGCCAAGTGTCACTGAAAGAAATGCACAGTCTCAGGACAGGTCTCCCTTGAAGAACTACTAGCTTGTGAGATTAATTTCTAGTATGGTTTTAAAAATGTTGTCTCAAAATATTTTTTGGATGCCTACTTTGTGTCAGCTCTGCTAGGCATTGGGAATACACTGGTATCTGTGACAAACCCACCTGGCCTTTTTAGAGTAACTGAGTAGTGGGAGAGATGAGGAGCAAACAAATCCCACAGAAATGATCAAGTTTCCTCCGTGATGCATGCCGTGATGGAGAAATACAAGATCTCATTATTTGTGAGTCTTATTATATTTCTCCCTCAATTATAGCCAAAGCAGGGAGTCAGGAGGTGGTGAACAGACTGGGAGAACCCCGACAATTTGGAGTGAGGACTCAGAGCAAACAAAGCTCACGAGTGCTTGCTCCCCTCCCACTTGAAAACTGGGCTGGCTCCTCTCCCCATGTTGTCTTGGGACTTGTTCCATTTCTGAAATGCAAACCCACTGAAGAGAGCAGGTGGAGATCTCTCAGGATTGTTTTGCTTGAATCTTGGAGAAAAATGGCTGTTTGGCCCTCTCCCGGCCCTTGCTTTCTCTGAATCTGTTTCCCCATTTCTGAAACAGGAGAGCAGACTGGATGATCCTGTGAAGAGGAGGCTGCTCTGGGGCTGTCTGGGCATGTGCTCTTCACTTGGGGAGCACCTAATTCTTTCATCTCCTCTGCAGGATCCTGGGCCTACATCCAGGACTTCCGCATTGACCAGCTGAGGAGCATAGCTCCCTGCGCCCAGTATGTGTGCCCTGTATTTCTGGGGTAGAGGAGTCCCCTGGTACAGCTTTTAGTACTGTGAGCCAAATCTACTGCCCCAGAGATGCTCAAGCTGGCACAAGGTGCCTTTGTGGCAGCCAGGGGTCCCAGGGGAACCCTGAGCAGGCTCCTTGTTTACCAGGGATTCTCTCTGGACACTGTGTCTTGCTGCCACCTCCCTACCTCCCTTCTCTTAGGCACTGCTGCTTCTTGGTAGGAGTCAGGTCCCAAGGAAAAATAGCTCAGGCTGGGAGCTCTGAGCCTAGGTGTGGCTTCTTGGTACCAGAACTGGGGTTCTAGGCCCTGCTTCAGGCTTTGATGCCACCCTCCTCCCCAACTCACAGTGGCAGGATGGTCCCCTGGGGGACTATAGTTGTTTGGAGGCGGACTGCTTGGTTTAGACTCCAGCTCTGCTAACTATATAGTATAACTTATCTGGATCTCACTTTCCTCATCCTCATCTGCAAATTGGGGATATATAATAATAGCTAATTATAGAAAGTGAGGATTCAATGACAGAGAATACGTGAAGCCCTTGTCACACTTCCTGATGCATCATTAACACTCACTAAATGCCAGCTGCTTTGTGGTTCTTTTTAGTAAGACATTATAAAATCTATGCATGGGTTTAAGAGTGTTCCGCAGAGTGGGCATCCTGCCTGTGGTGCTCAACTTTTGTCTTTTCTTGTGTCCGTTTCTTACATTGTATGCATCCTGGGGAGTGTGCCACCCTTCCCCAGGGAGACCTGGACTGAGCCCTAGGTAGGGCTGAGCGTTCTTTTTCTAGTTAAGTGAGGATTTTTTCCCCCTGAGGCTGTCTAATGAGTTTTCTACAGCCCCTTGGGCAGCTTTTGTGTGGCCCAAGTGCAGGGTTGGTCACTAGTAGGTACCCTGTGGCTCAGACTGCAGGCTGAAAGCTCCATATGATGGTTTCTTGTTAGTATGGTTCTGTCTATTTTGAGTCTGATGATGGTCCTGAGAACGAAGGAGACAAACATTGAATGTAGAGATGTACAGACCCAAATCTCAGCTCTGTAGCCTCAAGAGAGTCGCTTGGGCTTTCTGAATCTGTTTTGTCATCTATAAAATGGATATGATAATCTTTATCTAGCAGATTTGTTTTTAGACTCCAGATGCTGCATACAAAACACCTGGCACATAGTTACTGCTCAATAAATACTAGTTGCTACTATTTCTATTAAATGAATATACCCAATGCCAGGGATTTAGCCCTTTAGGGTAAAACTTAGTGATCACTTGCAAGATTATTTGAACTACACTAAAAATTTTAGAGCTAGGAGGAACCGTATTCAATTTCTTCCTTTTGGTAGAGGAGAAATTAAGGCCCAAGGTTGGTAACTTGTCTAAGGTCCCCCTGGTCAGGAACTTTGGTGTTTCTCAAATCCTTTCCCTTTAGCTCCCTATTATTTGTTTGTAAACAGGAACTTTGTAAATAACCACAATTCTGTTCTCCATGTAGGTTTTTTTCCCCCCATTTACTACGTAGGGTGCATTAGATATTTGTGCAGCAAAATTTTATTCATGGTTATGCTGACCTGTGGTAGGGCCTTAAAATATACCCACAAAAATGATGAGTATACGTAAGAAGATTCACTTTTTCCCAGTTATTTGCTTTGTAAGAGCAAAGGTCTGTAGGCTCTGGGTTCCGCTCCTGACTCTGCTGCTTGTCCAGTTGCATGACGTTAGCAAGTTACTCATCCTGTCTGTCTGAGCCTCATCTGAGATGGAAACAAACAGCATGAACATATAGGGTTTTTGTTATTGCAAATATTACAGATGGTTATTTCTAACCTACCACTGCTTCCCAACAATGTTCTTGTCGATGGAGTTGAGAGATGACAAGGAGGGTGTTAAATTGTTCTTCATGAGCAAAGCAGGAGGAGGAGGAGAGAGAGACGAGACAGCAGGTGGCTAGAGAGATGTCCAAGGAAGAATTAAAAGATGTTTTTCAGTGTGATATATGATGTAGTCCTCTCCAAAATCTTCAGTAATATCTGTTTTGCTGGGGGTACTATGGGAAGTTGGGTTTGCTTTATCGGGATAAGGGCAGTGTTGAGTCCCACTTCAAGAAGGGCTTGGGATGGGCACAGAAGCAACTCACTGGGCCATGCACAGAAATGATGTACTGCCCTGGAGGCTGGGCGCTCCTGGGAACTGAGGAAGTACCAGGTGCTTGGAGTTATGTTCCATCAGGACTATGGCTGCTGCTGCTAATAGCGAAGGAGATTTCCTTCCCCTACTCCTTCCAAATGGTGACTCAGACAGGCTAGGTACTAGAGGTAGGAGTGAATGGAGGTGTTTGTGGGTCTTCCTCCTCTCCATCATCTCCCAGCACCCTCTACAGACCCCCAGCAGGCTGGGAGGAAATTAAGTTTCTAACCCTGCTGGCAGAGTATTGATGAGTTCTCCTGGATGAATTCAAGCCTTACCACCTCAGTCTTCTTGACATAAGGATATATCGCTATGGAAGTATTGGAGTGGGGAACTATTAAAGTGTTTTCTGAAGTCAGGTCGTGGACTGCAGATTTATAGGGAAAGGTTTTGTTAGGGGGGAAGTGCCGAGAGCTTAAAAGCCGACCATACCCAGTATCTTTCCCAGACAGAAATGATATTTCAGTAGGTAAAATAAATAGTATATAAAAGTGCTTGCAAATACATCACCGCACCCTTTATGTACTATGTGGGGTGTGTATGTGCTAAATGTGTCCCAAGGCTCAGAAAGCAGAAAAAGACTAAAAGGACAAAAAATTTGTTTTCCCACAAAAAGCCATCTTTTCTCTACTTCCTCTCTCCATCACAGAATGCTGTGTAGGTTGAGAAATGGAACTGCTGCTTGTTTCTTGTTGGACTGGTCACAGGGACAGGATGGGGTTAGCCTGAGTCTAGTTCTCAGACGTTCCAGCCCCTCAGGGCTGTCTGCTCCCCAGTGCGAGGCGACACTTCAGGGCCAGATGATCTGAGTATGAGACCTTTGTCACTGAGACCCTCTCATCTGCATTAGCTCACTGATCCCATCAGGAATGTCTGAGATCCAGGAGCTGGTTCCTCATTTGACAAATGGGTCAAGGGACCCATCAGGGGGAGGCAAGACACCTCCTTCTCAGAGCCTCCTTACTGGATACTGCCCTTGCCTGGGGTGCCACCTTTCCTCCTGGCTGAGAGCCTGGCTTCCTGAGACGGAAATGTGAGTCTTTGGGAGCTCCACGGTGCACCACTGTGGGTGATAGCCTACTGAATGGAGCTCCAGGAATTAGCGCTGATGGAATCTCAGATTAGATTCTATGGTGAGACTTCCCCGTCAGCCGCTTATTTCAGTATAACTTTGAAAAACAAGTGTGCATCCTTCTTCTGCAGTTGTCAGCCTAGGGGCTTCATCAAAGCCAAACTGACTCAGCTGGGCAGGTGGTGAGGCAGGAAAAATAGCTTTGCCTTAAACTCAGTAGTGGGTTGAATAGTTTTGCTCCCAATTCGTGTTCGCCCCAAACCCCAGAAGGTGGCTCATGAAATAGTATTTGCAGATGTAACTAGTTAAGATGAAGTTGTACTGGATTAAAGTGGGCCCTAAACCCAAAGACTAGTTTCTTTACAAGATGAGGAGAGGGCACAGAGACCCAGCGGAGAAGGCCATTTGAAGGCAGAGGCAGCCCCAAGCCAAGGGATGCCAGGAGTCCCCAGAAGCTGGACAAGGCAAGGAAGGATCCTTCCCTAGGGTCTTCAGAGGGAACATGACACGGACGGCACCTTGAATTTGGACTTCTGGACCCCAAACTGTGAGAGAATAAGTATCTATTATTTTAAGCTACCCAACGTATGGTGATTTGTTCTTGCATCCCTAGGACTCTAAATAGGTGGAGAGGGGCTGGTCCTGGGTCTGCTTCTTTGAGGAGGGCAGAGGGAGTATGGGGGCTTGGCCAACAGGGTCGAACTAGAGAAAATGAGAATGTTCCAAACTGGGTTTTTTTGTCTCAGAAGTTGTATTAGCTGAGTTCTCCAGAGAAACAGAATCAATAGGAGATATATTATATATATATATTTATATATATACATATAATCTCCAGACATACACATACATACACGTATATGAGGATATTTGTTATGAGGAATTGGTTTATGCATTAAGGAGGCTAAGAAGTACCACAATGTGCTGTTTGCAAGCTGAAGATCTAGGAAAGCTGATATAATTGAGTCTGAAGGCCTGAGAACCAGGAGCTTCGAGAGCAGAAGTTATATGTCCTAGCTCAATCAATCAGGGTGAAGGGAAGAATTCTTCCTTCCTTCACTTTTTTGTTCTATTCATATCCTCAACAGATTGGATGATGCCCTCTCGCATTGGGGAGAGCGAACTGCTTTACTCAGTTCACTGATTCAATGCTAATTTCATCTGGAAACATCCTCCTAGACACACTCAGAAATAATGTTTTGCCAGCTATCAGGGCACCTGTGGTCCAGTCAAGTTTGACAGATAAAATTAACCATCTCAGAAGCTCTGGTTAAGCGGAGTGTGACTCCTAAAGCGTGAATGGTGGAGCTTCTGTGCTACATTTAAAATGCACCACTGACTAGTATGGGGCAGCTTCTACATAATGCCAAGGCCTTCTTCCTGGAATTGTACAGTGGGCTCAATGGGTCACTTCCACATTCATGCTGGTGTTTTGTCTTAAAATTGTTTCTGTTTCTTTTCCCTTCTTCCTGCCCAAACTCTCATAAGATCTAGAATATTCTTAATCTGATTCCAATACATTCTCTTGGGCTTTTTAGAGATTTCTCTCGGTCTGTCTGAGGTAAAAGTGGGGTGATCTGGAATAAATAGAGGAAAAAAAGCATTGATTTTTGAAGAGAGAGACATTCTTTCCTTTGTTAGTTTTTCTCTCTACTTTTTTACATGTTAAGGGTGGCAGAAATAATGAGTTTTAAGACTGAAAGTCTGGTTTACATATAGTATTTGTGTGTTTTTAAATTTACAGTTGAATTTATATCTATAAGGAATGTTGAAGAAAAATAGAATAACCAATAAGAATGTGTAGCTTGTGCATGTAAGACCTATGCCCCACATGTTGTTAATTTCATTGCTTAAAACCTGAAGTCATTTTCATAAGAGTATTGTCAAGCCTGCAGACTGGTCTTTTCAGAACTACCTGACTCAATGATTTAAGAGCTTGTTAGGGAATTTGGACTTGGGGAATATGTGTATATAAGAAATACACAAAATAAAACACAGATGAGAAATGCTATATTGTAGATGTCTGACTGTTATAAATTTTAAAATTAAATTTCCTCCAAAGCTTTAGAGTTTGGAGTATTTTCATTTTGCGTTTGTGTGTGTTGGGATCATTATTCTTTGCTCTTTCTAGAATTCTTCCTTATTTCTGCTCCCCATCTGCTGATCCCTCTGCATCACTTGGTTAATCTAACACTGAGATCTCCAAAGACTCAAGTAGGAGAGATCAATAAATTTCAGAGTTGCCAGAATATAGCAGATGCCCCATAAAATTACCAAAGGCTGAGTTCAGAGAGGCCAAAACCATTTCTGAGCCATCACAGCTGCAGCTGGTTCTCTTAGCATTTCACCTTGGCCCTGTATTTTCTATTTTCTGTTCAATGGTAAAACGCACTGTCCACCACTGCTTTTTTTCAGCACCAACAGTTGTCAGAAGCTGTGTCCTGGCAAAAACAGCAGAGCAGGGGGAACAACAGGACCACGAAGAAGTTGCTAAGAGCCAGGCACCGTCCTAGCTGCTTCATATACCCCATGTCACATAATCCTCTTGGGAGACAAATAATATTATAACCATTATAGAGGGGTTACAGAACTTCCCCAATGTTATACCTCTAGTGATAGGTAGAATACCCAAGATGGCTGCCCTCAAAGCCCCCACTTTTTTTTCTTTTCCTGTTACTGACTCTTTAGATATATGCTGAGCTGAATCGTTGGGAAGTAGGAAGTAGACAGAGGGACGAGGTACAGTTCACACTTATAGTTTTCATTTTCCCTGTCTTCTAAGGAGTCCAGGAGGTCTTCTCTCATCCTACAGCTGGAAGGCTCAGAGCACTTTGGGCCAAAGGGACTGCAGAGAACTTGTTCCACACATTATCCCATTGAGGAACCAACACCAGGATGGGAAGGACACAGGGCCAATCAGATACCTGACACTCAATTCTCTTCCCACAACCCTCTTCAGTCCTTTAACAAGAAAAATGATCCTACCACCTCACTGGAGATAATTTAACTGAAATCAAAATGACTTAATACACTTTTGGAATTTTTAATTAGGAAATGCACGCCCAACAACATTTTCACTAAGTACCCAAAATGGCAGATAAATTGCATCTTTTGCCTTGAATTCCCTTCAGTGGGACACGTTGTTAAAGTCAGAAACAGCATAATGACTCTGCATCATAAATTAGGCTGGAGGAAAAAAGAGACCTGGATGACTGGGTACATTTCCTTGCCTTTTCCATGCCAGCCCTTCTTGCATTGGGAGGCGCATTGGCTTTGATGCTGCCTCTTCTTGATTTTATTCATCTTGGATAATCTCAACAGTGCCATGACAAAGGCTTGGGTGCCAAAGGGTCTTCTGCCAAAGAGCTCAATGAATGTGACTAATGTTTTTTAAGGACCTCAAATAAATCTAATTAAAGGACTGGCATGCCTAGGAAGTCAATGTGGGTTCATGTTTTGCTTCTGTTTTCTTATGATATAAATCTAACTAGGTTTTGCATGTGGCATGTAGAGGGAAGACATTCTTGAACTGTGAAAGATGTAAAGGCCTTGTTTGGTTATTCTTGGTTCTTTGTTAATGAAGAGCAACACACAGTTCTCAAGTGGTGGTGGGTTGGGGAATGGCCACTGCATCCCTGGAATGGTTGAGGTATTGGTTGCCTAGTCATGGTGTCTACTTGGAAGGGACCCCAGGAGGCATTCCTCACTCCCTTGCTGTCCAAATTTAGGAGAGTAATAGTTTGGATAAATGTTTTGAGTGTGTGGGTAACCCTTACTATCCCAACTCTTGCTGCTTTGCTATCCAACTAAATGGATTCAGATGATTCAGGAACTAAATAGATTCAGATGATTAAATATCCTTCTATATTTGGGGAAAGCATCCAAGTTTTCTTCATCCAACTGTATAGGTTTGAATATCAAGAGATATTTGTAGTTTTCTTATTCCAGGCATTTTTTTGAGAGCAAGGCCAGCATATGAGTGTTGGAATTTGGTGTAATGGAGACGAGACAGACTCAGAAGCTATTTGTGAGAGATGGGTTCCTGCTGCTACAGCTAAATTGGGTGGTGCCATCCAAAGCTGGCCTTGGGAAGAAATGAGGTGTCTGGCAGCTCGCATGATCTGAGATGTGCTGGGAAGGATTCCGATGCCTTCAAGTAACTCTGTGCTAAGTCTAAACTAATCTGTCCAAAGTCACATGGTTAGTAAGAGGAAAGCTGGGATTCAAACCATGCAGTCTGGCTCTAGCATCTGTGCCCTCAGCCACTACACAGTTGACTGGTGACCTTGGGCATGCCCCTCCTCCTTCTGGATGCAGGTTAGACTCTAGGATTCCCAAACTTCTCACCAGTTCTAGCACTCTATAGCACCGAGAATATTGTGACGTACTTCTCTGAACCCCAAGTGAGTACAAGTAGAGGTAGGAGGGACCCATTGACCTTCCTTCCTCTCCTCCAAAGGAGGGTGCTGCCCCTAGACTCATTGCATAGGGCTTGTCATGAAAATGATGTCTGTGCAAAATGAACAGACTTGCTGGAGAGAATAGGCACATAAATTTACTCACAGGGAAAAATTAATTTGTTAAAAATATATTTCATATGTAGCCTTTCTATGAGTCTGCCTATAATTTATTTTTATTCTCCTGCTCTACCCTTGTTCCCACCAAGCCTAGGTTCTAGGGCCAGTAAGTACCATCGGTGGGTGGTCTGAAGCTACTACAGGGTTCCAGAGGTGTGTGCATGCCTTCTTGCTTCCAGCCAGTGGGGCCTCAGGGATGGTGCACAGGCCTCAGTGGCCCGGGAACCAGGAAACCTGCTTTTCACTCCCTCATTCATCATTTCCATCTGCATGATGTTGGGCAAGTCACTTGGTCTCACTTCCCCTCCAGTTCCCTATTTACAGAATGGCAGTTGACGTTAACAAAATACTTCTCTGAGTTTGTCTGAGAGAAATGTGTTGACCAAAGTGGGGGGAAAAAGTACTGTAGAGATGAGAGAGGCAGGTTGGCCCTTGGGTTAAAGCAAGGACATTGGACTTAGACAGGTCCAGCTGAATTTTGCCGTACCAGTTATCAACCAGTAAGCCACCACGAGTCCCTTCACCTCTCTACGCCTTGGTTTTGATTTTCTTTTTTTAAAAATTGGAATAATGGCCTCTACTTCAGAGAATTGTTTCAGTGTTAAAAAGAAATGGGAGGCCTTGCACATAATAGATATTATCTAAAAATTATGATATTCTCCATGACACATCTTAATAGAATGCTGATACTACACAGACCTCTTGTGTAGACAGAAGGGATACAACCTGGTGGCAGAGTCAACCTAAATGCATCAGGGACCAGACGGGAATCAATTTCTGTGCTCTCAAAGACAACAGCTTCACAACAATGGTCAAAACATTTTTATCATACACCTTCCTTGTGCCAGATGCTGGGCCTCAGAGAAGAGCCTTCCTCTTCCACTCTACCCTCTTTGGGACACGAGGCATGACGTCTTTCATTCCTATTCCAATGGTGCATTTATCTAACTGTCCCCTCCGGAGGCCATTCGCACATTTTTAAAGTGCATGTGAAACACCTGATAATTTCGTTTGGGAGCAGAGAAATAAACACAAACACCACTTACCATTCTGCAAGCCACCTTCACTCAGTGCCAATACCACTCATGAAACCAGTTTAATAAACTAATTAGTAGACTGAAAAAAGAAGAGAGACAGAATATTCTTCAGGGTTTCTAGGCTCTCAGGTGGGCCAGGAAATATCTGAAATTGTGTTTTATGTGTGTGCAAAATTTTCTTTTTTTGTGTGCAGATGCATATACCTGGGAAAAATGACAGGTTTTACCAAGAAGAGAGCCTACCGCACTCTTTCTGTTCCTAAAGGGCTGAAGATCAAAAGTTTAATGGTCTTCATTAAATGAACCATTAATCTACTAGGTCATTTTTTTAAGATGGAAGGAGGATGAGATAATTAGTTGTATCATAATATATGGAAAAAACATCACTCATTAGCCCTTTAACAGCTTGAAAGGGGGCAAACTTTTAAGACTTCACCAGTGAATGTTTTCAATTAATGCTGAGTATATTTGCATTTTATAAATGTGATCACATGTGTATGATTCTGTATTAGGAACATTTCTAGACTCTGAGAGAAAGCACAAAGCCAGAGCATGGGGGTTTTCACTGACAATCCTGCATCAACTCTATTTGTTTTAGAGAAAGCTCCATAGTGCATAGAAATTAATGAGTAATTTTCCTGGTGACAGCCTGAGGCAACTCTGAATGAATGTTTAAATCTCAGTCTCTGCAGTGTGGAAAGGAGCAAATGGTTTTTATAGAGGGTGTCTGTAGCAGCGGGGAAGGGGGCGATGCTATGAGGAAGCACTGAATGGGAATTCTCATATTTCAGTCATTAACCTAGAACTGGGGTGTCATCATCCTGTCCCGGAAAGAGAGAGAAAAATTTCAGAGGCCACAGGAGTCTCGAATGCCAAATTGTAATGGAAGTTTGAAATGGGGCTTGTCCTCTTCACAGAGATACCCTTGAGAATGATCTCTGCCCTGCTATGAAGAATCTACTGGGGTGGTGTGCCTGCAAATGCTGGGCTTGGCTATAGAGAGCTTGCAGCCCTAGGAGAGCCTGTCCTGCTTTTCTCTCCTTTGTCAGAGCATCTCCTTCAGCTGGAATGTCAACCTCTGGAGATCCAGGGAGCATGGAGGGAGAGCAGGAGGAATTTTTTGGAGTTTGATATTCATTGATAACAGTCACCTTTTTTCTTCCAACCTCTTCATTCAATAATTCATTCATTCTAGTGATGGAGACCCTAAGTCGAATAAGACCTAGATCCAAATGCACATTTCTCATCCATAAAGTGGGGATTGTAACATCTACCTCACGTGGTAGCTGTTAGGCATATTATTGATGCAAAGCCCAGGGTGTATAGTGGGTGCACAGTAGAAATTAGAATTGAAGGATTGTTGTCCTATTCTGGACAAGACACAAGCCATCCACACACACTACTGCTCCCTGGGCTTCCCGACCCTCTTATGCCCCTAGTGGCCTTTATAGGAATTTCTGGGAATTCCTATCTTTACCTGGTTTAGGGATGATAGACACACTCGGGACATCATTTCTGCCTAATCATATATATTGGAACTTTTCTGAAATAAGCATTTTCTATATGGAATTTTGAATTCTGGCCAACCAGGGTGCCAAGCCCATGCCTATGTCATCTAAGGAACTTTTATGGAATTTCTGCATCCTTATAATGCATTTGTGTCTTTATTTGATTAAAACCTGATTCTCCCAGTAAACTGTGAGGTCTGCAAAAGCAGGGGCAGTGTTATGTTGCCTGTCCTTATTTCCCAGTGCCTGGACTGAGAATCAGCACCAACTAGATGCTGGATAATGTCTGGTGAATGCGTGAACAATTACTTTCTGAAGTACTAGACATCATGTATACTCTACTTACGTTTTGTTACAGTTTTTACAACAGTTCTCATTTCATTATCTGAAACATTTATAGCCCAGCCCCAAATCCATAGAGTGATTTATGTTGCTTTTGATAAGAATCAACTCTGAGGTAGCTTGGCTCAAGGCTGGAAGAACCCCATGGCCTCATCAGTTGTTTGCCCTGGAAATCAGATGGCATTGCACGTCTGTACCTTTTCTTGTTGATACTTCTATTTGAAGTAAATGAGAAATAATGACATCCTGGGACACTGTCTCATAATACAGATACATAGGTAAAAAGCCCCAAATCTGGGCACAACTCAAGACATTTAGAAATATTTGGATTCTCACTTAAGATTCTAATTTCTTTCCTGATTGTGTATAAAGTGAACACAGTGTCGGTGTCCACATCACAGCATCACATTGCATGCTCTGCCCACCCCCATTGTTATTATCAGTGAGGACTCAAGAGGCTGTTTTTCAGGAGACTGAACATCAGATAGAATGCAAGACATTCTGTCACTCATCCAAATGTTTCCTATATTTAGCATGTTAGAATTAATTTTGACCTACATTTTAGATTATATCGATTTATGGATGGGGCATATTTAATTTTATTCTTGAAAACTATGCACACTGTTAGATGTAACAAGCAATAATACTTTTTTGACTAAAATATGTGTGATAATTACAAAGATGCACAAAATACCGAAATGTATAAAGAAAATAAAAATCTTACATAATGCCTACACCCTGAGATAATTACAATTTGCATTTCAGAGTATATAATTTTATTTTTTTCTCATGTTATACATACAACTGTATTTATATACCAAACTGGAATCATAGAGTACATGCGATTTTGTACTATCCTTTTTCTGAAAATGAATACATTAAGAACACTTTTTAACATCCTTAATTATTATTTTTAAACTTAAAAAAAATTTAACCTGAAAATTTTCAAACATATATGACAAAAAACACAAAATTGTCATAAACCTTCATTTACCCATTGCCCAGGTTCAACACTTTAGATTCATCTGCCTCTCTCTTGTCTGCCACATAGGTATTTTGAAGCAACTCTCAGCCATCGTATTATTTCCTCCGTACATATGTAAGCCAACATCTCTAAAAGATAAGGACTTATTTTATTAAACCCATATCTATCTATGATGTCATAGAAAATTAATGTCACCTAAAAATTAATAGTAATTCTTTATTATTATGAAACATTTAGTTACTGTTCAAATTTCCCCAGTTGGCTTCTAAAATATTTTTTATAGTTTGTTTGAATCAGAATTCAAAAGTCCATAAATTGTAACTGGCTGATATGTCTCTTGTGTCTTTTAATTTAAAAGTACTCCCCCCGCCGACATACACATCCGCACACATACATTTTTTTTTCTTTCTTGCAGTTTATGTTTATTTGTTCTGTAGAGTTTCCCACAATCTGAAATTGCATCCCTACGGTGTCCTTATAATGTGCTCCTCTCAGCTCTATATTTCTTATAAATTGATAGCTGGCTCTGGAACTTTGCTAGGCATTGCACCTGATATGAACTTTTGGCAAGATGACTTCTTGTGCGGCAAAGCATATTTTCATTAGATGGTATGTAATGTCTGATTGTCTTTACTTTTATGATGTTGATAGTCATTGACGTTATTGCCTAGTAAATTATTTCATTGGGGCATATGGAATACTGGTATTCTATTTTCATCATTCCTCTGTATTTATCAGTTACAATACTTCTATTAGGACAAATTTCCCTTCATTAACTATTTGGGTAGCAGTTGTCAAAATAAGAAGTCGGTTCCTTAATTTTCCTTACTCAAAGGTAACTAATGGAATGTTTTGTGTTCTGTGTATGCATAGATTTAAGTATATTTGATATGTTTCAATCCATTTTAGTTAACATTATTATTGATGCTCAAATTGGCCCATCTTTGGTCAGTAGAAGCCTCCTCAGGATGGTACCTGTGTTCTCTAAGACACAATTCTGTAGTTTTTGATGAAATCCTTGTTTTCTGGCATAGCAAGATGTTCTAGGCTCATTTAGTTCATCTGCTGTCCCAGACTGAGAATTAGCCGCTTCCCTTAGGAATCTTTGTTTCTTTTATTGGAAAATGTTTTCTAGATGAAGGGTGTCCTTGTTGCTACAGGGATTTTCATTATTTTTAGTCTTTTCATTAGACAGAGATAGGGAAAATGTATTTGGCTAAACTGTATAAAATTGTTATTGGTTAAAGTTATCTAATGTTGGCAATTTCACATGGTTTAACCTATTTTTATGAGAAAACACATTATATTTCAAACTTATATATCCCAATAAGTTTGTCTTTACTTAGCTTTGTCAATCCTGACAGTCAGTCACTTATCCCTAGACATTAGCTGGGGCTAGTTCCTACCCATTGGTCTTCTTCTCTTAACAGTTTCTGGGCTATTCTTGATTTGGACCTTCCTCCCTTCTTCCCTTCTTTTTTCCCTCCCTCCTTCTTTCCCTCCCTTCCTCTTTTTTTTCTCCTTCCTTCATTGGTTGTGTAATGGATGCAAGCCCAACATTTGCATGCACTATAATTTAATCCATGATTTTCCTGGATATTTTGATTACAATTTTTCTCTATGGGAAATGTGGCTGCAGTGAACAGATTTGAATATGAATCTTTGCTGTAAATTTCCAATTATTTTCTTGCGATAAATATCTAAAATGTGGAATTTCTGGGTCAAGGGGTAGAGACCTTTTCAGGCTTTTGGTACATTTTGCCAAATTACTTTCTTCCCCTGCTTCCCTCACTATTCACAGGTTTTCAATTGAATTCTCTATTCTTCATTACATGGATATTTCTAGTTTCTATTTCTATCTTTTGCATATTAGTATTTGTGTTATCAATTACTAACAATATTAAAAAGCATACCGAACTACTTTTAAACAAATTAGAGTTTTCGATTTTTTTTTTTTAATAATTATGCATGACGTTCCTATAGGTAATTCAGGTCGAGGGCCTATCTTAAAAACTCTATTGATTTCCTTCTCCATGGCAATGCCCCTGATGTTTCTCTACTGCCAACTGGTAATTTGTGGGTTGAAAATAACTTGAGGGAAAGTTCTGTTTCATGTGTATAGATGTGCGTTTTATATATATGTATGTGTGTATATGTACATACATATAAAGTAAATATATATATAAAGTATTTATCTTATTAAAT
>NW_006432447.1:2421647-2461879 GCF_000325575.1 Pteropus alecto | reverse complement strand
TACTGTTACTTCTATTTAGTTTGAGCCCAGTGGCAAGAGGAAAAGAATACAGTCTGGGCTTGGAGGCTGTGGATAATACAGTTCAGGTGACAAAAGGGGAGAGAGGACTGTTCACGATTACAAGATGATGTGTACTGGATCTGGCTGTTAGGCAGGCCCAGCAGTGAATCAGTCATGTCTAGCATGATGGGGAATGAGCGAAGAAAATGGGGCCTTGACATCCAACTCCTATTGCTGATGGCAGTGAAGAATGAAGGAAATAAGTGCCCTCCAAATCAGGTGGCCCAAGTGGAGAAGAGGTACCTTCTGCCAGAGCTTCTGTGAGCTCTCCATACAATATATAACCTCTTCCATTTATCTTGTTAAATCTAAAGAGCAGTGGGGAGACATAACTGCTCATTTTTATTATCCTGAGATATACAAGCTGTGAGCATGACTTTAACGAACTGACTCAAAGCAAGTTTATTTAGAGTTGCTTCCCAACTTTCTATGAGGATTATGTGGCCACATACAGCCAGCTCATGGCTGAGATGGCCGTCTACTCTGTACAAGTGATCATTTGGTTCACATACACAGGGTACTTATTTGCCAGAGACCAGAGGAGTTAGCAGAAGAGGATTCTAGGCAGCCCCTCTCCATGTCCAGGAAGTTGGGAGCCAACATGAGAATCCAGTTCTGCCTTAGAAAGATCTTTGCAGAAGACTTCCCCAGAAGAAAGGCAGTTTTCCCTATACATAATGGAGACGGCATAGTAGTTGCTAGAGGAAAGATGGGAAGCTGGGCCTTTGTGGAGATTTCATCGTTCGGAGTCCACAGCTCTTCAGGCCCCTGCCTATCTCTTTAGATTCACCTCTTTTCAACACTTTCTTCCTGCATAATTTTTTTGCAGAGCCTCCGTTCTTCTTTCTTTTAAGCTTTTCATGTCTTCCTTTCTGCCTGAAAAGCATTTCCCCACCTCTAGACCTGACCATCTCCTATGAAGTTTTTAAGGCTTATCTGTGTTATTTTAGATCGTCAATGTTACTGCTTCTCTCATCTTAACAGGCAAGAACCTACACAGAGGTGGGGTCTTGTCTGTGTGGATTGCCACTGTGTCTATAGCATCCCTAGCAATAGCTTATTTAGAGTGGGTGAGATAAACCTTTGCCAGGGCAGGGTGAAGGAGCTGAGCTGCCCTTGGTCGTGACCCCCCCTCTCCTGCTCCGATCAAACCACAGCCCTGAGTATGTATGTATGTATTTATGCATGTATATATGTATATATGTATGTATGTATGTATGTATGCATTTTTATATAACAGCTTTACTGAAATAGAATTCACATGCCATAGAATTCACCCATTTAAAGAGTATGATTCACTGATTTTTAATATACTCACAGAGCTGTGCAACCATCACTACAATCGATTTTAGAATATTTTAGAATTTTAGAACATTTAGAATGTCAACAAAACCTCATGTATATTAGCAGTCAATACACAGTTAAGTTTATCTGACTCATTAGGCATTTGAAATCAAGAAGAAACCAGTACCCATTAGCAGTCATGCCCCCAGCCCCCACTCCCCTAATCTCCCTCCCTCCCAGACCCTAGCAGTCACTCATCTGCTTTCCATCTCTATGGATTTGCTTATTCTGGCCACTTTATAAAAATGAACTCATACAATGTGTGGCCTTTTGTGACTGGCATCTTTGACATGGCATAACATTTTTAAGGTTCCACGATACTGTAGCATGTATCGGCACTTCATTCTTTTTTATTACCAAGTAACATTCCATTGTATGGATATATCACAATTTATTTATCCATTCATCATTGATGAATGCCAGCCCTGATTTTTAATGACAGCTCTTGTATTACCTCCTCCAGGAGGAGTTTCCTAGCTCACCTCTGTCACAGAATTAGGAAAATTCCTTTCTACCATTCAGATATGAGGGAGGAGACATGCCTTTCATTTCTGCATTCCTGGAAGTTGGCAACTGGCCTTAGTGTTGCCCACCTTCAGCCGTTCGTTCTGGGTGATTTTTTGCATATCTGCATATCATCTGTATCATCATTTATGTTGAAAGATTTATAAAATAAAGGAAAAGGCAAGAAAATTTAGTAAGCATCCAGGTTTCTTCCATCCGGATTGCTAATATGGTGTTATATTTTCTTCAAGTCATTTCCTCTCTCTTTTAAAAAAAGTGAAATTTAAAAATTTTAGTAATTTACGTTCCCTTTGATTATAAATCTTAGCCATATTCCCTCTCCTCCCTTTCTTCTTCTTAGTCCATGGGAAACTCTATCCTTCTACTCAATTTTGTATTTGTATTTTACAAATACATCTATGTAGCCATGAAAAGTATCAGTAGTAGTATTTTGAGCATATTTTAAGCTCTTCCTAAATGATGCCACAAAATGTATATTGCTCTGCAACATTCTTTTCATTCAGTTGTATGTCATTATCTCTCCATAGTTGATATACATAGAGATCTAGTTCAGTCCTTCTAACTGCTATATAATATTCCACCTGTGCTTTTTATATTTGCTTCTAACTAACTCATGTCTTATGTAAATTAATTTAAGAAAGAAACTTTGTCACCACTATAAATGAGAAATGATTATTATTTGTCTTAAATAATGATACAAGGATTTAAAGAAATGTGTGGCTATTAAAATTAAAGTATAAAGTCTAAAAAATTGACCAGAAGAATATTGTTCCCATGACAACTGAGAGGAGAAAGGAGGAGGTGAGAATACGGCTAAGGATCATGATCTAAAGGGACTTAAATTTATTTGAGGTATTGTCATTATTTATTTAACTGGAAAACTGGTATTTCTTGCCTCAAATACTGTTATAAGGAAATTTAAAAAATATATGGCTATTAAAATTAAAACGACCCTCTCCAGTATAACTCCCACTGTCAACTTTCATACCACCATTGTAGATGGGGCACATTTTAGTTAATACAGCTTAGTTCATAGTTAAATGACTCAATAAATGCAAGATCGAAAGCTTTGTAGTGAGTCTCAGGCATCACGCCAACGATCCAGTGGTAAGCTCTGGCGAGACCAAAGGCTTTCCTCGTGGTCTGCCTACACAGAGGCTGTTGATCCCTCCGAGCTGGCTGACATCCTCCTAATAGTAATGGCAGCTCACCTAACATAGCGCTTACCAGGGGCCCGCGCTGTGCCACATACTTTACAAAGAGAGGTTAAATAGATTGCCTAGAGTCACACAGCTAGTGAGTAGAAGACCTGGATGTGAACTTGGGCAGGGTAACTTCAGGCTCTGAGATCCTTCTTTCTTGTCTGTTGGGCCTCTCTCCATCAGCTGGCCGGGCCTTGCTGAGCCCCTCCTCTGGGAGCGGTCCTGTGTTACACGCTTCAGAGCAGGCTGGAAGGGAGACAGGACTCTCCATGTCTACTTCTGCTTAAGCAGTAGCCCTCCAGCCACCTCAGTTGCCCTTCCAGCCATGCCACACCCAGTGGTTAACACAAGACTTAAATCTGGCCCATGGCTCCACTTTACCCAGACTCATTTCCCAGTCTCCTCTTTTTTGCCATTTCCATTCCCTCCTAGTTTGACAAGTTGCACTTGACTAGCTGACTGGATTGAGTCCCCCCTATGGTGAGCCTTGCACACTGGGCTCCATCCCCTGGAGGAGGCCCATGCCGGCTGGAACTGGACTTTGAGACAGAGAAACAGTCAAAGGGGGGAGCAGGGAATTCATTCTGATCGAGGCATGGAAGGTGTCTCCACCAAGGACACAATGACCAGTATGCCCTGCAAGAGGGCCAGCTCCAAAGAGGAATAAATTGCCTTCAACTCTCACCCCGTCTGGGTGGCCTTTGACTGACTTCTTTGTCTTCCTGAAGGCAGTTGCTTAGAAACTCTTGGAATTTAACAGTAAAATCATGAAAACCATATTTTACAGCAAATTTTCTAACCCCAGGCATACAAAATTAATGTGTGATAAACAGTTTTAGCCTCTCTTCTTAAACCACCAATTATAATTTCCAGATTAGAAGTATTACTTTCAGAATGAGGGACTAGAACCAGACGTGTATTAAATGCTTATTAGAGGCTGCACATTTTATCTTTGCTTTCTTTTTTCATCTTCTGAGGCTCTCTGAGGGGGGCCGTTAACTCCCTCCGGGAGAGAAAACTGAGTGCGAGGGCCAGGGGAGGGGGCCAGGGTGTGCAGTATGAAGGTACTGGAGCTGGCCCATGGTCTGTCTGGTTCCAAAGCTTCCTGTTAACTGCATCACCTGAGAGAAGCACAGTGGGGTCCCAGTAGCTGGAAAGGGACTTGAGAGTCATGGGAAGGAAAGAGGGGCTATGCCCCAGCACAGACTCTACATAGTGGTGACCCCTTGAAAGGCGACCCCGTTCCAGCTGTCTCGCTTGGCATTCTCTAGGCTTAATCACTCCCAACTGTGGTTCCAGCGCCTCTGAAAGCTGTGCTATGTACTAAACCTATACTAAATCTGTAGGGCCAGCTGGCAGGAGGGAGCAGACAGAATGAAGATAACATTATACTTTCTTAGTGAAAGTTGTATAGTACAGTGGGAAGGAGCACGAGCAGAAGCGAACGGACTTGGAGGATACAGTTGGGTTTTGATCTGGGTCTGCAGTCAGGCAACGTGCCCACTACCGGGCCCTTACGCTATCTCCTTTTACCTTCCCCAAAAGCACATGAACTCGTTTTCCCTCCCTGTCCTCTAGACCCTTTCTCCACCTTCTCTATTCTGTCTGTGCCCCAGGAGACGGACCTGTCGACTGCTTCATCCAAGCACCTTGCCCTCCCGCTGATTTTAAGCAAAAGGAACATCTTGGGTTAGGCACCAGGGGAAGGTTACTCTTAACTTGCCCAGGCCTCGATGTCCCTATTGGTAAAATGCCTGTCATAACAGTCCCTATCTCAGAGTTTTGAGGATTAAATGAGGTCATCATATGAACTATTAGCACTGTGCCTGGCACACAGTAAACTCTCAATCTGTCCTTATTATTTTCTCAACTTTATGCTAGATGACCTTGGATGAATCAGTGAATCTCTTTGAGTCTCTGTCTCTCACCTGTGAACAGATGCTAACAGCATCTCACTAGGCCTGCTCTGTGGGTTGAGCAAGGCCTAGTGGCCCACTCGGAAGGACTAACTGAGGGGAGTAAAGGAGGGGACTATTTACTAGATTGAAGCATATAAAATTGCTAGTGATTTGGCCACTTTGACCTACAAACACAGCAGTTTCACATGGTTTTAAAGAGTGGTAATGTTAAAGGGACGGCAATAAGAGATAGTAAAGCCCTCAGGGCTAGCAACATGGAAGACATTAGCAACCCCAGGATAAAGGGGAAGGGGTAAGAGCAGTTACCAGGAGTGATTACTGGGCTCTGCCAAAAACTATGGCTGTAGGATTCAGGCTGGCCCCCAGAAGCTGTGACCCTCCGTAGATGTGTGGGGGACCATGCTGAGACCAACTAAGAAGGAGCCAGAGGAACAATTACCCCACTCTCTCATTCTTCCTGCCGATCAGATTTCTCCTGGTATCTCCCTGTGGTCAAACCCAGGCAGACAAAAGGTTAAGAGAGCTTAGGTGAAGCAGTCTGTAGATGTCAGCCTCCTGAACATGGGAGAGAGGTGGAGAATGGGTCTGGAGGGGACCCCCCAGCTCCTGTGCTTTGGCTCAGATGAGAGGAGATGTTCTGAGGGCCTGGCACTGGGCTTGGTGCTGAGTGCCTGCTTATTCATCACTCCTGTTGTTATAATTGTTGGATGTCTGAAGATGAAGCCAGAGGGAAGAGGTATGCAAAGTTTCACTAACATCCAAGTAAGAAAGACTGCATGGCAAAAGCCCACACGGAGGGCACCTTCTGACACTGTCATGTGTTCCACACAGACTCCCGAGTTCTCTTGCTGATTACTGAGGCTGACCTGCCCCCTCCCTGTCCCTTGCCTTCCCTCCAGGCCTCCTTCTGCTCCAAGGGAACAGGAAACAAAGCCTCTGATGCCTGTTCAAAGCCCAGGCCAGGCTGATGGTCTTTGGTAGAACTGGAGTTTAAATGGCAAATCTTTCCAGGGAGAGGCCATTGGGAGAAGCCATTAGTCTTGTGGCATGTGCAATTTGTACAAGTTTGCAGACCTTCAGGACTTTTTCTGTTGAATGAAAAACAATCAGACTCAAACGAAACATCACAGACTTTTATGAAGTCCTATTAAAATCAAAAATGAAAACTTTGCCTTCTTCAGCCAGTTCTGGATCTATCTTTGGCATGGCCACTGTGCATCTTCTTAAACAGCTTTCTTGTCATTCATCCTTACTCCTCCCCCTGACCTCCCATGCTTTTTGGGCCCTGCCCAACAGACAAGGGAAGAGGGAGGAGCAATAGGGCTGCAAGGGGCTCTGAGTTAGACACTCATGTTTCTCCAGCTGTGGTCTCAGTCTAGGCTCTCCATTCCCTTTGAGCAATGTGTGATCGTCTCCTGAGAACAGTGCTTCTCAACCTGGATGCACCTGGAATCTCCTAGAAAGCTTCAAAAAAGGATTGAGGCCTGTGTCTCACCTCATTTATATCAGAGGTGGTGATGTCGTTGGTCTGGATGTGGCCTAGGTTCCAGGATTGTTGTCGAGACTCCCAGTTGACTTTAGTGTGATGCCATGCATGAGGGCCACTGCCTTCAAGCAGGAGTGCTCCTGAGCTGTATCAGAATCCCCTAGATACAGCTCTAGAGAGCTTGAAACCACAACAGGAGTGCTCCTGAGCTGTATCAGAATCCCCTAGAGAGCTTGAAAACACAGAGGACTGAGCCCCGCCTCCAGAGTTGCTGGTGCAGTAGGCCTGGTGTGGGGCCTAAGAATTTGCATTTCTCCCAGGCGAAGCTGATGCTGCTTATCAGTAGTCCACACTCTAGAACCACTGCCTTAATGGAAACTGAGGCTCAGAGAATTTAAATGACTTGCTTGAGGTCAAATGCCCCTCAGTAGATGGAGAATTAAAGCCTGTTTATCCTTCTCCAGGCCTGGCTGGTTGAGTCTGTGCAGAGGGCCAGTGTTTTCTTCAAATATTTCTGGTATCGAATTATCACAGATTACAAACCTGCTTCCTACCTACACCTATTCTTCCAGACCTGACTTTATTAGACTTGCCAGATCATAAGAATCCTTGGGGGAAAGGGGGGTACTTTAAAGTATTTATTTCTAGCCAGCTGTATTTCCCACCACCATGAAGCGGGTTTGGAAACACCCCAACTGTAAGCATTGACCTCCTTGAGCTTCTTCTTTCCCTCTCTCCCTTCGAAAACCCTTGACATGGGCTCTGGAGCCCAACAAACCTGAGTTCGAAGCACAGCTTGTCAATTCATAGGCTGTGTGGCCTTGGGCATGTTACCTAATCTCTCTGAGCCCACTTTCTTTCTCTGACAGCCACCCTTTTATACAATGGAGATTTGGGGAGGACTATAAATAGCATACCTTGGCTATGGGCACAGCACATCATTTCTCCCTTCCCTGCACAGCACAGAAACAGGCAGTGGGGTAGGGATCAACATAGCTGCCATCCAGAAAACACAGCCAACCATGGGCTTACAGGTGTAAGCAGAGACCTCATAGGTGGAGATGGCAGTCAGTGCATCTGCTTGGGCTTCCTGTCATTCTTGGGTGCAGAGAGGACACATGGCATGGACACAAGCAGCTCGCCACCCAAGAGGCCAGCCCTCACAGTCGACCGCCCCGCCATGCCCACGCTGTGCCCCACTATCCTCCGGGCTCTGGAAATGAGGTAATTTCACGCCCCTGGCTCTCTGCACCCTGGTGATGGATGTGTGTAAATGACCTTGGCTCCTCCAGCCACTGTCGGCACACACAGTGATGTAATTGAATTTGTATACACTGTAAATTTTATTAGAAGAAAGCAATCTAGTTCCAATTCTGGTTCTCTGAAGTTACTGGATTGTATCTGAGGATAAACTCACTGGTCTGCTGGGCGGGGACAGAGGTCAGGACCATGGTAACTCTCTTACCAGCTTTCACTGGGCATGATGAACATAAGTGTGCAGCAAGACTGAAGAGTGCCTCCAGCGTGGTGGTGAGCCGTAAAACAAGGGACATGTGCAGATGCCAGGACAGCAACGGCTCACAGCAGGAGCTCAGCACAGAGGAATCTATGTTTATCCTTCGTGTTTGACTCTCTGCCTTCTGTCTTCTCTACTCACCATCTCCTTTTCTTCTTCCCTTCCCCCCTTTATGTTTCCACTTCTGAGACTGAAGAGTGCCTCCAGCGTGGTGGTGAGCCGTAAAACAAGGGACATGTGCAGATGCCAGGACAGCAACGGCTCACAGCAGGAGCTCAGCACAGAGGAATCTATGTTTATCCTTCGTGTTTGACTCTCTGCCTTCTGTCTTCTCTACTCACCATCTCCTTTTCTTCTTCCCTTCCTCCCTTTATGTTTCCTGCTCCTTTGAGCTGCGAGGCTTCTGGAAAACAACTAGCTCACCTACATGAGCCTCAGTTTCTTCATCTGTGAAATGGAATCGATGATGCCTATCGCAGATGATTACTGTAAAGTGCTTGGCACATAGTCGGGACTCAGTGCGTGAAAAACAAAAGCCCCTCCTATTGACTAGCAGACAAGGTTGTCGGTGGATCTATCTGTAGGAGAGCCACCATGCAGGAGTCTGCATTATATGAACCTTTCCTTCATTGAAACCTGCCTTGGGTGATTGAATGCCTTGTCTGTAGACATATATCTACTAATTGCCTCCTCTGAGTGAGGCTTGGGCCTGACCCCAGTGGGTCACCACAGTCAGTCCTCAGGCAGCTGCAGTCTGCCTGGGAAGCCCAGCACACACAGACATTTCTCTGTCATAGATCAGGGCAGTGAGTGATTTGGGACTGGTGGTGACTTACAGTAACTTAGACTCATGGAAGGAAGAAGTCCTTGGAGACCAATATGGTCAGGAAAGGCTTCCTCGAGGAGTTAAGGGTAAGCTGGCCCTTCACCACAGGCCAGATTTGGGGAGGGTGAGCAGAGCAAGGAGGCCAGGCATTTATCGAGTACCTTCCCTATGCCAAGAACCTTACAATGTCAATTTATTTAGTCCTTACTTTAACCCAGGAATTAGGCATCCTTTTCTCTTTTTGACAGATGCTGAAATATCAGTAATAACAAGAGGGCAAGTGATTGAGCCCCAAGGGGCTGGTAAGGAATTTAAGATGCATAAATCCAAAGTCACACGGCCATGGGAATGACTATCAAACCTGTATCTGTCTGACCCCATAGACTTTGCTATAACCACTTCTCAAACCACTTGCACATCTACCTGCCCACTGTCTGCCAGAAGTCCTTACCTGGTAGCCAGAAGAGGCAACAAAAGCCCCTCCTATTGACTAACAGACAAGGTTGTAGGTGGATCTGTCTGTAGGAGAGCCACCATGCAGGAGTCTGCATTATATGCGTGTGTGTGTGTGTGTGTGTTTCATAGACAGATTTATTAGTAGAGGTTGATTCATGAGAGCTCCCCCATGCAACAAGAGTTTGTTGACTCCCTATGAAGGATGGCCTTGACTGGGGTGGGGAGGAAGAGAAGGGTGTTGAGGAAGAAAACTTAAAGCCAGAGTAATAAAAGGCACTACTCCTATTCTGTACCCTGATGACAAAGGCAGCTCTCCCACACATGAGTAGCAAGGACTAGTTCACCCCAAATTTGATATCCACTCAACTTTTCAGGAACACTGCTATTTCTGGAACACACCTGGGAAATGCCTGTAGGTTTATGTATTGTTGTTTCTGAACTTGACAGAAAAATCGGCTTTGGTTTTATTGAAGGTTTTCTGTTTTATTAATGTTCGTCTTTCCGTCGAGATAGGAAGGCAGCTCAGTGATGTGTAAAACCTCCATTTTCTTCTTTTTTTTTTTCCCTCAGAATTTCATTCTACTTCATCACCTGCTGCTTCCTATCTACGGCTTCCCAGAGTTGGATGGCAGTGTCCAGAAACCATTTTCTTATTCTCCTTATCTTCTTTGCTTAAACCCTGGCTCGGAGGAGTCTACCTCTACCTGATTTCGAGTCACCATGACACAGCAAACAAGTTCTGTTTATCTTTCCAGATTGCAGCGTTTAAGCAGGTTTTTGGAGGTAAAAAGGGGCGAATGTTCTTGGGGAAAAGCTTGGTGGAGGAAGAAGAGCTTAGATTTCAGAACCACATAGCAATGTTTAAATCTCAGGTTTGCCACTTACTAGCGAGACTGTGGACAAGTTAACCAACCTCTTTAAGCTTTGATTTCTGCATACACAACAAGGAAATAAAAATGCTCACCCTCGAGGTTGTGGTGGTTAAAAAAAGGGGAAAAAAAATCTTCCAGTATAACACCTATCATGTAGTAGATGCTCAGTAAATGATTCCCTTTTTCTTCTGTCTCCTTGAACAAGAAAACAAAATGTGTTTGGTTTGGCACTAATTTTGGAAAGGTAGTAACAAGTAGGTGAAATAACAGGATGCCCTTCATGCTGGCTCCATTAGGAGCAGATATGCACAGTGGCACTTGCCATTGATATAAAGATAAGGTCTGGGAAGAGGCTGAATTTGAGTGTGCCAGTAACTTTGGGCTAAATTTAGATGGGGAGAGGGAGTCTAGAATGAAGGAAGCATTTTGGGAAGAAAGATAGCTTGTTCACTGAGGAGGCTAAGCCACATTGAGGATGTCATTCCAGGGAAGCGTAAGTGTATAGAGTGGACACTGGAGTGGGTGACTAGAGTGAGCCATGTGGATTCTTGATTTAGGAAGTATAATGGTGACATCCAATGTTATAGTCTCAGCATCCAGCACAGTGCCTGGTATACAGTAGGTGCTCAGTAAATAGTCGCTGACTGCTAGCTGGATGAATGACTGGTTGGATGACCAAGACTCAGCTCAAACATCATCTCCTCCTAACCCTCCTGCCAACCTCCACTTTGAATTAGGTAACCCCCTCTATACCTCCAGACCCCTGGATGCACCTCTCTGTCAAAGACCATGCCCCACTGGGCCTTGTCTGTCACCCTCACTGGACTCCAATATTCTTGAGGATAGAACTGTGCTCTGTGTTCTCAGCCTGGCTTATTGAACACATAGGTTGGGCGAATGCCCACGGACATGGGTTAGATGAATAGGGAACAGCTCCTGGATAGGAACTGAAAAAGAGAAAAGAGAGGATGTTTGCAAAACTTGGAGGCCCTTATGGGCCACACATTGGACTATTTCATTACAGTATAATTATGGGTACCTAAAATGGTGGATCTAAACCAAAATAAGTTGAGAATAGATCATATTTGAAAAAATTCAAGCTACTTAGTAACAAGTTCTTTGGAAAAAAATTGAACTATTTTGTAGCATTTATCAGTTCTGGGTTCCTAGAATGGGACCTTGGAAATTGTTTAGTGAAATGCTATCATGTTATAAACTTTGACACCGATGCCCAGGATCACTTGGCTTGAACTCAGAAGGCAGGGTGGGGACCAAGATCTTTTCTCTTGAATCCTTGCTAGATCCCCTACCTAATGCTAGAGCCTCTTCCTGGAACAAGAGATTTCTCTTACCCTCTCCACTCTGCTGCTTCAATAGCAATTCCCCAGGATACACAGGCCTGCTGTTGTTCACTGTTCCAGGCACTTACCTGCCTTAGGTCATGTAATCCTCATAATCCATGAAGCAGGTAACATCTTCATTTTACAGATGAAGTTGAGGTCCAGAGCAATAACATGGAGAATCCCAGGCCACTCAGCTGTGACCAATAGAGCTGAGTTTGAACCTAGTGCTCCCGACTCCAGAGTCAATGCTATTCTGGTGGTGCCATGTTGAAATGAATCGCTCAAGGCAGCACGCATGCAGCAGCCACTGCTTGGGAGCATTTGGAACAGCATGTTTCATAGCTGGAAATGAAGGAATGATTTCTACGACCCTCTCTCTGCCCTTCTTGGCCTTCCCCGAAAATAGCAATATCATTTCTTCCCAGATGCCACCAAACCAAATTCCTTAGCATAGAAAGGTTACATCCCAGGAATTGGTTTTCCTGCATATTTCTAGAATAGCTAATCACCTCATTAGTGATATTTACGTTCTGTTTTAATTGCGTCCTCAAGAGCAAATGTATTCATTTTTCTCCTATGTTATAGTTCTCACTTTAACAACCTCTTAACAAAGCAGAGAGAAGATCAGAGCACATGACGAGTACCTTGCTCCCTTAAAATATGCCCCCCTTCCAAAAATGTAGGGCCCAATTATCACGGTGGCTATGAGCTAATTATCAGATACAAAATATGGATCACAACTAATTATCAGGATCTGACCTTATTTCAAAGCCATAGATTCCTGTAAACTAGGTTACCACTACTAACAAAATAGAATTTTAAATAGGAATTCAAGAACTATAGTAATGAATGGTTATGAAATGTCTCTTTCTAACAAAGGCAAAAGACAATTTTCATAGGCTTATCTCTCATGAAATTTTTCAGAAGCCCACCCTCTGTAAGGCCTTATTAGTGGAACACAGATGATGGAAAGTCCATTTCAGTAGCATCCTAAAATATTCATTTTTTTCAAAAACCGAATACTGTATTTCTGCTGTCTACAGAGCTCTATGCTAGGTGAGGTGAAAGATTGTGAGACAACTAAGCAATATCTTCACCCTCAAGAGGTCCATTCAGATAGGTGGAAATGAAATGTGGTCCATATTCAGAGAGGAGCACTGAAATCCCACGTGGGTAGCCATGGGTAAAAGCATTGAGGGAAAGCTCGTCAGGCCTAGTAACAATGGAATTGGGTTTTAATGGGTCACTGGGTTTCCATTAGGAAGAAAAGAGAATGGAGGAAGCATCGTGGGTAGAAGCGTGATCAAGTGTCGAGAGGGGGATGGAAAGACACATGATATGTTTAAGGAATTAAAAACAGTAATAAGATTTGTTTGTTTATAACAGAGGTCTTTATGGTAACATTGTGACATGGGACAATCCAGAAAGTGTATACTAACTTTGGGAAGAGTTTGCACATATTTACTTTCCTAGGGAGGGATGGTCTATAACTTTTGTTGCTTCTCAAAAAGCCAGTGATTCCACTAAAATTTTAGACCTACTGGCCTGGAGGACAGTTTTGTGAACTGAGCATTGGTGACCAGACAGAGAAATGCAGAAATGAATGTGAGAACAGACTACAGGGTGCCTTGAAAGCCAGGGTTATACCTCTAGACATTATCAGGGACTCAGCTGGGGTGGGGTGCAAAATGTAGTGGAAATGAGAGAGGCTGGGTGGGAGTTGAGCAGATGCTGGAAGAGGCAGGAAGGCCAGAGAGAGGCTACTGTGATTCCAGAAGGACAGGAGGAGGGCCTGGGCCGGTAAGGAGCAGCGATATCATAAAGGAGAGCAGGAGAAGACTGGAGAAGCTATGGAGGAAAAGGTAAAAGGGTTTGGTGGCAGAGGGAAAGCAGGTAAAGACACATGGCAGCAGAGTATGATGGTGGGATGTGAGCTCTGGCACCAGACCACCTGGTTCAAACCCAGCTCCACTGCTTCCTGCCTGTGCAGCTTGGGGCAACTTACTTAACTTTCCCATGCCTCAGGTTCTTTAGCTGTAATACTAGCACCTACTTCAGAGTTTTGTGGGGGAGGACCAATTGAGCAAAGACACATCAAGTACTTGGACTAGCCTATGATGAGGGCCCTTGGGTTGTCAGGACTTATTTCCAGAAAGCTGGCAGCTCCACAAGATCAGGGCTTTGGTGCTGTGTGTATTGCCATTTCCCCGGGGCCTGTAACCATGCTTAGAACATAACAACAGCTCCACAAATATGTATAATACTGAATGGGTGACTCAGGGTGATGTGGCAGGGAACTGGGACACAGGGGATGTTCTTGATGGAGATAAGTGTGCTCTTATGCAGAAAAAGAGAGGACTCCAAAGTAACAAGGGACCAGCGAGAGCTATGTGGGAACTCATGAGGGTCCCAGGGGACTATAAGACCCCCACCTAGATTGCCTCCTCAGGTCTGTGTGTCAAGCCCTTGTACACTCACCATCTTGCCCAGTGCTCATGGTAGCCTCCTTTGAGCATGGCAGGATGGATATGATTATCTCATTTTCAGGTGAGAGCCTGAAGTCTAGACAGTGTGCGAACTGACCCTTTTAAGATACTCACTTAGAAGCAGCTTAGGGCCTGTTCCTTGGCCCTGCATCATCTCCTTCGCTATGCTATGTGGCTTCTTTGGATCCTCAATCTATGATTTCTCAAATCGCAATGAAAAAAGTTATTTTAATAAGAAAAAATTTTAAATAACAAAATTTAGGGATCATAGGAATATAGAAAGAACTCATTCAGGATGTGAATAGTTTTGCTTAACAATAGGGTTAAGAATAACATCTTCTCATAGATTTTATACTCTAGCTCTGCCACTGACCAGCTCTGTAGCCTTTGATGAACTGTTTAATCTCTCTGAGCCTTGGTTTCCTCATCTATAAAATGAGAATAATGAGACCTTTACATGGGCTGCTAGGAGAATTAAATAACATGTTTATAAATAATTCAGCAAGAGTCTTGGTATAAAGGAAGAATTCCATAAAGGATTGTTATCATTCATTTTTATACTATTTCTTTTTTGTGCTGATAGCCTGGCTCCAAGGGAATAATATAGGTACTCTTGTGAAAGGCTTCCAGATATAGGAGAATAAACTTGACAGTGAGGGTCACATGTGCTATCGCTGGGGATTAGGGAGTGGGGTTAGGGGAGGAAGGCCTCTCATGACTATAACCAGGGCTGCCCCACTGCCAACTTGCAAAATTGACAAGGAGCTGCCTTGATGTAATCCCCCAAATCCTCTTGCAAATGAACTCGGCAAGGACAAGGGCATCCTTGGCTTTTTCAGATGTGCAGAAGACTGGAACCTCAGGAGGTTCCAGCTCTGCGACTCCTTGGCTGTCTAAATGATCTGAGCCTCACAATGGCAGGGCCTAATGGACGCCTTGCCCAGAGGAGGTGTCTCACATCTGACTGTTAGAGTGAGCCCATCAGGGCCAGGGCTCATCATCCTCAACGGGCTGCACTATGTGGAATCAAAAGTAACAAGGCCTATGGCTGACCCGGGTAACTGGTGTTAACTGGTATTAACTGGTGGTCAGTAACACAGGGAAATATTTAGATTTATAACCGTAAATACTGAGTTCTAAATCTGAGTTTCATGGGCGTGGCATGAAACTGTCATTCCTATCGTTCTCTGTCATTCATTCAACATTTTCTGAGCATCTCCGGGGGCCAAGTCTGTGACAAATGAAAGGATAAATGATGATCCCTGCCCTCAGTGAATTTCCAGCCAGGAGAAGGAGACAGAAGAGTAAACAGGCTACAGCTAGATACTGGATCAGTAATCTGGCAGAGCGAAGCCCTGAGCAGAGGGGAACGGGGAGATACCCCTTATTCAGCTTGGGGGCCAAGAAACAAGATTCTCTAGGGCTTTTCTCCAAAGACTCTAATCTTCTTTGTTCACATAGCAATAGTAACTTTGATCATTTTCTCAGAATGAGCTTTCCTGGATCACATTCTGTGTTGCAACCAGTGTGGTAGGTAAACCTTCAAAGGAGAAGAATTAAAGGCAGGCGGGTAACTGAACATGAATGGACAGTTTCTTTTATTTGGCATGTTAGTCAGTTGCTAACACGAATCCACAAATACGTTCAACCCCCAGGCTCTATAACAAGGTGGAAATGAGAAGAACAGCTCAATTGAACAGCACATCACTGCAGAGACTCCATTTGCCCATTCTTTCTCTGATGTTCCTGACTTCTCAGTTAGAGGAGCTCTCCATATTGCCCTAGGGGGTTCCGTGGCTATGGACAGCACACAGGTACATGGCTTATACTTTCCCCCACCAGCCTGGTTTTTCTCCAGATCTGGTGCAGGTGTTCTCCTAGAGCTAAAGGTGGGAAGTCTCCTATATCATTCTTCTGGGCTGAAACCTGCTCTAAGAATACTCTCTTCACTTTTCCTGTCCTATCAGAACTCCTGTCAGGCTATAAGAACAGAAGAAAGTCCACCTCTCCAAGAAATCCGATTCAGACTGTTGCAGCCTACTAGGACACCACACAGCTGCATTCTGTACTAGACAGAGAGAAAGTCCTGCTGAGGCCTGAATGGGCCATGCTGTTCCTTGCCACCGTGCCTTTGCATATGTTGTTCTCTCAGGCTGGAGCTCCTATATTTCTTCAAGACTTGCTGAAGTGCCCCAGGAGCTTGTGCTCACATCTCTTAATATTGATCTCACTATTTAAAATGGTTGTGCAGCCTCCTTTTAGACGGAGAATTTTTGCCTGCTAGCAATCTGCAAGCTCTAGGAATTGCTATATCATCATCATCATCATCATTATTAACTATTATTATTATATAGTGGTGGTGGTGAAGAAGTGTATGAAAGGAATTCTAAGCAAAGACTTGGCATGAATGAAGTTGAGGCAAGCAGTCAGGTAAGGCCAGGAGAATGATGGGTGTGTGTTAGAAGTCCCAGGCTCCTAGTTTGCAAAATTTTCAATGTCAGTCCTCTCTAAACATGTGAACATCCTCTGAGAAACACTTTCTCTCTGGTTACAATTACTGATCTCAACAAGTCTTAGGTAATAGGGAAAAAGACTATTCTGCAAGTTGAGGGGTTCTTATTTTACAGACAAGCATTCCCACCCTTGTGAGATATTTATTAAACTGAAGGATTATATTATCTCCCTAAACTGCTAAAGTACAATTATAAAGAACACACATTCGTGATATGAGTTTTAACTGTAAAGACAAATTAAGCCCCACCACCCTCTCATGTGGCCACTGAAGGGATCATTTAATCTATTACTCACTTCCATGTGAGCAGACTTCAGGTAAACAAATAATACATATTTGTAATTGCTGCTCTGAAGGCATCCCTGGCTGAGCGTGCAGGGCTGCAGACTGTGCATGATGGCTCTCCATTTTCCCTTGCCCCTCTTTAGCTGAGCTGCACCCTTGCTCCCACAGCTGTCATGACTCATCATTTGAGTGGCGTGCTCACTACCTGTACCTTCATCTCTCCTTTTGTAAGATCATCATGTGCTGGTAGGGTTGGAAGACTTGGGTTCTGGTCCCCACTCTGCTGTATGGAGGATCACTTCTCTGGGACTGTTGCCTTGTCTGTGACCAGGGTTCTTAAATGCGTTTTTGTACCATGGGCCTCTGTAGCAGTCTGGTGAGGCATATGAACCCCTTCTCAGAATGATGCTTTTTAATCAGTAAAACAAAATACATTGGACTGTAAAGGAAAGTGATTATATTGAAATAGTTATCAAAATTTTTATAAATTGTGATATTGGAATACATATTTATTAACACATTAACTGACAAAATCTAGTTTTGGGTAGAATACCTATCCTAATTTGGAAGTAGTAATAGATGTAAATGAGATTTTGAGATGTCCATGATAATGGTAATATGCCACACAAACACCTATGGTTTTTATTGGTCACAAAGTCCCAGTCCTGCCTCCACAACTAGAAATAATGTGGTCTGTTACCTACGTGCATGATGAAGGAAATCCTAAATTGCTGTGAGATTGGTGAGGATAACACGCAAGTGTTCCTTATGCAAATTTTAGACCCCCCTGAATTCTATTCATGAACCCTTGGACTAGATGGTCTCCCTCTCTGGACTCTTCTAGCCCTGGCACTTTACTGGTGTCTGATGCTTGCAAGAGGTAGGCCACCGTGTCCCAGCCTGCACCCTATGCTGAAAGGAGAAACCCTATGCTGAAGGAGCCTCCCCAATCCCATGTTAATTAAGCACCTGCCATGTGCTAGGATCCACCCTAAATCTTTCATGTGCATGATAATCCCCAGGGCTGGGTATAGTCACCCCTCATCTTAGGTAGTAAGAAAAGAGCATTGGAAATAAATCACTTAAAAGTTAAACATGTAAAAGAGTTTCAAAACCCTGGCAGAACTCCACATGTCCATCCTTTAACAGTTCTTCCAGGAACGTGCTCTGAAATAGGAATGTCTAAATCACTACCATGTTCTGCAGTAGCTTGTCACCCATTTGTAGGAGGTGCCATCCCTCTGACTCAGAGTAAGTTCCATAATCTTTCTGAGCCTCAGTTTCTGTATCTGTCATGGGGGCTGATAACTACTTCATGGGATTAACACAATTATGGAGTGGTACATCTGGAGCAGTGTAGGCACTGGCCCCATCTGGACAAGCCTAGCCATGATGTCTGGGTGCTAATTCTTACATCTGGAGTGTTTGTGCACAAAGACTGTCCAGGGCCATTGCTCCCTCTGCTCTGGACCTGGCATGAAAGATGGAGTCCTAACCATTCAGCACCTGATACCCTGCTCAGGGAATGAGCATGGACAAGGAAAAGAGTGCTCAGGGACATGCCAGCTCCCTGCTCCGCATGACTAGGGGGGACCTGCATGCCCTGTAAAAGGCCCCCCCTCTAGCTGCTGAAACCTGTCACTTCCTTCTCCAGCCCTAGAAAAGGCCATCAACAAGTTGTGCATTCTCTTTTGCTGAATAAGGATCTGGGGGACTATCTACTTATGCAAATGATTTTTATTTTCGTATTTTCTTTTCTGGTGTCATTGGCAATTATCTCTGAAACTTTAGGATTATTGCCTAACTTTGCCATGCTTCACTTTTCCTCTCTGAAAAGTGGAGTAAGAATGCCTTCCCTGCCTGTGGAAAATCATGTTGTAGCACTTTAAACAAAAATCAAAGCAAAATGAAACCTAATCACATGGAAAAAAAATGGAGCTTTCAAAACCACAGTTACAAGCTATTAACAGAGCAACACTATATACCAAAACTTACAGAATGTGACCAAAGCTGTACTTAGAAGCAAGTCCATAGCCTTAAATGCTTCATAATCAATGAGAAAAATGAAAATAAAACATTCAACACAAAAAGTTAAAAAAGGAGAAATATGAGGAAATTAAGAAGCAGTAAAGCATAAATATAGTAGAAATCAATGTATTAGAAAATAGAAAAACAGAATTTATAAGTGAATCTAAAAGCTAATTTTGAAGAAACCAATAAAATAGAGATGCTCTTCTTAGATATAATCAATAAATAAGACAGAAAGCACAAATACACATGATTAAAGATGAGAAAGGGACTATAACTATGGATATGGAATTATGGATATGAAATAGATTATATCGAATTGCATGAGGATAATACATACAGCTCTAATCTAAGATAAAAAGGAAGTCTGAAATGTATGGCGTTCTGAGAGAAAATGCAGACTATAAGATTGAACTAAAAAAGTTAACTTGGCTAACAGATGTGGAAGGAATTTAAAATGATGTTTAATGAATTATCAGAAAAATGAGTTTTAGAGAAGGCTCAAAACAGTCTTAGTTAGGGTTTTACTAGAGCAGGTGAATGGATGGGGCAAGACAATAAGCAGGACATGGTCAAAGGCACTGGGAGATCAAAACGAAGTCAGGTGGTGAAGGCCGAGGGCAGGTGTGTGGGAGGTAAGTAGGGGCCTGGGACAGATGAGACCTGGAGATCAATCCATGGTGTCTGCCTTTTGAGATTCAGGTCTGACTGTTTGGGCCCTGCTAATATCTGTCTTCATGGCCATGAAGGGAGATGGCCCCTCACCACCTATCCACCCCTGAGTTTTGTGACGCTAGTGGGAAAGGGATTCGGAAAGCTTGAGCACTTGTACTAATGCAATTTTAACAGAAGTTGAGGGAAGGGATTACCCTTGTCATGGTCAAGAAGTTGATTCCTGCAAAGCTATTGTGTCGACAACTTCAAGACTGCAGGTGCTTCCTACGGGCTTGAATGCTGGGGCCTGAGGAAGATGCCCTGGGAAGCAAATTTGCCTTTCACTCTGGGTCACCATCCAGCAGTATCTGGCCTTCCAGACTCTCCATAGAGTATCTCTGGAACTAGAAGGTCAGAAGATGTTGGGATTTTAAAGGCCCAATTCCTAGGGACTATTAAATGTATCATCACGCTTTGCTTCGTTCATTTAAAGCACGACATTGGCAAATACGCTTTGAGAATAAGGGGCAATAGACCCCATGACCAATGTAATTTCGCCTGGGAAAAGGGGACTTGCCACCCATTTTACATTCACTATTCCATATAACATTCACCGTCACCAACTAACATGGAAATATTATTATCCCATTCAACGGAACAGGTAACTGAAGAAATTAAATAACTTGCCAATGGTAAATCTTATTACACTTTGATGAGATTTACACTTTGATTCTAAGGTCCTTGATTTTTCCATTCTACCATCCTTCCAATTTTCCAGGAAGGCACAAGCCCAGAAAGAATATTTTCTGAAATGTTTCATCCTTTTTTCCATGGTGCCTTTCTGGGAGCCCAGCAACAGCTTGTCTGTCTGCATGGACAGATGTGAGCTGAAGATGCAGTCACCCTCTTTCTACTTCTTTAGAGAGGCTGCACAGCCTCTGTCCCGATGTTTTTGCAAGCTTTCTCTTCCATCTTTCTCTCATGCCTGAAATTCTGTTTGCATGCACCAAACTTTTGTTTGATGCCATAATGAGAGAGACACCAAGGGAAGAGATAACCCTGTGAAAGAAAACAAGTAGCTTTCTATTAACATAAAAGTGTGACTGATTTCTAGGAGATGTTCTTCTGGAAGAAGTTCTAGACAGGAAGGTAATTAGGGCCAAAGGCACCAAACCTTTTGTGCAGGAATGTTTCCGTCAGAAAGGAACAGATGCAAACAGGAGAGGCTGATCATGACAGACTCTTCCCATTTTACAGCTTTGCCATGTTGGGGGAAAAGCTTTCTACTTAGGCTCCTGACATATTAAACCAAGCAGTAGGTTGTTGGCTTATATTCATCTATGACCACTATGACCTCCAGATCTCCTTCTTAATGCATCAACTTTATTCCCCTTCCCTGACAGACATTCACAGCTGCTTAGGAGTCAGAAAACAACAGCAAGGAGGTAGACTGTGCATCACTGTTCTTTTCCTTTCTGTGATGATCACCCTGGACCAGTTGTCAGCGGCACTCCTATCACTCACATTTCCATGTCAAGGAGTTTGGTAATTTATCATCAGTGCATTTTAATCAGAGCAAGATGTGCCTGGAGTGGATTTCATCCATCTTGAGGGAGGAGAGGTTTGACCTCTGGCCCTCCCTGCACTCCCAGTCTGTGTGACTCCATGATGGATTATACAAAGTAACATGGGATAAGGGGAAGGCATTTCACTAGCTCAAAGAAGGATGTGCTGATGTTGCACAGCTATCTGGGCCTCAGCCTCCTCTTCTCTGCACCAGGGACACTGTGGCCTACTTGGAGGGCCATTCTGAAGATTGTGTGTAAAAGCTCCCAGAGTGGTGCTCAGCACACAGTTGGGGCTGAACAGTTTTGGGTTTCTTACCTCTCTCAACTTTTGTTTTTCTCTGTAACTATCACATTTTGGTTCGGTTATCCAGCTTGATCGATGGGGTGATGTGCAGCCTTCATCTGCTTTCCAAAGTTCCAGACAAATAAATTCCCTGCCTCTGTAGCCCTATGCCAAGGCCTCCTTAGTCTCAAGGAGGGGGCCACCACACCGACCACCCACTTTGTGCCAAGCATGTTACATAAATGATATTTAAACTCCCAGAAAGTCCAGGAAAGTGAGAATCATACTTATTTTTAGAGAGGAAAAGATGAAGTCTCAGAAAGGTTAAATGATTTCCCAGCAATCACACATAGGAAAGAGGTGATGTTTGAATGGAAATTTGAGTGTGTCTGATGATTAAATGCCAGGATCACAGGCCTTGTCATTTCCTCTGATTATAAGGGCTCCCTTGTGGGTAGCCATTGGAGGAAGGGCACTTTCCTGGGAGAAACAGGGGCTGTTTACATTGTTTTGCTGTTGGTATCTTGTCCTCATTGGCTTCAGGTAATGGAGTTGTTGGAATAACCAGTCTCCTCACCTCATCCTGCCACCTTCCGGAAAAGGATAAAAAATAGCAATGTGCATTGTTACCCTCTCTCTGGTTGACACAAAGGCTCTGCCTTCTTGTCAGAGGTTGGGTCTGTGGAGTCTTGACACTATTTTTATGAGTTTCATTTGGTTCTGTTCCAGGCTCTGTGCTTGGCACTGTGGGCACAGTTCTATTTCTCCAGGACTCCCAAGTCTGTGGCAGTGGCACACACTTACATCCAGATACTCCTCAGGAGATGTTTTAAAGGGTAGCAAAGGGTCTGGTCCAGGGCAGGAGGCAAGGTTTGTTCTGGGCATATGCCTCTCTTTCTGTGGGGACCCATTGCACCGAAGTTTGGTAAAAAGGGCCTGGAGCCAACTGCTTTTGAATGCCAGATCTATATCTTATAAGCTCCAAGAATGTAGAAAATTCATTTAAACTCTCTAGGCCACAGAATCTTCATGTATAAATAAAATCAAGGAAATTTTTCAGTGTTAAGGGCCAGACAAACATGCCTGGAGGTTCTTGGCATAATGCCTGGCACAAGTAGATTGCCCTGAGGTTCCATATGGACTATTTCTTGAGTTAACGCCTTTGCCTCTTTCTCTCCCTCCAGATGGACTTTAAGAACCTCTGAGTACTTGGATTTTAGATGGATTTGGTTGTAATGAGCTTTGTTTCTCTTTCTGCTGAGGGACAATACCTATTCATTGAATTCAAGTCTATCTTGTAACAGTTTGCTTCCTGGACAGACATTAGCTGGAGCATGACCATTTTGAATCATCCCTATGGAATGACCAATTTCTGAGGGATGACCTATATCTGATGGGCTATCTAGTTCCTACAGGAGTGGTCTGGCCAATGTCTCAAGATATGGCTAATTTCTAATGTGATGGTCAGTGGTAAGAGGCCAGTTCCTGGTGGGAGAGCCAATTTCTGCCTCATGAAAGGGCAATTATCATTTATCGAACATCTACTGTGGACCAAACTTTGTGCAGGGAATGTGTGAGTTATACATGATTTAAGGCACTCCACGAGATCAGCATGTGGATGACAGCAATTGAGAGCCTAAGTTCCAACATCATATTGCTTGGTTCAGATTTCATTTTTGCCACTTTAAGCATGTGACTTAACCACTATGTGTCTGTGTGATAATAGACTATCATAGGATTTGGGGGAGGAGCTATCTCCTGCCACAGTAGGTGTCCAAAAACATTTAGCTACCCTTATTTTTATCTATATCTTGTTGACAGGGAAACCAAGGCTTGGGAAGTGACAGTTAGAGAGTCTTCCTCTTCTAAGAAGAAAACTCAATTTTAAATCTTGCCTAAGATCCAATTTTGGATCTCAGCATTGTCCTATACTCATTTCCAGTTCTGTCCAGCTCTCTGCAATGTGAGGACATAGCCCCACCCCTCACTCATTGGTGGTGATGCCCATGGGGGCATCCTGAATACAGCATGACACTGAGACTTGTATGCAAAGAGTGCCAACAAATCAATGAGAAAATAATAAAACGAATAGAAAATCAGCAAAGAGCATCAACAGGCAGTTCATAACACACAATAAAGAAATGAAAAATCTCAAATAAACATATGGAAAATGCTCATTCCTTCCTTGATTATAGAAGTGTAAATTAAAACAGCTTTGCTATATCTTAATTTACCTGTCAGATTATCAGATTGGCAAAGATATAAAAAGTGTCAAGGGTGTATAGAAACAGATATTTGCATACGGTTGGAAGGAGTAATTGCAATCTCATTGGAGAGTAATTTGACTGTATTTATAAACACTGTAAATTCATCTACACTTTCACCCAGCATTGCCATATTTAGAAATTTATCCTACAGGTCTACTAAAACACACAAAGATACTTGGAAAAGAGATTAATTGCACATTGTATTAATAAAATAACAGGAAACAACATAAGTATCAATCATTAGGGTTTTATTGTGTCAGTGTTTCTTAAACCTAAGTAATGTATCGATTCCATTTAAGGGAAAAAGAAATTTTCAGAAACACTTTCAGCTGAATAATTTTTAGTATGATATTCCTCTAAATGTGGAAATATTGAACTAAGTATAAACTTCATAAGTTTATAGTTCTTATAATTCTGCGAGTCAAAAATAAATGTATAAATTAACTACAAACAAATAGAAAACCAATAAAATTCAAGTTAACAATACTAAGTTTACTAGAAGATTCTTGGTGCATTCTGCCAAAACTAAAAGGTAGATGTATTAACAGTGGTGTTGTATAGATGCTGATTTAATTTTATATGTAAAATCTATACTTTCAGTTTAATAATACTAATGAAAGGAAAGCCCGCTTACATAAATAGGCTTTAAGAATTATATTAATACATTTAGACTTTGCTCTTTGTTCAGGATATTCAAATCCATGATTAATCAAAACCTTCAAATACCAGTTTTAATGAGCTGTCATTGACAATCCGAGAAGCTACCCAGTTTATTTGAAGATAATGTTAGCATCGTGGCTTATTCAAATGTGTGTTAAATAGCATTTAATCTAGTTATCTCTAGAACAGACCAGCAACATTCTTCTTGGGGTATTAACTGCCATGCTTATTGCTGACGAGTATGGCACGTTTGACGTGCAGAGGTGCTGAACGCTATGGAGGGCATGGTTTGAGTTTCCTTTCTTGCCTGTTCCGCCTAGAGGACTCAGTTTCCCTCTTCACTTTTTTCTTTTCAAATTACTTTGAAATCTTTATTTCCACAAACTGCCGTAATGTCATTTGATCTTCATTAGCAGTGACACTTAGGGTAAACACAAATGACAGTGCTGCACTTTGGGGCAGTTCTTAGTTAAGAAATGGTCATGCAGGTGATCCAAAACATGGCTTTTACGCATTTACTTAGGAGATATTATCAGAATGAAAATGCAGAATCCACAAAGTCTGAGCTCCTGACTGCCAGTCTCACTGTAATATGGTGAAATTTGAAAGTTACAGAGGAGTTGGAAGAGGTGGTTGAGGGGAGAGAAAGGAGTCATAGTCACAAGATATATTTCCTGGGTAGGCTTTTAGGTAGGCTTTTAGTATTCTGTTGAAAATGTGCCTGAACTTTGGAACCAAGACAACATGGATTCAGATCTGGGCTCAGCCACTTACTCACTAGCTGATTTGGGCCTTGCAGAATGGTGAGTGCCAGAGCTAGCATTGTGACATCTGGATCTTCAGATGCCCACTGCCAGGCCTAATTGACCCCTGCTCCTGATTTATGATACCACCTAGAACCCCACCGGGTAGGGGTCCCTAGGGCAGTGCTTAAAGGCAGGGGAGGGGTGGGGGAAGAGATGCACCAAAGCTCTCCCTAAAGATCTGGAAGCAGAGCTCTGGGTGGTTGAGTAGATTATGGCATAGAGCATTTAAGCATTTAAAATCTTTACATCAGATGTTTTCATACACTTCTCTGGTAACAAGTGCAAAGAGTACTTGGTTTAATTGTGGTTATTTACAGCTCACAGAAAGTGGCTGGCCATTCTCAGGAAGCTAAGGGTTTTATTTCTCACTCTCATTTTCCGTTTCTGTGATTTATGATCCTTGGGCCTGGCAAAATTCGCCTGAAAAGCTCTTAACTCCGTCCATTCCCACACAGCCCCTGTGGGAAGCAGGCCCACGCTCTAGCAGTGCTGGGAAGGCAGAAGGAATGTGCCCTTGGGAGAGGAGGCCCAGACACTGGACCTGCTGTCAGGAGGTGGTTGGTCTGCCCAGCTGTTCTGCTCTGTGTCTGGCCCTGAGAACACCAGCCCCAAAGCTCTTGGCATAAAAACTAAGGTCAGAGCTATAATTTGCTTTTGTTCTTTTTTCCACTTGCAATTTGATCTCTGATTTTCCTCAGGAAAATGTTGATTTTTTGAAAAGTTGCCCACTTCTGCTCAAGGCTGTTATTATTCATTTTTGGTTTTGATTCTTTGGCTCTTCAACATTGGAGAGTTATTTCCTCACCTTGCCGACCCCTGCCCATGACAGCGTTGGACAGGAGGCCCGGTCTGGACTGTGTGTTGGCCTGGGCATTGACCAAAGGTGCTCCCCGCTTCTAGGAGGCTCCTTAACAACCTGGGTGGAAATGGTAGCTGTTCTTGGCACATAGGAGGTGCTTCATAAATAGATACTGAAGAGACTGGAGGGGTGAGGGGTGCCCAGTGGTCTGGGCCCATCCACCAAAGTGCAATTCCGCCTCTCTGCCCAAATTCAGCTTTGTTCACTGAGGTGTGAAATAATAATATCCATATTAGTATTTAGTGCACCTGAACATGTTTTCTGTACTAATCTCTCTTATTACTCGTGACATCCTATAAAGAAGGTAGTATTACTATTCCCATTTGACAGATGAGGATGTAGAGGTGCAAAGAGATAAGCAATTTGCACAAGGCCACAAATCCAGTTAGTTGTAGAGATGAAATGTAAACTCAGTTCCATTTGACTCCTAAGCCTGCCCTTGTGGCCACTGTGAGATATGTAGTCTTTTTTTCTGATCGTGTGAGTCCCTTTGACATTAAAGACTCTCATTTTCGGAACCGGCAGAGATTCTGCTCCTACCCCAAATCTCTCCTCTGAATACTTTTCCTGGAGCACTCACCTGCCCCAAATCTTTTCCTGATACTTTTCAGGGACACTATCTTGTCTCTCCCCTGCATTTTTAGCATCCTGAATCAGAGGCCAATTCTGGGAGCATCAACCATGCCCAACAAAACACCTCCACTAGGGATCTTGATTCTGGTTATTTCCTCCTCCCTTTTTTATCAGCCATACCAGAAGTTTATCATTTTTTATTAGCTTTTCTTCAAAGAACCTGTTATTGGCTTTCTTAATCCTCTCTAAATTACACTTTTTATTTTATTAGTATTGGCTTTAATCTTTATTATTTCTTTCTTTTACTTTCTTTGGGTTCATTTTACTTTTCTTTTTCCAATTAAGGAAGATGGATGTTTTAGCTCATTAATATATGTCTTTTTCCTCATTTAAGGCTGTACATTTTCCTTGAAGTACTTCTTCAGCTGAATCCTGTATGTTTCAATGTGTATATTTCAAAATATTTGAACTCATATATTTTCTTTGAAATATTTTCCTTAAATTCAAAATGTTTTCTGTTTACATTATAATTTCTTTTTGACTCATGGGTCATTTATTTAGAAGTGTGTTTCTTAACTTCCAAGTAAATGGGGGATTTGGGAGGTTTATCTTTTGATAATTGACTTCTCCTTAACTATTATTACTCTTATTTCAAAACAGAAATGCCTCCTCATTTATCACTTCTGATCCTATGGCAGGAGCTTATTCATTATCACAGTTCCTCACACCTTCCCTGCTCAGGCCTCGTCAATCTCTCCATTTCACAGATGAAGAAACTGAGGTTAAAGACTTTGCCTGATATCACACAGCTATTATGTGTGAGCTGGAGTTGTATAGGTGGTAAGAAGAAGGCAATCTAGTTCTTTCTGGTTCCGAAGCTCAGCGCTGTGCCCACCTCCGCTCCATTTCGTAGTCATCGGGGATGTGAGCAGTGAAGAGGACTAGGAGGATCCCCATCAAATCACTCCGGTGGGCACTAGCACTTCCCTCCCTGCAGTTACCCCTTCACTTCCTGCCTTATGCTTATTTTCACTAATTAAAATGCTCCCTCCACACCTCCCGGGTGATTTTTGACAAACTCAGGCTCTGGTTACCGGATCTTATTTCAGCCACCTGCAGCAAGGAGCAATGCTCCTACAGTCAGAGCAGCGAAAAATGAGTTGTAAAAATACAAAAATAGCTTGGAGGGAAGGGCCTGCCTTAGGATGTGAGTGACATGTCATTTGAGCAGCCGATGGATGTCAGTGCCTACCTCCCACACTCCGCCTGATGGGCAGACCTGTCGGCAAGTGGCTTCTTTATGATTCCATCATAAAACAAGCCCATCCAGGTGGTTCATCCTTAGCAAATATTAAGGAGAAAAATGAGGACTCTGGTCATTATTTGGCACACAGATTTTCATTATTGTGTTGTCCCCCAGCATGTTTTTTTCTGCCCTCCTGGAAGTAATCTCTTCGCTGTCAAATTACTCAAGGCAGCTAGAGAGAGAATTTGCTCCTGCACGTGTCCTTTCCAGAGATCATCAATAAATAATAAATAAACTTGGGAGTTTCTAGAACCTTCTGTTTTATAATGAGGTCATTTGAGCTTGAAGTAGTGAGAAGGTAAGTTCTTTAAGGAGAAATGGAGTAAGGACATGAATGAGGTATTCTAAGTGTTAGGGAATCAAACCTGCCAGGTGTCAGTCTTTTAAAATACTATAAATGGAGTTTAATGCTGAATCCACAAGTGACCAAGGGCTGGGACAGGCCTGCGGTAATCCCATAAAGAAGCCACTTGCTGACAGGTCTGCCTGATGGGCGGTAATCCCAGAGGCAGTGTCATCCTTGAGGAAGATGGCTTTGAATGCCGTGGTGTCATCCCTCGTTTGATGTGAACTAGGCAACCACTTAAGCTTACGGTTTTGTTCAGAGTATGTGTAGAGCAGGAAGAACTGTTCATATGTTTTCTTATACAAAAGCAATGCATGATCATTCTGGATAAGATACAATTAAGTAAAAACAGAAAACTTCCTTTAATTTAGACATTATATATAATCACTTTAACTTTCTTGAGTATGTTTTTTCAGACTTTTCTCAAGGAAAATATATAGTTGTACAAAATATATCTTATTGTGTGCATTTTCTTTTGAATCTTAAATTTTCACATAACTATTGGAGACATAGTTCTGAGTCAATAAATATTCTGGTGTAGTTTTAATGGCTGCATTTCACTAAGTGAATGTACCGTAACTTATTTAATATTGTGTTGTTGAGCTTTTATTCTTTTTTTTCCTGCCATCAACAGTGTTGTAATCAGTAACTTTAAAGCTAATTTGATGTACATGTCTTTAACCTTTATAACTCCGGGATAACTCCCTAGAATTGTTGGGTCAAATGGGAGGGTTTTGTTTTTAATGCTTTTGATCTGCATTGCCTGAAAGCATTACATTAGAACTGAACCCCTTATGCTCTCATTCACATAGTTCAAATGTGAAGGGTCTCTGTGTCTTCTGTTCTCAATATATGACACAACGAACTGGGTAAATATTCCCAGACCTTGAGGGTATGCATGTTCTGAGCACAGCTTCATGATAGCACCTAACACTCTAAATTGAAATCATTTATTTGCTTACTCTTCTTTCTCTCCCATTGGACTAAAAGCTAGTTGAGACAAAGAATTCTTATTTATCTTTATAACTCCAATGCCTGGTGCATAGTAGAAGCTCAGAAAATATTATTTCATTCATACATTTAATAAACACCGAGTGTCTACTAAGTGCTGGGGACAGCTCAGTGAGCAAAGCAGAATCAACATCCTTGCTGTCCTGGAGCTTTTGTGGAACTGAACTGTGTGGTCAAGGATGATCATCTCACCAGCAGTGGTTTCTCCACCTTTCAAGGCCTAGCTTCTCTGAAGTCTGATCACCCTGGGCCACACTGTGCTGCCTATGAACTTCACAGCAGCGAATGCCTGCATGATTTATTTGGCACTAGCCTATGCAGTGTGAATTGTTTTCTATATTTTTCTAGTTCTCTCTGGCCTCCTGGCTTGACCTAGGACAACTTGGAGAATGAGAACACCATGAAAACAGAGACCACACCTTCTGCATCTGTGGGTTCATAGCTCCAAATGCTGCCTTAAACAAGCTGGCTTATGGGGTGATACTCTGCAAATCTAACCAGGCCCAGTCCGGCACCATGCTTTGAAGATGCTGGTTACTCATCTTCTCTGCCCTGGCTCACCAGCATTTAATGCTTGAATTGTGTTTTCCACCTCTGAACTTACAAGGACAGCTAACTCTAAGATAAGTGGAAAAGGCCATATTCTTTCAATGAAATAGAAAACATATAAAACTTATTAGAAGCAAACTCAAGGAAAAAAATGCATTCTAATCAACTGTACATGATGCCCAAGGGAGCCTCACTGCGAGCCTGAGATTCTTGTAGCCACAGCTAGAGCTGGTTTCCTGGTGCTAGCTCTGTTCCGGGCCTGTTCCATCCTAGCATTTCTCTGCCTGCTGCTGACTCTTCCTCTGTTCTCTGCCAGGCTATCTTCCTCTCTGATCCGTTCCAGGCTGATTGATTCATTTCTTATTACAAAGCGCTCATATGCATCGTAGGATTGACAATCCTTCTGTCAGCACTTGCTCAAAATTCCTTCCTTAAAACAAGTTTCTTAAAGAGTCCGAGAGTTCTACCACTGTTTCTGTTGCTCCAGTTTTTTCTCTTTTGTTGGTACCATGCAGAAGTTTTTAATTATAAGAGATATGTAAGGCTCCCTTTTCTCAGTGGGAATGGGCTCCGCTAATGCTTTGTGCAGAAGGGCCTGCCCTACACCTCTGAGGAGGCCTTCCTACAAAACCCCGTCGTGCCCGTAGAGGGAGGGATTTTGTGACCCTCCCCCTCATTTCGAGGGGAAGGGAAAAAACATTGAAGCCTTTGGTTTGGAAATAGTCAATTGTGGACAGTCTTCCATCCACAGCCCTCAAAACCCTTTCCTCTTGTGTCCTTTTATCCAATATCAAATGTCCATCTAGCTGTAGCTGCCGACATGTAGAATGGTGGACTTGCTCCTCTGCTGGAAATCAACTGTTTGATGATTTACATGTGGACTCTCCAGGAATTCAATCCAGATTTGATCGTGATTATTAAATCACGATCTCAGGGGAAGTGGTTGCATCGGAGGGAAATGAATCAACCATGAAAAGTTGCTGGGGATGGTGGAGCAATCCCTCTGCAAAGGGCCAATTGAGAAGCTTAATTTTGGGGTACCAGAGGTGGAAAGGAAGGAGGACAGACGGAAGCAGAAAGCAGGGATTGCTGTGTGTGGTGGTGGTATTTGGGGCCTCCATCAAACCCACAGGACTCATCTTCCTCCCCTACATCCTCGTTTGGATCAGTGTTAGGAGAGGCTTGCAAGCAGCTCTTCTGTGATCAGCTCTCATCCTTAACTCTGCACATATGCTTGTTTTATCTCCTCAATGAGTTGCTAAGCACAGAGGCACTGGGCAAACCTCTGCTCATTGATTGGTTGATTAAAGAATTGAGAATTAGAATCTGGAACTGCCCAATGTACAGTGTCTGTCACTATGGTTTGGGGGAGGTGGTTGGGGCAGAACTGACCCATATTTTTGCCAACACAGAACCAAAGTGTGATCCAATGTATTGCTGGGAGCATTAGAAAATTAAAGGTAAGTTTTCAATCAGCACTGCAAGCCAAGGGCACTCTCCGAGGAGCTCCATGTAATGAGTATATTGTCTCCAGTAGGGGGCCTTGATGAGTGATAGGTGAAAAGCTATGCGACAGCCTGGAATTACTATGCTCACTCACAGAAGAAAGCAAGAGTGACAGTGTGGAGATCTGTTAGTGCTGTCTGTGGGGTTAATGGTAAGCTTTCCTGCTGCTCGTGTCTATAAAGATAGCAAAGAAAAAGGAAGTGGTGCGGGGGAAAATCTATAGTATTAGCAGAGTCACAGTAATAAATGCAATCTTTTATTTCCGGGATGGTTCTTATTGAGCTGGTTATGAAGTTGATAACTTCCTTTTAGTTTATAAGCTGAAGAGAATGAGAATTCACAAAAAACGGTCCATCTTTCTGGTAGACACAGCAGCCATGTTGGGTCAATTAAAGCTTGGGTTTTCATAGTCTTTGAAAAGAAGAACTGAGAAATGAATATATACTCAGAAGGAGGAGATCTAAGAATGCTGGGGTATAGAGTGTGAGCTTTTATGTCAGAAAAACCTGTTTCCGAGTCCTGGTTCCACATGTTATTAGCATGAACATTGGCCAGTTTCATCTGTGAAACAGAATGAGTCTGTCTTCCTAGCCAAAGTGATTATAAGCCTCAGATAGCATCATGCATATGTGCGAAGACTTCTAGCACAGGGCATGGTAGGAAACAGCTACTCATCAAACTATGGCTGTTTGCTGATGCCATCACTATCTTGGCATTTTATTCTTCATTAATTCCCGTAGTTCAGTGGCCTCTGAGTCATAGGCCAAGAAAGAATTGTATGATGTATGTGACTTTTTGAATCTGTTGATTAACAATAATCACATTAGTATCAAAAGTTCAAGGAGTGAGCACAAGTCTCTAAGAGATACATACAGATGAGGAAATTGATAACAAAATATTGACTCTGTAGAATCAAGCTGCACAGCTGGAGTGAGGCCAGGGTTCACACCCCAGTCTCATGGTCTTCCCATTGCCTATGGAAGAGAGAGGGTATTGGCACCTGGGAAACCTTTCTGGAACATTTTTCCCTTCCCTGGCCCAGTGGGTGCCCTTCTTCAGATTCTGACAGCAGCTGGGTCTTTCATCATTACCCCAGTTAACTCACTGTGCTGTGCTTGTCTGTTCACTAGTCTTTATCTCTAGAGTGAACTCCTAAATTGTAAAACGGTGTTATCTTCATCTTGAACCTTCCAGGACCTTCCTAGGGGTGACTGGTCTATAGTAGGGGCCTGGGGAACATTGTTTGAATGAATGGTGGAAAATAGCACTCACGTGTTCTTTGAGCCATGGTGTTTCTCAACATCATATATATTCAGGGTCCTATTTGGGCTCATGTTCATCTCTATGAAACAGGATGGGGTGAATCTCCCCGAGTGGGGACTCAATCCCTATGCCCTCCAAGAGAGGGTCCTTGGCTCTGTGCATGAAAGAATTCAAGAGTGAACCAGAGTTAAAGACAAAGGCGAGTTCCCTCCCCCAAAATGGGAACTCAAGTCCTACACCAAGAGAGAGGGTCTTTGACTATACATAGAAAGCATTCATGTGCACACCAGAGTTAGAGACAATAGGAAAGTTTATTAGAGAAGGAATAATGCTCCACAGCCAGAGACATGGTTTCCTCTCAAAGTGAGAGTGAGATCCTGAGCATCTAAAGAGCTGGGTTTACATGTGTTTTTTTTTTTTTTCTTTTAGTTTCTATGAAAAATTGCTGATTGTAGAGAGTAAAGAATAGAATGGATGGTTGGATTTATCTTTAACTTGTGTAGGATACAGCTTAAAGACCTTGTTTTCCTGTTTTCCTTTTATGACATGGGTAAGCATTAGTTGCTAGTAATCTCTGCAGGAATCTTCCTCTGTTCCGTAGGTTCCCTGTGGTCTGGCCCTATGGCTGCTGATCAACCAGATTCCATGTCTAACAGCATGTATCAGGCTCTGAATTCCACTTGGTTTAATATTTAGTCAATCTGTGTAGTCCTCATGCTTCTTTCCTATGTTATCAACTCAACTTTCTTTCCCTGGTCCATGAGCCTTTTTTCATCAACACTAGACCTCCCAGCCCTCACTCCTGTGGTCTCCTCAGCTTCCTGGACCCCAACTTGGGGTCCACTGCCTACACTGCCATGGTCCACTGCCTACACAGGCTTCTACAGCCCAGCTGCAGCTTGAACTTCTTCTCTGTAACTGCTCATCCCTCATCAGTGACGACACCACATCATCTACCCTCAAATCAGTGCTCTCCCAGGGACGAGCTCTGGAAGCCCACACAGGCTAGGCAATATCCAAGGTTTGCCACAAGACTAAGACAAGTGCAAGTTGTGCTACAAGGACAAGTGCATGATGCAATTAATAGGGGAGATGTCAATCCAATTCTGCCACTTCTCGGCTAAGGAACACCTAACACTCAGCCTCTTTTCCCTCATCTCTATAATAAGGCTAACGATATGTATCAAGTAGTAAGCTTCCCAAAGCACAGATTTGACTCTGACACTGTGAAAATACTGCGTGTGGAAGTGAGTTGGTAAGATGAAGAAGGTGGCTTGCTGACCTCCCACATCTGCAACTCCACAACATGCACAGTGATGCTGGGGACCAAGGGATTCATAAACATGTTAGCGTTATTTCTTTGTGGAAAATGGACCTCAGAAAGAAAGGAAGCTGCCTCTGTTGGTACCAGAATGGAACAAAAGGTGAAAATGTTTGAGAAAGTGATGGTTCTCTGTGAGAAAAGAGACATTCAGTGGGGAAATTTTGTACTATGGTGGCATTTGTCAATTGGGGTTTTTTCCCCTTAGGGCAAATCTCTCACTCATATGAAAACACTACTGAAAATGAAAAATGCAGAAAAGATAGAAAATACGAAAGGAAAGCATTTGGAAGTTTCATTTCTTCCTTTGTTTTGAAAGATTAATTTCTTAATGCCAAGGCTGATGTTTCTCCTTTCACATGTTTGTCATTAGTATTCTGCGTGAAAAGTTAAACACTTGAAACGGATAGAGATTACCTGCCAATGCTTTCTCCATGAATCAGATTGAAAATGCAAACTGTGACATGAGGCAGAGACATTTATTTTATTTAGTAGGGAATCGGGAGAGGAAATTGCTGGCCTTCTGTGCTGCAGCCCCAGGCACTGGTAGGTCACACTGGCAAATTCCTCCTGCTCTTCCCCAGCTTTCACCCCCACTCACGTCCTCCTCTTCCCTTTTCCAAGCCGTGCCCCAATATTATGCCACCCCAACCTCATTTAGCGGCACTTCTGAGCTCTTCAGAGAGAATGAGGACAAGAATCTGTCTGGGGGAGGGGGTGGAGCTTTGCTCATTTTTATGTACTGAATTTAGCCATCATTCTACTCTGGAGAGCAGAGAAGGCTTGGGATTAAATTATCAAGCTCTACAATTTAGTAGCTGTTTGACCTTTCAGAAAGTTGCTAAACCCCTCTGGATTTATGTTACTTATTACTTATTATTTCTTTTATATACAAAATGCAGCTGTAATTGCCTGTTGGCTGATTCATTTAACTAACCATATGCCCATCTGTTGCTCACCACGCTCCCCCTGCCTAGAGTGAGTGCTGGGCAGGACATGTCTCCTCAGCTGTTTGTAGACAACAGGCCTTTTAGGAGGCTGCAATGACTAAAACACCTTATCTGGAGCAGCAGGCGGAGGCCAAGCTCAGCTCCAGCCTCCCAGCATATGGGGAGCCCAGTGAGCAGCATCTGGAGCATTGTTCTGTGCCCCAGGATAGGATGGTGTCTCTTTCTGCTCCTCCCTGTGATCTTCCTCCCGACTTTACTCCAGAGCTCGTCTCCTGTGTCTGGCTTTTACTTGCCTTCTCTCCTGTTCCTTGACCTCACAGGGCTGTTGGCTCTATTGGAAGGGCTGGCAGGTTGAATAATGGGAATATGTGTTGGTTTTGGCACTGGAGTTCACCTATTGAGGGACTGTGGTGTTGGTCATCTTCTAGACTTTGCTTTGCAGTTGGCAGGCAGAGGAGTCTGGGAAATGCATCTTTAGAATGGATATGTCACCATTCTGCTGCCTTTCATATGGATATGTCACCATTCTGCTGCCTTTCTGAAATCAGAATGAGTTAAATTCACCTGGATTGTAAGATCTTCCATAAACTGGCCTTTTTTACTTCTTTAAGCCCCTCCCTGCAGTCTAATGCTTCTACACACACCCCTCCAAACAGAGGAGTGGCTTCCCGGACTTCGTGTTTCCAGAAACAGAACCTGGTTCTTGTGTTGAGTGGTGCAGGATGAGTTTGTTTTCCATGTAAAATTTCCTATCTGCTGGCTTTTAGACCCTCCCTGTGCTGGGGAGTCCTCATTCAGCACAGTGAGGCTGCCTTGCTCTGGTGGTAACGCTGCCTAAGAGGCATCTATGGGCAGGACAAAGCCATGGATAATAACAGGAGCGAGAACATCAGCATCCGTGTGTCTTGAGCTCAGCGATCATTTTTGAGGATTTTTTCCTTTTTTTTTTTTTTTTAAGTCATAAACTTTGATCCTCTGCCTCCATTCAGCAAGCATCAAAGGTAGATTCTTGATACTTATATTTTTGATGTGACACATAAATTAGAGATCGGTAGGAGACATTCCTCATTGCTTTTAGAAAGCTCTTACCAAGGAAAAGTAATAGGTTCCTTTGATCTAGAAATATAGATTTTTTCATGATGCTACATAGGACCCCAGAGGAACAGAAGGTCAAATCCCAGTGAGTCAGTATATCTGGTGTGCTCTTTGCCTATATCATGGCAAATTGGGCACATGTGCATTTCCCATCTGCCCTCCTGAGAAGTACCAACACATACTCGCAGCATCACTACCCTGTGTTGGTGACCAAAAGGTGGAGAGTTATGTATATGGGGCCAGGATTGAGGAAGGGATCATATTAAATAAATAAGCACAGCCTCCTTCCTTGTCAGCCCAAGGATATGATCAGAGTTCCAGGCACAGAATGGGAAAATGGGGTTCCTGTTCAGTGAAACCTTTAAGCAGATGTGTGAGCTCCAGCAAGTCCTTTAATATCCTTGGACTTTCACTAAGGTGAGGAGCAAGGGTTTATGTGGATAAATATGCATTCATATGTATTCTAGCTGCCTGACAAAATCGAATTTCATATAGTAGCTTAGAATCTGCCAAAACCTATCAGAAACCAAGCCCAGATAGAATGTGCTGCTGTTATATGGTTATTTTACCCAACTCACAGGTTCAAGGAGACAACGTTTGAGGGTTCTCTGATGCTACACTGTACAAGGCACATTGACGTAGGATACAACCTATTGTTGAACTTGAGCACATTCCAGAGTCACAAATTCTAGATGTTTAAGGGAAGCCCAAAGGCAGTCCTCCCATCAGATACTGGAATCCTCTCGCCAACATCTACAACAAGCTTTTCCCACCCTTGCCTGTCTACTTCCAATGATGGGGAAGGCAGTACCTTCCAAATGCATCCCAGGCACTCTTTGAATTGGCACTCAACCAATGTGTGCACGAGCATGTGCATGTGCATGCATGTATGTGTGCATAAGTGTGAGTGCAATGTATATGTAGCGTGTGTAATCCATTATTTTTTTTCAGTGTGTGTGGCCGAGTCTCCCACCATTTACCTTTCCAACATTTCCAAAGAGAAATAGAATTTTTCTAGGATTGTCAGACACTTGGGATTCTTGTAGCCTCACTCCACTGGTACAATTAATTGAGGGTTGATTTCGTTTGCAAATGTTATGCATTATTCATCCAGGGTCTCTGTGGATACCTCATTTAATGCCTTATAGAAAAAAAAATTAACAAACAGATGGGTGTCATTGTATTGTTGTGGTGAAAGAAAAATGGTCGATTTGTTCCCTTGTTTACACAAGAAAGCTTTACCTGCCAGCGACTGGAAAGCCTCATGGTCTGACAGGGATAATATTTTGACCAGCATTAGATCTGCTCACTTTCCTTATTAAGTATATGTAGCTAAGGCTACGGTATAAATTGATACTCAACATAACACTCAGCCTCTTTTCTCTCATGTCTATAGTAAGGCTAACGATATGGATCAAGTAGTAAGCTTCCCAAAGCACAGATTTGACTCTGACACTGTGAAAATGCCGTGTGTGGAAGGGAGCTGGTAAGATGAAGAAGGTGGCTAGCTGACCTCCCACATCTGCTACGTATAAGTATTTGCTGTTATTGTAATTATTAAAGCATACCCCTGACCTTCAATCCAATGAAAAAATTGAGGTTAAGGTGGTGTATTTGTCATTCATAATTCCATTTTGGGTCCTCAGGATTACCACATTTTTTTCTAAGGGTTTATAAACCATCTATTTAAGATATTTTCTACAATCTTTCTAGTTATCACTGTGTATCTTGTGACATGTATTTTTGAATTCATGCTTTCTCATTTCTTAAAAATTAAGACTTTTGCCATTGCCTAATCTTTAGGCATTGCTGCATTCTTTGTTATTACAAGCTGTCTTTGACAGATCCCAGTGATGTATGAAGTGTCATTGTGTATCACGCCCGATTCTACGAGCTTCTCCTTCATTGTCTCATTTACTCCTCACAATAGCCTTTTTGGATCAGCACTGTGATCAACATCATTTTACAGATAAGAACATTTAAATATATTAAGAGTTGTTTAAATATCTCCAAGGTTTAGAGAACGTAAATGTCTGAGGTTGCTCAGCTGGCAAAAGGCAGAATCGAATTTGAACTCAGGTTATTCCTCACATGAAAAGGTGGTTTGAAGACTTTGTTTCTTGTGGAGAAAATTTTTTTAAGTGGAGGGAAAAGGATCACAGGTAATATCTGAGACAGGGTTTGGAAGCAGGGGTAAAGTTCTGGATTGGGAACCAGTGTTATTTAAAACCAAACAGACAGGAATTGTGATGTGCCTATTTTGCCTTGTTGGGTTTAAGGGAAGGAGGTAAAAAGAAGACCCTGACATTGGATTAACTTTCCCCAGTAGATCAAGGGACAGGTCACTGAGATTAGGTCAGAGGCTAAATGGGGATATGGTCAAGGAGCAGGCAAATGAGCCAATTACAGATTAAAAAGGTGAATTGTGGCCATGCTTTTTATTGGATTTATATTTTTAAGGTCTTCAGTCAATTGATAATATCCCCCACTTTTTTAGCTGTCTCTCAGCGTCTTGGATTGGAAAGGTCCATTTTTCTACCTCCCAGAATCATTCTCCCAGAATCCCAGGGATAAATTTATACTTGTACCAATCAAGACTTCGTCCCAGTCATCCCTGAGCTGGGTTATTGTGTTGTGTATAAAGAGGTGAATAAGATAGATCCCTGTTTTTGAAGAACATACATTCGAAGTTAAGAGAAAACAAAACAGTAAACATGCCTACACAGTAAGTTCAGGTTTCTATAGAGAGCACTGTTAGGTTCTATGGGATCCCCAAGAGGGATCCCCAACCCAGCCAGAGATGGGAGAGGTATTTCACTAAAGACTTCTCAGACGAGGTGAGTTTTGAGTTAACTGGGTGAGATAAGTTGTTTGTAGCCTAGGAAAGAGTTCAAGAAAGCAGCATATGGTAAGGCAGGGAGATATGGTAATGTCTGGAACATTTGGAAACTTCAATATGTTGGCATGATGAAGAGTGTAAATTGCAAGGGCAGCAGCACCATCAGACAAGATTCAGGCCATCTCCCTATGAAGCCCATAGTTTAGGTTAAGGAGTCTGGATTTTAAGAGTTCAGGACCACTAATCTTGCAGGCTAGAGGGAAGACTAAAGGCAGGAGAGTTTGGTATCTCAGCAGCCCTTCATTATTCTGCGACATCTCTGACATGTTGGATTCTTTTGTGACCCATTATTCTTTCCCTCTAAGAAAACCAGATGCAAACACAATCACTTGGTTAAAATAAGATTTAGAACACTTTTATCACAGAAGATGGTACTATCATAAAAGTCTTTGTCCCACAGGCAACATTTTCTATTAACAGTGGAAGATTTAACAGATGTCCATTATCTGAGAATGGGATTTGTTCTGATAATGGCCATACGATGAGTTCCAGACACAGTTTATAATCCAGAGTCTCCTTTATTCTTGGGCAGTGCACATATATCAAGGTTGACTTTTATGCGACACCTGGACATGCCACAACTTGTTGGGGGAGACATTTTTCTGAAAGTCTTGTATTTTTAATCTAGAATACAACTGAGCCACAATTCCTCATCCCACCCCATTTCCCAGTTTTGTCCATCAAGTCTTCACTGACATTCAAGGTCATTTGAGCTGACCTTCACAGAATTATAACGGCAGAAAAACAAAGGAAGTGAGCTCTCCACAGCGGCTGTCACTTAGTCTCCGCCTCTAACTCCACGCAACCCAAAATTCTTCCATTCCAGTGTGTCTGATGTATCTGGGAGACCTTCAATCCTGGGATGACTTGACCTGCCACGATGGTTGTGACGATGTCACGCATCTACCCTAGCTCTCTCCCTGGGCTCTCTGGGAGAGGCTGTCACAGCTTGCACTAGGATATCTGAGGCAAAAACTGTGAATGGGAGTTCATTGGTGCTTTCCTCATTCTCCTATTTTCTGTCTCTTTAGTCTGTGTCCCAGCTTCCTGAAGTCTTGTCAGCTTGGAGGCTACACATGTTTGACATAGCTTAAACTCAGGTAAACAAGCTGGCTGAGTCCTGTTCTCTGCTTACCCTCTCACCTCATATTCCACTTGCTCGGACCTCCTACGATTCTTACTTGGGTCTTATTTTTCCTGTATGGTCTCGTGCACCCTTCAGAAATCAAACATGGTCCTTCTGCTCTTTTTGGGTTGACTTCCAGCCTTCCTTCTTGTCCAAGGTTCAGATTTGACCTTGTGTTATGTGGTCTCTGACTGCCCTGATTGAATACCTAGGTGGTTCCCCTCAGTGCAGGCCCTTGAGTCTATGCCCCAACCCTGGCTTCTTTGGGAGGGTTCTGGTCCCAGGACAGCCCTTCTGAGCTCAGTGAAGAAAGGAGAATAATTCGTTCAG
>NW_006432447.1:2395952-2421597 GCF_000325575.1 Pteropus alecto | reverse complement strand
GAGAAATGAAGCCCTGTGTTTTTAAGGCTACTCCATTTTGATAGTCTTTTTTTTCAGCTTCTTTATATTGATCGATGAGAAAAAACAAAGGCATTATGAAAGAACGAACAAATGCAGCTTAAATGCTTACTGATGTCTAGCATAGTGTCAGGTGATATGTGGGAACAGTGAGATGAAGTCATGACACCTTTACCCTCGGAACTTAAGTCCAATAGGATGCACACCAATGAAATCTCATGGGAGGAGAGGGCTAGACCAGAGAGAGAAGACTTCCTGAAAGAGAAGAGGCTGAATGTGATCCTTGAATGTGATCATAATATCTCATTAGTGATTCTGTTGATTTGCTTAACAGTTATGTTGTGTTTTAAAGTTCTATTATGCATGGGAACAATAGCCCCACGGTTCACCTTTATTGCCTCTCAGCACACGATATAATGCAATTTCCATTTACTTTGTCTGATTCTCTCCATTCATCTTAGATGGGACAGACTTAGTTTAGGGAGAGGGGTAAAGTTTCTGAAGGGGAAAACTAAAGCTCAGAAGAGGCTAGACAGGAAAGATGTAGCATGCTGGTGATGAGGATGAAACAGAGCTTTATGATAGGAAGTTGGAGGTCCTTAAATACCAGGTTGGAAAGTGTGAACCTGACCCTGACAACAGTGGGGAGCAGTGAAGGTATGCCGGTCCACTAACCGAGTGTAAAAATCTAGAGCAACACGGCACTTCTCCTGGTGGTCCTGCAGATGGGATACAGCTTTGTCATTAGCTTTGTCTCCTTAGGCAACTTTTTGTCCCAGAGCCAGTCATTGTCTTTTGATTTTAAACGTGGACTGATGACTACGACCTCCTGACACTGTTGTAGTGATTGCTGTGGACAAATGCTGAGCACAGCATGGTGCCCAACAGATAGTCAGCCCTCCATAAACAGTTGGTCCCTGTGGCATGAGGTAGACTGTGTGCAGAATGGCTCAGGGTTAGGACGAGATAGACCCAGGGCTCTTTGATGCCAGATTGAAGAAAACACCTTGTTGACATGACCTGAACAGAAGTTCTTTAGCTTTAAATTAGTATAATCCATAAACAAAAGAAATCTACTCTCCGGCTGTACCCCTCAGACTGTTGGCTTCCAAGGAGCTATGCCAGTGAACAGGTTTTCATGTTTCACCCACTGGCTAGTGTCAGCTTCCAGCTTTCCTTGAGGGAAGGAATTCCTGGTAAATATCGGAGCCTGCCTGGGCGGCATGTGACAGAGAAACCAAGAGCATTTCATTATCAAAATCCATTTACAGTTTGAAGACATTTGGAAAATGTTTATGGTGACTTACTACACTTCTCTATGAAATCATTTTCTGAAATCACTCAGTAAATGAAAACATTTCTTCATTTTTTGATGTTGAAATGCAACAAGCATTCGCCTTCCATGACCCCAGGCCTTCTGTGGTTCCTCTGAGCCAAGCAGAAAGCCTCAAAAACAAACACAAAAGGAACAATATCCCATTAGGGATTCTGTCAGTTTGTTTAACAGTTCATTGTATTTTAAAGTTCTATTATGAATGGTAACAATAGCCCCCTTCACCTTTATTAAAGCCTCTCACCACACAATATAATGCAATTTCCATTTGCTTTGTCTGATTTCTCCATTCATTTTGGTATTCCCAGTCCTTAGTCAACTAGTGCCCAGCTCATAGTAGGTGCTCAGTAATTGTTTGTTGCCTAAACCAGGATGCAATTTTTCAAGCCAGGCTGTGCCTCAGAATCACCTATGGGATTTTTAGTGAGAGAATTTCCTCGGCTTCTCTCTTGCCCACTGGGTCAATGGCTCCCTGGAAGTCTGTCCATGGAGGCTGCTGTAGGAGAGATTCAGAATCTGTGTCATCAGTAAGGCTCCTGGCCTTGTTTGGAAATGTTTAGACCTGGGATGTGATATCAGCTCCCTGTTCCATTTGCTGAGGAATCTTCACAGCATCATCACATGGGAAATACTTTGGACAAGCTGGGTAATCGTGCCAAGAAGAAAGGGCATCTCGATAAGAGCATGAGGATGACACTGGAGCTGTTTTGCTCTGAGCCCTGGGAGTGGAGTAGTGAACAGTTCATGGCAAGAAGTTGGTGTTCACTTAGCATGTACTCAATATTTACAAATGTTATTCCTTTGCTCCTGGCAGGAGTCTTAGAGGGAGGTGATATTGTTTTTCTCATGGGAAAAAAAAGTCTCCCAGAGGTTGCGGGTCTCACCTTGAGAGCTGGGAGGCAGAGCAAGTGCTCCACTGAGGATGTTAGCAGGCACTGCAGTGCGCTCCAGACTGGCAGAGTTGGGACACTGAGATGAAGTCACTTTGCAGAGAGCAGTGGGCTGAGAGTCATAGTGCCCAATGTCCAGTTCCCACCACTGTGGCCTCAAACAAATACAACATGAAGGGGTTGTGCTAACAGTGAAAACTCTGATCGCTGTGAGTTCTCTCTGTGCTCACTGCCCTCAGGCATAAAGAGAAGGGACGAAGCACAGGAGACCCTCTACTGTTTGCGTGTGAGAGAGAGAGGGAGGGAGAGGGGAGAGAGAGAGGAAGAGAGAGAGATTGAGAAAAGGCCACAGGCCCATCTTCTGCCAGCGTCCCTCAAACAGCACAGCCCAGGCTTCCTCAAGTGGAGGCAGGGACGTTGCCCCCTATAGTCTCTCCCTAAACTATTATTGCAGATATTATTCCTTAAGGCTAAGTAAAAAGCCAAAGTCTACTTCAAACAAGTAAATGATAGTTGAAGTAGTAAATAATGGCGCCAAGCCATCCAGCCAGGAGGTGGCCCAACTATATTCACACTCATCTTGGCCTTCCTATTTCCCCTTCTTAGTCTCTTCTTTTTAGCCTGTCCTCGCACTGGCCCCTGGCCCCCTTCCCTCCTTCTTTCCCTTCATACTTAAATGGTGGTGTCCAGGTTCCCTTGGATCCCCTGTGGGTCCTGTACATTTACGTTATTGGGTCTTGAGTTTCAGTGATACAATCATGAAGCCATGGTGATCTTCCACTCTGACTTTCCCTCAACAAGCAGTGTGCAAGATGCTTCTGAATGTCACGGGGTGAACATGGTTGATTTATAGTTCTGTATTTATTTCATCGTATATTAAAATATACATGATTAGCATGTCAAAGCTATTGTTTCTCAAATACAAGTAATAATATCGTAAGACAAGGATAACACGATAGAGTGAGTTTATTCAAGGTCAAGTAAATAATAAGAACAAGGAGTGAATAAAACCACAGAGTGTCCAGTTATGGCCAGAACCAGAGAAGGGGACATAGGAGTGACTGGACTGTCAGAAACACTGCCCTGGAGGGACCTACAGTAAAGGATCTCATGCCGGAGAGGAGGCAGGTTCTTCTGATACCAGCCCAGCTATTCCACAGAGGTTCAAATTCTTCTCATTAACAGAGCTTTGACTCTATCACTAATGTTCTTATAAGAGAGACACTAGCTCCCAACCCCCAACACCAAGGTAAAGCAGAAGCACATGCTGCATGAAGTTGGTGGTCAGGCCTTCTTGGCCAGAGCAGCTTTCTAATCCAGTGGAGCGGGGAGTGGAGGAACCCTGTCTGAGGTCACAGACTCAGGAAGAGACAGAGCCAGGCACCAAACCGACTTCTGTCTGACTTTAGAGCCTGTGCCCTTCTTCTTACTTTCCTAGAGGAGCTGTAAAGTCTCTTCAAACCTATAGAATCTATGACTCGAATTAAGTATATTTTAATTTCTCTCCATGCCCTTTGAAAAATAAAATTGACCTTATATTTTCCTGGGGCTGGCAGATTCCTTTAACTTTCACAGGCATTTTAATTAGCATCAGTTCCATGTATTCAAGGAAATGAATTTTTATTTCATATAGTACAGGAGCCTCTGTAGGGAAGAAAGGAAAAACATATTAGCAAATGAAATGTTCAACGCTCAGAACTCTTTCTAATTTAAAAATGCAACATCATAAGTGCCTAAATTAAGCGGCTAGCATGCTGTGCAATATTAATATTATATCCTTCAATCTGTAGCAGCAATGGCAGACAAATATTGGAAAAAAGCAGACAGTTCCCCACCTCCAGCCAATATCTGTGCCCCCAAGTTACACTGTCAGGAACTCTCTTTGAATATGGAAATTGTCAATTTTATGAGGTCTCTTGAACACACTGTCTTCTCCTTGTGGCAGGCTTCATTTGTTGCAAACTAACTTTGCATGAATGATGTTCTAATACATTCACAATCCTAGCTAGGACTTCAGAGTCATTGCCAGAAACAGTGGGACTGCCAATGCCCTTTTAGGTCTCGAAGTGACTTAAATTAAGACCGTGACTGATTATAGAACCTTAAGCAGACTTTAGTGACCTCACATGGGAGGTCGATATGCCTCCATATCATTGGAGGTAGGTGATTTCCTCAACCCTTTGAGAGACTTTCATCACCAAGATTTTATGAGCTAAATTTCTCAATCCCTTTCTGATTAGTTCTGTCCCCTTCCCAATACCATGCAATCACTGCTCATATATTAAGAATATCTGGGGTTAGGAGCAATAATGGTGTAGAGACTATTAATAGAGTGATAGAATAAATTACTTTGCAACATTTACTTTTGTTCAAAAAGTTCTCCATGAATTACTACCATGTGGGGGAGATCATCTCTGAAACTGTCTTATCAGATGGCCATATCCCTTAATTTAGTCCTCCAGGTTGTTTGACCGTATTCCTTGATGCCCTCAAGCCAAAACATCAAAAATTTAAAAAATTAGTTAGATCTTACATATTTCTTGCTAACCAGGACATTGTGTGTGGATATTTAGCACAGGAAGCCCAGTGCCACTAGAGGAAAACTAGCAGAACCAGTGGGCTGTTTCCAAGCATTCCACTCCTGATAACATCAGCTAATGGAGGGCAAGTAACATGCATTTCCTGCCTTATGTAATAATTAGCATCAGGCCTTGGCGTGATTATTAATATTATTCCACTTAAACTACAAACACCTTCAATTCTCATAAAGCGTATGGAGACTTTGCCTGGTGTCTCGATTATGAGTATCAGTCACACGACACTAAAATATCGGCACAGTATGGTAGAGGAAGAGTGAGTGGCTGGGAGAGAACACCTGGGGTTTTGGGACCATGTCAGTGACCAGCGACAAACATCTGTGTCTCTTCAGTGCTATGTGTTTTCCAAGGATAGTGACAACCACTCCAAACCCTGTAAATTAGCTTTAGGACTTGAAAGTAATTGAGCTACAAGCTGGCGCCCACACTACTGGTGAGTGGGTGGCTGTTTATTTGTCTGTGACGGGCTCTTGTTTCTAATGGTCACGCAGTCGCATCAAGCTGCTCTCCTAGGAGATAAAGCACAATGAGTAGATGAGGAAATTTAAGGACACTAGATGACAGTTTAGTCAGCTTCTTGAAAAAACAAAAGTGCCTTTCCCAGAGAACAGATTTTAAGGGAAAGTAATTCGATTTTACCAAATGACTTCAAAGTTCAGTTTCAGAGTTCTCAGAGTGCATCACATTTTCTTTTGCCTTCCTGCTCCTGAAATCTCATTTTCCCTCTGATGTCCAGTGGTTTCATGCTGTCTGGCTCCCCAAACAGCTCAGGGCATAACTAATTCTGCTTCTAACTCTGCCCCTTTCCCTCCCAAGCCAGTGTTGTCTAAGGAAAATCATGTCCGCTTAGAAGTTTCCCAGCTTTCCCAGTGGAAGGTTTCTAATAATTCAGTTGACATAAATGGCTTATAATATGTTACTTCTCTCAAGAGCATTTGTGATATGCTAGAGGATTAATGTCACAGCTGGAAGGAATGAAGCCCTGGTGGCAGACTGTGGCACGGGTGGTAGGGTACTGGGAGAGAGTCTTGGGCAGGAATACTTTCCAGGAATTCTGCTCATTTGTTGAATGGCTGGCTCCCATTTCCATGGCTTCTTCTTGTGATGGCTGGATGTGGGGAAGTCTTCTAGGTTATTACCCAGGACTGTATCTGTGAGGTTCATTAGCTGGCCATGTGTTTCGGTGAAAATGGAGAGTCATAAAAACCTCCTTTGAAAATACTCAGAGCTAGATGTGGCTCATGTTGGAAGCTGGGCAGTGGTCCTGGGCACTCGATTCAGAGTGTAAGACAGGGGTCTGCTGCAGTCTATTCCGATGTGCCGTGGGAAAACAAGAGAAAGGACAGTTCTCATCCTCTTGGACTTGGTGTTCTGTTTGGAGAGACATGAAGTGAGAGAGGCAGTGGTAGGGAGAGCTGATGTCTGTATGCAGCAGACTGGGGCTCTAGCCCTTGCTTGGCCATTAACCTAAATAGACTAGTTCCTGGTTAAACTTGGGGAGCTCAGCTTCTTTCTCTGAGCTTTGGTTTCTTTATCTATAAGGTAGGGAGTTGGACCAACTGAGCTCTTAGACTCCTCCCAGCACCAATATTGGGTATAATATTATGGGAATATCACTTCAAATAAGTGGATGTTTTTGAGTTCCTATAATGTGCCATGGACTTTACATATTTTTTTAATTACCTTTACTTTTTCCATAAATAAGCCAAGCTGCTGAGGGTTTGAGTGACTTATCCAAGTTTACAAAGTGGAAGCCCTGGGGCTGGCACTTAGGTTTGCCTGTCTCTAAGCCCAGCAGGCCTTTCCTCCACCCTACGTTCGAACTAGAGAGATAATACAAACCATCTATTTTGAATTTTCTGCTTCTTTGCTTAGTGGCTTCTTTGCCTAGCCTCACTTAGGGATTATTGTTTCTCTTGGGATAACCATTATCATCATAATAATCAAAACAGCTAATATTCTTCAGTGTTTATTATGTAATCTTGAGCACGTTACAATCAAGTTGAGGAGATAAGGCATACTAATATGAAACATTTAGGTAAAAACCACATCAATTATTCAAATAGATACCAAGTTGCATATTAAGTAGATACAAAGTTGCATACTAAACCCTGTTGCTTAGAGTCCATTTGCTTTCAAATTCTAGAAAAGAAATAGATGGAGTGGGCCAGAGAGTTCACATGCCCTCTTTTCAACCATGCTTAGTTCCAGTGCACTTAGAGGGCTGAAAGGCACTGGTATTAAAGTTTACAGATGGGATCCATTGAATAATTTGTGTAATTGTACATTTTTATTGTCACAGGTGTTGAGAGTTTTCAGGAAGTGATTTAAGATCAGGAGATAAAGAATGTAATTATTTCCCCAAAATGCAAATGGACAGCTTTGATTACATTGGATGTGAGTCATCTTATTTTTGTTCTCCATCTAAGAGACAATGAAATTTTATTTCCTGCTATTCCTCTCAGAGAAATGAATTTCCTAAATGTGTAGCACAATGCAGTGATTTATGACATTGGGCCAAGTATTCCTGAAAACAGCATTGGGAAGATGACGTGAGCTTAATAAATTTGTCTATTTAGCTTAAAAGCCAGTAATGGTGACAGAGTGGAGTGAAGAAGCAGAGACCAATGAGAAACTTTATTTTGTGCAAGTGTAAGAGCCAGTAGGAGGTTTTAACAACTTCACAAAGAAGAAACAAAACAAAAAAACTCCACAAGGCAAACCACATTAAGATTTGCAGCTTGAAGGATACTACTTCTGCAAACCACTGTTGTTTTTAAAACTGCACCGAGCCTTCCACAATTCAAGTTGATATTTGTACCAACTTCTGCAAAGATGGTACAATCTGCAAAGTTAGAATAAGCCTTTTCTACACCATTAAATTTTAACATTTCACATTTCCAAGTATTTGGCTACTAACACAGCATTACTTTTAATGAGAAATCTCAAAGCTGATTTCTCACCAGCTGTCACTGTTGAAGTGCTTGATGCTAAATCCTTCAGCAAGACTGAGGGAGAGAGAGAAGAGCTATAAAGTGACATTAATGACATAATCAAAATATATTTGTTTGAAAATGTATAGACACCGCCTATTTACTATTTTGAAGGCAGTAATTTTTTTTTTTTTTTCTGGAGATTTTATTCATTCCCCTGGCTTTGGAGGCAATTCTTAAATATTTAAGAACATGTAATCCTCCTTGATTGTAGTTCACTGTCTTAGAACAGACATGAAGTCCCTTGTCCTCCTCCCATCTGGCTTCCAAACATTTTATTCCATGGCCCCGAATTGCTGAGCTATAGACTCTGTGTTCCTAGAAGTGTTGTTGTTGTTCTTATAATTTATATCATGTGAAAGCATTAGGAGTTTGGATGTTAGCCCAGGAGCAATGAGGAGGGAAAAAATTCACTGATCTGCCATGTCAAAAACAAAAGAGCAAAACACTTTTCAGGCCAGATAATAAATTCAGGACTAAATCATATATTCAAGACATAATTAAAGGTAAGATCAAACATGGATACCTGAACCGGTAGAAATCACATGTTGGGACAGAGAGCAGAGTGAGGGATGTGTCAAACGCCACAACCTAGAGAAAGACACAAAAATCTGCTGATCCCCACATGGCCCAGACAATCTTATCCACTAGCAACTTTCTCTCCTGGGGCAGATTTTAATGAACAAAAGGTGAAAGAGTGGCTGCCAGCCTTTAAAAAGCTTTCCTGGAAACCTCACTATATTAGTTCCCTAGGGCTGCTGTAACAAATTACTATGAATTTGATGGCTTAAAACAACAGAAATTTGTTCTCTCACAGACTGGAGGCTAGAAGTCTGAAATCAAAGTGTGAGTAGGGCTGAGGTTCCTTTGAAGGTTCTAGAGGACAATTCTTTCTCCTTGCTTTCAGCTTATGGTGGCTCCAGGCATTCCTTGGCTGTGGATGCAGTACCCTAATCTCTGACTCCATCTTTATCTGGCCTTCTCCTCTTCTCCCTCTGTCTCTCCTAAGTGTGTCTCTTATAAGGACAATTGCCTTTGGTATTAGGGCCCACTTGCATAATACAGGATGGTCTCATCTCTAGATCTTTAACTTGATTACATCCACAAGCACTCTTGTTTCAGGTAAGGTCACATTCATAGGGTCCTGGATGAGGGCTACTATTCAACCCACTGCACCCACCAAACTGCTACTTCCGCCTTATTGGCGGAAACTGGGTCTCACAGCCATTCCTATCCAGTTTTTAGCTGTGTATATTTCTGCCACAAATCCCTCTCAGTGTCATGCCGCAGGTTCAATTAGAGCTGGCAGAGCAGTTTAAGTCTATTTATCAACTTAAGAAAATGGCTGTCTCAAGTTAAGGGGAGAGATGAACACAGGAGCCAAAGGTAAATTTAAGAGACCGGGTCAGTTTCTGCTGGTCAGGCTCTGGGTCATCCTGTAAGATATTCCTGAGGCAGTAGCATGCTACTCCTTTGAGAACTGATAATCGGGTCCTGCAGAGACCTAAGGGCTGGCAATTCACATGCCTTTTCTTCTCATCCCCCATCCTGGGAGGTTACGCAAAGTGTTTTCCTTCCTGTTTTTCATACTTGCATACACACACCGAGTAACTTTAAAATCCCACATCATCATCTTTTTTTTTTTTTTTTTCGTTCACCATGCAACTTTTGCGAATTCTTGTTTCGGAAAGTCTTAGCCTTCTTTATTTACTCTTATCCTTTGCTGTGAACTCATTTCCCTTCTTGACTTGACATAGGGCCTTTTTCTATTATTTCTCGCCTCCCCTCACACAATGTGGAGGTGGCTCCCTGCCCAAGCCCCATGACTATCTGTAGACTGTACCAAGGTATTAAAATTACCATCTGTGACCCTAAAGCAGTATACCTCATCCTCTGCTTATTAACTCAGACAGTGATCGAGGTGGACATCTTGTTCTTAAGCAAAAGAAAATGATTTAAAATGTTGCCTTCAATATTCCTTTTTAAACTCTAAAGATAGAAAGGAAGGACTGGAAACTTTTAAATTCTCTTTAAAACATGACTTTGTGATAGGAAAATATAAGTTTGCAGTCAATAAAGGCTTTACTTTTTTTTTTTCTTAAATATATTTCTGATTATGCAGCCTCCTACATGGCCCAATATACTGCTGAGGGTCTAGGCTGAGTGTCAGGACAGATGCACAGTCCTGTTTGTGGGTGGGGGATAATTTTATGCACATGCACATCAGAGGTGGCCTGTGAGGCGCATTCTGACAAGATATTAGAGGCATCATTGGCCACCAGGTTGCCGTAGAGAGTTTCCAGACTACCACAAACCTGGAATTGATCCTTCTGATGGCATCAGTGCCCATGTGTGATTACAATTACCCCTCTACTCTGATCTCGTACTCCTGATTCTCCTAAAGAGGATGCTGTGACAGCCTTTACTGGTTGCCTTTGCGATGCCCCTTGTGGTCAGGTTGTATCAGTGTAGGCCTTCGTGCCTGGCAAAGGGAAAGGCAAACTTGTAGAGAAAGGACAGCAAATGTGCTGGGGTTTAAAACCTGGGTTTCACTCTTGATGTTGGGGACTATCAGTCACATGTCCTGTAACCACTCTTATCAGCTTTTCATTCATTTACAGATGAAAAACTAGCTAATATCTACTTTATTATTTGGATTTTTGTAAGAATCAAATGAGGCAGTGTTCCTGGTACATAGTAAGCACATACTAGGTAAGTGTGAGTTTCTGTCTTCTGCCCTCCCCAATGGACTGTAGTGTTTCATGCTGGCCACAGACCGACCTTAGTGGTCATTCATTCAACAGTCATCAAACAGTAGTAGTGACATTAACATTAACACTGTCATCACTGCATTTGCTAAGCTACTCTAGTGTGCCAGTGTATGTGTGCCCTCCCTTAGCTGATCACTCAGGGATTTAGGCTGGCTCTGTCTTATAGCTGTGCCATCTGGAACATGTGGCCAAGGAAAGGGGCAGATGACAGAAAGGCACAACTTTTTTTTTAATTGTGTTGGCCCGGAAGTGACACTACTCAGTTCTTCTCATAGTCCATTGGCCAGAACAGGTTAATGCAGCTCCGAACCAATTGTAGAGGATGCAGGGACATGTAGAAGAGCATATGGATATTTGATGAGCACGAGCCATCTTTGCCACACTCTGGGTCTATAATATTTTTCATATCTGGTGTCCACAGCTCCCTGGTATCTTCCCTGAGGAATTCCTAGTTTAAATGCTTGATAAAAGAGGCTATATTTTTAGGTCTTCATTTTAAACCAGACCACGTGTTATACAGAGGTTGCTGGCTAACCACTAGGCTTTCTATAAATAGCAGTCCACCCTTGGGACAATCATTTGTGACTAGGAGGCACTTAGTCACATGGTCTGTTGCCTCCTTGGCAGGGTCTGTGCTAGAAACGTGTTCTCTAAGAAGGAGATGTGGATGGAGCTGGAATTTCCAAACAGGAGTTATACCAGAGAGTTTGGCCTGATATCCCAGGAACCGTCTAGGACCAATAGTCCATGTTTTGGGTTGGCAAGAAACCTAGTGTGCTCAGGAATCATTTCAGCCAACCTAAAGCTTCCATGATTATTACTTGTCTACAGGTCTTCATTTTGAGCCAGAGCACACATGTCATACAGAGGTCTATGTAGTAACTGAGCAGCCTACTTCAGGACTTTGGAAAGCAGGGCGGGGGGTGGATAGAGAGACATATTGCAGAGAATCTTGCCACTGATTCTAAGCAGGAACTTTAAAAATCTTAATGTGGGTTGCCTAGCAAGATTTCCCGTAAGGAGGAGGTGATTTCCTTGTACAGATGACTGTTTTCCTGTGACCCAGGTGGCTCCTTTGTTAGTTCATGTTCTTAATGATACTGATTTGAAGAGCTGGAGAGCAGAAACCTCAGCTCCACCCAGGTGGCGATGGAAATGTCTTACAAAGAGAACTCTGGTATTCAGAATGGCACACGCGATAAACCAAGCATTGATAGGTGGAATAGTTACAGAATGACCAATAGTCGATAGAGGATTGGAGTCAAATTGGGGCCCAAAACTTTAGAGTGTGTTAATTGACTCAATTTCTGTGGCTCTCAGTTTCCTCATCTGCCAAATAGGGACATTAATATCTATTTTGGTTGTTGCTGGAAGAAAATAGCTGGTCAATGGAAAGCAGCAGGTGGCATTATTCTCTAATAGTCCTTTGAAGGCAGATCTCTTCTGTGTCTGACCATGTTCACAGTGCCTAAGTATCAGTTACAGCTTAGTCTGTGGGGTTGTAGCAGCCAAGTGGAATACCTGGATTTATCTCTTGTTGACACCATGCCACTCTGCACTTTTAGAAGTTCAGGGATTGCTAACTTCTGCATCACCTTCACATAGCCTTCTGTACTCCCTGGCACAAAATCGAATGATGATGCGCAACTGGCCTACTGTGAGTGTAGAAGAGGCAGCTACACCCTCTACAGTGCGCTTTCAGAGGAGACAGGAAGCTTCTGTCCACAATTTTCTCTTAACCTTCACACCTATCATAGTGCTTCAGTTTCCATCATCACAGCCTCTTTGTGGCATCATTTAGAGATTCGTCATTCACCTCTCCATCAGCAGCATGGATAAATGAGTTACACATTCATGTATTTTCCAGGGTCCTTTTTAAGAAAGTGTTTTAGCTGTGATCTAAGAATCCTAGTCACAACATATCCAATTAAATCTAAACTGGAGTGTGTGCTTAGCCATGTCTAGATTGTCAAAAATAAAATACAAGTAACTTCCCAGGGGGAGATATATAATTTCCCCTTGTATTCCCCGGCCTTATTGAAGTCCTAGAGAATCACACCCAATGTGACATGCATTTGTAGAGCACCTACTGTGCACTCAGTCCCAATTGGGTTCTCAAGGAGTTTTTGAACTAGTTAGGGAGAGAATATAAACACATGAAAAAAGGACTCACAATACCAGGGTCATACAACAATAGAGAACAATGCCTGTCAGTAATTGAAAAATGGTGGTATTCTGATCTTCAGAGAACTGGGGCATGATTGATAGAGCAGGTAGAGGGAACTGTGAAAGCTGATTAGAACTTTATCTTCACCTTGTTCTTATCAGGGAACAAGGAGATACTTGTTCACATTAAAGGCTGATAAAGTTAGCTAAATGGAAGAAACTGTACAGCTTTAATCAGAATGTTGCCAACTCATACAATTCACTATCATGCGGTTAGTAAGGATATCTCTCCCCGCCCCGCCCCGCCCCACCCCCTGCTGACTGCAGTGGTAATAAGGGTCGAATGCTACTCTTCAAAGGGTGACCTGGATTCTTCCAAAGACAGACCCTCCCTCCTGTCCTCTTCCTCACAGCAGCAGGCTAGGGGCAGCAGAGAGAGAGAGAGAGAAACTCTCTGAGGTATGCCACCCACACAGGGAAGATCATTGTTCTTCTCCAAGCAGGAGCTGTCAGCAGCAGAAGTTTCTATTTTGTTCCCAGCACAAATATCAGAAAAGACCCAGGGTTCTTTCTTTATGGCCAACTAAGCAATGCCCAGCTGAGAGGAGCTCCGCTTTCTTGTTTTTCACCCCCAAGCCCACTGACCTAACTGTACGGTGGAGTTCTTTGGCCTGACATGTGACAAATGTGAAAAATGTAACAGTTGTAGCATATACCAAATACCCATTCATTTACCTCCGAAAGAGCAGCCCTTCATTAGGAAAAATGCAAAGCTGAGTTGGCTGAAAAGAGAAACTGTTGCTGAAACAGAAAACAAAAGTCAAAACCTGAATGTCTGGTGATATCATAGAAGAAATCTTATTCCACACCAAGTTGTCAAGAGTGGCTTAGAAAGATGTGTTTTATTCAAGTCTTGAGACATTTCTAAGTTTAGTTAAGCAGCAACTAACAGTAGTTAAGAATTAGTGAGATAAGTACCAAGTTTATACAGGGGTTTATTTCTTTAAATTCCTCCTCTAGATAGATATATCATCTTTAAATACTCTGTACGCTTTTGACTTTAGCGGTTTTGCTAGTTATTGACAAAGTGAATTCATGTGCTTGTTAATAACTATGCTTATGACAGACAATTACGTGTACAAAGTCCTGGCTAGACTTTAGGCTTTTATCAAAGCTCATGCCCAAAGTACAAACATCATTTCTGGAATGAAGGCATTATATTCTAAGACAGCCCCAAGCTCTCAATCCAAATATTTGAAGAGCCAGCACATGACACACATCCTGGTAGTTTTAGTAATTGGATGATAACCTCTGTTCCTTACCTCCTAGCCCTCTGGTCCCCCATGGACATTCCCCCCGGCCACTCAGCTTTGTACCCTCTTTCCTCTTCAGAGTGTAGTGAAAACACTGACTGCCAGCAACTATACCAGGCAGATTTCTTGGAGTCATTCACCAGACAGACATTTATGGAGCATCTACTCTGTGCCAGGCTCCTTCCATGAGGTAGGCCTGTGGCCCAGCAATGTGAGGCAGTGTGGGGTGCTGTTTCAGCAGAGCCCTGGGCACCCCAGCCTCCAGTTTGCCTGAGACTGTGAGGGATAGCAGGTCTCATAGCCACTTGGCATGGCACCTCTTGTGTCCTAGGACAGGGACCTGCTTTTCCCCTTTTCCCTGGACTCTATACCACTCCTGAGAGAGGGCCGCTGTAGTTTGGTTTGCTGCCATGCAGCACGTGGATCCTCCTTTGAACTGAAGTCATGCGCAGTGACCTAAGAGGTGACAGGGCCCGAGTCTAGTTTCCTTCAGTGCAAAATTATTCACTGCTGTCTCTGGGGGCGGAGGTGGCAGGCCTGGTTTTGCCCTCAAAACACCTGCAGAACACACTAACTTCTAAGGGTAGTCTGGGTAGGGTCCTTTCCTTTTTGAACAGCCATGTATAGGGCAGGCATTTGAGACTGCCTTATAGTATCAGATCTGGTCTTTTAAGCCCCTATCCTACTTTCTTTTACACACAGTCAACTCTGAGCAACACACCTTCTAAATAGATAGATTCTCTGTGTAATAGGTGACTGTGCCCATTTCTGCTCTGGAGAGAGATCTTCCAGGTGAACCACTTCATCCTTATTATGTGTTTTTCCCCTAGGAAACCTCCTTAGAACCTACTAGACTACTCCCAGGAAAGGGCAGAGTTGATCAAAAAGAGCTTTCATCCCACTGGCAAAGTGAGCCCAGCATTACATCTGGACCCTGCAGATCAGATGTCCACTGCCTCTCTCCCCAGAGGGCAGTCTCTTTGACACATGGACCATAGCAGGAGTTCTACCCCCAGTTCTCCCAGCATCTCATGTCCCTCCCCAGCCCCTTGGGGTAGTACTACTCACAGCATCACATGACAGTTTTTGCCTGGAATTCTAGGCAGTGGTCCTTTCTCCAAGACAAAGTACCTCTTCAGGAAGGCCCTCAAAGAGATGAGAGGGTCACTTAGGTCTCCCAAACCACCATACCACTTTGGACAGTGTGCAAGGCTCTCATTCTTTACACATGATTCATATAGGAGAAAGACCATTTTCAGAATGCGTCTTCATAGAAAGCAAGATGGAACAATTTCATGGCAGATTTTTAGACTACTATCATGAAAAATTGAATTAGAAATTGTAAAAGCATGTTAATTTGATCTTACATTTCATAAAATTGCTGTTATACTGCACCTATGTGCTACTTATCCTAAGTATGAGTGTTGAGTATTTTCCCCAACATTGTTGTTAAGCAGCAGAGGAGACATTTGAGTGGGAACTCACTTCACGAATGAACATTGAATTAATGACCTCACCATTGGGACATTGATGATAAAGATTCTCTTTAAGAGGACTATTAATTTATATGAATTCTTTTGCTGAGTTCTAGGACAGATGGAAAAAGGCAGATACAGAGTAGAGGTCCCTCAAAGCCAGAATTGCTGCAGCACCCGGAGAAAATTTCCACTACGATATGGTCCTTGGTGACGGCATCCATTGGAGAGCCCCCATGTCCTGTCCTGGCTCCCCAAGTGTAGCCTGTCTTTCGGGCTCTTCCTATCTCCACCCACTTCTCACATTCTTCTCCATCCCATTTCTCTCTTGGATCTGCCTCTTCCTCTAGTTCTTCCACCCCTAGCTCTTCCCAAGTCACCCTTGTCCCTATAGAAACAGCTCCCAATGTCCCTGTTGCTCTTTCATATCCAAGAACAGCTGCAGGGAAGAGTCTGGCTGGGTGGGTTTTCAGGGGAGGGGTTCCCTGCCATTTCACCCCCAGTGTGAGTGCAGACTCACCTGGTCCTTTAAGCAAAGACTGTTGGACCAGACATCTACATGTTCATCTCTCAAGGATGACAGTAATATTCCGAAGACACCTGTATCTAAACCTGCCTGCACAAGCAAATCTCCTTGCTTGTGTCATGAGCCAGTGGCTATCCCTTCAGGTGACATCAGTTAAGTCCATGGGCAGAGCAGGGTTTGGTTCCTTACCTCTCCACATAGAAAATGAACCTAAGGAAAGGTGCAGGAGGCACAGTACTCTAAGACCGCTCCCCTCGTTACCATAAAAGGAAGGGATTCATCATTATATTTGGGATATATGAAACTTTTTCTTTCCCCTCAGCCTTTTAATCTCACAAGACTGTGGGGACATAGGTGTCCATCTCTCTATTTGAAAGCTAAGAAAATAGAAGTTTAAAAAAGTTACTGGATTGTCCTGAGGCAACATAGCCAGCCAGTAGCAATACAGAACCTTGAACTGAACCAAGTCTATTGTTCTCCCGTGGCACTGTGCTGACTGTACAGGGCTGATAAGGGACCCCCTCAGGCAAATGTTCCAGGCGTTAGGTTCCTCTCCAGCTTGCAAAAATATAGAAATTAATTTTTCAGACAGGATCTTCTGAAATTTTAATACCAACTCTTCGAGTAATTATGTAAATGCAGGTAGAACAACCGTATCAGGAAGTCCAGGGGCTGACACTGGGCATTTCAGAGCTTTGGTCATAACTTGCATGGGGAAATTGGCATGTGTTTGACACAAAAATATGCTTACTTTTTAAAGTATTCAACCTCAATACTTAATACTGTATTATGTGCAACTATTTAGAAATAGGTCTCCATCATACTTACCCAAGCCATAAGGAAAAGACTCTCTAGGGATTCCTGGAGCCAATAGAAACTGTGCAGCCTGCCACAGTGGCAGCGGGGCATGGCCCCCCCTCCCTGCCTCTCTCTAGCCTCCCTTTTCCAGGTACTTCTCATTCCTGTCAACCCAAAGCTGTCCCTGCAGCAAGGAGTCCTAGCTCTTCTTTCAAAGAGGATGCTTCTGAATACACTCACTATGTTCCCTCTTTGGACATATTCACCTTCAGAGATGAACCCAAAGAGGAAAACCCTTCAACCAAAGGGAAAGAAAGGGTGAGTATCTATTGCACCCCTGCTAAGCTCTGGGTACTAGAAGAGCTCCATTTATACCAGAAGAGCTGTCATCCTGGGCATAGCTTTAAAGGCCGGGTATCATGATCCTATGTTAAAAGTGGAGAAAGCGTGCCTCAAGCTAGGCAGCTATGAAGTGGTAGAGCTCAGAGACCAGGAGAGGTGGATCTCAAAGGGAGAATCCCAGGTGCTGTGGTTCATGGCTAAGGGAGTTAGTTCTAGGCATGTGGGTCTCTCATGGATCTTAGAATATTACATATGGAAATAACTCTCTTCTCTCCCTTGTCTATATGTAACAGAAAAAGACCCAAGCACCATTGCCCCTTCTATAGTCTGAGGCTGCTGGCCTCAGGATGCTTTTCCCAGGTGTTACCATAGAGAATCACTCTCCTGGCAGGGCCAGGGACCTCAGCACAGACACTTACGGTGTCTCTGACTGCTCCCTGGAAAAGTCTGAGACCCATACTTTAGGGATACCTTAGCTGGACCTGTGCCCTGAAGAGCCTTGATTTGCTCTAACTGGGAGAAGTGTTGTTGTATGACTGGGAGGATTATTGGCTCAAGTGCCTGTAGAAGTGGGTGGAGAGTATCCATCCTGTTGGCTCTGAAGGCCGGCAATGGATGTGTTGGGGACATGAACCTTTTATGAAAAGGCTGGTTCTTGGTTTTTTCAAGGCTAATTGACTTTAGGGAAGTCTCTGTGGTATCTGCTCTGTTAAAGTGCTGGACCCTGTGCAGCTCTTCAGAAGGTCTTAGAGAATTCTGAGGGAACTGAGCACGTCCCCAGGGTTGGTAGAGAAGCCCACTGTCTCCAGCAGAATTTTAAGGTGGCACAGAGATGGTACCAATGGATCAGCCTAGAGCAAAAATGTCAGTGAGGACTTGGGTTTTGTGTGACCTAGTCAGGAGCCCATGCTCCAGTTTGGCTTTGCAGTCAACACTCAAGTGACCTAGGGAAGTCATACTTCTCTCCGGGGGCATAATTGAAAGGAATTTGTTAAAACTCTCCAGGTTTCCTCCCAATTCAACCATGATCACGGTCATCCCTCCCACTCTGTTGTCATGCTTCCCCTCATCGGCCTTCCCACAACCATGATTCTCAGACTTGCGTATGCCAATTTTATACCAGGTTTTGCTACAATATATATATTTTTTATTTTAACAGGGTGGCAATTTCAAGTCACAGTCACCACTCATCTTAAAAGCTTCATATACTAGAATAATTTCACCTTCATATTCAGGTTTTACCTTGAAGTTTTTAATCCTTTTATTTTGAGGAATGTGCTACTTAGGTGGGTCTGTGCTTCCTTAGGCTTTTTAATCAGGGTAAATGTCTCGAATTCCAAATAGACATTAAAATGACCAATATATTCCTTACAGAACTGCCCACTCCAAGACTTTTAATAAGGAAATTCAAAAGACTAGGGAATGGGTTGCTTTGGAAGAGAAACCTCAGAGCATATTTGCACAGTAATATTTTGGCAATGAACAAAGAGAGAATGTAAACATTAAATATCATGGGCATCATGTTTTTGAATTAAGAAATTAATTTTTATACTTCTGTAGAGAGGATAGAACTTTGATTCTAAGGTCAAGACTTTTCACTTTGCTATTCCTTCAAATTATTGTATTATATATTATTAGAGAAAAATAAAAAATCTAACTATGAATGTTCTAAAATAATTCCCTTGGAAGCTCAATGTGTTGCTGCAAATGCTGGATTCATTATTATCATTATTTCTGTTGTAGCTATAGGAAAGCTGAGATTCCTCAAGGTTCATTGACCTCACAGTCATGCAGACTAAGGGCACTGCTTTCTAACTCAGTGCTTGTTTCTCTCTGCTGCCTCAATGTCTGGAGTGACTCAGAGCTGCCTGCCTGGGGGCCCTGCCTTCCAGCCAGATAGTAAATCTCTGGAGAGCTGGATGATAGCTTCTCCTCCTGCTCCCCACATGGCTTCCAGGCTGGAATGGGACTTGACAATTGTCTCCCAGGAAAGAAAAGCAGGCAAGTTGGACAGTGTCATTGTCCAGTGGGGTCTTGAGATCCTCAACCCCTTACTCTTGTTCTCAGGGGAAGAAGCTGCACATTCAAGACTTAGTGTGTATCACTCCATGCTTCGCATCTCACGGGTTTTATTCTTGAGGTCAGTAGGCCAAGGAGCGACAATGATTCCATTGGATAGTCTGAAATAATCCTGTGCCCAGGGATGTTATCTCTCTTTTTATACTTTTTATTTTCTCGCCGTCTCTACAGACACAGCCTCTGTCTAGGTCTATGTGTCTATTCTTGCTCCGCTCTTTCCATCTGAGATTGTGTTTTATTGCTCATCTCCTCCAGCCAGATGCTCCAGTCTATGACAAAGAGTTCATGGGTGTGGCCTCAGAAAGACCCTGTCTTTGTTAGCCAAGCCAGAGAGGTGATCTCTCCAGCAGAAATGTGAGCCAGCAGGGCAAGCCACCTGGGAAGATCCCTTAAGCAAGACTACCTTGAGATAGCGCTTGAAGCCACATGGTGGAGGAACAGGGTTTTTGCTTAAGTCTGAGCCAGGATAACTCAATTTAGCAAAGTGTCCCCTCCTCCACAGAAGAATCACTCTCTTCCCTCTGCAAGAGCTCCCTTCTTATCTCGGCCCAGATTTTTCTTCTTGCCCTGGCCTCCTGACTCATGGACACATTAGTCTGTAACACCTTGCTTAGCACCTATACTCCATGTGTTCCTGGGACCTACAAGAGGAGAAAAAAATGTCCCATTCCTTCAAGCAGTCAGTGTATAGTTAAAAAGATAAGGCACGTGTGTTTGGAGTAGCTAGAGAGCATCATCATCATCATCAATGGAATGACCACTATGCCAAGGGATTTATATGCAGTTTAATTCGTAGAACACTCCCAAAACTAAGCTCACTTTATAGATGAGGAAACTGAGGTTTAGAGGGTACAAGTGACTTGTCAAAGGCCACATAACCAGTGGGCTGCAGAACTGGGCTTCAAACCCAAAGTCTGACCTTAGGGCTCATGCTCTTAATCTCACACTTTGCCCCCTCTCACAATAAAAAAGTATGTACAAAGTATGGGAGTGAAGATGCATGGCTCAGCTCAAAACCCCAGGAAAATAAATGAAAGGAATTCTTTATTTTTTTGAATCCAATGTCTGTCTTCAAAATAGACTCTGCTTTCATTTTCTCCTTAAGAAGAAGACGGCTCTTACCAGCCATCTCCATGGAATTTTCACTTCCGTAAGGAGGTGGCACAGGAAAGGAAAGTCATCCTTTAATGATGTGTCCTCTAAGTGATTTTAGGAATGACATCATTTTTGAAGCTTAATTTGCTTTCTTTTTTAATAATTTAAAAAAATTTTTAAGTTATAGTTCGCATCCAATAATATATTAGTTTCAGATGTACCACATAGTGATTATACATCTCTGTCACTCACAGAGCTAGTGCCCCTCTGACTCCATACATAGTTATTACAATATTACTGGCTATATTCCTTATGCTATACTTTAAATCTCCATAATTATTTTGTAGCTTCCAGTTTGTACTTCTTAATCCCTTCCCCCCTTTTCACTGACCTCCTTATTTTACTCCTTATTTACACAGATGAAGTGATATAACAGAGTAGAAGAGCAAATACAAAAAGTGTTTTTCCACTACACTCCAAATAACTACCTTTTCCTTAAATTTCCAGGCATAACGTATACATTTTTAAAACCTGCAATAATAGGGAGCCTTATAATTTACAGGAGTGCATCCTCATGGGGAAATCTCAATGAGTGAGTGGTGGAGGTACAGTCAGCTACATGCTGTATATTACACACGATGCCATAATTTCCTTCATAAACTCAGTAAATGGGAAAGATTATTCATCTCTCTGTCAAATACAGATGGATATGAGGGCTGCAATCACTTCACCTCTGGCTTCTCATGGATATCCATAATCTGGGGGAAAGGCAAGATGAATTGTGCTAGGACTGCACATCTGACTCACCAAGCACCATGAGAGAAAGAAAGAACGGGTGGTCTGCCCTTTAGAACTCTAGGTAGATCCTGCTTATTGACACATTAGAAAATTCCTCTCTGCTTTGCAAACATAACTTTGGAGACAGAACATGAGAAAAATATACCATAAAAAATCCCTTTTTGGCTGATTTTTCATTTAACCAAACCAAAGTGTGAATGCTTATTACCGAAAAATGGCTCATAATCTGTTTTTAGTAATTTTCTGGAGAGGTCCTGAGATGCCAAATCCATCTTTCTGATGTCTGCTTCGGTGTTTTGCTGGAGCTGGCTCTACTAGCTTGTTGGAACCAATTCTTAAATATCCAGGAATTTTTGGAACCAATTCTTAAACCATTGGTGGCTTGAAATTGGCTATGGTTGGAGTTTTTACACCATTGAAATCAGTAAACACTATAAACTGAGGTTTTGCTTTTTTTTTTCTGGAGGATCAGTCTACTAGCACACCACTGTGCCCAAATGATGCCAAATTCAGAACATCCAGCACCCCACTGTGATCCTCAAAGGTCTGTGAGACCCTCTGAACCCTGAGGCTCCAGGCACAGCAGATTCCAGCTCTCCCTCAGTGCTACAGGCTCTCAGGACTTCACTATACAGCTGCAGGATGGGAGCTGCTTCTGAATCAGCACCATGGCCAGGGGTTCTCACACTGCATTCATTTGAGTTCCTATGTGAGAGAGTGCTTCCTCCTGCGCTCATATCAGTGTGGCACCAGCCACCTCCTTCTCTGTCCCTTTTCCTGCACCATTCTCACAGGTGAGAAACAGAGCTGTGAAGTTTAGAGTTTCAGTTACATAATTCCTATTCGGGTTAAATTTTTCAAAAGTACCTGGAAAACGTCTTATTCACTTTCATAATAACCCTTCAAATTAAGTTGAGCATGATTATTCCTGTTTTACAGACAATAACAATAAAACAGGAGCAGTTAGATGGGTAAATCATGCAAAACTATAAAACTAGTTAGTGGTGCAGGACTCTTAGATTGAGCAAAAAGATTCATTTTAAACAATAAATGAAGCAAATGTGTCTGTGCATGTGTGTGTGTATCACACATGAACCAGTAATATGAAATGTGGGAAGTTATTTATGACCATGGGGAAGGCACTAGCTACATGGGATAACTATGATGGGTCAGGCCAGTGAGCATGGGATGCTCTGGGGACCTATAATGGCCTGCAGTAATTTACACCTGCCTCTGAGCAGTCAGTGATAGTTACAGTCCATCAAAGTCTCTTTGCTGGCCTTTAGGATAAGGCCCAGATTCCTTGCCCCTGCTCGCAAGTCCCCCAAACACCCCCTCCCTGGCAAGTGTCATGTTACTCTCACTTGCTTTTGGGGTTCCCATCTCAGTGCCTGTATTCCTCAGTCCTCCTGCCCTGACTCCAGCTCTACTGAACTGCTCAACTGTAGAACTTTGCATCTGTAAGTTCTTTGCTAAGGAAGCTCCCCACCAGCCCTGTCCTTACCTGAGGACTGGGTTAGGTGTGCCCCATGGTGCCCCGACTACCACTGTTCTCCCATGACCCTCATCATGCAGCACCCTTCTTTTCTCTGCCTTCTGTTTGTGTCCATCACTAACCTCTAAGCTTTTGGGGAACGGATTTTCGTGAGGTGACTCTCTAAAGCTGCATCCCTCAGCCCAAGCATCTCAATACATTTGTGTTGGGAGAGTAAAGGGATATCTTAGACAAAGGGAAATAATTCCCAGAATAAGTTTCATTCAGTTTCCATGGCAAAACTTGTACATTCAGGTGAGTGCTTTCCTTCAAAGGGCTATTATTCAACTATTCACCCACTAGTCACCTATTCCAGATATGTGGGCAGGATTGTGGAGGCAGGATATAATACCTATATAATTTCTGTTCTTGGCACCTAGCGCATGGCAAGTGTACCACTCAAATATTTGTTGGATGAACCAAAATAATGAATGAATAACAAATGGATTGATATTGTTTTCACTGTCCTGGCTGCACGACAAGCTTTATCCTTCTTTACATGGTTAACATTCTTTGATGCCAGGTTTTCCTGGAGCCACCAGTGAAACTCTCTTTGGTGACAGCAGCTGCTGTCTTCTCTCTCCTACCCTGTTGTGACTTACACCTTGACTTTTCCAGACCCACTCCTGGGCCTGGATACTCTGTTTTCCTTTTTGATAACAAGGCCTCTGGCTTGGCCAGCACGTCTTCATTTTTAATATACTTTCTGATGATTATATCAGTTGTTCCCTGTAGAGCGGAAGCACCAGCCCATTTTACAGTTGAGGAAATTGAGGCTCCAGGAGTTACAAGGCTTATTCTAAATCACGTGCTATGAACAAGTGAGAGGTGGATCTGGGAACTGTATCTTGTTCCTCAGCCTCTAGGCCTATTTAATTCTCTCTGTGATTTTGTCTTTGCCTTCCCAGTTACAGGACACTGTAGTGGGGTACATAACATTTTATAAAACATATCGAGCTTTCCTCTCTATGTGTGTTTACAGTATTCAAAGGTATAAAATCATGAAATGCTGGGCAGCCTCATTCCTGGTTTCGAGGTGTGTCACTTATTTTCTAGAACTTCATTCCTTCCTCTGCTCATCAGGGTTAGAAAAAGGGCCCATTCTTCACTCCCACTGGTGTAGGGGCTGAGCTGGGAAATGTGAACAGGTCACCCACAAAGGGCATGCACACAAAGTCTCTGCTTCTGATTAGATTTTCTCCCCAAACCAGCTTGTCCCCTTCTGATCTTTGCGCATCAGCAAGTCAGCCTGGGCCAAAAGCCTTTGTGTTTGGGATTCTTTTCAAGTGAAGACACCAGAGCCATATCTTCATTGGTCACCAAGGTGTCATGTCCCGAGAGATGGATTAAAACATTAAGGACGTCGTTACCAAGACACTGGCCCCATCCTTTTATTCTCACTGAACAGCCGCTGTCAGAGGCTCTCATTCTTCAGGAAATGAAAAGTGGCTTTTCTAGGTTTGATCAGAAATATTCTGTACAGAGAGGCTTACTGAAGTGACTACAGAGCAGGCCCAGTCTTTATGCTGAGAAATTCTGGGAGCAGCAAGCTTCCTGCCTTGTGGTTTTTTTTGTGTGTGTGTGTATTGTTTTGTTGTTGTTGTTGTTGTTGTTTTAATGGGAAATGTAAAACCAGCATCTTTGCAGGAAACAGATGCTTGTCTTCTGCTGTCCTGGGGCAGGAGTGGCTTCTGGCTCAGTGGACAGAGTGCCTGGTGTGTTGGCATTTAATGCCAGGGGACATGCCTTTTCCTTGCCCCTCTTGGACCAACTTGTTCCATTCAAGAAATGACTGAAGTGGGAAAACGTAGAGTTCCCAGCCACAGTCACACAGTCCAACCTTCATAATGTTTTCTTATCTGCATGTTTCCTGCTCTATCATTCACTTCATGTTTTTCTTCAGAGGAACTTACTTTCTTTACTCAGCTGATTTTTTTTTAAAGGAAACTTTGTACTTTAACCACGAATGGGAAAACTGATATCCCTTGCTATAAATCTGTAAAAGTAAATAGGGTGAGATCAAAGCAATATTACTAAATTCTAGTTCGATACTGTTGCCTGGGGGAGGCTCTAAGTACGAAGCCTGCTCGAAGCCAGAGAGAATGCAGCCAGGCTTAGAGACACATTAGCCTTCTCTTTACAGGAGTCAGAAGGATTTAAGCATGAATTGAAAAGGGACTGACTTTCTTTCTTTGAGCCAAGGCCAAGAATAGGGTGAGGTCAGGGAGGTGCCCAGGGCACAAAATTAAGATGGTACTCAGTCTCAGGACAGACACTGCCCTTGCACTGAAGCTGGGAGGGAGCGCCTCCTTAAATTTTGTCCCCTGGGCACCTCACTTTGCCTTACTCTGGTCTCAGTCCTCTGTGAGTTGATATCATTCATCACCAGGTCCCCTTACTACCACCAGCTGTGGCCTTGGGAAACATGACTTCTTCCAGCCTCCTGCTCAGTCAGAAGAGAGTTTGGGTTGCTTATGCCCAGGTAGCTCTTAGCCATGGCAGCAGAACCCTTTTCTAAGTACTCACATGCCACCTGTTTAATACCCACTGGCAAGATGTGCTAAGTATTTTCATCGGGTTTTCCAGCTCTAGTTTCCAGAATCTACCAGTTCACCCCTTTTGAACCCGAGTATTATTTCCTTTTGATCTGTCTTCTGACATCGCTCTTGTACTCCAGATAATCTCTTTTTCTCCTGCTCCAATGTTCCATGCAGGCAGGGGAACAGTTTTGCTGGGATGGCCCTGAGTCTGCCATGCTGTTTCTGTTCCCGAAATGCCCTTAAAGCCGCCATGCTCATGTGTCCTTACTCCCTTGTCGAATGTTCCTCTTCCCACTGCATGACAGAGGATGACCCCAGCTCAGTCTGCTTCTTTTCTCTAATGTTGTGCTTTACATCGTGGTGGCCTCTGCATCCCG
>NW_006432447.1:2393509-2395818 GCF_000325575.1 Pteropus alecto | reverse complement strand
CTCCCAAAGCCTGCTTTTCTCTGCTGTGAAACAGAGCTAGCAGTGCCTTCCACCAGGGCAATGGTGAGGATGTCATAAGGCCTAGGTGGCAGATCCCTAGACTCCAGCTTCCCTGGGAGGAAGCTTATTGAAGTGGTTCATCTCTGGTTAGGGGAAGGAGGGGCAGCAGCAATCAATTTTTTTGTTGTTGTTAACAACACTTAACACTGCCCCTTCTCCTTTTAATGGAAATTCTAATACCAACCACTGGGGTCCAATGTTTTTAGCTCCTCAAAGAACTTCCACAGCCATAGATTTATAGGATGAGCAGAGCAACCCTGAGACAGGAGGGAAAGATTAGGCCCATTTTACAAATGGGAAAATCAGGGAGGTGAAGCAATTTACCCAGTCACAAAGAGAGCTAGTTCCAAGCAGAGTCAGTCCTGGGATCCGGGTCTCCCAACTGGGCTCCATATTCCCTGGATTTGGTTCCTTTGCCTCTAGGTGACTGTGTTGTTGGGATGTCTTGCTGCTAATTGCCTCCTTCTTAGCCCATGTTGTAGGCTGAACTGTGTTCCTCCAAATTCCTACTTTAAAGTCCTAACCCGAATACTTCAGAATGTGACTGTATTTGGAGATAGGACTTTTATAGAGGTAATTAAGGTGAAATGGAGTCTTCTGGGTAGATTCTAGTCTAATATGATCAGTGCCCTTATAAGAAGAGGAAGTTAAGACACAGACAGAGGAAGATTATGTGAGGAAACAGGGAGAAAGTGGCCATCTGTAAGACAAGGGGTCAGGTTTGAGAAGAAATCAACCCATCGATACCTTTACCTTGGGCTTCTAGCCTCGAGAACTGTGAAAAAATAAATTTCTGTTGTTTAAGCCATCCAGATCCAGACTGTGGTATTTTGTTATGGCAGCCCAAGCTGACTAAGGTAGGCCATCTGTTAAAATTGTAAGACCAAAAAAAAAAAAAAAGGAATGACTATTTGGGCAAAGAATGATGGAAAAACCCCAATTCCGGAAAAAAACAACGATTCGTCATTTGGTCTCATTACTGTGGGAATTTCTACATTTCAAAGCTAAATGCTTTGGAGGACCTGGGCAATGCTGAGGCTTGGAAAGGAAACTGAGTTTCACTGTAGAGGGATCATGGGTTTCAGCATGAACTCTGTTGGGAATTTTGCACTGGGGACATGTCGTCCAATGTCAGGTACTCCTGGGTTTGCATTTTGGCGAGTTACTTAACCTCTTTGAGACTTGGTTTCCTCAACGTTAGAGTAGGGACAATGCATTCTCTCCCAAGGTAGAAATATGTGTCATGTCTGGAATAGAGTAGAGGCACTCCAGGTGGTGGTTGCAGTCATTAACTGTCACTTCCTTTGTTAATAATTCCGCTAGTGTTGTCCTTTCTTTCCCAGGACACAGGGAGAGCAGGAGCAGTAGGGCCGAAGGTGCAGCAGCTTCAGAGAGCAAAGAAATCAGCAGAGCCACCAGGTGGAAGCCAAGGAGGGAAGAAATGGGGGGGTTTTAGGGAGAGGGAGGTATGGGGGGAGAGAGAGAGGGCGGGAAGGAGAGAGAGAGAGGTAGGTCATAGATCCTCACTTGTTATGGGGCCCAGAAGGAATGAAATGCTTGCTCAGTAATTGGGGGTGAGGGTGTCACAGCCCAAAGTTTCAGCGCATTATGCTCCTGTTTCCTTCCCCTTCCCAGTGCCTGCCTCTCCAAAGGGCTTTCACCTGAGTTATAAGCAAAGGTGTGATGTGACTCCATGGCCTCCACTCAGCAGAATCCCAGAATCAAGTCAATCCAGGGTCAATCAGTAATTAGTAATGAGCACCATTGTGTGTTCTCACCCTTGCTCTGGACACTGAGGAATGGAAGGAAGGAGAAGCCTTAGTTCTTTCTATTACACCAGCAAGGTTGGTGAGCTGTTCAGACAAGACACAATTAAGTGAAGTAATGGGCATAAACCAGCCAGCATGTAGTAAATGTTCAGTTCAAGTCAGCCATGAGGTAGAGCACAGTTAATTGTGTGGGCAGCAGGGCTTCCCGTGTCTGAGAGAGAGCACTGACTTTGGAGTCCTCAGCTGCCACATTTGTGCTGGTGGAGGCTCCTGCACCTTGTTTTCACGTACATGAAATGGGTGCCTTCAGGGTTTTCTCACTGGACTTTGAAGTGTTCCCAGTGGGAGTACTATTCCCACTTTAAGCTGGAGAATTCCTCCAAGTAAGACTGTCTGCAGGGATTCAGAGTACTGTTTGCACCAATTCAGAACAAAGGGAGGCGACAGGAGCAGTCATAGTGGAAGGATAAGCTGAGTCTT
>NW_006432447.1:2374892-2393489 GCF_000325575.1 Pteropus alecto | reverse complement strand
GGGGGGGACTCGCCCCCACCAAGTCCTCAGTGCCCTTCTCAGCTCCGTCTGCGTGTAAATAGCAGGCTGCTGCGGAGGATGTGCTGTGCTAGCGAGAAAAGCACGAGGCTCAGTCACACACCGTTTCGTGAGCTCACCGAGAGGAAGCATGTTGCTTGTCATTGGCATTGTCCCCAGCAGGGAACACCCAGCTCCGCAGATCACCCCTGAAAGAGCAAGGCCCTGGCATTCGGGAATAGGACGTTGCTGCCAACACAAGTGAGGGCAAGCACAGGAAGCCAGCAGCTTATGCTTACCTTCCTCCCTCCGCAGAAAACCAATTCTTGCCAAGTTTGAATTGGTGGATGAATGCAGAAGCCTAAGGTTTGAAGTTAATACCAGTAATAGCTTTCGGGGGAGTAAAAAAGCAACTGTAATGGGGGATCATTAATTACAGTTTTGATCCAATCAGGAGCAGAGCGAAGCTGAGCATGGTGCATCTTCCCATGGTTCTCTCTCCTGCTGTTCTGCAGTTGGACATTTCTCACACTGCTCTTAGAAAATCTCTTAGGTTTGACTATAACTTTGACTTCCGTGGACACATACCAGCTCTCAGCATACATTTTGTAGCCGGAGGATGCCTCTCTCTGCTACGTGAGCTTGTGAATGCATCTTTAACAGTATGAATCTATTAGCTTTGCAGGTTTGGCATTTATGAGGAGGTAAGCCTGGATGGCCGCTCTTAACTTCAAAGCCAGAAAAAATGCGATGGATAGATGTGAGGGGAAGAACATTTGGTACACAACAGAAGCTAAATGGCCAGGAATGGCGATAACTGCTAATGGAATCAGGTTAGCTGAATCATGGACTCCTGATTCACAGTATAACCATTTTGTTAGATAATAAAGAATGCCTTTGTTCCCAAGAAATGGATTCCTAGGAAGTTCTCATGAAGAAACCTCTTGAGCGCTCTGCTATGTACCACATTAGCTCCCCTAATGGGCTGGAAACTTGTAATGAACAGCGTAGGCAGAGTGTGCGCCACTCAGGGTCACGTGGGGAAGTGTCTGTCTGAGGGCTGGCAAAGCAGTGAGTACAGCATGCTCTTCAGAGGGCCTCCTAGGGACCGGCACACCAGCCTGTCACCTTGGTCTCTAAAGCAGGGGTCCACAAACTTTTTCTGTGAAGGGCTGAATGTTTTAGGCTTTGAGGGCCATATGGTTTATCACATATTCTTGTTGGTTGTTGATGCTTCTTCTGGTGCTCCTCCTCCTCCTCCTCCTCCTCCTCTTCCTTCACTTCCTCTACTTCCCCCTCCTCCCCCTCCTCCAAGTGATCCTCCACGTCCTCTTCCTCTCTCTCTCTCTCTCTGTCTGTCTCTCTCTCTGTAATCTTTTAAAAATGCAAAAACCATTCTTAGCTTGAGGGCTATATAAAAATAGGCCACAGGTTGGGTGTGGCCATGGGGCTATAATATGCCCACCCATGTTGTAGAGGCTTGGTCAGTTCATGAGCCTTGCAGAGAGGGACACAGCACCAAGGGAACCTGTTTGGAAGTTAATCACTCAGGCACTACATCTCCACTGAGCGCCCTCTGCACGCCAGGCACTATTCTAGGATGCTTAGGATATGCCAGTGGGAAAGTAAACAGGAACACCTGCCCTCATGAATCTCACATTCTAATGGGGAGAGAGAGACAATTAAAAAGAGTGAAAAATAAGTATGTGGGGAGGTGATAAATACTAAGAAGAATTTAAATAAAAGCATAAGAACTGCTGGACAAAGGTGGATGGGGAAGAGAGGGGTCTGGTCCACCTCATTTCAAAATCTAGCTTGGCCAATTCTAGACTGTGTGAGCTTGGGTGATTATGTCACTCTCTGAGTCTCAGTTTTTTCTATAACATGAAGGTAATCTTTAAGGGCAGTCGTGGGGATTAGATGAGCATATGAAGCACAGGGTTACAGTAGGAGACATTCAACAAATAGCAGCAGGTGCCATCATTATCATATTACAAATAGTAGGAGCAGCAGTCACAGTGGCAGCGGTACTAGTAGCACCTTACAACACTTGAATTAAGCTTCCAGATCATCCACCCATTCATGTCAAGGCTGCCAAATTATGGTCATGGTTGGAAGGCTCATGAAGTCGTCAAGTCCAAAGTCCTCATTTCATCAATAAAGAAACCGAAACTCTGAGAGAGATGAGCTTGCTTAAGTTCACACAGTGAGCCTTAGAGCTCCTCCTCCTCCTTGCTGAGGGCACCTCATACCACTTCACTCCTATGCTAATAACTTCTCTTCAAACTTACCCCACACCAAGCAGGACGCCTAGAAAGCACACACTCCTTCACCTGAGTGCTAATCCTGGTCCTGACAAGTGACAGTGATAAGACCTCAGGCTAGTTACTTAATTTTTCTGTGCTTCGGTTTCTTCATCTGTAAAATGGGAATAGTAATGAAACTAATCACATATGATTCGCATGAGGTGTAAATGCGTAAATAATTGTAACACACTTAGAGCAGTCCTAGAGCATTTTCAGCACATTGTAAGTGTTCATTAAACTTGTCATTGGCATTGTCCCCAGCAGGAGTGCTGCAGAAAAATATAAATAAATGGAGAATAGAGCCACCAGGACTGAATGATGACTTTAGCTAAAGTAGTCAGGGAGCACCTTGTTCAGGAGATGGCACTTGCACTGGAATCTGAATGCTAAGATCCCAACTGTGAAAAGACAGAGGAACACCCTGGGCAGAGGGAACAGCGCATGCAAAGACTGTGGGTGGAAACTTGTTTAGTGTATTGAGAAACAGAAGCTTAGCATGGTTGCTCAGCATTTGAGGATGGGTGGGCAATGAGATGGACAAGAAAACCAGGGCCAAATCAGGGAGGTAATAAAACAGCTGTATCTTTTAAAATTTAACATTACTATACAAAGCCGCCGGGGTTGTTAGCAGACGGCTGTGGAAGGGTTGAACTATAATGGGAAGTGATGAAAGCGGGGAGAGCAAATGCTGCATACCGGGGTTCCCTAACACCCCAGGTCCTGGACCAGAACTAGTCTGTGGCCTGTTAGGATTCAGGCCGCACAGCAGTTGGCAAGCGAGCTAAGCTTCATCTGTATTTTCAGCTGCTCACCATCGTGAGCAACCCTGCCTCAGCTCCACTTCAGATCATCAGGCATTAGATTGTCATAGGAGCACTGGTCCCTGGTGCCAAAAAGATTGGGGACCGCTGCACTGTAGTAGCCCAGGCAAGGGATAATAGTGGCTTGCACTAGGGTAAAAGGAGGAGGAGGTGGTGAAAAGTAGATGAATTTATGGAAAATTTTGAAGGTAGAGCCACAGGTCTTGCTGATAAATGAGATGTGCCGGCAACATAAAAAGAGGATTTAAAGATGACTACCTGGGGTTTGGCCTACTCAACTGAGTGGATAGAGGTGCCAGTACCTGGGATGGCAAAGACTGGGCAAAGAGCAGATTTGGGGAAGCAATCAGGAGTCTAATTATGAGCACACTGAGATGCTCATAAGACATCAAGTGGAGACATGTAGTTAGCAGTAGAATATTCAAGTTAGAATCTCAGGGGGAAAACTCCAGTCCCAGGGTGAAATGGTGGTATCATCAGTATATAGGAGGTATTTAAAGTTTAGTGCAGGATGAGAACATGCAGGAAGTGAGTACATATAGAAAAGAGGACCAAGGGCCAAGCACTTGGCAAATGTTAAGTCTTGGAGTAATAGACAGGAGCAGCAGCCATTAGATAGAAAGGAGACCAAGGTGGTGACATTGAGGCCTAGAGAAGACAATGTATCAAGGAAGCCAGTGTGGTCCTCTTAGAAGTTGAGTAAGATGAGGCCCGAGAACTGACCATTGGATTGAACAGGACTCAGGTGACTCATGACATCGTAGAGGTGGCCTCAGTGGAGCTGTGGGGACTAATTCCAGTTGGAGTGGATCGAGGGAGGATGATGGAGAGGAAGTGAGAACCATGAATGTTTTCAACTCGTAAGAAAGGTCACAGTGAACAGGTGCATGGAAATGGGGCATTGGCCAAAGTAGTAAGTAGAATTGTAGAATGGGGAGTTTTTCAAAGAGTCAGTGTTAAGGCCTGTTTATATGTGAGAACAAAGTTGACTATTCAGGAGAGAAGGTAGTTGCAGTGTCAAAGGCTTTGAGTGTTCAAGAGGGACATATCTAGGGCACAAGTAGAATTTTTGTGTTTTATCCCAGATCCTGGCAATATAACACTGACTTGTAAATTCAAGTGTTATCCTCATTTAAGTAGCAATAATAATAATAATAAAGCATTTAGAAATGACTGTGTCTTAGAATTAGGAAGTTCTCATATCAGGATAGGATTCTTTGCTTTAAATAAATATTGGGTTTATTGCAAGAGTTCTTAACCCATGGTTTATGAACTGCTTGCAAATTTATGCAAACTTCATGAAAACACCTATTTATATATTTTCTAGGTTGAAGGTCTATAGCTTTCATCAGATTTCCTAGGAGATCTGTGTCCCTAAAATAGATTAAGAAACATCAAGCTCTTCCAATTAAAATAGAATTCCATTTGCAAAAAAAAAAAAAAAAAAATTAAAAATATCACTGTATATAAGTTTATCACAGAAATATATGAACAGGTAAACTAGACATAAATTCTAGTAATCATATGCATGCTGAAGTGTTTAAAGGTGAAGTGGACTGATGACTAGAATGTACTTTGAAATAAATCAAAAATTAAGATGAATAAGTGGATAAAAGCAAAAAGAGCATCACTGTAATATATAAATGTTCACTCTGTGGTCCTTTCAAGTTCTCTTTATGTTTGAAAAACTTTATAGTAAAATTCCATTTGCAAAAAAAAAAAAAAATTAAATTAATTTAAATAAATTTGCCATAACTCCAACTATTGGGTGTGCAAGGAGACATCCATTCAGGCAATTCCCACCTACTGTGGACCTAACTCTGCTCTGTGGCCGATACCACAGATAATGAAACAATGTATTAAATATCATTTCTTCTCCCAAAGATGGTATCAGACAGCATCCTGGCAGGAAACAGATGGCACATTCAAATTAGGTAGTTCAAAGAAATGTTAATAAAGGGATTATTTACAAAAGTGTGGGTAGGATCTTGTGAATGATAAAATAGTGTAGTACCCTAGGCTAGACAGGGTGGGGTACAGTGAACACCCCCCAGGCCTGGGGGAAGGTCTTGTTAGGGAATCCGAAGATAAAGCTGGGCAGGGGGTTCACCTGACAACAGTTGTGATCTTCCTTTTGGTGGAGAGACTCAGCTATGCTGCAGTGACCTCAAGGGAGGGTGCTGGGGAGCGAATACTCCAAAACCTCTCCTTTCTTTAATCCCTGCAGTGGTCCCCATTGCCGAACCCAACCACAAGAGGACCAGCGACAAAACTCATCATTGTAGTCCCTATGGCCTCTGGGGCAAGAGCTGGCGGGGAGCGGGGGTAAAAGGAAATTCCATCTGGTGGGACAAATGGAAGATGTTCAGCTCTGAGAACTCATCTGAGGAAGGAGAAATAGCTGAGTGGATCATGCGACATTAACACATGAGATAATCAGGAATGCAGAATTAACTTCTCAGCAGTAAGAGTAGCTAGTAAGTGTTTTCACAGTTAGGAGGTTTGAGAGTATGAAGTCATCACATTTTAGGGTACATGAATCTTAGTGTATTTAAAAACTTGTAGTCCCAGAAATCGAATATTCATCTGTTTCCTCTGACAGCAATGCAAAAGTGATCCCAACTTAGGTGTTTAGTAAATGTTCGTCAAATTGAATTGATTCTTAACACTTATTTTTTAAAACTTTTATTTTGAACTAATTAATAGACTTAAAAGAAGTTGTAAAAATAGCACAGAGAGGTCCGCTGTACTCCTTCCCTAGCTTCCCTCATGGTGACATCTTATGTAATGACAGAACATTATCAAGACCAGATTTCTATCACATTTTTCATATCTATAATACATACATTTCCCTTTTAATCATGAAACATTTCATAGATAAATGTTATAATATTAGTTCATTTGCTCACCTTTCAAGATTTAACAGATGTGAATATTTGAGATTTTTGCTTCAGATTTTTTTTTTTTTTAAGTGTAACTTGAGTCATTGTGTTAGGGTCGCATTTGGTGAGGGTGTTTATTTGGAGGCACCCACTTTGTAGACCAAAGACCTGTAAACACCTCCCCTGCTACTCCCTTGGCAGCCCAGGAGGGCTCTTGGGAGAATTCGTGATGCCAGCATATTATTTCGTGTGGTCTTGGTCAAAGGTCTTAACCTCTCTGAGCCCTGGTTTCCTCATTTGAAAAATTGAGAGAATAATATTTATCTCACAAGGTTGTCATGAGCATAACATGAGAATAACATGTCTGTAGCTATCTTTATCTGCATAGTTGCAGAAGATGTATTAGTGAGGACTGTGGCATCAGTGGACCTGAATTTAAATTCAGGTTCTTTTACTAATTAGCTCAGAATGGTTAGTTAATTCTTTTTGGTCTTTGTTTTCCCATTTTTTAAATAAGGATTACACCTACCTCATAATGAAGTGGTGAAGATTCAAGGAGAAGAAGCATGTACAGTGTCTGGTATACAAGTACACAGTAATTGATGTTCTCATTATTAGATATAGATTATTAGTAGGTTATGGGTAGGGACTGTGACTTTCTTCTCTATCTGCAACATCTAGCAAGCAGTGGCTCAGACAAGGTGTTCAATCAATTGTTGACAAGTGAAGGGATATAGGAGTGACTAAATCTTGAGTCAGCGAATGTCCAGGAACCCCTCATAAGACACCACATCAGCTGGGCCTGGTGTGTTGAAGCTTGGTGCCATCCTGAGCCCTTCCTCTTGGAGCCCCATTCATCACTCCTGACTTCTGCGTGCAGGCACAGCTAGCGATGCATCACCCAGCCCCTTATCACATGGAGGAAGCCTGCTCTCCAGGCCCAGTCTCATGTAAATGCAATCGGGACCCCATTCATCAAGGGGACGTGCGTTCTCCTGGTAAACTAAACTGCCTAATGTACAGTGAACATGAGTTCTCTCCACAGCATACTGAGCAGCCTAAGCAAGGCACCTGCTGGAACGGATGATGCTGGCTTTGGCCAGTTGACATTCAGGAGATAAAACTCCTGTGTGTCATAATGTGATTGTCTCTAACACAGGTTTCCAGAGGAGGCTGAGGGTGAGAAAGTGGGAGCAGAGCGTGAGCTTTACACTCAGAGATGCAGTCAAGCTCCTTCTCCACCCCTTACGATGTGTACTTTGAAATGTTACCCAACCTCTGTGAGTCTCCGTTTCCTCCTTGGCATGGCCGTCGCAATAACAGACTTCAGAGTGGTTGTGAGAACCACAGCAGCTAGTCGTCCTTTGCAGTTATACTGTACTACAGCTACTACGTGAGCACACAACTTATTTTTTTTAATTTTATTTTTTTATTTTATTTTTTTTATGGGAGACATTGAGGGAAGCCTTGGGAATGGTTGCCTGGAGTACAATGAAGAAATATTCCCGTTTGTCCTCATTTATTCTCTCAATAAACATTCAGTTACAAACTATATGTCATATTGTGAGGGAAAGACTAGCCACTGCTTTTAGCAGCTCACTTGTAATGGCAAAGAGAGCATGAAATATTTAAAGGGTGATAGCAATGGTGAGATGAGTGCTGTGATAGAGAGAAGCACAGGGGTTGGGGAGGGGGCGGGGCAGGCCCAGCCGGCAAGGGTCCTGGAAGCTTGCTGGGGCAAACTGAGCGGGCCATGCATTTCTACGTGTAGACGAAGATGTGATATTTTGTATCTTTGTTTTCAAGAAGTTTGACATTTGCAATTTTGTAGCCCAATTCAAAGGGCTACTACATTTGGATCCTGTGTTTAACAGGTTTCGGCACTGACAGTCATTTTGACACTGTAGGCTGTTAGCCCTGAGCACTCGATTTTGCTCCCTTTGGATTTGATCGGACTGAGTTCATTCTCATGGATCTCCTTCACCAACACCACTCAGCAGAGCACATCTGCGGCATGCTTTCTGAGCCCTGATGGACTAAAGATAATCTTTCCACTGCCTGCAACATGGCTGCTGTATCTCTGTTGGGTCACAATTACTTTGTACCTCATAAGTTGATAGCTCTGTGTGGTGGCAGTGAATGTACCCAAGGAGAAGCCTGAGGGCAGCCTGACTTTTTTTTTTTTCTTTTTTCTTATTTTGGCAACATACTTATTTTATATTTTTCACTTGGGTACTCATTAGAACATATTTTGTTATTTCAAATCCACATTTTTGAAGAATGGTGCTAAGAGGGAGTTTCTTCACAGATTTTTTTTTTTTTTCAAATGTAGTGATGCTCTTAGGTCATTTTTTGGCTTAGCAAATTCTTTTTCTTTTGTATCTTTGTTGTTTCTACAGAATATACTCTGTACTGGTGTTTAGTTCTGGAATACAAGTTATGTTTGATGGTTGCAGCTTTCTATATTTATCACTTTCTCATTTGTGACTTTTACCTTCTTATCCTTTTTTTTGTAGTCTAAGAGAAGTTGTCAAGTTGTGGTTCACATCTAGAATATTCAGAGCCCTTTAGAGGCAACAGGTATGCCTGGCTCCGTTTACTGATTTTCAGCCTGATGTTTACTGCTTCCGGTGTTGTCTATAATTCTGCTTCTGCTTGAAGATGGCAGAAATGTGAGATGAAGTGGGATGGGCAGGCGATGGCTGGATGGTGAGAGGCCTTATATCCTGTTGGTGATGGGAAGCCATTCAAGGATGTTTCGCAGGGCATGGCCCAGGAAGTTTTGTGTTTTAGGAAGTTACTGTGGCATTTGTGTAAAAGAGAGTGGGCCATAAGGAAAGAGACAGAGGTAGAAATGGTAGCACAGAGAGGGGCTTTACATTGCCTTACAGTTGACCGGTGTCTTATCTGATATGGCTGGCGGATGGAGAATTAATGTAGACACAGTCAGTGATGTTTAAAACAATGAAGACTAAATAGATCATTGTAGCTATACTTGTGTGTGATTTAAAAGCAGGTAATACAACACCCCCAAAGTAATAAGCTTCTCTCAGAGATGAATTAGGACTCAGTCTGGCAATTACATTAAGGTTTCTGATAGATAGTTCACATGGAGAGCTGCAATTATGATACATATCGCTATTCTGCATGGCGGGCTCACATAACTCATCATGTTGGTTGAAGTTTAATGAAAATAAAGAATGTAAAAGATTCCCCACTTTAGGGGGAAATGACTTCCTCTGATTTCTGTGATTTTCACCATGCTACTTAAGTAATTAATTTTTTTTCTGCGATTGGACGTGAATAATAAATAGATCCATATGTACGCTCCATCTTATTGTTTCAAGCTAATATAAGTAACCTCACTTAGGCTGCATAAACCTTCTAAAAATACTTTGTAAACCAACTTCTCCCCATGCAGGAAAAGAAAATAATTTTCTCATGCTATAAAAGGTAAAGGAGAGAAAATGTGTGTGTGGCGCGGGGCTGGGGGGGAGGAGAAAACACCTGGATGATGGGTATTAATGGACCCAACTTCTGGTCCCAAGTCAGCCATTTTCTAGGTGTGGGGAGTTATTTAGTGTGGCTGAGACTTAGTTTCCTGGCTATATGTTGAGCACGATAGTGGGTCACGAGGACTGACTGAGATGACATGTGAAAGTATAGTGCAAAATGGGTACAGAGAAGTGAGTTGTTTAAACATTTTAATATTTCTTGAAGTTGAAATACATTATTAATAGCAAAGAACATCCAAAACCATTCTTAGAAGAGCCACTCAGCGAATACCCACAGCTAGAAAATGCCTGCTCCATTGTGGCATTGGTGTCCCTGTGGGAGATAACAAAACATAACAAAAACAAAACAAAACAAAAACAGTCCACCCAGAGACGTTCCATATCAAAGATACTGTACTAAAAGATGTTTTCCATATCCATGGAAAATTATATATTTTATCATCATTTTAAAGGATTTTTAAATGTAGTTGGGGTGCGTTCTTAAAACGTTTGCTTAATGAAGTAGACATCTATCTGATGACTTTGAAGCCGCTCAGAGGCCTGATTCTTTAGTGGGATCATAGACAAGGTTATGATCCTTTCCTAGGCTATTTGATTTATACCCAAGGTATCTCCAGAGAGACCTGGAAGCAGCTGGCATTTGGTAAATCAGTAACCAGAGACTGGGGAAGAAGCATGCCCAAGATTATGTTTTGGAAATGCCCAGGTACTCCCACTACATCTGAAGGTTGACTCCTAGAGAATGGCCAGGTGGGACATCCAGGAGCCTGCCATCATTGCCAGGTCCAAGGGCATTCATAGATAATTCTGCGAGGAGGCCAACCACATTGCATGTACTGGAAAATCTTGAGAGGTAAGAATACAGGTATTCCACATGGGGCATTCGATGCAGCACAGAAAACCTGGGGCATTCTCCCTGGAAATGAGAGAATGGAATCCATCTTCACTAGAATAGCCACAGGCCACTGTGGAGGCAACAGGACATATCTGATGCAATTTGTACCTTGGGAGGTCAGAACTTTGATAGAACATTCCCACCCACAACCCATGGTCCCTGGGTAACTGATTATAGTTAGAGTGAAAATGAGCAACTGACTTGAAATTAAAACTGTCTCTCTCTTGGCTTTGAACCTCATTTGTATCACTCACTTGTGGAGTCTCCAGGATAAAACTTTACCTCCTCTTAATCTCAGTTTCCTCTACTTACCATATAGTGACCTGTGTGTTTCCTTCTAAACTTAGAAGTCTTTCCACCAGAATTACAAAACTCCCTGTGGCCCACGTCTGACTTGGGCCGCATGCTTGGATGGCTCTCTGCTTTCCGGCTGACATCAGACAGGTCAGCACTTCTCTATGAGTCAGGACCATCCCGGCCCCTACCCCAGCCAACTGGCTTCTTGGGAAGATAACCATTCACAGGGCTCATAAGGCCATCCACATGTCCTGGAGATCTAAATTAAGACATTCCTCTTAAAATAATGTTTCCATGGAAACCTGGTCTTTGCTAAAGTTGAGAAAGCTTAGGCTTTTAATCGGGCCTCTTTGAGCAGAGGAAGTTATCACTTGGGCATCAGTTTAAGAGAAGATAGTTTGACATTTGCTGAGTATTGTCTTTATATATTTCTCCCATTGCAGCACAGGGGCCACCAGACAACACATTGTGCAATGCTGATCATCATCAGCCCAGCAGAGCTGCGCTTGGGCGAGTCAGGGGGCGGGGGGAAGGGAAAGGAGCAGCTGTCACTTAGCACCCAAGATGCATGTGTCACTCCAGTAATCCATCAAGGAAGATCCTATTCATCAAAAGCTCTAAAATACATGCAACAAACACCTAGATAACAGCTTGTAAAGAATTTCTCAAGCTGGGTTGTAAAAAGGTTAAAAGGTACATAATGAGAACATTTTAGAATGGAGAACACATGAAATTTCTTGCCCCAGGATATGCCCACTTTGCAAATAAAGATGGGTTCAAGAAAAGTTCAGATAGCATTTCCAAGAGGGTGTTCCATATAATAACAACAGTCCAAGGTGACACTTTTAAAAAGGATCAGGTATACTGGATATTATAGTCATCCTTTGGAGTTAAGCAATGCTCATTTGCATATAAAATACTCTGAGATCCGTAGTAAAAATACCTGTTAATTTTATTTCATTCAGTGTTTCCTAAAATTTATTAATTCTGGAAACTTTAATGTCCCAAATCACACTCCATCCCTCTTTTGTGGCACACACTTGGGAAACCCTAGAGAGTTTCCATCGCACTTTTCCTCAGTGTAATCTTTGTGGCCATCTCAAAGGTGGGATCTGGAGCTGAATGTCAAATGAGGTTGACCTGATGTGTTCTTACTGATATGTTTCTATTCTTACATTCTCTAAACATTGACTAGTTTGGATAGGAGACATTCCCAAACGACTAAACTTCTAGGAATATCAAAGAAAAGCATCTGAAGGGGGAGAATGAGAGCGGATTTTACAGGGCCATATGGACAGCTTGTGGCACTGCCTTATCATACGCAGAGAACAGAGCCATAGCAGAGCACACATGGAATAACACTTGGCCTTTTGGCAAATGGAGATGTTAATCTGATGGGAACGTTTTATGACACTGAGGTTAAAGTATATATTTCAACCTTTTTTTGATAGCTGAAGTCAGTTTATAAAAGAAATAACCTGTGTTGTATTCTTCCTGTCTGGGGACCCTCTATTATAGGAATCTGGCTTAAACTCTAATCTCTAAAATTTTGTAACCCCAAACTAAGTTATATTTCTGATATTCACCTTGATATCATTGCTGAATGCAGACATAAGCTGAGGAGATTTAGGTCTCTATCTTGGAGCATTAATGTAAGTAAGTCATTATTTATTTAGAACTTAAGGAGATTTGAAGGTTTTAGATCCAGGAAGATCAGAGTGAGGGTCACTGTCATTCTTAACGAGCAGTTTCTTCAGAGCTTATTAAATAGAGTAGGTTGTCTATACCTATCAGCGGCAGCTTCTCTGAAATGATTTGGGTAGATAACAGTGCCCTAGTAATTAAATATATATGTTTATTTATTTAACATATGCATATATATATATCTTAGTCATCAAGCTCCAATAGGATCTTGGATTCTTATTGAAAATAGGTACATCTCCACCTCTATTCTTGCTGCTTTTGTCATTGGCACTAGAATGACTAGAATGTGGTTAAGAGGACAGGCTTTGGATTAGGCAGACTTAACTCTGCAACTTAAAAGCTGTATCTTAGAGAAAGTTATTTAACCTTTCTGAACTTCAAGATCCACATCAATATGTAGTAGTTATTTTTGTTGCTACTGTTGTTATTATTATTCAATTTGTGGCTATGCTTTCTGACTTTAACCCAGGTGAAAGCTTGATCACATATATGGTAAAGTACATAGGTTTCGAGGTCTAAGGGGCTTGAGCTGGAATCATGACTCTGTATTTATTAATCAGCTGTGTAACTTTAGGAAAATCACTTTGTCTATCTGAGCTTTAGCTGCTCCATCTGTAAAATGTGGTGACTCTCAGTTGCCCTGCAAGCTTCTTTGGAGAATTGGATGGGAGCAGGTAGTTGATGAATGTCTTCCTAGGCTATAATTTCTTGATGACAGAGACCGTGTCTAGCCCAGAGGTCGTAATGTGTTAGGGGCAGTAATGATGTGATTTGAATGTATGTGGCATAGCATATTTGCATATCGCAAAAAATATATAATAACAGTAAATGTTATTATGACTATGCTAATATTTACATAAAGTTTTGCAGTTTACAGAGCACTCCCTCAGTCTTTCCTCACTTAATTCTTACCCAGACACATGAGGTGACAGTGTCAGCAGAGCAGGCTCTGCTTCCCTGTCCTCTGTCCTGAAGTTGAGGAATCAATAAAGGACTGATTGTGTGGGCTGTGCTGTGTCAGAGATGGAATCCATATCCAGGGCTGTGTGATTTCAAATTTTTTGCTTTCTCTGTTATCATAATTTGTTAATTTTCTTGCCTAACAGAAGTCCTAAGGAAAGGACACACGCGCACACACACACAAATGTATGGCATATGCCGTGGCCAATACAGCAAGTAGGGTGCTCTTCAGTAAGGAGTCCCCTAGTCAGGAGCTCTCCTTCTCCTAAAGTACCTACCTTTGCCTAATTTTCTGAGAACTGACAACTCTCCATGGGGACAAAAGTATAACATAATTCAATGGGGCTTGGGTTATGAATATTGCAAATACTGTAAATGGCAAATATCAGATTTCTCCTGAGACTCATGTGCTTGAAAGGAAGACAAAGTACCATCTAACAAGGAACAGGGACAGGTAGAAAAGGAAACAAGCTTTGCTGCCCCACAGTGCTGCTTACCCAAGGTCTTTGCTGGGTTAGTCTACCTATCTGGCCCTGGTCCAGCAAGATAAGGACCCCATGCAACCACTGGGCCAGTGCCTGGGGGTGCGCATTCCACCTGAGGGTCAGTCACCTGAGGTAGCTACACCTTCCAGGTGTCCTGAGGCAGCAGGGCTATAGGAAGTGCTGAGATAAAGGCTGAGTGAAGCCAGGTAGGCACAGGAACTTCAATCTGAACCTCAAATCTGAAAGACAAATTCAACATTAGAAGATATGTCAACACCTTATCATGGAGCTTGGTGGGCCCTGAAAGCACATTGGCACTCACTCTGAATGGCTTTCTTTTTGAATCCTTTCTTATCCCTGGGCTGTCGTTTACCCTCACCAAGGTCAGTATGGCCATCTGAGGTCCTTCTCCTTTTGATTTAGCCAGGCCTTGTAAAAAAAAAAAAAATAGAGGCCTGTGCAAAATTAGATGTGCCTCTTTCTGGTTCTGAGTTACTTTGTTGTGATGGCTTCAAATCAAAGTATATTTTAAGAGGCTATGTTGACATTTTCTCATATCCTCGCTCCTAGAAAGCCAGTATGGTATAGTGGAAAGAGACATATTTAGAATAAAAAAGATCTAGGTCCAATCTAGCTTCATTATTTACTATCAGTATGATAGTGGGCAAGTTAATTACTTTTCCGGACTTGGGTTTACTCTTTACAGAATGTGAATAATCATACCTCTCTGGCAGCATGGTTGCTAAGGATTCGGGATGATGTCAAGTACCTGCCACATAGTGAGTTCTCAGTATATGGCAGCTTTCTAGGCAGAAGGAGAGAGCATGTCATAGTAGAGTGAACTCTCGCATTGGAGAGAACACAGCCAGGGGTCCAGTCTTAGCTCTGTTCTGACCACCCTACCACTCAGGCAAGCTACTGAACATGTCTCAGAATCTTCAAGGGGCAGTGTTGTTTTTTAATTCACAAAATTGAAATAATATTTGCTCTACCTTTCTCCAAAGGTTTTTGTTAAGTCCAAGTGACTTTCAACTCATGAGCTGGCTTTCTGCCTTTACGATGAAAATGCTTCAGTCTTTGACCTGAGGGTGGGACCACGAGGACGGAGGGATGGGGATGAGAAAGTCGAGGGGCTGGCTTCTGCTTCCTGCCTGCCTGTGGGTCACCAGCATCGCAGGCTGACCCACCTGGTCCAGTGGTTCATAGCCCTGTGCTGCACATCGGAATCACCTGTGGAGTTGTAAAAACTACTCATGCCTTGTTTGACCCTTTCCAAGAGATGCTGATTGATTGGGATGCAGCCTGGATATCTGAATCTTTCAAAACTTCCCAGGTGACTCTAATGTGCAGCCAGGGTTAAAAACCACTGCTTGCAGACAAAGTAGATAGAGCTAAAGAAATGTAAATGGCATCCCATATCTAACTGGCTCTAACTCTATCAGTATGTACTGAGTACTTGCTTTTAAGGTGAGTTCATTACTCTATTTAATAGCACCCACTCAAATTTTTATCAGATTAAATAGAATTGGATGTACTCTTGGCTCATGTTTAAGTCATGGGAACCACACTCTCCTCTCTCACCCAATCATTTGTCCCAAATGATCTTAGTTATGTATGGCCACTGGCTACTTCCTTACTTCAGTTCTGTATCTGAAAGCGAGCACAGATGAAGCCCATTTCTTCATCTGTGGCTGGTGACAGACTGACATTTCCTGAGTGCCTATAAAGGTTCTTAAATCTTTAGATGCCCTGTTCATTTGTTACATGGACAAAAGCAGGGAGGAAGACAGGGTAAAGAGGATCAAATATATGGTAGCTGAAGGAAACTGGACTTTGGTGGTAAACACAATAGAATATATAGATGTCGAATTATAATGTACACCTGAAAATTATATAATTGTATTAACCAGTGTTACCCCAATAAATTAATATAAATAAATAAATAAATAAATAAATAAAATTTAAAAAGAAAAAAAAAACCTTTTGATGCATCAAAATTACCCATAGGGCTTGTTAAAACACAGGTTGCTAGGCACAATCCTAAAGTTTTTGATTCAGTGAATTTGGGGTAGGGTTCAGAATTTGAATTTCTGACAAGTTCCCAGGTGATGCTGCTGCTGCTGCTGGTCCAGGAACCACCCTTTGAGAACTACTGGTCTGGGCAGCCTAGGTCTTTTTATTGTTTCCCTCTAATCTCTCAAAACTACTTTAGTAGGCACAACCACCCCATTTCAAAAAGTTCAGATTGCTAAGTAACTTCTTAAGGGACACACCTTTTAGTTGACAGAGTCAAAATTTGAACTGAGGACTGCCTAACTCCCAAATCTACCCCTTTTCATGTACCACTCTGCCTCCTGACAGGCCGTCTTGGGTCCCTGCAATAATCTCTGCAATGTCCCTGGCACAAATGAAATGAGAAAAGACCCCTCTAACTCACTTCAAACCTTTTCTGTGGTCTTAAGGAAGGAAACTCAGAGAGCTGCTCCATTTATGTACCAAAGCAATAGCAGTAGGAGACTGCAAGTGAGCCAGACTCAAAGGCTCCTTTCCACAGAATACTTCCTGTGGGGTCAGCCTGTGGAAAGAGGGCTGTGGAGGTCAGGGAAGGCTCCTAGAGGAGGAGGAGGAAGGGGAGGAGGTAAAGTGGACCTTGAAGGACATGGTGTTGTCGGTTGTTCCTGCTTTAGTTGTGGCTTTTTCATAGGGTGAGCATTTGAGGAGGTGGGGTCTCTGCTTCAGTTTTATGCCTGGTCCCTGGACCTGAACTGGGTCCCAAATCCTATCTCGTGCTCCTGGGTGGACTCCTGATTCTGGGTCCTTCCCAGCCTGATGCAGTCCTGCTCTGCCTTTTGCTTTGGTCAGGTGGACCCTGTTTTACATCAGCAGAACTGCATGGTGCCAGGGACCATACTGGAGCTCCTTTGGGGAAGGCATAGTCAGGAGTGACAGGGACAGGCTCATCACGGGATTGTTTTAGAGGAAGCATGGCTGTAGCTATGTATTCCAGAAGTCACTACGGTTCGGCTTTTGGGAAACTGGCCTGTCTCAGGAAAATAATGGCAATAATGACAAGTGAGAGTACCCCTTGGCCTGACCAGTGCAGGAAACAGCTGTTAACAGTCCCCGCTGATCTCCTGAAGGTAATCATCACGTTAGAGTGCATTCACAGTCTCAGAAGTCGAGCCAGTCAGCTCCCAGCAGATCCTGCTGCCTGGACACCCAGCCTATAGTCCTGCTCATACATGGCAAATGCACCTCAAGTGATGACTCGTCTAATGCCTTCGGGCCCTTGTGTGACCTGGAGAGAAATTCTGAGAGGCAGGAGGTGGCAGCTTGATTTCTGGTTTAGCTCATTCTGATCTCAGCACCTTGTTTCTTTGGGCTTCAGTTTCTGCAGCTGTAAAATAGAAATAATAATACCTGTCCCATCCACCTCATAGGAGATCAGAGGTGATGACCCATTTGAAGGGCACTGGGATGAGGCCAGCAATTTTAAAATCTGTGTCAGGAGTAGCGGATCAACCTGTGCTTGGAAGCACTGGAAACAAACATTGTGACCAATGAGCTCTCAGACCCCATTTTCTCATCTGTGTGGTGGGGATAATAATACCCTTATCACAACAGAACTGTCCGGCTGCTCTGAATTAAAATAGTATGTGTAAAGCATCTAACACAGTGCCTGGCATATAGAATATCAACCTGTAACAGTGTTTGCTGTTATAATAATTACTGACTGTAATAGTCATCAGACTGATTGTAATAGTCAGATATATGAGTATAGATATTTCTGCCAAGTAGACTCGATTCTTTCATGGAATTCCTTCCCAGCTGTTTCACTTTAGTGGTTTCCAGTACCTTTGTTTAAACCTAGAGGCAGCCTTCTTAAGCCTTCCTGGAGCCTAGAGGAAGAGCATTTGCTAGAGCCCACCATTCACTCTCTCTGCACTTCATCCCATTCTGTCATTTTTTGGAGAAGGATGCTTTTGCGTGCAGGATGGGCTCCAGTTAGGAATGCTGCCTAATCATTTGTGTAGGAACTTAGGACTCTCTGATAGCAAACTTCTAATTGTGTCTTTGCCTGAAATATTTGAAGGAAACATGGAGAAAGACATGTTATGATTCCAGCTTTCCTAACTGGTGAAGGCGTGTGGAGGGCGCTGTGCTAATTAGTATGCTGTCTCCCTTTCAGAGTGTTTTCGTGCTGTCTATCAGCTTCTGCTTGGTAGATACTAAACACCGTGAAGGCAAATGATGTCATGACTGACAACTTAATAGATGTCTTTTTGAGCTGAACGTGCTCCCCAGTGCTCCAGCCAGACAGAATTAACAGGAGCCATCAAGATCGTTCTTTTCAGACTGATGTGCTAGCAAGTGCCTCTCTACACACATGAAAGACATCGAACTCAGTCCAATTGAAGATTACGGGATTGGATGTTTGTCAACAGGCTTCTGGCTGACTTGCTAGAGAACTGATATTTCCACAGTTATTTCTGATGACAAGTTAAAATTATTAGGGGTGGAAACAAATACAACTCCCGTTAATGTGAGCAGATCTCCAAATGAAGGTTGATGTTAAAAGTAGTCCCCTTAGGAGATTGCACTTGTATTCTGATTACATGGAAAGTGCTTAAAATGTCTTTATTCTTCTCCTTCTTCCTCGTTCTTTCTCTTTCTTTTCTTTCTTTCTTTCTTTCTTTCTTTCTTTCTTTCTTTCTTTCTTTCTTTCTTTCTTTCT
>NW_006432447.1:2374514-2374874 GCF_000325575.1 Pteropus alecto | reverse complement strand
AATTGTCACTGTCCATCATGTCTTTTACTTTATTTCATTTTCCCCCATTTCTACCAACTCCCTGTAGGTTAACAAATCTTGTTAATTATTGGTTTATTTTTTCCTACGTTTCTCTCTCTCTCTCTCTCTCTCTCTCTTTCCTTCCTTCCTTCTTGCTTAAGACATCTTGCTTAAGATATCTTCCTCCTCCTCCTCCTCCTCCTCCCCTTCCTTTCCCCCGCTCCTTCTCTTTTTTTTGCTTTCAGAGCCCATAAAACCAAAAATACCAAAGTAGTATAACTCAGGTTGACCAGATTAGGCTCAAAGTGATATTTCTTCTGGAAGTTAGTGGTGCTAGGCTCCTCTTTTTCCTTTTTTTTC
>NW_006432447.1:2302758-2372908 GCF_000325575.1 Pteropus alecto | reverse complement strand
TTTGTGATTTATCGAAGATAGCCATTCTGACAGGTATCTCATTGTGTGCATTTCTCTGATGATTAGCAACCTTGAGCATCTTTTCATATGTCTGTAGGCCATCTGTATTCCCTCTTAGGAGAAATATCTGTTCAGGTCTTCTGCCCATTTTTTAATTGGATTCTTTTGTTGTTGTTGAGTTGTATAAATTCTTTATATATTTTGGATATTAACACCTTATCAGATGTATCATTAGCGAATATCTTCTCCCATTCAGTTGGTTGTCTTTTTGTTTCGTTGATGGTTTCCGTTGCTGTGCAAGACCTTTTTAGTTTGATGGAATCTCATTTGTTTATTTTTTCTTTTGTTTCCCTTGCCCAAGGAGATATATCTGAAAACAAATTACTGTTAACATGTCAGAGAGTTTATTGCCTATGTGTTTTCTTCTAGAAGTTTTATGGTTGCAGGTCTTACATTTAAGTCTTTAATTCATTTCGAGTTTATTCTTGTATATGGTATAAGGTGGTCCAATTTCTTTTTTCTTTTTCTTTTTTTCACATGTGTCTGTCCAATTTTCCCAGCATCATTTATTGAAGAGACTATCTTTACCCCATTGTATATTCTTGCCTCCTTTGTCATATATTAAGTGAACATATAGGAGTGGATTTATTTCTAGGCTCTCTATTCTGTTCCATCGATCAATATATCTGCTTTTATGGCAGTACCATGCTGTTTAATTACTGTAGCCTTGTATTATAGTTTGATATCAGGTAATGTGATACCTCCAACTTTGTTCTCCTTTCTCAAGATTGCCATGGCTATTCAGGGTCTTTTATGGTTCCATATAAATTTTAGAATTATTTATTCTAGCTCTCTGAAAAAATGCCATTGGTATTTTAATAGGGATTACATTGAATCTACAGATTGCTTTGGGTAGTATGGCAATTTTAATGATGTTGAGCATGGTATATGTTTTAATTTTTTGTATCTCCTTCATTTTCTTTTTTCAACGACATAATTTTCTGAGGACAGATCTTTTACCTCCTTGTTTAATTTGATTCCCAGGAATTTTATTGTTTTTGATGCAATTGTAAATGGGATTGTTTTCTTAATTTCTCTTTCTGAAAGTTCATCATCTTAATTTCTCTTTCTCAAAGTTGGTATATAAAAATACCATTGACTTATGAATATTAATTTTGTATCCTGCTACTTTACTGAATTCATTGATCAATTCTACCAGATTTTTGGTGAAATCTTTAGGGTTCTCTATATATAATATTATGTCGTTGGCAACTAATGAGAGTTTGACTTCATTTCCAATTTGGATACCTTTTATTTCTCTTTCTTGTCTTACTGCTCTGGCTAAGACTTGCAATACAGTGTTGAAGAGGAGTGGTGAAAGTGGGCATCCTTGTCTTGTTCCTGATCTTAAGGAAAACAGTTTTAACTTTTCCACATTGAGTATGATGTTAGCTGTAGGTTTGTCATATATGACCTTTATTATGTTGAGATATGTTCCCTCTATTCCCACTCTGCTGAGAATTTTTATCATAAATCGATGCTGGATTTTATAGAATGCTTTTTCTGCATCTATTGATATGATCATATGATTTTTATCTTTAGAATTGTTAATGTGGTATATCACATTAATTGGATTTGCAGATATTGTACCAATCTCGCATCCCAGGAATAAATCCAACTTGATCATGATGTGTGATATTTTTAGCATATTGCTGAATTTGATTTGGTAATATTTTGTTGAGGATTTTTGCATCAATGGTCATAAGAGATATCGATCAGCTTATAGTTTTCTTTCTTTATAGTGTCTTTGTCTGGTTTTGGAATCAAGGTAATGGTGGCCTCATAAAAGGAGTTAGGGAGCTTTTCCTCTTCTTGAATTTTTTAGAATAGTTTGAGAAGAATAGGTGTTAATTCTTCTTTGAATGTTTGGTAAAATTCACCTATGAAGCCATATGGTCCAGGCCTTTTGTTTTTTGAGAGGTTTTTTATTACTGATTCTATTTCATTGGTGGTAATTGTCAGTTCAGATTTTCTGTTTCTTCTTGACTCAGTCTTGGGAGATTGTATGTTTCTAGGAATGTATCCATTTCTTTCAGATCGTCCAATTTGTTGGCACATAATTACTCATGGTATTTTCTTATGATCTTTTATATTTCTGTGGGATCTGTAGTTATTTCTCCTCTTTTATTTCTGATTTTATTTATTTGAGTCCTCTCTTTTTTTTCCTTGATAAGTCTGGTTAAGAGTTTATCAATTTTGTTTATCCTTTCAAAGAACCAACTCTTGGTTTCATTAATCTTTTGTATGGTTTTTACCATCTTGGCAGAGTTGAGTTATGTGATTGTTCCCCATACTGTGATTTTTTTTCAAATCAGAGGACATATTTTTACTAAACCCTCTGTAACCCAGCTTTTAGCATAGTGTCACCTCAGCAAATGTTTATTCAGTGACTCTAGACAGCTAGAGGTAGGAAGTGTGGCCGGTAGAAAGAGTTCAGTCTATGACATGAGAGAACCTTGATTTTAAATTTCTTCTCTGGCCTATAGAGCAGCGGAGCCCTGGGGAAATTTTTAGTGTCTCTGAGCTTAATGTCTCCTGATTTGTCTAAGGGAGAAAATGATTCCTAAAGGCACAGGGTTTCTAGGAGAAATAAAGGGCATGGGTCAGGTGCTCTGCACAGCACCTATGGGCCCTGTAAAGCATTTGCTGGAAAGATCATAGCTTCTTAAGGTAGTTTTCAGAGGGAAACTCTCCAAATGGTTCCAGCAAGGCTGAATCATTGAAATAAGTACATAAGTTCCCAAGGGGCTACTTAGAAGAAAACTCTCAACTCTCTCAGCAAAGGCAGCTGTGTGGTGGGAAATGCAGCCCTGCTTTCCATGAGCTGAGGCTTGTGCTCAGACAGCACCCAGGGCTGCCCCACTCCCCAGCCCTATGGCCTTGGTGGCAAATTCTAACACATTTCTAGCTTCATCTGGATGCTCTGTTCAGCCTTCTGCAGTTTAACAAGTTTCAGGCAAGATTCCAGTGGCTCTTCCAAGCACAGGAGGGTTTCTTGGGTTCAAAGAATATCATTTTTGGAGCCAGCAGAATGATCTTTCTGACACATCCCAGCCATGTGGGACAGATGGTGTTACAGAACATTCTGCCTGATGAAAATCATTGCCTGTGAGTGAGATTGCCGAGCCTCTGTGATGGCCTGCCATTTCAAAATGCTTTTCCATAAGAAGCCTGCTTTGTTTCTGGGAGTTGGTTGGGGAGACTTGGACATGTGGTGCCAAAATGCTTGGTGCCACAGTGCACATTCTGGGAGGACCTTTCTCCAGGAGGCCCTGAGCCCACCTGTCACTCCCTATGATCCCTGCTGGTTTAGAAAGGCTGTTGAAAAATATATCCAGAGGAGCACAGAATCTGTTACAGAAATGAAAATAAACAAGACTGGAGACAAGTGGGACTTAACAAGTTAAACTAAGCATATAATATCTTACAATAGCTGAGATGCTCTAAAGTTGCTGAACATACGATACAGAAAGAGGAATTTAACTGTAGTTAAAATGCAGGGTGCAATGCAGGTTGTTTTTATTAGGAAAAGGATATTATAGAAATAGCAAAAGCTCAGCATGACGTTGTTAGGATGTTGCTAGATAGCAGGAGGGCTGGATAGCTCAGACGAAATGAGCACCGACACCCAGGGACGTGAAATGAAAGGGTTTTGTCGAGTAGGCAGTGCTGCGGAGACAAATGGGGAGCACTTCTCCTCAAAGCTCCTTGAGGTTTTGTTAAATAAGGCAGGTATGTAATTCAGAAGCAGTTCAATTGGGGGAAATGAAAACCCGAAAGAAATTGTGTTGCACCTATAAAGTGGCAAAAGTAATCCAGTAAACATTTTGCTAGCAACACACAAAATAAAATGTCTTAATCCAGAAGAGTAATGGTGCTGAGAATAAAAGGGTTTTCATGAGCTGGGATGGAACAGTGCGGGAGACGTTGCTGGTCAGTTGGAATGTTTATGTCAGTGTAGAATCTGAGGCTTTAACTACAATGGCATCATCCTCCCCTTCCTCCTGCACCTTCTTCCATCCCTCCAGCAATAGGGCCACTTGGGAATGCAGCCCTTTTTGCAGAAAAAGTCCTCAGTCACCTGTGCATTTATTCATCAATATTTATTTAGTACTTAATGGGTACCAAACTCTGATTTAGGCGCTGGATATACAGAGACAAGGTGAGCACCTGGCAGTGTGAAAGAAACATGTTGACTCTCAATCTGTTGAATGAATAAATGATTTAATGAGTGGATGGACAGATGAATGAGCAATTGAGTCCATTTGGACACTACCCTTCCCTAGCAGAGGTCACAGTCTAATATATGGAAACAAGGAAGTGTAACAAGACTTCTTCCATGTGTTCTCAGATAAGGAGTCTGTGCAGGATCCAATGGGTTCCCTGGAAAGTGGGCTTCTCTACCTGGGAAGTCAGGGAGAGCATCCCAGAGGAAAACAGAGGAATTCTGAGACCAGGCCTTCAAAGATGATCATCCTGTTCCATGGCTGTCTTGTTCCTTGCCTGCAGCCCAAATGCAGGCCCATACTTGAGAGAATCCTTGCTCCCAGGAATGGTTCAGCTTCTCTGCTGGACTCTCGGCTCTATTGCTTGTGCAGTTTGCCCTTGCCTACTGATTCAGTCTGTTTCTGGCCACTCCAGGGTAACTGGATCTAGCCTTTGGCCAAGGATCAACCCTAGTATCAGCCCATACAATTGACTCATACTCTCCATGGAGGTGACAGGGTCCCTTGCAATATGACAAGCAGGTAGCTTGGTCACTTTAAAGTAATTCTGTGTCTGGAGAAGCAAATATAGTTCATTTCAAAATCATCTCTTACTCATAAAGAAGATCACAGTAAAAACAAATGGAAGAGTGGAAAAGGACAGGATTAAAGCTATGGTGGAGGGTCCACCATGTAGCTACTCCTTACCACCCACTGTGGCCCCTGAGCTACCTCTGAGGGACCCCAGGGTTGCCTGGAAACTCATGAGAACCACAGAGGGTCTTTTCCTTCCAGCTGGAGGCTGAGTGAGGAAGGTAAAGACAGTTAGTGTTGTCACAGGGCACCAAGGAGAACTCTTATCACTTAGCTGAGTCCATGGGGGTGGACCTCCCCTTTTTCCATAAAGCATGTCATTTCTAATGACTTTGAGTGAGATTTGTTAAAGTGATTCTTTGTGTTCAACCTTTTTTTGTTCAAAGTCATTACTCACTGCAGTTAGGTTAGTTTGGGTATTTAAGACAGCCCAGCCTGGCATATTCCCCATCATGACACTTTAAAAATGTTCATGCTGATTAGAACTTTTATTTTTCATAATGACCCATTAATGTAATGATAATGCAAGTAATAGGCCATATCTAATGACTTCTTGTCCAAAGGCTGAGGGGAATTCATTTAATGTATTTAATGCCAAACTTTTAAAAGAAAACTATTAAAGGTGCTGCATTCACTTATGCTCTTTATGACTATCTGGTTAATAAAAGGGAATTGCTCATCTGGAAAGCTGGAAGAAAAGGAAAAAGTTAAGGTCACTTGTTATGGCATTTTTGATTGTCTGTATGCTGTTTCCTTATCACAGAGCTGCCAAGAAGCTTCAACATCAGCACAAGGAGACTGAATGGGAAGATGGGCATTTTGCAATACCTGAGTCTATTCCAGATGCAGTGGCACTGAGTCATCAGACTTCTTGGTGGCCCATGGGTACATTGGGTTGTTGGTGGGCAGGGGTTTCTTGTGGAGGAGGGCTAGAATATTAGCCAGAGAGAGGAAAGTCCATGAGCCTGTTGAGCAAAGCTTAAGAAGATTGGAACCTCCTTCTCATGGAGCCTGAGAGAAAAACAGAGAAGCTCACAAGGCTACCCTGCACACCATCAACCTTTTATGCTCATCCTGAGCCCTTCATTCCCTTAGTAATGTCCACTCCTGGCCACCTCTTTTCACCATCCATGCTCTCTTGCATTCCCCAGAACATGCTCTCAGTAATACCTTGAGGATGAATAAGTGTAGTCTCATGGGCTCACTTCATGGGGTGTGGACACAGTAAGCATTGGTTTTAACTGGGCAATGATGAGCTTTGGTTGCAGGTAAGTGGATTTCAGGCAGCAGGCTGGGAAAGAGGTTCATCTGAGGAACCGTTCTTGTCACGGAAATCATTTTGTAGATAGGGATGGATGCCTTCACTCATGAGTAGAGTTGCTAGATAAAATATCAGGCACTCAGTTAATTTTAATGTCAGATAAATATCAAATGACTTTTTAGTAGAAGTATCTCTCAAGTGTCACATAGACGTACTTATACTAAAACAATTATTTGTTGTCTATCTGAAATTCCAATTTAACTGGGTGTCCTGTATTTTTATTTGCTAATTTAGACAACCCCATCCATGAGTCCTAGCCCTGGTACCATCTCCTGGAGGGAAGTAGGGAGGTGGCAGGATTTGGCCTGCGCTTTAGAGGCTACTGTGCCCACGGTAGGGAGGATGCCTTAGAGGGTGCAACACAAGAGACAGTTGGGACAGTTGCGCTACTCCAGAGGCAAGACAGGGATTGGCCTAAGCAGTGGGGGTGGAAGCAAACACACAAGAGACATTTCTAGGAGGAACAATATGTAGACAGGGTAAAAGACGAATTAACAAATGAGAGAGAAGGGAGGAGTGTAGGTGGTATCCGGGCTTTTGACCTTCACTATTCTGCCTACTCAGCTCATCATGCAAAACCCAGCTGAGGTCCAGCCTCTACCTCCGGAAAGCCTGCAAAGATTAATTCATTATTGACCTCCCCTTCCTCTTTAGTTGCTACAAAATTACATGTGAACTACCCAATTACATAGTTACAGTACTAAATCTTATTCTCAGTTTCTTATGTTATAGGGAGATTCTACAAGCAGAAGCCACCCCTTGTCTCCTTCATCACACACACTAGATTGTCTCTTTGTCATTCTTCTCTCAGTGTTTTCCCATGCACTTCTCTCTTCCTGAATCATTCCTGTATTCCTTTCAGTTGTCGCTTATGAAGGATGATCCCTGCAATAACCTTAAACAGGTCATGTTCCATTGGCATATATCCTCATGAGATCCTGTACTTCTTCTTAGCTCTTGTCCCAATTTAATTACTAGTATAATTACTTGGTCCTGTACCTCCAATACCTAGCAGAGCCCCTCCCATAGACAGTAGTTACTCATTAAATAAATATTTGTCAAATGACATCATTACCTGTGGACTACACTGTATACATGGGCAATCAGTGTTCACATTCCATTGGCTTGGCCCTCTTTGTAGGTAGGAGTAAGTAGCCCTGTATCATAAAGGTGCACCGTATAGCTGGTTCCCTTCCCTTGTGCTGTCGGAAATCCTATTTTCTTCTTCTCCATGCTCAGTGGAGTTGGGGGTACTCTACATATTCTTGATATAAATGCTTCATGAATACAAGAGGTCCTGTCCCCTCATGTAGCACCTTCTCAAATGTTCCCAAAGGACAACTGATCTACCTGTGACTGGAGCCCCATTGGGTGCCTGCCTGGTAGTGTCTCAGGGAGCTCAGTTTGTGAGGCTTTCAGAATTGCATGCCAGGACAGCGCGTGGGGCTGTGAAACTCCTATAGAGGAGGAGATGAAGTGTTAGCTTCCACTGTTGAGAGAGGGGGTCCTGGCACCTTGTCGCCTGCCTGGCTCTTCTCAGCTCCATTTTTGGGCCCTGTTCCCCAGACTGTGTAGGCAGAGGCTGCTTTATAAAGATGTAGGGATGGAGGAGCAGGTGTACCCATTGGCACAGGAAATACAAGAGGCTGCCAGGCAGTTTTTAAAAAAAATCATCCTACACAAAAGCATTGGAATGCTCTGCCTTAAACTGTGTCATTCCTCAGACCTCCAACTACAGGGAAGGTACTCAGGACCACAACTGCTAGGCATCGAAATATCTTGGCTCTGAGGTCATGCTTTCCATGGGCTGTACCAGCCAATGACTGAGTGTGGCGGTCCTGGGGGAGACTAAGGCAGACCCGGAGACATGAATTCTTTTGACTACTGACACTGGCTTGAGGATGTCCCAAAGGCTTCAGCTTTATAGAGGTACACTTAGACTGCTTGACAGTAAAAGACACTTCGACCCAGCCTTGTCTTCCTCTCTCCTGCACTGGATTACGCTTTTGCATCAAGGTCTAATCTCTTTTCCATCAAGATCTCATCTCTTTTCCAGTCTTTTCTGACTCTTTCTCTATTTTCCCTCATACAAGCATGTTTCCTTATAAAATCCTTGCATGTTTAATCCCATCTTGGTATCTTATTCTTGGAAGACCTATACCAACACATCCTGCTAACATCAGAAAGAACCAGGACTCTATTAACCCTACCAGATGCCAGCTGGGCAGCAGAGTAGGCCTTGCCCATGCCTTTATGAAGCAGAATCAGTTCCTGGAAAAATATCCAATGGGTGGAGGTATCACTGTTGCGAAAGTCAATCCTCATTTTTAAAAAAAGATATGAGAAAATAATATGTTGAGAATTAACATATAACTTTTTTGGTAAAAATTTGATATCTCCATCTTCACTAATATATAGCGTACCAAATAATACATTATCAATAATATGATACTCATCTTAAATTCAATATAATGAGCACTGCACAATTAATTCCATTTATCATTCTGTGTTCATAAAAATCTTTTGACTCTACCAACCCTCAAGCGGTTAATTGCTAATACATTTGTGTGCTTTGTTGCAGATAATATGCATGTCTTGTTCCCCATCCAAATGTCCTGTGACAATCTGATTTTATAAGTCAGGAGTTACTTTTCCTTCTGGGACCTTCTCAATTCCATGGAATTCTCATTACAGGCTTTACTGTTCTGGGCCAGTGTTTATCTCGTGCCAATTTCCATTATGGGCTCTGTCCATCCATCCTCTTTGTTTTCCTTTTCCCTGTGTCTTCCTTGTTCAGTTATCCCCAGAAATAGTATTGGTGTACCTGGAAATCAAAATTCTCATAAGCAATCCAAGGTTGATTATGAGTGAATACATCCAAACCAGAAAGCTAGGTTAAGAGAATTTATATTTGGGGAAAAAAATCACTGTACATGGGTCTTTGCACAGATAATTAGCACAAGAACATATTCATTCGTTGATCTTTTAACACACATTGTTGAGCACCTATCATGTGCCATGCCCCACATCTAGTCTTGATAAGATCAGAGTTCTCATACAGCTCTTTTGGTAAGGATGCCTTAAGCATTGAGAGAACTCTTCCAGCTGGCAAATACCTGTTCTATTTACCTCTAGGAGAAATTGACACCTTTAAGAGTGGGGTTACCCTTTAAAATCGCTAAGATCATGATTTCTCTTTTGAGACACCCTGGTTGCCTCCCAAACACTCTGAAAATTCACAGTACAGATTTATTTCGGAAATTCATCCTGACGCTGGTAACCTTTGATGCCTTTTGCAGGAATGATTTATAAAGTTTGTTTCTTTTTATGGTGGTTTCTTCAACCAGGTTGCAAGAGATATAAGGACTGTGATTTCAGACGATTATTCTCTTGATAGCATACGCTCAAGTTCACACAGCAACAAAAGATGCTCCCCTTCCTTTTTCCAAAAGAATCAGAGGTTCTATTGCCTACACAATCGGTGTGCAAGCCATTCAGTCAGCCAGTTGCTTTTCTTTCACAATCAAAACCAGAGAAAGGGTTGATCTTGTCACCACATTGATTGACTTGTCCCCAACTGAGTTGAGTCTAAGAATTGATTATGTGAGTCTGGACTCCATGGTTTTAGATATCTTTTTTTCCCTCCCTGCCCTCTGTCTTTGTTCTTTCCCCACTCTGTTCCTTTACTTATACCTTTTCTCTTTTTACCTACATTAGTAGTATGTACTATGTTTTAAGTCCTTTGTCAGGTCATATAGCAAACTTTTTGGTCTCAGAACACATTTATACTCTTAAATATCATTAACAATGCCAAAGAGCTTTTGTTTTTGTAGATTATACCTATTGATATTTCTTGCATTAGTAATTAAAGCTGATGAAATTTTTAAAATATGTATTTATTAATTTGTTCAAAAATAATAAACCTATCACATACTGACAAAAATAACATAATTTATTAAAAACAACTATATTATCCAAAATAAAAAAATAGTGAGGAGAGTATCATTTTACATTTTTGGCAAATGTTTGGCTTGATATAAGACAGCCGAATCTTTATATCTGCTTCTGCATTTAATCTGTTGTGGCATCATGTTCTGTAGCCTCTGGAAAAGTCCAGAGACAATGAGAACAAAGCAAGTAGTATCTTAGTACTTTTATGAAAATAGTTTTGACCTTGTAAGTCCCTCAAAGGATCTCAGGGACCCCCAAGAGTTCCTGGGTTATACTTTGAGAACTGTTGTACTACATTAGAGATATAGACATAAAAGGCCCAGAGTCTTTCCCCACCATCTGGTAGAAGAAAGATATGAAAGGATATTTATAGCTTAGTATAGTCTTTACTGTGCAAAGGATAGGCAGGGAGCTGTGGAAGGATAAGGAGAGATACCTGATTCAGTCTGGGGTATGTGTTTAGGGGTAGAGAGGATGGGGAGGTTCAGAGAATACTTCCCTGAGTCAGTGGTGCCTGAGCTGAGCTGAGCTGAGCTGAGCAGGTGGGAGAGCAAACATTTGAATGCAAATAGAACCACCTGATAGTCTGATACCCTGATCCTCAGGACTAGTCACAAAGGTGACTCTAGGGCATTTGGCTTGCAACTCTATTATGATTGTGTATTTGGTGATGTTTTTTTTTGCTCATCCTCCCTGTAAGGAGCCAGAGCTGGAGAAATGCTGATAACAGAACACATAAATAAGAAGCAAAATTGGCCTTCTCATGCTTTCTTTCTGAAGCATTGAGAAGCAGGTGAGCATTTTGCTGTGAATATACTGTAAACCAGATAATTGCCATTTGTCATTCCGAACATCTTAGGATCTAAAGCATGAAATGGAATTTACAATAAAAATGTATCACACATTTGATACCCTCTAGAACAAAGTTGATAGCATACACCACAAAGGTTTTATTTATTAGTTTACCAGTAGAGAAACAAAAATATGGTGTTTTTATCTGAGGTTAAGAGGAATTTGTACTGTCACATCAAATCTTCTCATTTTAAATATAACATTTTAAAAGATTCTTCAATGGATGTGACGGTTAGTTTTATGTGTCAATTTGGCTAGGTTATAGTACCTAGTTATTCAATGAGACACTAATCTAGTGTTGCTATGAAGGTATTTTAGAGATGTGGTTAACATCTACAAGCAATTGATTTTACATAAAGGAGATTACCCTTAATAATGTATGTGGGCCTCCTTTAAGCAGTTAAACTTCAAGAGAAAAAACTGAGTTTTCTTAGAAAAGAAGAAATTCTACCTCAAGACTCTAGCATCAACTCCCACCTGAGCATCCAGACTGCAGGCCTGCCCCACAGATTTCAGATTTTCCAGCCCCCAAAATTGTGTGAGCCAATTCCTTTATATATACACACATATATGTCAAAGTCTATGTTAATCTCTATCTCTATCTATCTGTGTCTCTATTTCTATCTCCTATTGATCCTGTTTCTCTGGAAAACCCTGACTGTTCTCCAGTTGGTTTTGGTCTTGGGTTTTTTGTCTCCTTGTGACCCCTCAGAATATTTGGTCCATGGTTTGACCCACAGAAGATGGAAACAAATGTGTGCTGTTTCACTGACCTCTGCTGGGGGGAAGAATGACGGTGTGGGGTGGGAATCTCAGTTCTCCATTAGGACCATGACTTGGTATGATTTCAAGTTCCCTGAACCTTTACAGCCTCATTCATGAAAGGGAGCCATCCTGCCCTCTCACAGGGGTGGTTGTGAGGATTTAATGAGATCACAACTACAGAGCCTGGCACATAGTTGGCCGTCAGGAATGACAGTTCTGGATTTATTCTATAGTGGTTGGGGTTGAGCAATGACAATTACAGAAAGAGTTTTAGACAATTACATTTAGTAGCATAAATTCCAAAGTAAGTGAAGGGCTGGTTTCAAGGGTTAAAAATGTTTAAAATGCAGTGAAGTATGAGATATTGAAGTAATAACAATCTTGGGAAATTATAGATATAAGAATTTAGTGCACACTTCAGTCCAATTATGTTGTTCAGTAGGTAAGACATTCTGTGTGGAAAAATGAGCTGGCTCTAGCAATTGAATAGGAACATTAAACCATCACAGTCTTTTTTCCCCCCTTTCATATTCTAAATGATCTTTTCCTGAATACCTCCTAATCGTCTTCACAGTCTTAATATAATCTTCTCAGCTCCTGGAAATTAAACCTCGGGCTCTGGTAAATCTTCAGCCCACCAAGAGATTCTTTGGGTAACTTGGGCATTGTCTGTCTGTGTCCCATGTGAGTCCTGACCCCAGCCTGTGAGTGTTGAAGACACATAAGGTACTTGTCACCACTGAGTCTGCTGTAACTCAAGGTCTCAATTTGTCCTCTTCCCAATAGCCCTGTGGGGTTGGTATTACCTTGATTTTATAAAAGAGAGAGAGCGGAGGTCTGGGGAAATTGAAAGACTCAGCCAAGATATCCTGTTTACCCTGTTGATTATATAGTGATAGAACTGTAACATTAAGCCCAGTATCCCTTGCTCCCAACTTCAGGGTCTGTTTTAGGGCAAGCTTTGGATGATTGCCTTATCCAGGTGGCTGTGTAGAAACAGCTGAAAATCCCACTTTTGTAAAATTACACAATTCCCCAGTGCTCAATTCTTCTTAGCCCTGCTCCTGGCCCACATGCTGTACCCTACAGGATAATGGCATATGATTTATTCCAGGCTGGAGAAATTTAGTTAATGACTTTGAGAGAACCTACCCTTCAAAAAAAGTGAGTGTTTATGGATGGAACATGACAGATAGAGAGAAAGAAAAAATATAAGAATGGCGGGGAAATGGATAAGTGACTAGAAGGAAAGCGGGAAGGAAGGGAAGGAAAGCTACGTTCCACCCTCAGTGAAAACACCTATCAAGCACTTAAGAATTAATGACTCAGTCATCTTTTCTTCAAATGCATTTTCAACCCAATTAAAATGGTAAAATGTAACCCTCATTTTCTGTGATTCTTTGCATATGTGAGTCACACACATGGGATCTGTATTTAAAACTCTCTAATTGGTACCTCTAGCAAGAGATATGCCTTGCCTCTAATTAAGTGATGACAAATGTCACCTTATGATTTGGGAGGCACACCCTTTTTTATTTGGATAATGTAGGAATACCCGCTCATTGGAATCAAAGCACTGCTAATTGCTTCAGACATTGGAAGTGCCAGCAAGGCAAAGGTGTGCTCACCTCATTTATAAACATGCTTGGCACTGCATTAGGACTTGTGGACATCATAGTGACTAGGATGCTGCCTCTCTGTCAAAAGGGCTCACAGTTCCATGGGAAAGAAGGATAGAGAAATAGCTAATGGCAATGCAGCAGACCTATAACATGAGAGCAGACAATGGAGGGTGGCGTGGGGGAACAGAGGAGGAGAAGCGGAGGAGGTAGGGGTGGAGCTGAGTCTGGAATGAGTGTGAGGATAGGGGTAGACAGCACAGTGAGGGCAAAGGAATAGGTAATTGAAGGACTGAGGTCTTTGGGTGGCTTCTCCTAATCTTATGGTAGAGGGCAGGAGAGCTATTGATGGATCCTAGGCAAGGAAGTGCAGGATCAGGTTTGCCTTTAGCCAGACTTACCTCTTACCTAGACAGGAATCCCATCCCACTCGCACTCTGAAACAGAGAATAAAAATACTTTTTAAAATGCTATTCTAGTTATCGTATTTAAGAGTCATTTTATTGTAAGAACAGACACCTACTCAAACTAGTACAAATTAAAAACATGGTGGTTGTGGGAAGAACTATTGAAAGGCTTCCCTTGGCAACCTCAGACACCCCACAGCAGGCTGACAAGTCTGTGAGGGGTGAGCAAAGCCTGCACTGGAAAACAGGAATCAGGGCCAGCTTCTCTATCTCATGTAGCCGCTCAGGGTGCTTCTCTTCTCTCTGCATGCTGGGTCCCAAACCCTGTCTCCTGGCAGATTAGCTTCCTCTGATTTTAGTGGCTTCTCAGCTTCCCCTAAACCTTGATTGATCATGTCATGAATGCTAGTCCCAACTCTTTATGAACTCAAGCGTGCATCACCTAGTACATTATAGTTGCTGGCCCTCTTAAATGAAAATTTAGATTTTCAACCAATTGGCCCAGCCTATTCTACCCATCTATTACCCCATGGATTATATGTCCACCCTGGTCTAGGCAGCTCTACCAGGGGATCAGGTCAGAGGGGAAGTTGAACATGACAGGCAAAAGACCAGGCTGACTGCTAGTATGACCTATCTACTAGAGTGTAGTTAACCTCACTTGAGCATTTTGCAATCAGTACAGTGTGTTTTTACTCACAGTTCACTTTACCCAGGGAAAAGTATTAGAGTTCTAAGGATCAAGGAACTAGCAATGGCCAGAGGGTCAACGTTAGGATGAAAGTAGAAAGATTCAAAGGGTAAATCATCAGTCACCTGACCCTACTGCTTAGATTGAGTGTTTATGTATTTTTTCAGACAGCAAAAAGCAAAGAGAAGCAAAAAGAAGAGAGCCAGGGAGTACTCCTGAGAATGCATTGGTGCTCTAGTTAAAGGCACATTGGGCGGCAAGACCTAATTTCTCTGTAAATGGAGCAAAATATCACAGTGGTGTTTCCTCTGTATGAGTGCAAAGACACAGGCACTTTCCAGATGCTGAAACATCATGGAAAAAAGACAAGACATTCAAGAAGCAGTACTAAGGGGCATGAGATGACAGAGCTCAGCCTTGAGAAGAGCTGTGCAGCAAACAGGGACATTATCTTTTGAAGAATTGATAAAAAGTCAGTTGTTCTGAATTTACCTCCAAAATGGAGCAAAGTGCAAGCTGACTGGCCTCAATCTCTTGGAGCAAAAAGGCAAAACATTTGTCAGGGGAGGGAACCAATTCAATAAGAAATAACAGCCAAGCCTCAAGGATGAACACCTATTTCTTCTTTCTGGAAAGGAGATGATTCTATAGTGTCTCATGAAACCAGGGTTTGGAAGTGACTCCTAGATGATTCTGTACGTGCCAGTAAGCCCTGGGTGATGTAAATGCTATCTATCAGTTCAACCTCTTGGCCAGCCCTGCCCCCTCAAACTTTGTACTCCAGCCAAACCTATTCCTATTTCCCCCCCATGGCATACCAGGTGATTTTACCATTAGGCCTTTGCCTATGCACGTTCCTCTGCCAGGGACCCTCCACACCCTTTATCCCTGTTTATTTCCTATTGCTCATGACTTAAAATCTACTTTTTCCAGGAATTAATTCCGGATTAGCATGCTTCTCCCTTTTTCCGTAGTATTCTGCTTTTCTTCTTCCTACCTACCTCTTACCATACTTGTTGTCATGGATCCTTCTTTTGTTTGAGAGTCCTTTGAGGATAAAGACTTTGTTCTTGCCCTATTTTTTGAGCTATAATTTACACATAATAAAAATCACCCTTTTTAAATGTACGGACTAATAAACTTAGACAAATGCACACAGAAGTGTAATCAGCACCCCAATCAAGATACAGAATAGTTTCATTATCTTAGAAAGCTCCTTTGTGCCCCTTTGCAAGCAAACCCTACCCCACCCCCAAATCCTAGTGACTACTGATCCATTATCTGTCTTTATTCTTTCGCATTTTTTAGAATGCCATGTGAATGTCATCAAACAGCTTGTAGACTTTTATGTCTGACTTCTTTTACTTCATTTCACTAAAGAAATACTTTGGATATTTATTGCCTTCATTGAATGGATCAGTAGTTGATTTCTTTTTATTACTGAGGAGGTGTCCATTATAAGGCTATACGGCAATTCGTTTATCTATTCATTGGTTGATAGCCATTTTAGTTTTCAGTTTGGTGCTATTCTGAATAAAGATTCTATGAACATTTACATAAAGACTTATACAAGTCTTTTGTGTAATTTATGTTCTCAGTTCTCTTGGATAGATCCTAGGAATGGAATTGCTGAGTCGTTTTATAAGAAATTGCTAAACTATTTTCCAAAGTGATTGCTAAACTGTTTTCTAAAGTGACTTATTTTATATTTTCACCAGCAATATATGAGAATTTCAGTTTTTCTGCCAATACCATGCTGTTTTGATTATTGTCACTTTGTAGTATAATTTGAAGTCAGAAAGTGTGATACCTCCAGCTTTGTTCTTTTTTTTCTCAGGATTGCTTTGGCTATTCAGAGTCTTTTGTGGTTCCACACAAATCTAATAATTGTTTTGTCCTATATCTTTAAAAAATGTCATTGGGGTTTTAATGGGGATTGCATCAAATTGGTATATTTCTTTGGGTAAACAGACCATTGGAACAGAATTGAGAGCCAAGAAATAAAACTACATATAGATAGGCAAATAATTTTTGACAAAGGAGCCAAAAACATACAATGGAGAAAAAGCCTCTTCAATAAATGTTGCTGGGGAAATTGGAAAGCCACATGCAAAAGAATAAATCTAGCCTACTTTTTGCTACCATACACAAAAATTAACTGAAAATGGATTAAAGTCCTAAATATAAGACCCCAAACAATAAAATATATAGAAGAAAAAACATAGGTACTGAATTTTTGGACCTTAGTCTTAGAGAAGGTTTTATGAATTTGATCTTAAGACAAGGAAAGTAAAAGCAAAAATAAATGAATGGAATGATATCAAACTGAAAAGCTTCTGCACAGCAAAAGAAACACTTAAAAAAACAAAAGAGGCAAACAACTGAATGGGAAAAGATATTTATAAACAACACTTTCAATAAGGGGTTAATACCCAAAGAATTCATATAACTCAACAACAAAAAACAAGCAATCCACTTAAAAAATGAGTAGGGGACCTGAACAGACACTTCTCTCATAAAGACATGTAAATGGTCAACAGATATTTGAACAAATGCTCAACTTCACTAGCTATTAGGGAAATGCAAATCAAAACCACAATGAAATACCACCTCACACCTCTTAGAATGGCTATTATAAACAAAACAAGTAATAAGTGTTGGAGAGGTTGTGGAGAAAATAAACCCTCATGCACTTTTGGTGGGAATGAAAAACAATATGGAATTTCCTCAAAAAACTAAGAATAGAATTACCACATGACCCAGCAATCCCTCTTCTGGGTACCTGACAATTTTGAAAACATTTATTCATAAAGATATATGTATCCCTGTGTTCATTGTATCATTATTCACAATGGCTAAGACATAGAAACAACCGAAGTATCTTTTGATAGATGATTAGATAGAGAGGATGTGGTACATACATACAATGGAATATTACTCAGCCATGAGAAAAGATAAAGTATTGCCATTTACCATAATATGGATGGTTCTTCAGAATATCATGCTAAGTGAAATAAGTTAAACAGATAAACTTGAGAACTATATGATTTTGCTCATATGTGGGATATAAAACTGAAAGCAACAAGTCAAGACAAACAAAAACTCACAGACACTGGCAACACTATTGAGTTTATTTTACCAGAGTGAAAGGCAGGTGGGGAGAGATAGAAAAGGAAAAAGGAGGTCAATTATATGGTGATGGAAGGAGATTTGACTTTGGGTGGTGGACACAAAATGCAGTCTACAAATGATGTGTTATAGAATTGTATGCTTGAAACCTATATAATTTTATTAGTCAACATCACCCCAGTAAATTTAATAAAGTTTTAAAAAATACATGAGAGTTTCAGTTGTCACACTTCATCAGAACTAAGTATGGCCAGTGTTATTTTAACCATTCTAGAGGTGGTTTGGTGATACTCCAATGCGGTTATAATTTACAAATCCTCGATAACTTGATAATCAACAAATCCTTGAGTTGTAAGAGTTTTTTTTATATGTTTTGGATGCAAATCCTTTATAAGATATGTTTTGGAAATAGTTACGCCCAATCTGTGGTTTAAAAAAATATTTTCTTGAGTGTTTTTCAAAACTTAGAAGTTTATAGTTTTTATGAAGTTCGATGTATCAATTTTATTTTTTATGGTTCATGCTTCTTTTGTCCCTTCCTTTAAGTCTTTGCCTAGTGCAAGGACACTAAGATTTTTTTTTCTGTGCTTTCTTTTAAAGGTTCTTATAATTTTAACTCCTACATTTTGGAACAAGATGCTTTTAGAGATAATTTCTGTGTGTGGTTGTGCTGTACGATTGAAATTTTTTTTGCACATAGATATTCAATTTTTCCAGCAGTATTTAATGAAAAGACCATCTTTTCCCTCCATTGAATTATCTTGGAACCTTTTTCCGAAATTAATTAGCTGCATGTATGTGTGTCTATTTATGTACTCTTTATTCCTTCTATTCATCTGTATGTCTATCTTCATGTCAATATCACATGAAGTTGGGATATCACATGATTCAGTTGTGATAGGTACTCAATATCACATGATTATGATAGCATTACAATAAGTCTTAAAATTAGGTAGCTTACCATTGTTATTTTGATTTGGATTGCATTGACTCTGTAGATCAATTAGGGGAAAGTTTACGTCTTAACCGTATTGAGCCTACCAAATCACGAAGACTCCATTAAGACTTCTCCAGCTCTTCTTTAAATTCTCTCAGCAATGTCTTAGGGTTTTTCAGTGTGCAGATCTTGCATGTACTTTTTGAAAGTTATTTCTAAGTGTTTCATGTTTTTTGATGCTATCATATTAGTATTTTTAAATTTAAATTTCTAATTATTTACTGCTAGTGCTTAGAAATATAATTGATTTTTATATGTTGACTTTGTATACTGTCGCCTTCCTAAATTTACTTATTAGATCTAGTAGCATTTTAGTAGATTCCATACAATTTCTTCCATTGATGATTATGTTCTCTGAGAATAAAATGATTTTAATTTCCAGTACAATTTTTTTCTTACCTTATCGCACCAGTTAGAACCTTCAGGATAATGTGAATAGTACGGTACGAGGTAGGAATGAACATCCTTGTATTTTTCTTGCTCTTGGGAGGCGAGCATTCACTCTTTAACTATTAAGCATGATGTTAGCCACATGTTTTTATAAAAGTTATCAGAGGAATTTCATTCTGTTCCTCATTTGCCGATAGTTTTAATTATGAATGGATGTTGAGTTTTGTCAAATGGTTTTTTAGGGACTCCCATTCACCATTTTACTCCCACCCCCATGCTTAAAACTGTTTTTACATATTTGAGGCACTCCGTTTTTTTAAAATTATTATGTTTTTAAAATTTGTCGAATGAATGAAGCTGGGCTAAATACATGTGAATGTGCAAGGCCGTTCAGAGATGGACCAGAGGAACTTAAGAGCATTTGAGTGCCTCTTGGTATCAGGGGTACTAGATTTGCCTAAATGATTTCATGGAATTTTTATAACATTCCTATGAAGTAAGTATCTCCATTTTAAAAATGAGAAATGAATAACAGATGGAATGATTAAAATGCTATAATATGTTTGGGATGTAAGAAGTCCTGTGTTTTATAACTTATAACTCAATAGAAATAAAAAGATAATCTTGAAGTTCAGAAAACAAAAAATATACAAAGGAGTCTGGTTTTAAATATGATGCAAGTTAAAATGGACTGTGATTCAGCCATTTGATGGAGTGAAAGAATTAATAATCCATTTGGTCTGGACACACAGAATGTTGTCCTTAGAATAACTGTTGGACCACTAAGAAGGAAAAATAATCAGTCCTTGAGTAATACTTGGCTCAGGCATCAATGATATTCTCATAGTCAAAGTAATATAAATTTAAGTTATTGGTTTCGCAACCGTGAGGATTTGATCTGTACATAAAGTAAAATAAAATAAAATAAAAAGATTTAATTTTGGTTACATGTAAAAATGCAAATGTTTATCGACTTTGACAAAGTAAAAGTCAAGATAAATCTGAAGGAATTTAGAAAGTGGGAAAGAAATAAGAAAATTTTAGGGATGTTAACATTTTTATTTTCCAAAAGAAGAACATTTAAACCCTTCTGAACCTCAGTTCCTACCTGCAAAATGAGATCCAAAGTCTTATCTATTAAAGTTATTGTGAAGATTAATGATGTATGTAAAATGTCTCATGTGTGATAGGTACTCAACTAACTGTATTAGTGATGGAGAGAAGAGAGAGGCAGGCCCACAGATAGAAGGAAATAAACCCATTCCTACTAGGAGGGAGAACCTCAGCTTAACATTTGTAAACCACCTCTTCTGCATTCACTGTCACTGCCCAGAGAGCAGGGTGGTAAGAATGAGTAACAAAACATCAGGGGCTGGTGTCAAGACCATCTGAATGACATGGCAACTCTGTGAGTGGTATCATCTTCCCCATTTTACATTTGAGGGAGTTAAAAGTCTGAGTGGCCAATTGATCTGCACAGGACCAGCCCTGCAGTGGCTAAACCATGGCTGAAACCCAGCAACTGTGACTCTGGATTCCATCATCTGCCACTGAGCCAAGTGGTGATGAATCTGAAACACTGGGTGAGCTCTTGGCATATCCTCTGTACACATTTCTAATGAATAGGCCCCTAGGTTTAATTAAAGGGAAAAAAAGATTAATTGTTTCTCCCAACAGCTGCAAATTATTTACATTACATTTGCGTAGATGGCTAATAAAAGAGCAAAGGCGTGTGGGGGCAGCCCAGGGTGGCTGTAATTATTCAGGGTCCATAATGAAGCACCCGTTTGAATACCAACATGTGAGCATGGATGAATCTGCTGCCCCTTTTAGACCTGCAGTAGGCAGAGCTGCTGTCTGCTCTGGAAATGATCCAATCAACTGGAGGTTAAGATACCAATCTGTGTTTTTTGAGGCCGCACTTGAACCAGTAATGTATATTTGATATATATGTTAAGTGTGTTAATTATTCATTAGATACTATATGATTCAGCTGATCAAACTATTGAAGAGTAACTTAAATTGCTAGATGATTTAAACCATTTAGATAACGCAGTCTTTAAATGGTCAGGAAATATTCAAATGTTTGTTTTGTCTCTTTGAAGTTATATTGGTATTTATACATACATGTATGTATATAAAATGCAGTAACAGCTCCTAATTGTGGATCAGATTAGGCTGAGATCAGAAATCCCAGTACACAGCCATAATTTGCTAGTTTGTTGATTGATAATGGACTTTAAAACATCTATGACTAGATAGTAGCTTTTGAGAATGAAAGCTTTTAATCAAATTTTGATAATATCTATACTGGGCATCCAGAAATAGAAATGATGGGATTTTTGGTAAGGTACAAGTTCCATGATCCTAGAACCAAGAATTGTGTTTGAGTTTCGGCGCTGCCCTTACTTTCTGTGTGCCTGGAGTGAATTGTTGAACCTCTCTGCACTTCTCTAAAGCTTTCTTGGGTGAAAAAGGGACTAATATGCTCTATGTACCTAATGTGGTGGTTGGATGAGAGCCTATGATTGGGTAAATACACAATATTGATAATATTATTATGGATTAGTTATTCAAATGATGATCTTAAAAGTCAATCTTTTTGTTTTATTTTTCCATTGTTTTCTAGTCAACAAGCACAAGCCATGGATCGAGACTTCGTATCATGGAGTCATTACTGAGAACAATGACACAGTCATCTTGGACCCACCACTGGTAGCCCTGGACAAAGATGCACCCATTCCTTTTGCAGGTGAGATGATGGCTTAGCATGGTTGGGCATGGCTCGCTTTAGCTGTTGTCACCATGCTGTGCATCTCATAGGTCAGCCTGTGATTTCAAAGCTGTATGCCTCTTCTGATTTCTGGTGTGGATTCTGTATCTCCTTATGGTTTTTCTCCTTGGTGTCACCTCTGGCACAAGATGTTTATTTCTTCTTCTGAGAGATGGTATATTGTCGAATTAGCCCCTGGAGTTTAAAATGTTGTGCTAGTAAGTTCTGTAGGGAGCTTTCTCTCTAGAAAGATGACCCATAGACACAAGTAAATGTGTGACCCACTTTCACTACTACCTACATATCATGGACAGGTACAGACTTGCAGCTTTGTCAAGAGAAAAGGGAATTTCAAAAGACCAGGAAATATTTGTTGGTAGGTGGACAGAGCTGTGCCCTTGAGCTTCAAAGTGGGTGTGGCTTTTGGAGGAGAAACTCAAAGGCAGTGCCATTTTGCTCTCTGTAGCTCGTGGCCAGAGAGCCTCCTCATTGTTTTCAAGACTGTATGTACTTCTTCCTCTAACTTCCTGCATAGGCCAGGTCACTAGGGAGGGGCAGTGAAGAATATGGCAAAGAGAAAGGTATGGGTGAAGGCAGGGGATGGAGGGATTGAACAATTTCTGAAGATGCCTGCATCATGAGTAATATTGTTAACATTTTATAACTGTCAGGAAAAAGACAGGAAATTTAATGAAGGTTCTCAAGATTTCTAGAAGATTGCTTTATGATAGATGGGTGCCAGGCTGAGGTTTTCACCATGATGAAGTCTCTTTTTTCTGACAGTTTGTCTTCTATGTTATGAGCTACTTGGGCAGAAAAAAATAGCTTTCTTGCACTTCAAAGAGATAAGCTTTGTGAAGGTCCTTTTTTCATTATAGAATATTATGAAGTAAAGAGCGAGAGAGGAGGCTAAATGGAGGCAAATTCAGCGTTACGTGAAGATAAACCCACAAGGACTCTTGTAGAACGTGAGGGAGATGCTCTTGACTCTCAGAAGGCTTTATCTTGATTGTATGCAGGATGATAACCAAGGGCATCTACCTGCCTGTGACTTCCATGGTGCTTAGAGTTGGGACATTTCCATACATCTTCCACTTATCCTCAGAGGTCCCAGCTCAACCAGATTCCACTTGGAAGTATAAATTCATGCTGCGTTTTACAAAAAAGATGAGGTGTCTTCCCTAAGCCTTTTTCAGCCTGGGAATATTCCAACTCATCTCTTTCTTGGACATAATTAAACAGCACTGGGGTTACTCAGCATTTCTTAGCAGTCCCCCAAAATGAGATTTTTAAGACAAACACTAGCAAAAACATTAGGGTTGTGGAAATGTTTGGTTTGGCATACATTATGTACTTAAAAAAAATAGAGATGAACATTTTGTACTTAAAAAAATAGAGATGAACATTTAGAAATTGGGAGATTTGCATAAAAAAGGAAGGATTCTGGTTTATCTTGATGAATCAGGTCAGAAATACAGAGCTGAGTTATGTCTTCCCTCTTTAGACTGTGCCATGTGCTGCCGGCTTCCCTTGGCCTCTTCTCTCAAAGCCTATGTCCTTCCACCTAGCGGATCCTTTCATTCGTCTTCCCATTCAAGTGTATGACTCCTCTTTAAAACATAACAGAAAAAAATCAATGACATATTAAACAGGAAGTAAATGATCTCTTTAAGGATAATACTTTAAAAGATGAGGAATGTGTCTGATTATTCATTATGTATGTCCTCAGTGTAGCCCTATTTCATCCATTAGTGAACTAGGAAACTGAAATTGTTGAATAAGCTGTTCTATAGTCAGGTTATAAGCTCTCTAATGTACAGACCAAAATTGGGGGAGGGGAACGGGAAAAGAAATTTTTCAAGCAAATCTTATATTCGAAAGTTTGGATTTACAAAAGATTACTTACCTTCTTTGGTTGTAGGGCTAAAGGACAATTAATAATTTCCTTGAAGATTTACCAAAAGATTTCCTTAAATCATAAATCTATCAAATGCCTTTAAACTTGAATTTGTATTCTAACAATTGGGTGTGCCCAGGGGTTTTCAGGCACATCTTGAAATGAAGGTTCACGTCTAAGTCATCCCTGAGTAGATAGCTCCATCTGAAGACAATTTCTGTTCTCCCCCTGATAGTTGCAAATTTAAACAAATTTAGCTTAATGCATCAAAATATAATCTTCCAAAGTCTTGAGAGTAAAAAATAAAGATGCTTTTTAGAATGGTCAAAGCTATTTTTCTCAGTGTTATTTATGATCAGCTCTAAGACAGGACACGGGCACTAGCCATCCATCCATGCTGCAGACATTTATTTTAAAACATTTATCTTAAAAAGAAAATACAGATTTATTTCAGATCCCTATCATTCTCATAAAATTGAAAAATTCATATCTGCCAGCTCCATCACTTCTTGAAGTCAACTGCAGCCTTTAGTCCCCCTTATCAACTGCTCTTGTATTGTGTTTCAGTGTTTGCACCCCTTTCCCAGTGGTCTTTATTTCCAATTTAGCCTTTGAGGTGAGCTATAAGCTCTTTGGGAGATAGTTCCATCCATATCATTTTTTTTCTGTCTTCTTTTTCTTATAATACTCTCACCCCCTTTAAAAATTGTTTTTAAGAAAAATTTCCTACATAAAGTGTCATTTATTTAAATAAAAATCATGATTACATTTTGCATATAAATACAAAATTCAGGAATATAGTTTTTATTGTATATCTCCTGTTTATGACAATAATTATTGTAGAAAATGTGAAAAATATAGCAAAAAGTATGAAAAAATGTTTTCTTACCCCGAGAGCCTCTGTTAATATTTTAATGTATTTCCTTCCACTCATTTTTCAACATTTTTTTTTGCAAAAATGGTGATCACACCTCATCTTCAATACTATAACTTATTTTTCCCACTAATCTAATGAAAATACACCATTTTACTAAATATTGTTTTGCAACTTCTTAAATGGCTGATTTCCTACTCAAAGAATATTCTATAGTTTACAATTCTCATTTTTTTTCTAGCTTTATTGAGGTATAATTGACATATAACATTGTGTAAGTTTAAGGTGTACAATGTGTTAATTTGATATACTTATATATTTTGAAATGATTATAGCCATAGCCTTAGCTAATAACATCATCACTTCACATAATTACCATTTTGTATGTGTGTTCAGTGAGAACATTTAAGATCTACTTTCTTAGCAACTTCCAAATATATAATTCAGTACTGTTAACTATAATCACCATGCTGTATATTAGGTTCCCAGAACTTATTTCATCTTATAATTGGAAATTTCTACCCTTTGACCAATATCTCTCTAGTTCCCTTACCTATCCCAGCCCCTAGTAACCACCATTCTAATCTCTGTTTCTGTGAGTTTGGCTTTTCAAAGCTGATTCCATTTATAAGTGAATCCACATATAAGTGATATCATATATATGTGATATAAGTGATTCCATATATATACCCGACATAAGTGATATCATGCAGACTTTCTTTCTCTGTCTAGTTTATTTCACTGAACAAAAATAATACCCTCAAGGTCCACCCACACTGTAGCAAGTGGTAGGATTTTCTTCTTTCTCATGGGTGAATAATATTCCATTACGTATATATCACATCTTTATCTTTTCATCCATTGGCAGACATGTAGGTTGTTTCCATATCTTGTCTATTGTGAATTATGCTGCAGTGAACATGAGAGTATAGATATCTCTTTGAGATCCTGATTGTATTTCTTTTGACTGTATATCCAGAAGTTGGATTGTTGGATCATATGGCGGTTCTATTTTTAAATATTTTAGGAACCTCTGTACTGTTTTCTGCAGTGGCTATGCCAGTTTACATTCTCATTAATGGTGCACAAGGGTTCCCTTTTCTCCACATCCTTGTCAATACTTATCTCTTGTCTTTTTGATAACTTTTCTAATAGGTAGGAGGTGATAAACAATTTATCTACTTCGGCTTTTTTTTTTTTCATTATAATGCATTTTACATTTATAATTCTGTAATTTGGATGGATTTCCAGAATTAGAATCATTTGGCCAAACATTTTAAAATTCCTGAAACATGTTAAATTGCGTTCCAGAAAAGTAGCAGATGAGCTTGCAGTTGCATTCACACCACATGAGTCCCTTGTTCTCTGGCCACTGTTTGGCTTATTCTAATGGTGTGATTTAGTGACCAATTACAGGAGCCTCACTATCTTCATCTGTAAAGTTATATAAGCTTCCCAGGGTGGTTGTTTTGATTAAATTTAAAGAATGTCTATGCTGCATGTTGCAATGATTCAAGATACAGTAGAAGTTTAATAAATTTGAGTTTTCTTTCCAGAACCTTCTCTCTACCTATTTCATGGAAGAGACCCCTAACTCACAGAGAGGCCAAGCCAGATTCCCAGAGCAGGCCAGCATAGGTCTGGGATTGGAGCTCAGGGCTTCTCATCACTTGCTCTGAGTTCCCTTTTCCTATGATACTGCTTTTGATTCCTGCCCCACCTAATTAGTGGAAGCTCCAACACAGTCAGTGAAACTTCCCTCAGATCTCAGTCAGGTCCATTAGACCTGACTCAATTCTCAACCCAGTGTTTGAGCCCGGTGGACGTGACCTTCTAAGAGAATCAGATACAGAAAAATCCTAGAGTAATAATGAAAATTCTGTCCACTGCCTGGCAAAAAATGATAATGAAAGCAAGCTGGGCATACTGTGAACTTATTAATTTCTGCATGAGCCCCACTGAGGCCTGTTAGGAAACTGTGGAGACTTTTAAATTTGAAGGGAATTAGATTGCCTTTCAGAGATAATAGAACTGCTCATTTGTCTACATTGGGCCAGTTTGGACTCGTCTTTTGTAAGGACAGGGCTACAGAGAGTGATCAGGCATAATTGGTTGGCTTCTCAGACTGGGTGGCTCTCTGAAGGCTGCCCAGAAAATTGCATGGGACATGATTTGGCCTGGTTTGATTAGCTGGTTGCAGCAGAAGGCTCTCTTTCCTTCATGGTTATATCTATTTGCCTTCCTTGTTCTGCTCAGCTTCTGCCCATTTATCTGCCTCCTTATCTTTGGATCTGCCCTTGTTCGTGCTTCAGGCCCCACAAGTGCCTGGTGGTGAAGACCGTCCCTGAGGGCTTATACCACCATGATGCCTTACGGCAAGAAGAAAATGCTGGTTGTGAACAGTCATGGCCTTTGACCAGACATATGGTTTTACTTTTAGGCTCTGCCACTTACTAGTTGTATGGTCTCAGATAAGTTACTGAACTCCTCTGAGGGTCTGTTTCCTCATATTTAAAATTGGGGTAAACACAGTACTTACTCCAGGCAGGGTTAATATGTGGATTAAATAAGATATTAATGCATGGTGCCTCAAGCACTCTCTGGCAGCCAGTAGATGTCCAATATATCATAGTTCTGATAATCTTAGCAAGGGTAATGAGACTAATCAGAGTAATTGTAATTCTTATTATCATCAATAAGCCACAAGTGTTTTATTCATTTTAGTTTGATTATAGTGATGTGATTATAATCTGTGATAATGATGTTAATGAAAGGAGGAAAGTAACTTTAGAGATTTTCTAAAGGCTTGATGCAGTCACTCACTTGCACCATCAAGCTATGTTGCCTAGATTGTTTGGTCATGTGGCACTGTGGGGGCAATCAGTTAAAAAAATGTAGAGGAAAGTAGTTTGTTAATTGTACAGAATTCTATAAATATTAGTTGGGAATACATTTATTTATATTCTACCTATAATTTATCCCTGTGGTGTAATCTATTAGTTGAAAGATATATTTTTAGGTTACTGCAAACCATGTACCCTTTTATTACAAACACACACATGCACATATACACACAGACACGCACATATATGTGTGTGTAATAAAATTACATTCAAGCTTCACACCAACCCTATGGAATCAGTAGGTCAGCTATTGTGATTCTGTTTTGCAAACGAGGACATTGAGACTTAGAGAAAGTAAATAGCTGTTCGAGGTTACCTAGCTGAGGACAGATTAGTTCAGTCGCTCAATTCCAGACCCTCAGACCCCAAGTCCTGCCTTCTTTTGCCTTTGCCAATTGTCCAGTGTGTGAGACATATTTCATTGGCCAGTAGAAGATTTACATGGTATCCAGACATTGAGTTAAAGAATGGTGAATCCCATGCTTGGTAAATTCCCTTTTAAGTTCTTTTTCAATTTTTCTGATTATGATTATGTCAAGGAGAAAGGTCAAGATGTCTTCAACACCTCTCAAACCCTCGTTAATTTATCTTTTTGATAAAGAAGAGCAAGCTCTATCTCATAGCATTCCATAGGCAACAGCATTAAGCTAGAATTTTAATAATGTTCTGCTGTATTTTATTTAGGTTACTTTCTACTTGAGGCAAGTATTGCTGGACTTTCAGTTTTTTTAAAAAAATAAATTCATTTAAGTTTGTTTAAAACCCCAACTTAAAAATATAAGTAAATATGTGTTAGGTAGTTTATGGCAGTGACAAAAACCATAGAAGAGGTCTATGACTGAGTACCAGGTGGGAACCATGAAATACCGCATCCGGGCCTCACTCCCCATCTAGCAACTTCAGGACCACCTGCAGCAGACCCTGCCATCTTCAGTCTGGCCTGTCACATGCCTCTTTGAGTTCTGGTGCCAGCAGCAGAAGAACCATCGATATCAGCCTCATATGTCTTTGCATTCCAGGTTGGTTTGTGTTGGCGGTCATTCCTGAGGGCCAGAGGCCGGGTGCCCTCTGGTGTCCCATAATGCTCTCTGAGCATTCACTTGGCCTTAGCCAGAGGTCAATCCATAGCATTTCCTGCAGAGAATCAGGTTCAAACCTCTCTGGAATCCATGATATGGGATACTGCCTTGGACCTCACAGAGTTAGAATCAAGAATAAATAGGAAGCAGAAAGATCTGAAAATTACTAAAAAGAATAAAGAATAAAACAAAATGAATTCACACTCCTAAGACTCTGCTAAATTTTCTGTTCATATATAGATACATAGTTCTTATTAATTTGGATCATAGTGTATATGGTTCAGAGTCTTTGTGTTTTCACTTTTTACAGACATTTTCCAAGCTGACTAGAACATATTAAAAAAATATTACTTAAGTGAAGGGATAATTATATATTATATAGCCATATCATGGTTCATTTAACCATTCCACTATTTTCGTATGTTTAAGTTGTTCACAATATTATTTCTGTTTTTAGAAATAATACTGCCATGGGCAACTTTGAAATATCTTTCTTATACAAACATTGGAGTCAGTATTTTATGTTTACGGCTTAATTCATAGATAGTGAGTAAGAAATATGTGTTCTATTTTCATGACAGATTAGATTGTGTTGTCAGATGTTTTTGCTGATATGATCTGTGATTACCCAATTTTTGAGCAGATGGTGGGGTTTAGATTAAACAGGAAAGCGAGAATTGGACTCAACTTCCACATCTATCTGCAGCCTGTGGCAGGGCCCTCAGTCCCAGCTTCACAGGATTCAGGTCTCTATCCCATTGACAAATTCTCCTCCTCATCATCATGACTGTGATCTAAGGGTTTCCAGTTGTAGACAAGATGTGATTTGAGAACTCATCAAGACAATACAGAAAATGCTTTAATGCTGAAAAAAAATTGAGGAGTTAAGGCATAGCAACCATAAATAAGCCAGAAGACCTGGTCAAGTTAATGCTGGTGATTTCTGGGGAGCTAACAATGAAAGGGCTCATTCGTAATCCCTAGGATAAGCAAGGCTTTTTGGAACATACCTATGGTCCTGATTCTGTTCATGCTGGAGGGGTCTGCCAGGCATACTGAGAGAAAGAAAAATCTGATATATCTATAACTCTAGAATTAAAGTATTAATTTGGCTCTGTTCCTTTCTTGTCTTCTGCCAGTTTGGCAGCTGCCAGCCTTGACAGTGATTGATATCAGGTTAGGGGCATATTTGAGGGTTCTTTCTTGGTTATCCCTCCATGGGTACTGCATTTTTAACTCCAATTCTTCCCTTTCACACTGTTTACTCTTCCCTCTATCTGCTGATGGTCCGTCAACTCAGGAGGCAGATTTCGGCTCCACTGGGGTGGACAGGGGCCATTCACACAACCCCTGGGCTCTGGGAACCTGGGGCACAAAGCCTTTGCCTTGCTCAGAACTGAACAGAAAGAACATTTCTCCTGCCACAGAGATGGCAGCTGGCCCCTTTCTAGGGTGGAGCTGCTCTGCCGGAGGAAGAATAGGGAGCTTCTCGGTTTTGGGGTCATTGCCCTGAATTTTTCTCTCAGCTGTAGCAAATCCTAAATCTTTCTTCTCGTTAATTATCTTTCTTTTCTAACCCACTCCAAATTGGCTCTCAGTGTCCCTGAAGCTATCTGTGTATCCTCTGCATCTTGGCTTTTGTTGTTGGTTTTAATTTCTCTCATGTTGAAGGTCATGTGTATTTTTGCTGCATGGCAGCTCAGCCTTGGTAAGTTCAGGACAGCCTGTCTCATCTGAAAAATTCTACTGTTCACTTCTCCTCCATCATGTTTGTGCTTAATCCTGGCGTCCCAGGCCTCCCCAGGGGAGCAGCAGCTGGAGACCTTGTGAGTATAGTCACACAAGCCGTTGCTATGCTGAATGGTCAGAGGCCAGCTCTGAGAGGATGCCCCCCATGGGATGACGGGAGGAGGGACTAAGAGCCAGAGTATAGAAGAAGAAGGGCAGGAGCAAAGGATGGCTGGGCAAGGAGAAAGATGAGGGTGAGGGTCCCAGGTAAATACCCATAGTAGGGACTGGGCTCCATGGTCTGACTGGAGGTAGGTGGCTATTCACCAGTGACCCTGACCTTCTCAGTGCGAAGACTCTGATAAGGTCCTGCTCCAGTTCAAACTAATGTTTAAAGGAGAACCAGTGTTTACTTCTGGGCCCTTCTCCATCAATTAGGCTGAAGAGTAAGGGACATTCAGGAAGGCAAACCATGATGGTTTGCCTATGACACAGGACTTACAGTGATAAAGCGGAAAAGGTCCTGGTAACCTGGATGGAGCCGGTCACCCCAATAGGAAGGATATGGAGTTCCAGGTTAGAAATCTTGAGTGCTGGCAATAGGAGGAAACGCAGGAGAAGCTTTTGAATATGGGAATTTCAAATCTTCTGGGATTCTGAGTTAATGGCAGTATTATATTAAAATGAGATGAAAAGTGAACAATGAAATCAATAATAATGGCAGGACTTCTGCCAGCCCATATGGTAACTGTGCAAATTACAAACAGGTGCCCTCTCTTATAAATAGACACTGTCTCACACCAGAGCACACAGCTTGGCAAGTGGAAAAAGAGGGGATGGCAGCCCCTATTTGTCCCCTCAATCATACATCCTTTTACAGAAAACAACTTGCACACAACAGCACTAAAAATTAGCTAAGATTTATCAAGCACTTCCTACATGGGAGGTATTTTATAGACACTATGACATGTCATTTCATCTTCTGAAATAGGCGTAATCATTATCTCTGTTTTACAGATTAGGCTAAACCAGATTATAGTAGCGCCCCTCACTGCCATCCACAGGGGATATATGGCAAGATCCCCCAGTGGATGCCTGAAACCATAGATAGTACCAAACTCTATCTATACTAATTTTTTTCTATACATATATACTTATGGTAAACTTTAATTTATAAATTAGACACTAGAGAAGATTAACAACTACTACTAATAAAATAGAACAGTTATAACAATATACTGTAATAAAAGACATATGAATGGCTTTGGGGTCATTATTAAGTAAAACAAGGGTTATGTGAACACAAGCACTGCGATACTTTGCCAATAGATCTGATAACTGAGTTGGCTCCTGAGGGACTAACTGGGTGTGTCTACAGTGTGGATACACTGGATAAAGGAGTGATTTACATATAGGGCAGGATGGAGCTGGATAGTGTGAGATTTCATCACACTGCTCACAAGGGTGAGCACTTTAAAACTTATGAATTGTTTATTTCTGGAATTTTCTATTTAATATTTTAAGCCTGTAGTCGACCTCAGGTAACTAAAACCATGGAAAGTGAAACCAGAAATGAGGGGGTACTGTTGCATGTAATTCGCTTCGAACATAATAGTAATAGTGAAGTTGTAATTGCAACCAGATGTTTCAGATACTGCTGTGCAACAACCACCTAAAACTTAGGAACATCAAAAAGCAGCCATTGATTCTTTCTCATGAGTCTACCAGTTGATGGGCAGCTATGCTAACCTGAGCCAGGCTCAGCTGGTTCCAGTTGGGCTCATTCAGATGTCTGTGGGCAAGTGGTGGGTAGTCTGCAGGCTGGCTGGTCTTGAGTAGTCTTGGCGTGGATGACACTGTTCTCCCAAATGTATTCTTCCAGCAGTCTAACGTAGGCATGTCGACCGGCTAGGTAGAACACGTACCTCTGGTGATTGCGGAGAAGCATAAAGAGCACAGAAACATGCAAGCACTTTTGTAAACAGCTACTTGGGACAAGTTTGTTACTTTCCCACTAGCTAAACAAATCACATGGCCAAGCCCAGAGTCAAAGTAGGACTGAAGTACCAGGGGCACAGAGGGGTGACACATTAAGGTCATCAGTGCAATCATTCTGTCACAGTTTTCCCTTAGGCCACAATGATTCATATCCCCTCCTCCTGCTCACTCTATCCTAGGACCCCCCAAAAGTTGCATGCAATCATAGCATCTGGCTTGAAGCCAAGATTTTGTGATTCTTATCAGGTCTGGATATAGCTCCTCTTGATCCAGAGGCATGCATTAGAAAGATGAGTTGTCTTTCCCACATACCCTCCAAAGAAGGGAAAACATCAATAACCTCCCATTCAATGAGGGGAAGAATGGGAGGCACCCAGCAGTCACTGGTCTGGCTCATAGTGATCCCGATATTCTGCTGGGAAAATGTTGCCAGGTCCTCTTGTTTTGAGGGTGATTCTGCTCCCCAGGAGTAGACGGCTTTCCAGTCCACTGTTCTCTACGGCTCCTTGTTAACCACTGTTCTCTTTTGCCATCATTTGGTTCTGCTCCGTCCCACCGCTGGTGGACTCAGCAGGAGTGGGCACGGTGTTCCTGAGTTCAATGTCCTGCCCTCAGTCCATGGGGAGACTCTTAGCTTCATTCATCTCTGCCTCAGTGTCCGTGACTTTGCACAGTCTCAGTGAAAACACAAAAAGTCAAACCTAGAACTCCAAAGTCAGGGCTCCATATACAATATGTCAGGAAAAACAAAAACCAAAAAAGCCAAAATAAGCCCCAGCTTTTTATGCTGGGAGAAACAACAGAAGATATAGGTACCCATCAGGCTCCGAGCTTGAAGACATCTCAGGATATTAGGAACTTCAAATCCTATGGCTTTATTGACAGCTATATGCAAGCATGCTCATGTTACTTAACCCACTCACTGCCCCTGGTGGCCAAATTTTAGGCCACATGACCCAGCTCCCCTGCCCAACTGTAACTGGACCTGAGATGGGCACTGACTCAAGGCAGCCAGTGAATAAGCAGGCTTGTTACAGACTGTGACTTGGATAGAAAAGAACACGTAGGCCAATTAGCTTCCTGTTTGAGTGCTGAGGGGCCACATTGGAGGCTGCGAGTTACAGGTGAAGCTTCTGTGACATGTGGAAATCGTGATTATGCTTGGTTAGCAGACTGATGGGTGGCAGCAGTTCCCAGAGAGAAGCAAACCTGTCCTGAGGGAACAGAGTAAGTGATCCCTGATGGGAACCATGGCCTCGGTTCCTGAGTGGTTCTGGTGTCTTGGTGATCTTGGATTTGTGGGAAATCATCCTCATTGCTACACTTGTACATCCACTCTCTCTCCTGAGATGGCTAAGTATGTCACTAGCCATGGAAACCAAAGAGGCCAAGTGAAAACCCTGTTAATGTGGTTTTCTGTATTGAGAGCATGGGACATCATTTGAGATACTGGGGGAAATAAAGAGCCCAAGAAAATTCAGATAAGAGGCCAGCATAGAGAAGAATGAACTAGGAATTTGAAAGCATCAGGGAAATCCTCTTAAAAAGCTATAATTGGTGATCATCACAGTGAAATCAATGGTGATTGAAAATCAGCTCCAATTGTCAGTAATTAGACTGTTTAATAGCGAAGCTTAGACAAATTAATACCGATTCAAATCTCTTCTCCAGAAGCCATTTTCACAGCTTAGGACAGTGGCCTTATTGAATAGGCCTGGAATTGGACCTCATCACAAGTATTAACTATGAACATGAATTTGTAAGGTCATGATGTTACTTTAATAAGAATTTAGGGCCTATGAATGCAAGTCCTAAATATTTTAGACTTGTTTAAGATTCCAAAGCAAAGAACAGGAGTACAAGCAAGCATTTATAGTTTATTCTGCTTGGCACCGTGTCCAGCGTGAGATTACTGAATACCTTGGCATGAGTTCAGAGCTCAGTTTTATCATCTTGTAGCTGCCTGTAATCACAGATGAGGCATCAAAGGCCAGCTGTCCCCCATGAACCTTGACAGTCTATATAAACTAATTAGTTTTTTATGAGCCATCCTTTCAGAGTTTTGGAGAGAGGGCCTATTATGCCAAGTTCAATATCATCTGCAAACTTTAAAAATTATTATTATTTATCTAAGTTCCAGCTGAGTGTCATAGTAAACGACATCCCTTGTAGTGGTTGGCTTGGATGGTGATGGACTTCATTAAAATACTATACTTTGTAGCTTATTTAGTGGAAAGGTGAATGTCAGTGTGGCCTGAGTTCTTTCTGCACATTAATGATACTAACAGCAAGATTTCAACGGTAAGGAAGTAAAAGTACTGATTTGGAAAGTGAGGGCACATTAGCAAAAGCTCTTTTCCTGGCTCCACCATACTATGGATTGCGAGGGTAAAAACTTCATGCTCTTAACAAAAATCTTTACACTCTTTGTCCTTAAGTCTAATGCACAAAGAGCACCCCTTGGCCCTTTCCCTTTTTTGTGTGTCTCTCTCTTAGAGTCCATTCCTAAAAAAGTATGATGCCAAATATTACACTCACTGCAGGCTGCTCCTCTCGCCTCTCCACCTTGGCTGCTCCTTGAGCTGTTCCCCACTCTGCCCATCACGGACTGTGCCTAACAGGCACTGTTCCCTGTTGCCTATCATGTCTGCCCTGGGCTACCTGTGCTGCTCTGCCTCACAGCTTGTTCCACACCAGCCTCACATGTGATGGGCTGGCCATGCCATTTGGAGTGTATTTCTATCTCAGCCTCTGCCACTTGATTCTCTGTCACCGTCCACCTCTGGATGCTCGCTACTCTAATGCTGTTCTCAGTGGTCCATCCTGATGCTGATAGGCCCCTGGGTTAGCCCAGCATGGTAGGGCACTGATCCATGCTGACCTCCCTTCATCGCTCCTCTCTGCCTTCCTCCTCCTCTGGCCCACTCTTGCTCAGGGATTTCCATAGAATCATATTTGGAGTCCTAGTACTACAGTTCTTTCTGTTTTACCATAAAATCCTCCCTTTCCAGAGATGGATGGGTACTCCCAAGCTTTAGATAATACAGCTCACATGCAGGTCCGACCTGTGCCATGATACATAACTTGACACTCAATGTTTTTGCAGCTGATTCTGCCTTCTGCAGAATTATCTTTTCTCTCTCAAGCTCAGATACTCCTGCCTGCTACCTGGTTTCCACTCATCCGTCCTCTCATGTCCACACTCATTCCATCAGACATGACTCCAAGTGTCTGAACTTAATTTACAAAGAGGGTCCTGAGCCAAATGCAACCCAATGTGTGCAGCCAGATAGCAGGGGAGTGGTGAGAGGGATTGTATAATTCCAAATGCCACATGTCAGGCTCACATCTCTACCACCCAGGACTCCTACACTGATCTCATTTGAAATAGACCGTTCTCTCCTGAGTGGTGTCCTGGGGCTCTCCACTCATACAGTTCTCTCCTCTGCCATGGCACTTGACATAGTGGGCTTTGATTATCCATTCACAAACCTGCCTTATCACTGGTCTTGAGCACAAAATGTAGCTTAAGAGATTCTCTGTAAACATTTGCTGATTGGAGTTGGAAGGACTCAGTGGCTTACAACCTATTGCTAAGCAGCAGAGGGGTAGGGATGGGAGACGCTGGTGTTCAGGGATGTCTCATAGCCTCTGTTGCACCCTGCAAGGGCTAACACTGACTCTGTGACCTACTGGTGTACTTGAGATTGGTGCATAGAGTCTGGCTGGTGTTTCCTCAGATCACTACTCCCATACCCAATGTAACCAGTGATGGAAGAGGCCTGCTAGCTCAGGCATATCTGGACTAGAAGGGACTGTGTGACCCAGAGAGGTTGCTTGTGGTGCAGAGGGTTACCTTACCTAAGGGGAGAGGCAGCTCCTACTCAGTACTGGCGAATTTCTTTTAGAAGTTTGATTTTTATTAAGTTTTTTTTTTTATTTTGAGGTAAAGGTAAGTTTACACACAATTGTAAGAAATAACACAGAGAGCTACTGCATAATCTTTACCCAGTTTTTCCCAGTGATAACATCATGGTACAACGTTATGACCAGGATATTGATGTTGGTAGTCAAGGTACAGAACATTTCCATAGCCACAAGTATCTTTTATGTCAGCCAACCTTTTATAGCTATGCCACACCCATTCTCTCCTTTAAAATTTTTTTTTAAATTTAGGTATAATTGACATAACATCATATTAGTATCAGATGTATATTGTAATGATTTAATGCATGTATATATGGTAAATATATCGCTGAAATAAGTCCAGTTAATATCCATCACCTTACATAGTTACCAAAATTTTTTCTTACAACTTTGAAGACCTACTTTCATAGCTACTTTCAAATATGCAGTACAGTATTATTAACTATAATCACCATACTATACATTACATTCCCATGACTTATTCATTTTATAATTGGAAGTTTGTACCTTTTGACCGTCTTCATCCATTTTGTCCACCACCCACCTCAGACAACCACTAATCTGTTCTCTATATCTTTGAGCTTTGTTTTGTTTTATTTATTTATTTAATATATTTTTTAGTTCCACATATAGGTGGTATTTGTCTTTTCCTGTCTGACTTATTTTCACTTAGCATGATGCCCTCAAGGTTCATTCATATTGTTACAGATAACAAGATTTCATTTTTTATGGTTAAATAATATTCCATTTTTTACACACACACACACACACACACACACACACACACACACACACCCTACATGTTCTGATGGACATCAATTGAACCCACTTCCTCCTTCACTCCTGGCAACCACTAATCTGTTACTATTTCAATGATTTTGTCATTCGAGCTTTGTTATATAAATGAAATCGTATGGTAGGCAGGCACCTTTTTAGAATGTGTGCTTTTTTTATTGAGTGTCATTCTCTGGAAATGTATCCAAGTTGTTGCCCGTATCAATAGTTTGTTCTGTTTATTGCTGAGTAATATTCTGTAGTATAAATGTACCATAATTTCTTTAGCCATCGCCCACTAAAGGACATCTGGGTTATTTCTAGTTTGGGGCTATTATGAATAAAGCTGATATAAACATTTGTATACAAGTTTATGTGTGAAATTAAGTCTTCAGTTCTCTGGAATAAATGTCAAGGAGTGCAGTTGCTGGGTGGTATGGCAATTACATGCTTAGTTTTTTTTAAGAAAATATTAGGCTGTTTCCCAGAGTGACTGCACCATTTTACTTTCCCACTAACAGCAATATGTTAGACATCCAGTTTCTTTGCCTCCTCACTGGCATTTGATGCATTACTATTTTTTATTATCATCCAGGTAGATGGCATTATCTCATTATGGATTTAATTTGCATTTTTCTAATGGCTGATGATGTCGAATATCTTTTCATGAGCTTATTTGCCACATGTATTCCCTCTTCCATGAATTACCTTTCATGTTTTTTGTCCATTTTTTAATTGGATTGTTTGTGTTTTTGCTGTTGAGTTCTGGGAGTTCTTTACATATTCTAAATTCTAGTCTTGTGTCAGATGCCTGGTTTATAAATATTTTCTACTTTTAAGTAGTTTGTTTATTCATCCTTTAACAAGGTCTTTCTCAGAGCAAGTTTTAAATTAATATAAAGTCCAATTTATTTTTCTATGGATTTTGTTATATCTAAGTGCCTAATCCATTTTGAGTTAATTTTTATATAAGACGAGACACTTAGGTTGAGGGGTTTTTTTTTTTTCTTCTTCTTTTTGTTTGTTTTGCCTGTGAATGCTCATTTGCTCCTACCCTATTTGTTAAAAAGTTTATGTTTCCTCCCTTGAACTGCTCTTGCACCTTCATCAAAAATCAGTTGGGCATGGTTGTGTGGGTCTATTTCTGGTTCTTGTTTCTGTTTCATTTATCAACATGTCTACTGCTCCATAAAAACTACACAGTCTTGAGTACAGTAGATATATAAGAAATCTTAAAATTGGGTAAATAATTATTCTCAATTTATTTTTTTTAAATTGTTTAAACTATTCCAGTTCACTTAACTTTACATATAAATTTTGGAATAATCTTGCCTATAGCTATAAAAAATCCTGCTAAGATTTTGATAGGAATTGAGTTTAACTTGTTTATCAGTTTGGGGGCAGTTAATATCTTTTCTATGATGAGTCTTCCAGCCCATGAACATGGTATACCTCTCCAATTATTTCAATTTTCTTTGATTTCTTTCATCAGTGTTGTGTAGTTTTTAGCATACAAATCCTGCAAATGTTTTGTTAGCTTTATAAGCAAATATTTTTTCTTTTAGTGACTATAAATGATATATTTTTAATTGTGTTGTTCATGTGTTCATTTCTACTATATAGAAATACAGTTGCTTTTTTACTTTTTTTAAATGTTTTGTATCATGTAACCTTGCTGAACTCCTATGTAGACAATTATGTCTTCTACAATTAGGAACAATTTTGTTCCTTCTCATTGACCGCTGCACTGACTAGAAATGAGAGAAGATTTTCTTGCCTTGTTCTAGATCTTAGGGAAAAGCTTTCAGTCTTTCATCGATAATATAAATTAACTGTAGGGTTTTTGTAAATGCTTTTTTATCGGGTTGAGAAAGTGTGCCTTCCTGTTTTCTGGAAGAGATTGTGGAGAATTGGTGTTAATTCTTTTTTAACGCTTGGTAAATTCCTCCAGTGAAATTCTCTAGTGAAAACATTTTGAGAGGAGTTAAAATTATAAATTAAATTTCTTTCATAGTTATAAGGTTATTCAAATTATATGTTTCATATTGGGTGAGTAGTGGTAGATTGTGTATTTCAAAAAATTAGTTCATTTTATATAAGTTGACAAATGTATAGAGTTGATTTTAGTATTCTTTTATTATACTTTTGATGTTTGCAGTCTGCAGTGATTGTAATGATATGTATTAGTGCACTCCTGATATTGATAATTTGTCTTTTCTTTCTTTGCTAGATTTTCTACAGGTTTGTAATTTTATTTATCTTTTTGAAGAACCAACTTCTTATTTCCTCAATTTTTCTTTATTGTTTTTTTTAACATTTATTTCCTTGATTTTTGTTCCTATTTTTATTATTTCCTTCTTTCTACTTGTTTGGGTTTATTCTGTTGTTCTTTATCTAGGCTTTTGAAGTAGGAGCTTAGATTATTCTTTTGAGATGTTTCTTCTTTTCTCATGTATGCATTTAGTGCTATAAATTTCTTTCTCAGCACTGCTTCAGCTGTATCCTACAAATTTTGATGTGTTGTATATTTATTTAGTTCAATGTATTGGTTTATTTTGAGACTTCTTCTTTAAGCCATGAGTTATTTATAAGTGTGTTGCTAAGTTTCCAAATGTTTGGAGATTTTCCTGTTATCTTTCTGTCTTTGATTCCTAGTTTGATTCCACTGTGGTCAGAGAGCACACTTTGTATGACTTTAGTTCTTTTAAATTTTTTGAGGCATGTCTTATGCCCAGGATATTGTCTGTCTCAGTATATGTTTTGTGGGCACTTGAACAAATGTATATTCTGCTTTTGTTGTGTGAAGTGTCCTATAAATGTCAATTAGTTCCTCTTGGTTGATAGTGTTGTTGAATTTTTTTATGTCCTAGTCGATTTTCTGTCCAGCTCTATCAATTGTTGAGAGAGGGCTGTTAAAGTCTTCAGCCATGATTATGAACTTGTCCAATTTTCCTTTCATGTGAAGTTTTTGCTTCATATATTTGGTGCTCTGTTCTTTAGTGCATACACATTTACGATTGCTCTATGTCTTCTTGGTAGATTGACTCTTTAATCATTATATAAAGTCTCTCTCTGTCTCTCGTAATTTTTTTACTCTTAAGTTTACTTTATATGATATTAATATAGCCACTCTGCTTTCCTTTAATTAATGCTTACATGATGTATATTTTTTCCATTAAATCTGCCTCTATCATTATATTTGAAGTAAGTTTCTTATAGGCAGTATATTGGTTCTTGTTTTTAAATTTACTCTGCCAACCTCTGTTTTTAAGTTGTGTATTAGGCCATCTCATTTAATGTAACTATTGATATGTTAGGGTTTAAATCTATAATTTCATTCATTGTTTTCTGTGTATTTTCTCTTTTTTTTTTTTGTATCTCAGTTTTCTTTTTCCTGCTTTCCTGTCAGTTATTTGAACATGTTTTGGAATTCATTTTTATTTTTCTATAGTATTTTTGAGTGCACCTTTTATATAGCTTTTTAGTGGTTGCTCTAGCTAGTATATGCATGTAATTTATAAAAATCTACTGGTGTCACTATTTTATCAGTTCATATGATATTTAAGGATCTTACCTCCATTTAGATCTTTCACTCTCCTCTGTTTATAATTGTCTTAAATATTTCTTCCACAAATGTTTAGAGTCACATCAAAAAGTGTTATAATCTCTGCTACAATGCCAAATATAATTTAGAAAACTCAAAAGGAGAAGAAAGGCTATTGTATTTACCCATATTTTTGCTCATTGTGCTCTTTCCTCTTTCCTGACATTCTAAAGTTTCTTCTTTTACAGTTTCTTTTCTGTTTTAAAAATTGTCTTTAGTTATTTTTTTCAGAATAGGTTTTCTGGTGACAAAGTCTCTTAGTTTTCTTTTATATCAGAATGTCTTGATTTCCCCTTCATTCATGAAGCATATTTTTTTCTGGGTATAGGATTCTGAGTTGACAGTTCTTTTCTTTCAGGACTTGAAAATATTTTGACCTCCACTGTGGCTTCCTTGATTTTTGGTTAGAAATCCCGTCATTCCAGCTGCTTTCAATATTTTTCTATGTCTTTTCAGAAGTTTAATTATGTCACCTTGGCATGAATTTTTTAAAATTTATCCTGTTTGATATTCACTCGACTACTTGAATTTTTAGGTTTGTGTTGCTTTTCAAATGTGGGGAGTTTTAAGCCATTATTTCTTTGAGTATTTTTTCAGTACTGCTCTTTTTTTTCTTCCCTCTCCTTTTAGGACTCCAATGACATGAATGTTAGATCTTTTCTTATAATCCCACAGGTTACTGAACCTCTGTTTTGTTGTTGTTGTTGTTTTTAGTCTATTTTTCTTCTCTGGGTCAGATTGGGTATTTGTACTTTCTTCTCTTCTAGTGCACTGATTCTTTCCTCTATTCTGCTGATGACCTCATCCACTGAGTTTTTGAAGTTGTTTTTCAATTCTGAAGTTTCCATTTGGTTCTTCTTTACCTTTTTTTTTTTTTTACTGGGAAATTTCTAATTTCTTGCTTAGACTTTCTATTTTTGACTCATACATGCTCATAATTGATCATTAAAACATTTTTATCATGACTGCTTTAAAATTTTTATCACATTATTCTCTTATCTCTGTTATCTCATCAGTGGCATCTATTGATTGTCTTTTTCCCATACAATTTGAGATCTTCTGTGTTTTTTGGTATGAGTGATTTTCTATTGAAACCTGAAAACTTTACATTATTCTCTGAGACTCTGGATCTTATTTAAACCTTCCGTTTATTTGGCTTTTTCTGACATTGTGCCTGCAAGGGAAGGAGTGGGCATCACCTCCTTATTTCCAACTGGAGGGAAAAGTCCAGATTCTCTACTTGGCTTTCATTGATACCTGAGGGGGGCCTCCTCATTACTGCTGGGGTGGGAATTCCAGTTTCCCACATGGTCTTCAGTGATACTGCAGTGGAAATGGTCTCATTAGATCTGGGCAATGGTGAATGTTCTAACTTTCTACTAAGCTTATTCTGATACCTGCAGTTAGAAGGGGAGAGGGCCCCTCATTACTGCCAGGTGAGGGTGGACATGCAGGTTCCTTATGTGGTCTGTTAGACTGCAGCAGCCCCCAACCTTTTGGCAACAGGTACCAGTGCTTCTACAAGAATCTGATGCCTGACGATCTGAGGTGGAGCTGAGGTGATAATGCTAGTGCTGGGGAGTGGCTGCAAATACAGATGCTTTGCTTGCTCACTCATCTGCCACTCACATCCTGTTGTGCAGCCCAGTTGCTAACATGCTACAGACCGGTACCAGTCTGCAGCTCCAGGGGTGGGGAGCCCTATGTTAGAGAGTCCTCATCACTGGCCATCGGGGATGAAAATCCCAGCTCCCTACTCAAACTTCTGTCATATCACCTCAGCTAGGGTCTTGAAGTACCTAATTACAGCCTCATGAAGGTTTGGCCTAGGATCCTTACTCAACTTTCTCTGATATATGGAGGGGTAAGGCCACAATTGCTAATGTAGTGTTTATCTAAGCAGAGTGGTTGTTTTCTGAAAGTTATCTGTCTTGTTTGGCTTTCCTTGTCCTTTGGCTAGAGAGAGCAAACTTTTGCAGGGAGCTATTTTGTCTCTGTACCTGTTAGCATTTCTGAGTTGTTGGCTTCTTTAGCTCCAAGTTTGGGATATATGAAAAAAAAAAAAATAGGAAACTCACTACCATGTTGTTTTGCAGGTCCCAAGCTCCCTAACCAGTTTGCCTTCTCTCCAACTTTAATAGTCTTCTTATGTTTGTTTTATATATCTTGTCTAGGGTTCTTAGTTGTACTTAGTGAGAAGAATAAGTAAAAAAAATATTTTTTTTTCACATATAAATGTAAGCTCAGAGCTACCAGGGCTTGTCATTTTCAAAAGAAGCCAGAAATCTAGAGTTTTGTGTAAAATTTCCAAATTTTTTTTTTTTTAAGTAATTCAATTTTATCTATAAAGCACTGTGTAAGACAGACAATCTACAGATTAAACAAAACTGCTGGCAGAATTTGGTCCCAGGCCACCTCTGGTTTAAGCTCACCAGGCAATGAGAGTAAAGGACTGTGGTTTTACTACACTTGGAGATTTGCATACTGACAAAGAGGAGCATTTGCCCTATCCCACATTTGTTCATTCATTAATTTATAAGAAATCCTTGAGTTTCTTATAATGCAGTGATGAAATAGACAAGGGCTTCTCACTGTGGAGCTTTCATGAACACATTCTTCTATAGTAGGCCTCATGATGGAGAAGAAATTTTCAGAAATAGATGTAACTCTATGGGCAGCTCCCTAGGTGGACCATCTTTCTGATGGTTAGTCCAGTGGATTTCCTTAGGAATCCAAAGTCATCTTTCTGGTTGTCTAAGAAAAATGCCTAGGGGCAGTTTCACTGGCTCAGATGATAGCTAGAGGAGAAAAGAGGTGCCTCCTAGCTTCATCAGAGCACCCTGTCCTGACAGCTGGCTATTGTTTGAGATAGCAGAACTGTCCCAAACCTCATGGTCTGGGAGGGCAAGGGGAAAAATACAGTCACACTAATGAAAGTCAAGGAAACAAGAGGGCTGACATCTGGATGCGGGGTTTGGCCATGAGTTACCATTGCATGGTCAGATCCTAGAGATGGGAGTGAAGGTCAAGGGCAGTTGGCTTAGCATGAAACTTGCCTGATCACACCAGGGGCTGGAATGGAATGAGTACCACTTGATATTTCCAGGGGAGAAAGGAGACAGGGATGGGCCCAAGAAGTCACCAACACAAATTTCTTTGACTCTTTTTGGGCATCAAGATGGATATAAGTTACTCAATCCTTGCTCTGAAAATGCATACAGTGTCTTCAAGTCCTTAGGAATCCCAACCAGCATAAACAGAGAGAGAGTGTGTAAACAGAGAAAGACGGCCTGAATAGCAAGGGCTATTCCACTGTCAAGTATTGGGTTTCTGCACACACAGATTTTGTGATGAAGCCAAAGTTTGAAAACCCTGGAATTGAACTTTCTGTTTATATTCATATCTGAGCATAATCTGTGATCACAACGGCAGCATAGTTATTTTTGTTATGAAAAAAAAATTACTTTTCTCCTTTTACGTGCAGGCCTTTTCCATCTCAAAACCTTGAAATCTTCAGAGGTCTTTGGCAATTCCACATTTTTTATGAGTTTGGGCAATAAAAGAAGTTGACTTACTCAGCTAGGAACAGGATGATAAATACTAATTGAATTTTACTTTGCAGAACCCTGTAGCTGGAGATAAGGAAGCTTAGAAACATGACAAAAACAAATAAATAGCACGTAGTTTGTTTTCCTGCACAACAAATACAACCCTGCCTGACTTGCAAGTACTCTGCCTTTCCTCCAAATGTGAGAAGGCCACAGTCTCAGCTCACTGCTGCCAAAGTAGCTGTCCCCACTATGAAATGATTGTTCAGTGGCATTTACAGCAAATTGCAGAGAGGCAAAAGAGCTTGCTGGAAATAGACTGGTGTCAGACTACCACATGTCGTAAAAATAATAAAAAAAATAATAGCTTCTGCCAGCCTACTGTGTGCCTGGTACTTTGCTTGAGAGACTTACATAACTTTATTTACATTCACCAGTCACATGAGCCTATAAAATTGGCACTATTTTTACTTTCGAGATAAGTAAACTCAGGCTCAGAAAGGTGAGTGACTTGCAGAGGTCACACAGCCAGGTAAATGTTAGAGCCACAATTCACATAGATCGGCATCATTCATTCAGATCCTTGGTTCTCAACCAGGGGCGATTTTGCCCTCCAGAAGACACTCAATATTTAGAGATATTTTAGTTTTCTTAATGGGCTGAGGGATTACTATGGCATCTAGTGGATAGAGACCAGGGATGCTGCTAACCATCTTGCATTATACTTGACAGCCCCCGACACCAAAGAATTATCTGACCCAAAGCATCAACAGTGTTGAAATTGAGAACCCTGATCTAGAAGGCAGGAAGCCTTGGTTTTAGTTTCTAGTCTACATCTAGCTCAGAATGTAACCTTGAAAAAATTACTTTCTCTCTTTGAGCTTCAGTTTTCTCATGTGTAAATTAAGGGATAGAGTATTAGACTGAATTATCTCTAAGGTATTTCTACATTTAATACCTTATGGATCCTGGGAAACTTTAGAATTTCATTTGTGGATCTTGAAGTAGGCATGAAAGTATCTGAATTGCACTGAAGCTTTAAGCAAAAGTACAGAGAGTTTTCATAAGTCGTCAATAAATTATACAGCAAGGACATGTGTAGTCACTGTATGCATTCTGCAATAGAAAAAAAATGTCTTTACATCATATTGTATCTGGGCCTTATTTGATGGTCCTGTTAACTTTTGACTTCTTACCATAATTAAGTTGCTCATTCTGAGCTAGCCAATGATTGTGTCGCCATGGGCTGGCCCCAGCTGTATATTTCATAATGTTTTGTTGCCTTTGGGGAAGGTAGATTGGCAAACAGTGAAACTAAAATATTTGTGTTACCAACAATTGTTTGTATTATGAACACGTAGACTCTGGCAATCACAAGAACAGCTGAGTCCTCAGCATGAGTAGACCACATAAGCCTTACCATGCCTTCATTCTCCTGGATTGGCCCAGCTGACCAGTGGAGGTCAGAGTAAAAAATTACTCAAAGACTAAATATTACTTCTTTGCCAAAAAACCACACACACACACACACACACACCCACCCACCCACCCACCCACCCACCCCTACATCACAGTGGCAACAGATTAAATTTTTCAACCACTTAAATTGTGTTTGTTTTATGAGAATTTAACTTTAGTGTTTTATAATTATGGAGAATAGACCTTCAGTGTATTGAAGATTCATTGCTAATGCTTTTGTGAAGGTCAGTGGAAGGAAAGCAGGTAGGAATTTGCTTAAATGTTTGTTATGAGGGCATTTGAGAATTGGTAAATTCAATTGGTAAATTAAATTGTCTACTCTTTATGAGTCATGGAGTAGAATGCAGGTGTGGGCATGATTCAGTTCCTACCTTAAAGGACCTGGCAACCTCTTGATGGGGAAGCATTTCGAGCTGGGTCTGAAGTAAATGACACTGCTATAGCCTTAGATGCTATGAGGCTGGGCCAGTCACAAGATCGAGTGAGCTTTTTGCAGGCCGACTGACTTCTGCGTCATCGGGGCTGAGCAGAGCATCAGGCACACAAAGACCTCAGTGAACACTGCTGAGCACAACAGACCCAGCACAAGTCTATTACCATACCCTGCTCCGCCTGTACTAGGAGCCCTGACTTGTTCATTTCAGTATTCCCTGCACCTGGCACAAATGAATGGTACTAACAAGTGCCATGTGTTCCAAGAACTGCAAAATACCTAAGGGCCAGGAAGAGTCAGGTGTGGCTTTATGGACGGCAAGAAACTTGTAAGGTGAGGCAGAGAAAAGTAAAAGGGAGACTTGCAGAGTATGAGGGGAAAGTCAGAGTGCCTTTTCCTGGTGAAAATGGTCAGCTTTTTGGTGTCCGAAGGCCTATATGAATTTTCACTTGCTGCAAAAGTGCCACAAGTTTAATGGCTTAAAACCACATCCATTTATAATCTCACAGTTTCTGTGAGTCTGAGTCAGGAGATTGGGCACAGTGTGGCTGGGTCCTCTGCCCAGGGTCTCATGTGGGTGAAACCATTGCATTGGCAGGGCTGCATTCTCATGTGGGGCTGAGGTCCTCTTCCAGGCTCACTGGCTGAGGTTAGAATTCAGCTTCTTGCAGCTGTAGGACTGAAGTCCCTACTTTCTTACTGACTTCCAGCCAGGGGATGTTCTCAGCTTTAAAAGCTCTTATAAAGATAATAGCACATAGTATATACCAGGCATTTCACATAGATTATTTAATTTAACCCTCTAAACAGAAGTCAGCAAACTTTTTCTTAAAGGGTCCAAAAGTTAATATTTTAAGCTTTGCAGGTCAAGAGGGAACATCCAGGCTGTTAGTAGGTACTTACTATACCATTTAAAATGTAATCATTTAAAAGTGTAAAAACCTTTCTTAGCCTACAGGCTGTAAAAAAAATAGGCTGGCTGAATATAGCCCATGGGTAGTAGCTTGCCACCTCCTTTCTGTGAAAAATCTCATTATGCTGAAGTTACTATTACCCCTATTTTATAGATGAATAAACTCAGACACAGGGCCTGGATCTGAATTTGATTCCGGGTTTGATTCCCCAAGGCCTGATCAGAACCCACCGAGTGCCGGGATTTATCATCGGCTCATCTTCCACCTACATGCTAATCCCTCTCTCCCAAGTCCCTATAAGGCTGACAGGGCCAGTAGGTGGAAAACCACAGTCTACCACGTGCAAGCTGTGTGGTCTCCGACAGTCATTCTGTCTGTAGACTCAGTTTATTTGTCTCTGAAGTAGGCAGGGTATCACCTCAGACTTGTTCCGGCCCCTTGGCCACTGACCAACAAAAGATGGGGGAGGTGGCCAGGGCTGTCTTTGGGAGGGAATGAGAAAAAGGCTTTGTGGATGTCCAGGCTTATTCTGGCAGAGTGACCCTTTATCTAATCATCCATTTTCATGCTCGAACATCAGAATCACCTGGAGGGCTGTCTAAAAAACACATTTGTGGGCTTCGTTCCTAGAATTCAATTCAGTAGGTCTGGAGTGGACCTGAGAATCAGAATTATTTTGAAACTTTCTAGGTAATTCTGATGCCCAGCCAGATTCGGAAGCCACTAAATAGATCAGCGTTTCCAATCAGCAGGGGTGCTTATCAAATGTGGAGCCTCACAGGCCCTGGCCCAGGTGCTTATTGTCACTGGGATGGTTGGGACACCCTGGATGTCTTTTCTCCCAATCTCTTTCCACCCCAGAGTCGCCACATTTGTCTGCAGCTGGCCTCCTCAAACATCTGGTCAGTGAGCCTGGGGTGAGTTTTGGATAGCCAGGTGACTAACAAGCACCACAGGTGACCAATGTTCTCCAAAGTTTGTGGCCTGCTGGGATGAGCAAACTAAATAAGTGCACCTCAGATGGACTCAGTAGAGTTTGATTCTAACAATCACTTCATTAGACTTTAGTGACATTTAATCCAAATCCGACAGTGGGTGTTAGAAATTGCAGAGGCCTTTTTAAATTTGGTGGCACTGAACCTAAACACTGCACAAATAGAGTTGGGATTTTGGCTGGAGGGCACTATTTATGTTAAGATTGGAACAGCTGGAGCTATTTCCAGGTATTTCCTAGGAGACCTTTGGTATAGGCACAAGACAGTTTAGCCTAGAACAGTCTGTATTCTACATGTAGCTTCATGCTTCTTCCCCTGGGAGCTCTGTTCTAGTTAGAGCTATATAAACTGGTCCCAAATTTCTTCTTGTTCAAGGTCATCATAATTATCAAGATTTATTTCCTCCTTCTAAATAGACTTGGTTGTGGTATGGTGCAGTGGTTTGTACACATTTTAAAAATCACAGTCCTTGTGAGATCTAATCAAAGATATAGAACTTAGTGCCTCCAAAAATGCTTGGAGAATTTCACGGAAATTTTACAGGATACATGAAGTGCCTAAACTACTTCATCCTTAAACTCTAGGTAACAACATCCAAATGTAGCAGAAAGTCTTAGGAGAGGAAGAAAGGGAGCCTGTGTTTAAAACAGAGTTAGCTTGCTTATCAATGGTCAACAAAACGTACAACATTTCTAATTTATGTTTAAATCTGTGAAATGGATGTGCCATGTTTTTTATATCTATAGGATAGTTATGAAAATAACAAAACATATCATGGGTGTAAAAGCATCTGGAAGTATTAAAAAGGTTATTTTGACATGAAAAATCCTGCTATCAGGTTTTTAAAAAGTGGTTTTTGTTCCAAGATTTCCCCTAATCTCGTTAAGACATTGTGTATCTATAATCTGAAACTTAAAAGAGCATCAAAGACAGAACATTTCTCAATGACTGAATTGAATTGAGCAAATATTATTGAGTTCCTGCTCTAAGACGTCTCTCCTCCACCACTGCTTTTTCTTTTCAACACCTACTTCTTTAGGCCTTGGCTCAGGTGTCACCACCTCTGCTAAGCCTTTCCAGCCCTTCCCCCTTAGTCCCAGTTGACACATCACCCAATACTTAGTAATACAGGACCCTGATAACATGACCTTGGAACTGATTGTTCATCCATCTCTCTACTCGCTCCACTGTGAGCACTCTGAAGGTGGAGAAGGCGACTTTGCTTCTAGGTCTTCCATCCTAGCATTGAACAAAAATGTCTGCTAAATGAAATGCTAGATAAATGAATAAAAAGTACTCTACTTGTTACTTAAAGGGAATATAACAAAGGTCCTGCTCTCAAAGCATTTGCTCAGAGAAGGAGACTGACATGAGAGATAGACGTAAGACCATTAAGGCATTTAAAGTTTAATGTGGTCTCAGTTCATTTGAGGACATCAGCAGAAGCCTCAGTGTGAAGAATAATTTTTGAAGTGGCTATTGGAAGATGATTGGGTCCCAGGGACTTTATTCAAAAGGAGAAGGAAAGTCAGGAGCAGAGACCCAGGAAAGAAAGCTGCGGTCATGTCAACATAACAGCCTCAGTCCCTTTGCCTAGCACACAAGCCTTGTGTTGGGAGGAAGTAAGAGCTATAGTGAAGAAGGAACAATAAGACAAAAATGCAGAGCAAGTTCACTGCTAGTGTGAGAGTTTGTACTCAGTGGGGGGCCAGGGAAGCTTTTGAGTGACAGGACTGGAACAGAATTATGGGAAATCAAAGTGGCATATCTCTTGGCCACTACAAGAGTAACCGTGAATACTCTGTAACTTTTGGTGGTGCAAAATACTAATTATTTACTCAAAAATGTGTACTAGGCCCCTACTACATGCTAAGCTGTGTTCTAGGAACTTAGATACAAATCAGTGAACTCAAAAGAGTTCTGTGCCCTCACAAAACTTATATCCTAGGAGTGGTGAGAGCAAGACACAGACTATAATCCACAGACGTAACAAATAAGTAATTCATATAATAGGTTGGGTAAAAAATGAAAAGGAAAAAAGTTCTGAAAAGGTAGAGCAGGGAGAGGGAGGTTGGGAGTATTGAAGAAGGCCTCAATATGTGAAGATGATTTTGAAGGAAGCTGGGGTTGTGCCATGTGTTCTGGGTCAAGGGACATTTCAGACAGAGGGAACTTCCAGTAGGGAACTTGCTCTGAGGTGAGAACTTACCTGACCGTTTAGCGAAAGTCTGGAGGTCAGAGAGGTAATGGGGCTGAGCAGATCAAGTGTGGCTTGTGGACCATGGTGAGAACTTTGGCTTTCCCTTTGAGTGAAATTGAAGCCATTGCAGAGTTTTGAGCAGAGGAGCGACCTGATCTGACTTACATTCAGATAGGATATGTCTGGCTACTTTACTGAGAATAGACTGTAGGAGGCCAACGAGGAGACTACTGCAGTAATATAACGGGTGTGCTGGTGGCATACCTCAAGGAGTGGGAAGTAGTGGGATTTTTAGTGGATATGTTTTAAAGATAGAACTAATGAGACTTCTTGATGCATTCTATTTGAAATGTGAGAGAAACAAAGGCATCTAAGGTGACTCCAAGGTTTGGGACCCAGACAGCTGTAAGGATGGAGATGCCATGACCTGAGTTGAGAAAGGCTGTAGGTAGAGTGGATTTGGGAAGGAATAGTGGCATTCACTTTAGGATATTCCATTTGCTATGTCTTCTGACATCCAAGTGGAGATGTGAAGTAATCAATTAGATACCCAAGTCTGGGTTTTGGAAGGAAGGTCAGACTGGGGAAATAAATCAGGAATTGTTAATATTCAGCTAGTCTTCAAGCCATGGGATGTTAAGATGCTCAAGAGAAGAGCTGAGATGAGCAAAAGAGACTGAGAAGAAATGGTCAGTGTGTTAGAAGGAAACTAAGATAGCAAAGTTTCTGGAAATAAAGTGAAGAAAATGTAGATGGAAGAGACTAGTAAGATGCTCCCAAAACCAGTTCCTCTTTTTCCTGGGCACATAACTAGATTACATTTCCCACGCTCCTTTGAAGTTAGGTGCATCTATCTGACTGAGTTCTAGACAGTGAAATATAAGTGGAAGTGATGTATGCCATTTCCAGGCCTGGTCAATAAAATCTCCTGCTATCTTAGAGCAGTGGAGAACTTGATGACCCCAGGGGATAGTGGAGCCTCTAGATGGGAGGACTTGTCCCCTAATTACTGGGTGGAGCAGTAACCGCCTGCCTTCTCCCACCCCATACACACATATACACACATTGGAATGTGTCACAAGTGAGAAATGAACCTTCATAATTTTCAGCCACAGAGATTTGGGGATTAATTGTTACAGAAGTTAGTGTACTCTGACAAAAAAGACAGTGATCAAGTTTTGCTGATAGGTCAAGGAAGATGAGGAGTGTTAGAGTATCATTGCACAGAGCAAACCAGAGCTTGTTGATGACCTTGAAAAGGGCAGTGTCTAGGGAAGGGTGAATCAAAGACTGATTGGAGTTGGTACAATAAAAAATGGGAAGAAATTGGTGACAGCGAGTCCAGACTCCTCTCTTTCAAGGAACATGACTGTAAAGGAGAACAAAGAATGGGGTAATAGCTGATGGGGAAATAGGGGTCAAGAAAAGGGTTGTTTTGTTTTGTTTTGTTTAAGAAGAGAGAAATAAGCATATGTCTGTGTGTAGAAAATGTCAGCTGTTTTCCTGAGACCGTAGCGCAATTTGGCACATGGTCTGTGCCTCTGCTGCTCACCTGGGATAGTTATTTGTTTCTGCGTGAATAGCAAATGATATCGTTTTGAAAGGCCTCCTGGAGCCTGATTGATTTGTTAGGAAGCCTGACAGCCTTAATGGACTTTTTTGACAAGACAATGGCTTCTCCCGGCAGTGTTTGTCTTGGAGAGGTTCCAGGGATAGTAATGAACAACATTATGCTTCAAGACAGAGGAAGAAGAAGAGCAGAAGGAGGAAGAAAAACAGGAGGAGGAAGGGGGAAATGCTGCAGAAATTGTACTTTACATGGAACCTGAAACATGAGAAAGTAATAAACTTCAAGGTGATGTTTAACTGGCAGATGTTGGAGGAGGAAACAAAGAGAAAAGAGAAATGTGTCTCTTCAGGGTCTTCCTTAGGAGGAGGAAGCTAGGACCACTCTCTGAGGATATTTCCTTTTGTAATTAATTAATCTTACGGAGCTTCTCTTTCTTTCTGCTCCCCATTTTCCAAAGGAAAAGTGTCCTCTTGGATGCAGTGTGGCATGTTAGAAAGGCTGGACTTTAAATTCCTGTTTCATCACTTTCTGCCTGTGTAATCTTGAGTCAGTCACTTAACTTTTCAAATCTCCAATTTCCCCTTCAGAAATATAGAAATCATAATATCTGAAATAGCTAACATCCTGTAGCAGGTGTCCACAAGTGGTGGCTGTTTGTTTCATAGGACCATCCAAGGAGGCTTGATGGCCTACAGCAGCTGGACTGCATGGTTATCACCCAGTTCTTTCTCTCCAATTTCACATAAGTTACCCTCTCCATGCCTGCCTCTCCTCGTTCCTAAACTGAAAGTAATCACAATGCCTATCACAGATTTGAGGGGAGTAAGAATGAATAAAAACCTGTAAAATGCTCTGTGTCTGGCACATTATAACTTTTGGTGAATTTGCTGTTACAGGTGTGCGTGTGTGTGTGTGTGTGTGTGTTAATTTGAGAAAAGACACATCCCTCTGCTGGTTGTTTGTACATAATGTGGAACCTGGGCAGAACTTGGGGTTGAGGTGAAGGATATGGAATTAAGGATAACAGTGTGATACTCAGCCTTTCTATTACCTTAGGTATATACTAAAATATCCTTTCCTGGGGGAGCTAGATGTGCTGAGAGAACTCGCCCCCGCCCCCAATCTGTGGGGCAATATGAGCTACTTTCAGGTCCTTGTGGTTGCTTAGGGTCTTATTGTTCTGGTTACTACACCTACAGGCAGCCAGACTACAATGGTGCTTGTAACTGGTTTGGCCTGCCTGCCCCCATTCTGGCTCTACGAGGCCATTGGGAATGGACTGGCAATCCCTAATGACAATGCATTGGTGGACCTTATGGCATTATTGACCTGCTAATGATTCTTAGGGGCTCAAAATATGGCCAGGAGTGGGGGAGTCAGGAGGCATGTGAGAGAAGGACAGGCATTTCTTGTAAGATATGGCTTATAACAAGGTGAACATTATGTCCACCTTAAAGTTGAGGAAATTAAGTCAGAGAGGTTGTGTAACTTGCCTAAGATCACACAGCATCTAATGAGATTTGCTGGGATTTGAATCCAGATCTCTCTGACACCCAAATACTATGATTTAAAAAAAATTTCTTTATCATTATGCCTATGTATAGTTCAACTCAGTTCAAATGCTCATAGAGCTCAAATTGAGTCCTCAGTGCTGGAAGGAGGGAGTACATATATGCACAGAGGCAGAAGACATGATGCCTGCCCTTGAGAAGCACTTAGTGTAGACAAAAAGCAGAACATGCTCATGGAACACCTGAGCATTTAGTAAATGTTCAGCAATCAAGTTAGCCAAACAATGAAATAAGGGTTCAGAGAAAGGCAATTCTAGATACTCTGTAGTTCACAAAAGGTGGAAATATTGGAGATATATTAAACTGAAGTTGGAGAGCAGATAGGATTAGGAAAGCCACAGTGGAGGGCTGAGGAGATGGAGGACTGGGTATAGTCGCTATTCAGACCTGACTCCACATAGCCTTGCTCTATGCATGTTCATGATGCAGGTCTCGGTTAGTCAATAACCTTTTCAGTCAAAACACCACCTTCTGTGAATGAATCTATGATGACTAAGCACTTACTGGTTACAGGCACTGTGTCTGGGGCTGGAGTCCAGAGGACAATAAGGCAATATTCCTGCCCTAAGGAGCTCTTACTCCCTGCTCAGTGCAAACAGCCATGCCTCACAAAGCTCTAAACAAGAAGTCCCGAGTGGTTAGCCCTGGGCTGCCAGAAAGGGTGAGTGGAGCTCACGTGGGCATCGCCCTCCCATGGGTTTGTGCTGTGCCCCTGGGGGCTGGGAGCTCTGTCTGCTGTCTCTGAAGAAAATGCACTAGAATGCACAATGCACAAGAGTAAGGGATTTTATTATAGATATAACCTTGAATGCACTCATATTAAAAAAATAAAAAGGAAATCATTCACAAACTTCAGAACACTTGCTTTTAATAGTAACAGATCACTGCCTGTAGAAATACTGCTCCTGAGATCCAGAGCTATAAACAACTCTAAATGAGTCTGTTCATAGGGCAGGAGGGAGTGTTATCTGGTAGCGTAGCGGGGGAATTGAGAGGGGCAGGGAGGGAGCCCATAGGAGACCTCTTCTTTTCGGAGTGAAGACCTGGGCTCAGCAGGAGGCAGAGTCATGGAAGGAAGGACATGCTCCCTCAGTTGAGGCCTGCCCTATGGAGCCCCTCTGGTCTGCCTCTCCCAGCTTGGGGGCAGAGGCTGAGGCAGAGGCTAAGGATGAGTGGCAGAGCAGGGATTTGACAAAGCGGCCCTAAGGGAACTGATCAAGAAATTGTGGCCCCGGCCAGCAGGAAATGAGCTTGAAGTGTTCCAGGTGGGCTCTGGCTTCCTTAATACTGGTCTGCTCTTATCAAATACGATGACACCTGACATGAAAGCCAAACAGGACTTATCTTCCAGACCTGAATTAGCTCCCCAAACCAATTCTTTCGGGCTTCTTCTTTTAAATAAATATCTGATAAATGTGTACCAAGTGGATTCAGAGCAGCCAAGGATAGCGGCTGAGACCAGGTTTAAAATCTCTCCATACAGCTCCCCATGGACTCTCCAGGAAGACATTTGTACTTGCTCTGTTTGAGTCTGTTTAGGGAAGGTCTGATGGGATTGTCTCTTTGGAGAGCTGTCCAGGGTCCTTCCAGGGAATGCTCAGAGGCCAGGAGACACCTGGTGGGCCTGAAACGGCAGATGTGGGATCTCCAACACAGCTGCCTTAGCCAGGAATTCCAAGTCTCAAGAGAAATCAGAGCCTGCCCTGGCCTGAGCAGTAGATTAGGCAGCTGGTATCAGTTCCCTGTTTCTCCACCACGAGTGACCCATCACGTGTCCCATTTCCAACCTCTAAGGTACCTGCATTTTAGTTAATAAGCTAACAAACAGAAAATAGAAGAGCTTTGAGAGCAGGTCCTCCTTCCCAGGAAGGTTTGCACTTTACAGTGAGTTAGTGCAAGAGAAAGAATGTTCCAGAATCACCATGTGAACCTCAGTAACTTCCACTCTCTAAATGCCAGTTATTTAATTTATAAGAGGAAGGAGTTAGTCGAGGTGATCCACCCTTCCCATTCTGTCGTTATATTTTCATGTCTTAATGGCATGATTTCAGACATCAGAGAAAAGGTTCTGTGACCTTTAACTCAGACTGCACTTGACCTACCCTTTTTGTCTTCCAATATCTTTCGGTGGGAATAATAATAATAATAGGCATTATTATTCTGATGGAGTTATTTCAAAAATTAAAGAAGGTGACACTTGAGAACATGCTCCAAAAATTCAGAAGGTCAAAATACCTTTGAGGACCGATGTTGATGGTGGTTTTTAAAATAACTTAGCATTAGATAGATAGATTATTCTGTGCTTGGTGAAAGTCCTCCTGCATATATCTTGATGTACTTATTTGATTGTTGCATGGGATTAATTCCTAGGAAATGAATTGGTGAGCCAAATGTATACACCGTTAGTATTCTTGGTACCCAGTGAAGAACTGACCTCCAAAAAGAAACTATTAGAAAGGAAACTGCTCCCTCCGCTGTTTTGCCAATTTAATAAGCAAAAATGCATCCACGTTTTATTTTTCATTTTGTTGATTACTAGGTGAACATTTTCAAAATGGTTATGGGATATAGGTGTTTTTGTTTTGTAAGTTTCATATTCATATATATTTATAATTGAAGTGAGTATTGCTTCTCTATTAAAATGCAAAATGTCTGTCTCTTACTTTCTCTTATTAATAGTAACCCATTTTTTTGCAAGAAATATTATTCTTTTGTGCTTTTAAATTTTGATTAGGTTGTTTTGGATATAAATTTTAAATGGTATTAGTCAAATCCATTGATGTTTTCTTTTGTGATTTTTTTCCCATTACTTTTTGCTCTAAGCAAAAAGAAAAATGTTCTTCATTCAAAAATCCAAACAATACTAGTACAATTTTTTCTAAGTTTATATTTGGCTCATTTTTAAATTAACTCTTTAAATTATTTGAAATTTGTTTTGATATAGGATTGAGGGTGATGCTCTTAATTTCTTATGAGTAAGAATATTTAATTGTCTTAAATAATTTTACTAATCCTTAATTTGATAAATTTAGCTGGCTGTATCTAGGAAAAGATTTCTCTTCACTGTTTTTTTCCATTTTATGGAGTACAATGAGATTTTTTAATCATACAATTATGGCTAATCTTTTTATGTTTTATGTTATTTTAGCCACAAAGAACTTATAGTATCTTTGTTTACTGATTCTATTCCTAATACATACAGATAGAAATTCTGTCCTCTCTGTGTATTATGTGTTCTGACATTGTTGTTTGTTGATTTGACATTTTCTTGCCTTCTTAGACATTTTCTCATTTTCTCATTTTATTTTTTTGTATCCCTGACTCAGTTTTCCATTGTTCATTTTGCTTCTATGTGCTACTAATGTAAATTTCCATCCTTCTGTTGCATTTTTGGGTTCTGCTGTAATTTCTTTATTTCACGTATCTTTTTCAGTTAATTCTATTGGGTTTTCATATTATTTGTTATCTTTTAACCCAGTTCTGCATATAAAAAACCCTGTGACTTTGAGCTGGGTAACTTCTCTGTACTTCTTAGGGTCTAATTGGAAAAATAAAGTGAGTCAATACTTATAAAGTGCTTGTAGCCATGCCTGGCACATAAAAAGGGCTCAATTAATCTTACCTAGTATAATTAATACCCACCACCACTTTCTGGTTATTTCACATTTTGAAAAGCTACAATGGATAGAAAATGACAATTCTTGGTTTGATGTGCATCCAAGTTTCTTTATCTTTCTCACCATTACAGCACCTTCCTATGAGAACCATATATTTAGGAAAATTATGTTGCTACCATTCCATCTACTTCATACTCATTTCCTGCTCTCAGATTTTTGAAACTCAGGAACTACATCTACCTTTGGAATAAAAAGTCATGATGTATATAATGATGTATATATTGTGGTGGTTGCCAGTAGGAATAGGGGTGGAGAGCTGGGGGTAATGCTTGAGCACAGCATTCGGGTTGATCAAGCCATGATCCATTTAGTAGAAAAAAGATGACTCTATATTTGGGTAGGTATTGGCTTTTCATTTCTGGATTGGGGGTACATGGTAGAATAAATGGACCGTAATCCCTTATGCTGTTATGTCAATAGGTTAGCTTCCTTTCAGCCACATAGTTTAGGTGGTGATTTAATGGATTTTTTTCATTTCCGTTTTATTGGTGGGAGATAGCATTTCCCTCTCAATTCTGGCAGTAAGTTAACTGCCTGAGCCAGACTTTGGTGCTTTTGTGAGTGACGGTCCTTGCTGTGGCTTCGCACATACTTCTGAGGGATATTGAGGGAGGGAGACTGTGTCAGCTGCTGCTAATCAGGGACCCTTCTACAACATGGATCCTTGGCAAAGTGCAGAGATGTCTGTGCTGTTTTCTGAACCTGCAGCTCCCCAGGCTGAGGGCCCAAGCATCCTGGTATTTAGTAGCTGAGAAGATAACAGGGCCCCTGCACACCACTCTCTCCTGTGGGCTGGAGGGGACAGGTGGCATAAAGAGGCCAACATGATGAAAGAGAGTGAAATCTTAGTTCAGGTGTTGGTGGACGTGAACTTTACAGTGGTTCAACTTTGAAATGGTTCTAACTTTCTACGTATAAGCTAGAGCCTTAATTAATTGAGTTCTCACTACAAACAGATTTCAAGGACTTTTCTAAGCACCTATAGAGCTGCAAATCAGAGACCATTCAAGGACTCATTTATTCACTCCCTTATTCATATTTATTGAGTTACTGTCATGTATTAAGTGTTGGGGATACAGTGGTAAACAAGACAGAAACTTCCCTGTGTGTTCTGAAAAAATAGACTCTTCATTGCACACCTGCCATGTCACCCTCATTTATTAGGGGCCTTACATGCATCACCGCATCTGTGTGATGACTCTAGGAGGTTGCTGCCATTGTTTCCATTTCACAAATGAGGAACTAGAGCTGCAAGGAACTTGCCAGTTGTGTCAGTGGAGAGCCAGGATTTGACCTTCTGCCTGACACTAAAGTCCTTGGCTCATGCTTTCTAAATCTACCAATTCCCACATCTCGTGAGTGATCAGAGTAAGTTTACGAGTCTGTCACTCCAGAACCAGAGATTCAGTGTTCAACTTGATAGAAGCAGCAGTAGCTGGAGCATGCTATACATTTGGATGCTAAGAAACATCTAGAAACATTCCACCCTTTTAGGCAGGTGTTTGGCATCAATAAGCCAGTCAAGCAACATGATACACACCACATAGGAAAGAGACATCCTCACCTGGAGTATAGACTCAAAGTCTGAGAGCAATTTTCATTATTGCTCTTGTAAACCTCAGAGAAATCACACACTAGTCTGAGCTGATGGCATACACGCTCAAGGAAATATCATGTTGTTTCTCTTCGATTAGATAAGTCAATGCAGTGAAGACACACTGTTCTGACCAGTTTTTGTACCATTCTTGACAGAGGACGGCACTCACCTAGGTGTTTTGTCTTGGGTAGATTTTAATAGGCCCTGTCCATACACTGGGTTTGAGGTAGAAGGGTCTTTATAGAAACATGCAGAAAGGACCTACTTACAACTATTGAGGTGAAATTTGGGGATAAGGAAGGGGTTGTAACAAACACTTAGACAGCCATGAAGCCAAGGATAACATTTCTCAGCTTCTAGGGAAGCTTCAAGTCCCCAAATTCACAATTCCCCCTCTCCCTTCCAAGTAATCAATTAACAGTAACCAGAGACTCCGCTCACATGCTACATTAATGTGAGCATGATTTTAAAGAAAGATTTTGTAAACTTAGGGTTGGAGGAGGTGTCTCATTCATTGGACAGATGGAGCCAGGCTCCTGTGAAGGGTCAGCATAGAGGAACGGAAGGAGATCTGAACTGGCTGTCAGTTGAGCTGGACCTTGTCCCAGCTCGGTCACTCACTCGCAGTGTGGCTTTAGTAAATCATTGCTCTCCCTTGCCTCAGTTTCCTCCTCCATAAATTGAGCATTTCATTTTAGATTATTTTAAGGAAACTTCCAACTCTGTTATTTAAGATTCATTCTAGAGTGACTGGTTTATAGAGATCAGCAATCTGTTCTCAATTATCCATGACCAGTAGACATAAGGAAAGGCCTCAAACCACGTAATTTATGCTGGGTAATTTATATATATCCATTTAATATCCACAATAAAAAAACTTCAGATAGTTGTAATAGTTATAGTGGTACAATGGGAGTTGAATCATAACACACATTAAACTTATTTGAAGGAAACTCGATGTGGATAGTGAGAGAGAAATCTTCGCTTTATTGCACCTCTAAATCCCTGGCCCTTCATGCTATTCACCATCTTTCTTTCACCCTTTCAAACTAGACCTTAACTTCCAGTGAATCAGGTAATTATGGGAAAGGAAAAAGGAAAAATAATAATAAATAGAAGCTTCTGGGCTTCCAAGTGCCTAGTTTTCACAATATAAAGAGGATTTAAGGTATTGTCTTATTTTTCAGGTGCAATTTTGACTGTGCTTGATTTTCAATTTTTAGCATGCTTGCTGACTTTTGATCCTAAACATGCATAGATTTTCCTTGCATCATCCATATTAGATGAAGAGACTAATGCTCAGGGATCAAGTAACCTGCCAAATATTATAGGTCTAGTGAGGAGCCAGGATTCAAATGCAGAGGCACCAAATGCTTTGTCTCCAACTTCCTATGTGGCTGCACTGAGTCAACCACATGTGTAGACATTTGCTTTCTTAGGAATGGGATAGGTGCTTGCTGTGGGCATTCCCCTGAATGAGCAGTCATTTACATTTGGCTTTCTCATGCATTATGTTAATCATTTTTAGCAGAGATTTCCCTGCTGAATTTGGTTTGGCTCAATCCAGTGTTAAAATGAGTTTGCAAGCCTAGGGGAGCTGGCGAATAATGACAGAAAGGCAGCCATCAGTGTCCTATGCAAGAATGGAAAATCAGTTTGGAGTTAACATTTTTCATCTGCCACAGGTAATCCACAAAACAATTAATCTCCATACGGATAATTACAAGTTGATTTGGTTGTACGTCTTTGAAATCAAGACTGTGGTGTATATAGGTAGAAAGCTTATGTGCTGTGTTCTGAGGACCACTCAGAGCTACCCAGCCCAGAAAACTCCTTTAGCTATCCAAAATTCTACCACTAACCTCTCATCTGCTTAAAATTCTCCAATGGCTCGCCACCGCTTATAGACTAAAGTCTGAACTCTTTTACACGACCCATTAAGACCCTCTATTATGTATTATCTATTGTCTATATCTTTAGCTTTGTCTCTCACCATTCTTTCTACCTTCTAGCAGCTGTAATAAACTTATTTAATTTTTTTTAATAGGCCATGCTTCTGTTTACTCTAGACTTTGCCACATATTGTCCCTTATGGCTGGAATACTCATCCCTTACTCTAAGATCCCTTAGACTCTGGGAAGCTCAGGCTTATGCCCCCAACCTGAGCTGTGTGCTCCTCACAACTCCCCTCATACTCTATTATAATTTCTGGTTTATCTACCATAAGCTTCTTAAGGGGAAGAACTCAGTCTGTCTTTCTACCCTGCCCTATATCCTTACAGTGTTGGTGCATAGGGGGCACTCAATGGCTATTGATGAATGAATGACCCATTCATCAATCGTGATTAAACTTCAAATTCCCTACCTGGAAGAAATAGCCTCATAGCTATCAGCACTTTTCCTTTCATTTTTAATACCATAAGTAATACATTAATATGTCCTCCTGGTTAAAAGGAGGAGAAGGAAAAAAGAAAAACGTTGCAAATGAAGCTAAATTCCTCTTCCTGCCATCTCCCGTCCCAGGCTCCTCCTCTATATTTAGTGTTATTTCCATGCTTGCGTATGTGTGTGTTTGCACGTTTGTATTCATGTCCCCATATTTCCTCCAAAGAAAATATAGAGTATTAGTATATGGAAATACCTATTTGCGGTTTGCTTTTTCAAATTTACAACATGTTGTAAATTTGGTCCTGTGTTAGTACTCTTGGTTTTAATTCATTCTTTTTAGAGGCTGTCAAGATTTCTGAAAATGGATGGAAGAATTTATCTAGTTACTCCCCTATTGTCCATCAACATTTAAGTACAAAGTAACCCCAGAATCTTCAAGAGGGAGAGGGACTTCAGGGATCATATGATCTGATCTTTAGAGCCTGAAGTCCCTCTAATAGCATCCCTGTGCAGACATCACAGATCTCATAAGAGGCTGAAGGCCCAGGTTTAATTCTCATCCTGGAGCCAATCCATTTAAGATTCAGTGATCTGAAAAGTTCAATTGGCCTGGCAGTTTGGTTTATGGGTCTAATTTAAAATAATTAGTTAAAAATAAAGAACAATGAGTATAAGGCATCCCTGAAACAACCATCTTAGATAAGGTTATCTAAGCTTCCATTTCCTTATCTATTGGGGTGGGGGGAAGAGACTTGAATGCGCTCATCCACTTTGAAAGGGTTTTTAAAGGGCCTAGCACAGAATAGGTGATCAGTATTTATCAGCTTCAAAATGTCTCAAGGGCTAGAGAGCTTGCATCATCTCCAAGGGGCCCTGGCACTACTCCACTCTACCCTTACCAGCTCATCTGACCTCTTTCTAACACATCCTCACTGCTTGCAGGCTTTCGGTAGAGAATCTCCTAATTATTCAAATAGTATCACTCCAAGGATCACTTCCAAAGATGGAGGGGAAATTCCCATCCCAAGTGATTGCTCATGTGTCAGACAGCTTTGAGAACAGAGAGAGTACAGCATAGAAGAAAAAATTCAATAACCGCATAATTTAATGAAAGCAATCTTTCTTTGACTGTCTGAAACCTTATCTGTATTCTTACACTTTGGAAAAGCACAGACCCCATATATTTTTGAAGTCTTTATACAACATAATAATATTAGACTATTCTATATGCATTAATTGGAATGTGTCCAATTTTTATCAAGCAACAAAAATAACTAAACACTGAGAATTGTGCATTATGAAGTAAATCTAGGGCAGAAGGATGAATATTTTAGTAACTGCACTTAGTCCCTGCAATGACAGAACTGGAACCGTTGGTAGAAATTAGAGATGGAAATTCCCTTTTCTGGTAGGTATGATGATCAGAAAAGCTATTACTTTGCCTTCCTTCTTCCTCCCTCTTGCTCCTTTTTCCTGATTTTTCTCTTCACAACTTTTGCATCATTCACCTTCTCCTACTTCTCTTTGTTTTTCTTTTTCCCATTTCCCCTCACTTCCACCTTATATTATAATAAAAAAAACTATCGCTGGTTCTCAAGATCCACCATTACAGGCTCATTTTTCAGAATAAAACCATTTCCTTAGTAAAATGTAAGGATCATATGGAACAGGTGGCATACAACTCTAGTTCTTAGCCAGACACCCTTTAACTATATCAGTCTATCTATTTTTATCTCCATGGTAGTTGTTTCTGTGCACGAGATTATCAGAGGTTTGAGAGAAAGAAACAGTGGATGTGGCATTGGGAATGACTAGGAATCTGTTCTTGGCTTTTAACTACCTGTGTTGCTTTAGAAAACCTGAGACTTGCAGTTTATTTAAGCCCATAGCACAACTCCAGGCATATAGTAAACATTCAGTAAATCAGGAGAATCAATAGAGCCTCGTAATAACCATGCACAAGTAACTCAACCTCATGGTACCTGTTTCCATTATGTGAAAAATCAAGATTATAGTGCCAGTTTTCAAACTGCATTGTTGTAAAGATTAAATAAGTTAATTTCTGTAAAATGCTTAAAACACTACTAGACATGTTGTATGTACTCAATACGTGTTATCTGAAATAAAGTAGATATGTCAGTCTGGGTTTGGTAAGGAAAATGGAAAACACTATAGGTATTTCCAACAGGAAGGGATTTCATAGAGGGAGTTAGAGGACTCAAGGTCTTTAGAGAACTTTGAAGTGGTGAAAGAATGGGAAAGTCACCGCTGTCATTTAGGAAGTCAGCAAATGCAGCAGCAATGGGGGTGATCCACAGGAGGATGCCCAAATGCTACTGGCATCGCTCCATACCAGCCGCCTTCTGCGGCTGCGTGCCTGCATGCCTGCCCGCCTGCCCGCCACTGCTGCACACTCCCACACGTGCCTCTCTGCTGTTACTCTTACAAAAGTAGAACACCTGTCAACTGCTGGTTAGAATTCTAGGAAATCTAGTTCTCAGGACTCCAGGCCTGTGATATAGGGAAAGCATACAGGAGAGAAAATGGTGCTAAGTTGTCCGAAACAATCAGGCAGAGCGGGGGTAATCCCCAGGGTTGATATGAAGATTATGTGAAAGTTAGAGTATAAAAGCATTTTGTAAATGTCAAAGTTCCATGCAGATATTAGATTTGGATGGTAATGGGAGTGAAGTGGGAGCAGCATGCCCAGACAGTGACTCCAAGACCAGGCAAGAAAACCTAGACAGCCAAGTGACAGTGCAGTGAAAGAATGTTCTATAGGTAATTGGACCCACTGAAGAATTTACTATATGCCAGGCTCTATTATAAAAGCTTTACATGTACTATTATATACATTTGCAGATGAGAAACCATGGTTCAGAGAAGTTAAGTAACTTGCCCAAGGTCACACTGCTGGCCAGTGGTTAAACCAGGATGTGAATCCCAACAGTTTGACCTCAGGGTACAAAGTCTTTACTGCCACAACAATTATGGGGAGAGGAGAGAATGTGTAAACTGAGGCCATCTGACTTTAGGGTTCCCTGGGAGCTGGCTCTGGCTGTAGCCTAAGGGTCTTTATATCCTCTAGTCTGGTTTTTATAACCTCAGAGCAAAGGTTATTTTTAAAAGCACAGGTTCTTATTTCTTGCTTGCAGAAGAAATCTGTGCCAAGGCTGGGGATATGTTTTCCTATAAAGAAGAATTTAACAAGGTAACTAAGGAAATTTGCCCCAAGACTGCGGTCCATGGAATGGAAATATAACCTGAACTGTTTTTTCTTGTTAGAATTCATCCTTATCCAACCCATACTGGCACCCCTTCTATGGCTTTCTGAGGTCCAGGAAAAACTGGTTATCATTGAATAACCACTATTTAAAAAAAAAAAAATTGTTAATTACTTTGTACAAAATAAAAATAGGAAAATTAAAAAAAAAATCCTTGTTCTACAACATGATTATGATATTTTCTGCACCTTTTTAAGATCTGGGAGAAATAGAAGTGGTTGGTGTCTTGAGAGAGGATATGGCCCTAGGATTGTAGCACATGAGACATTTCTCCTAATAGCTGTCACCTTTAGTTTTTTTCCCAGTCAGCTGCTTCTAGAGCAGAGAGGGCCATATTTGCCTTAGAAAGCCAGAGAGCACTGTTGTTGGGCTAGAAAATGAAACTATTTAAGAAATGCCAAGTGCAAAGGAAGCTCAGAAAGTATGCTTTTAAATTTTAAAGGTTATTTACAGCAGAAAGGAAGGAAGAAAACTCAGAAGCACATCGGCAATTCGTTTGGCCCCGTCATGAACCAGACCTTCCCCAAACACCTTAATTTATGAGTCAGAATACATGAATTGACCCATTTTCTATATGCCCCAGCAGCATGACCAAGAAAAGGACCTGTGGGTATTTTTCAAGAATTCAAGGGGCTACAACTCAGGACATAAAAGTAAAACTAAAATGTTGATAAGAAAACAACAGTTACCATTCTTTATAACACAATATTTTACGTTATTAACCTCTTGTCAGCAGAAATTTCCTAGCTCTTTTCAGAAAAATGGCCACCCCTATTAGCTGAGAGATTCCAGCATTTGGGAATGAGACTCTCTAGAGTCCTGAGTTTATTTTGTTAAGCCTGGATTAATCTCTATGCTATGCAAGCAAAGATCAACCTCAGGCATTCTTTTTTGTGGCAAAGTTGTTAGGGATCTGGGGTGGTACTATCAGAGCCCTCCAGGCACTCATAAGCCTTTCTTCTATTTTATTCTTACTCTTGGGTTCAAAAGACCCATCTTAGGGTCAAGCAGGAAGTGAAATTAAGCAAGACAGCATAGTGTAAGACAGAGGGATGCTGGGATCATCGTGAGGTGGAGACGGCTGCTCTCCTGAAAGTGGGACCCAGCGTTTGTTTGATTTTTTTGTTGCCTTATTTGATTATTGGCTAGATAATCTGATTTTCTATTAGAATCTGAGCCAATACCAAAAAAAAAAACCTCCTGAATTTTACATATCAACAGCTAGTTCACAATTTAAAACACTAAGTAGGTAAAGCAAGCATATCTTTGGGCCTAAAATTAGCCCATAGAAACTTTCTTCCTAGAGATCTTTCAAGGTGGGCAGCAGCTTTATAAAATAACTAAATCCCCGTGAAATGTGGAGCGAAGATAATGTTTGGGGCAGGATCTATTGAAGGAGATGCTGATTTGAGTTTTGTTTCTAATAACAGATTATGTAGAGTCTGTGAGGGGAACAAGGATATAGAAACAGTCTTCAACAAACATGGTCATGTGGTGCAGCCATTTGAATCACTTCAGTGAACAACGGGAGTGGAGGTGGTGGAGTGGGAACAGGGGGAACCCAGCCTGGGTGGAGCAGGCAACCCCATCTGGCCTTTGGTTCACACACACGATTGTTATAGGTGGTACATGGACCCATCTTGTTTATTATTTTTAATAATTGAAGTTTATTTTAATCCCACTAATATGTTGACTTTAATCATGCTCTACCCTATATATAACTTACGGACATGGAGACTGGGATGTGCAGATGGATTCATGTTTAAAGAGTAGGGTGTGCAGCCTCTCCTAATGAGTGGGAAAGGGAACGGGGGAGGAGGACTTTGGAGTTCTTTTTATCAGACCTTCTCTGGCCTGCCTTCCTGGTGAGCACTCAGGAGACCTCTGGGCTCACACATTAGTTGCATGTGAGTGAGTTTAATTAAGGCCCAGGGCTTTGAAAGCTCTAGATTTCCCGTAGGTAACCTTTCAAACCATAGTTCTTAAATTCAGAGAATTCAAAGCTCCTTAAGAAAACAAGGTGGCTTTTTATCTAGGAGATCTCGTTTCCGGAGTTCTTTTTCTTGATGTATTTTTTAAAAATGTTTTATGGATGCTGCTCCCTCCTGGTTCAGAGCAAGCCCTATCCTTGCATCCTAGAGGCCATAAATACAGTGGGAAGGACACCCGGGATGCGCGTTGGAGAGGCACCGTCCAGCTTGCCCAGCCTGCCCTGCAGATTCAGACCTGGCTTTGCAGGCAGCAGGGCCTCCACACATCCACTTGATAAAGTGAATCTTCTAGAAGGCACTTCTTGGAAGCCTGGCTTCTTCCAAGCTTCCTGGCTGACCTCAGCAGCTCGCTAGGATGTGCTATGTCAGGTAGTGGGACGTGGCATCGTCGCTATCATATCTGCTGCTTACCTAGAGCTTTCTTTGTGCTCCACACTGTTCCAAAGTTTCATATTTATTCATCCCTCATCACTCCCACCCAGGGGCAGGGAGCACTAATATTGTCCTCATTTTATAGTTAGGAGAATGGAAGACAAGAGGGCTTAGATTACGTTCTCAGCATCTGTCAATGCTGCCCTCCAACCTGTTATGCTATCCTGCCTCTCATGATTTCCCTGCGGCCAAGAAAATAACATCCAAATGAAAGCAATCAAGTGCATCATTTCAGCTTTAAGCATCAACACAGGCACGGAGTATGCTGTGTCACTTGTTGCTGGACTCCTCAGAGGTCCACAGGCTTGTCTGCCCACAGCGCCCCCTGGTGGAAGTCACTCATCATCCAGGTGCCATCTCATGCTCATAATACTGTATGTCATTATTATGATATACTTAGTCACTGACCTATAACACTTATCAGGGCAGAGGGTGCAGTTTCTCTGGAATAGAATACGATTGTGGATACTATCAGGACTACTATGTGGTATTTGGTTTCTCATCTTCCCACCTGAGCCCTATGGTTAGTTTGCATACAGTTTCCATTTTTAGCCTTAACTTGGTCTAGATGTCTTTGGCTTTGACACTAGGCTTCCTTGCCTGGGCACCATACCAAGCACCCCTCACATGCCTATTACTATTAACTTTATAACTCATGGAGAAGATTCCGGGTACATTCAGAGGCAAATTTGCCAACAGCCATTTCCATTCAATTCAGTAAGAATGTCTTCAGTACTCTGTGCTGCAGTTACATGAGCAGAATTGGTGCCTGCTTCCATAATGCTTTCTATCTAATTGAAAATACAAAACAAAAGCCCATGAACTCAGAGAAGAAAAAAAAAGAAACAGAACAAAACTGAATATCATCTAGTGCTAATTTGTGATGAAGGCAGGGCGTTCTCTCCAGGGAAAGAAAGGAGGGTGGAATTGTAGATGCCTCTGTGTGCATGCCCAGGACTACGTGTCAGAACTGTCACCTACACCGTGTCCTTGGATCTTCACAACCAGCTGGTGGGTTCAACATTATTATCTGCTTTCATAGATTTGGCCACTGGGGCCAGAAAGGACAGAAAATAAACTGAGGTTTGGCTATGTGGGTCCTTGGGTTTGAGACTGGGAGGAGACTAAGCTAAGATGAGGTAGAAACGAGGGGACAGGCGAGGACTTAGCTAGGCTCTGGGAACACATGGACCCAGTCCAGTGCTAGGTCTGACTTCAAGTGTGCAACCAGTCAAGGCAGAAATCATGGGTCAAGCCTCGTTGTTTTATTTTGGGCCTTTACCAGTTGCCGAAAAAAATGTTTTATGTTATTGAAAGAATGAATTAATAATATCATTTGAGGACTCTTATGGACTGGAAACATGATGGACAGTCAGAACGATAAATTTAAACTCATGATTGTTGTCCTCAATTCTTTCTCTTTGACTTTAATTCTCAATTATGACTCCACCAGTTTCTTAGAGTGTGTCTGCAACTAAATACTAAATGTCCCATTAGAATATGGGGCAATGCCTGAGACATGGAATTCTAAGAGGCAGGCTGGACTTTAGAGCCCCTGGGGGTCTCATTCCAATACCTGCAGACCCCAGGGCTCCTACTGACATCTATATTCTACAGGTGGTTGAAGATGAACTGTGCTAAAGGTTTGCTGATGCCTGCTTATGAGACTCACAGGACAGCCAGGACTGGGGCCTCAGCACCGCAGACCCCCAGACTAGAATTTACCAATGTCCCAGAGTTGATCTAACACTAAGAGGCTGCCTGGCCACATCACCTAAACACACTGAGGCTGATATGAAAATCAGAAGGCCAGTGAGACATACGGTCACACAGCAGACAAGCACTTATGTTTGCCTGACTAGTGAATTTTTTCCTTAGGAAAGCAAAAATATAACCAGACCAATTTGTATCCAAGACCAGGGTTAAGAGGAAAAGTTAGACAAGTCATAATTTTAATATTTTTATTTTTTTGAAATTCTGGGTATCTTTCTTCACTCCAAGAGCAGACCATTCACAGGAGCCAGACAGGATGTATCAGAGGGGGCACCTCTCTCATGGTTGTTTCTCGTGTGGGCAGTGCTGTATCTCATGTTGGCTTGTTCTTTTCATGAGAAAACATTAATGGGTCTAGCTCAGGAAGCATTTGATTATTAAAGTAACTTTGTATCTCCATAATCTCAATAGTATATATTGCTTTCAGTAGTATGTATTACCTTCAAGAGTATGTATAATATGGAAACATAACATAAACTTCAGAAGAGTAAATGGCATGGCACATAAGAATGCCTAGTACAGTGCTGAGATCCCAAATGGGGTCGTTCTCGTGGTCATTGTGATCATGAGGACAGCCTTCATCGTCACCTGTGGGCTTCCTTTCCTACTCCTTTCTCAGCAGTTAGAACTCAGAGAATGTCTTGAATGACAGGATTGCACTCAGGAGGGGATGGCAAATTGCTGGGTGGGACCCAAGCACCAATATCCATAGGGGGCCCCAGAAGAGATGCCCACCTTCCCATTGCCCTTACTCTTCCTGTGTTCACCACAAATGTTGGCCCAAGTATCCTAGGCCTCTCTAGGACTAAAGGTAGTCTTGGTCCCTGCAGGCTTCTGCTACATAAATGACCACATCTAGATAGCATTTTCATGTAGTTTGGGGGAGCAGGTGTCGGCAGATGAGCCACGGCTTCCCATTCCAGCTGACTAACCCCTGCTTAATGCTTGTATGGACTGAGGATAAATGCTCTTTCATTGAGCATGAAGAATCACACTGGGGTTATTGCTCAGACTTTAAGAGCTAGAACTTCAGAACTTGGTGAAGAGGGTCAGATAGCAACCTCCGGTGGCCTCAGGAGGGAATGAAGGAAGGATCCATTCTGCCAGTTGGGTAAAGTACGGAGCACAGTGCCAGATGTTTGCAAAATTCAGATATTTTTGGCATTTAGAAAGGTAACACAATTTATATTATGTAGAAACCAAGTACTCTATCACTGTTAGCTATATATCATTGTAACTTTCACTTTTTACTGGTAGGGGTCCTGGCACATGCAGGTCTTCAGTAAATGTTTACTGAGTGAGTGGACAGATTTGAATCCCCAGCCCCCACTCAGCTGCCAACATATCTCCGGACTTTAGAGTCTTGAGAAGGTGCTTCTTGACCCACTTTTCACTGCATTTCCTGCATTGACCCATGACCACATTAGGCTGCCCACATTACTTAGAGAAAGATCTCTGTCCAGGGGACCAGCTGTTAAGCAGGATCCATCACTAGTTCAGTCTGGGAGCAGGACCTGGCACTGCACACACAGTATTGGGAGTCACCAAGCAGATCTAGCCAGACACCAGGCCCTGGGAACCTAGCCCCAGCCAGGTGCTCAGAGTAGGAGGTCCTGACCACTGCGGACCACCCACCATTCCCAGGCTCAGCCCAGAGGTTCCCTGGAGGCTTATGGACAAGGTCTAGGGAAGAACCTTCTGCTGCTGTTGCAACAAACCCCCACAGTGAGCTAGAAACAAGGCTCAGGGATGAGTAGGGA
>NW_006432447.1:2297168-2302746 GCF_000325575.1 Pteropus alecto | reverse complement strand
ACACAGCAGCCCATCACAGGGGTACCAGTGATGGTACCAACCATCCTTTATTCAGAATTCAAAAAAAGTTCTGAAAATGGAAAGTCTGTTTATAAGTTTGATGCCAAAACTCACTTGGTGGAAAAATCTGACTGAAATGATATAAAGGTATTCATAATATTTACTTTTCTCACTTACTGTAAATGTTTCTATATTTAGCTACAGAAATATTAATATGTTTGATTTTGAAGTATTGCCCTCAATCCTGCAAGGTTTGCTACCTATTATAAATTGGGGGTACCACATTACCTTTCTAAATGCCAAAAATCTGGCCTCAAAGATCTTGAATAAGGAAATATAGACCTAGAAGGGCAATAATGGCAGCTAACACATATCCCAAGCCTGACTTCTAAGGCTTGACATCTATTCTATCTTTTAATCCTTGCCATCATCTTAAGAGATGGATGCTATCATTTTTATCTCTTTTGAGAGATGGGAACAATGAGACCTGGAGTAATAAAATAGCTTGCTGAAAGCAGACGCAGTAAGTGGCGGAGTTAAGAACGAAAGCCAGGCGATCTGGATTGAAAAGCTGCCTTCTTAACCACTGTTCTATGCTTTGTTGTGGTGACATTGATTAAGAAATGTTCTTCTCACCCAAATGGCTTGTCTCCCGGGGCCAGAGTTGACATTTTACCTGGAGCCAGCAACACGTCTCTATCTTTGGCTCAAACACAAGGTGCATGGTGATGAACAGGAAGAAGCAAAAGTTATCAGAGTACGCTTAGAGCACAATCTCTAATCAATTAATATGATTCATTTGTGCTGCTCAGGCATCTGCACGCTAGTAGTAACTGCTTTTCCTTAAGACAGGGCCATGCCTACGTCTTGGTTGGAGGGGCCCCTCAAAGCAGCCACCTGTGCTTGCCTTTTGCAGGTCCTGGAGCCTGCCGCTAGCCTTCGGATGGAGCTGAAGGAGACTCTTGAGAGCTTAGGCTCTAATTCAGCACTTTCTGAGAGATGAGATGAACTTTTGGTTTTCAAAAAATGATACTCAGAATGCCTTTCTACGCCTGGCTTTTTACCATATCCACATCCACTTTCCTAGGTGAATTTATTATTTTCTGTCCACCACAATGCAGGGTAGAAGTGTCTTATAGACAAACTAGGAGCATTGAGAGGATGGCACACCCTCTCTCCTGGGTTTCCATTTACTGGGCTAAAATAAATACTCCTAAATCCTGTTTGTAAGCCTTAGTGATTATATGAGTCCTTCCAAGGCGTCTGTCTCCCCACCCCCTAACTCCTGTTCCTGTGGCTACTTTTTTCCAAAATGCCTGAGTGTACAGTGTTGACACTTTTAAAGAGAACCACTCATAACTAAATGAAGATAAAGTATTTCAGGTAAATCTTGTTCTTGGTGATGTGGCAGTTCCCACAGGAGTGTCTGGAAATATGCTTTATCCCTGAGCACCCTGGAAGGTCGCCACTAAGCATGGGGTGTTTTGGAGGAGCCACTTAGGCTAGTTTACTTCCAGTGAGTGATCCCAGGATGGGTTTTGGTTCATTTATGTATATCTCCATTCCTTCCTAGAAGCAATATTGAGAAACGGTTACCAGTGTGAACTTCACAGTCACATAATCCAGATTCAAGCACTAGCCTGCCCCCTCCTACCTGTGTGATTTGGGGCAAATTATTGAATCCTCAGTTTTCTTATCTATAGAAGGGAGTAAGAATGGAGTCTAGCTCCCAGAGTGATTTTGAGAGTTAAGAGAGATAATGCCTGAAAAAATTTTAGCACAATTCCTGAACTTCAAATAATAGTAGTTGTTTTTAGTCATTTAACTAGCATTCAGTGACCACGTCCTATGAGCCAGGCCTGTCCTAGGCAGGGGAGATGCATCAGGGATACATGGGGAGATCTTCAGCAGGGAGCTTATCTGCTCATTGTGTTGCTGTGTACACAGGTCTCATGGACAGGAACCAAGCAGGTCAGCCTTCCTCAAAGAGCTTTAGTCTGGGTGAAGCTTCACAAGAAGATATCTCCTGGTCAGATAAATTATAAAAACCCTGATGATAATCTTTAAACCAGTAATTATAACTGTACAATCTTACTTGTAATAATCTGGAGATGTCCCATGCACAGTCTCCTATCAAAGGGTCTGAGCAGCCCTGCAGTAAAGGTAGCTGCTTACTTTTGACTAACCAGAATTCCTCAAACTTATATGCCCACAAAATCTTTGCTTTCTAATTTCTATTAGACTGATTGCCATGAATCTGTGTTCTAAGGAACACATGCAGGAAAATTCTGAGCTAGAGATGACTGAAAAAGCATGTCCACAGTATAGTGGAAATATCAGATTCTGTGCCTCCACCAATAGCCCAAGCAAGGGCTCTGTAGGGTGGGAGGCTCTCTCCACTAGCCAGCACCAGGCAGCTCTTAGACCTTATCCCAGGTTGATCTGCCTGTGTGTGGATTTGGCATCAATGTGGCCATTCTGGTCAGCAGCCTCCTAGTGCTGGGGCACAGGTTCACGCCCCCACTGCAGAGATCTCGGCTGCTGCCCTCTGCAAAAATGGACTCCTCTGCTTGTGTCCCCACATTCTTTCCCACGCCGAGAGTCACTCCCATTGATATGTGGATGGCAGGGCTTGAGCGCTACATGCTAAACTTCCTTCCTCATTCAGAGAAGTCCATAAATCTCTGAGTGATGTTTGCTCTCTTTGGAATAAACTCCTAATTGATTTCTAAAGATTGCTGTTTGCAAATTAAATTACACTTCCCTTATACATTATATAAAGATCACCTCTCCTGGGCACACACCCCCTCTTTGGGCTCCTAGGGTGTGATGACATTACTTCAATCGCACTGCTGCTATTCAGCTCAAGCTACATGAATTGTTTCTCCTGCTTGTTTAATTGTCCATGTCTTATTACAGAGACAATTTATTGTTTTAATGCAACAGAAAGTTCAAATATTTTGTGCAAGATGAATATGGCCACTGACATTTTTATTTCTTTCTCCCACTCACAAACTTTTCAGATGTTTGTGACCAATATCACAGTGTCAAAACCTCCATAAACTGATTGTTAAAAAAGAAAAAAAGGAAAGACGCGAAATAATATGTTTTCTTTTATACCACTGCTAGGGACTTTATTGGGTGATACTGAAACAGCTCTTGGAGAACTTCCCCTGGGTGTGAAAATGCATTCTAAAACACACTGGGAATGAACTGTTGATAATATGCAACAACCGGGAGCTCCAGAGAATGATGCTAAGTAAAAAAAAAAAAAAAAAAAATCCTAAAAGGCTACAACTGCATGATTCTATTTATATGACATTTTTTGACATTTTTGAAATACAAAGTTATAGAAATGGAGAATAGCTTAGCGGTTACAAGGGGTTAGGGAGGAGGTGGGGAAAGAAGAATAGTAGGTGTGGCTATGTGGTGTGGCTATGTGGTGATGGAAATGTTCTATATCTGGACTGTATTCATGTCAATAATCTGATAGTGATAATATATGATAATTTTGCAAGATGTTATTACTGGGAAAAACTGAATACAAGGTACACAGGATTTCTCTGTGTGATTTCTTACAACTGTGTGTGAATCTATAATTATCTGAAAATAAAAAGTGTAATTTAAACAGCACTTTGGAAAATAAGGAAAATTAATGACTAGATAAATGTATAGATATGTGATAAAAGTGGATTCATTGTACAGTTAGGTACTGTACAAATGAATATGAATATCCACTATAGAATTCTTTCAACTTCTCTTCATGTTTGAAAATTTTCATAATAAGATATTAGAAAAGGCATATTGCAAATGTGAGCAATAGCCTAGTGGAGACCAGATAAAGGACTGGACCCAACTATGCCGTGCTGGAGATCAAAGAGGACCACTTGGCCCCTGGTGTGGAGCGGAGAAAGAGCACTGCTCATTCTGTATGTAAAGGAGGAAAGAGGTTTCTGAAGTGAGAAACTGGGGTTTAGATTGTATAAGCTTCTCCTTGGTTCTTCCGATAGCCAGAGCAGAAAGCCTGAGCTCCAACACAGAACTATATTGGATGAATTCTTCTGAGCAGAGCCATGCACAGCGGCACGAGTTCCAGGAGTACAGGAGTCTAGACATGCATCTCTTCGCTAGGATTCCCAGGATTTAGGGCTGTGTGTATAAGAACAAAACATGATAATGTGTATTAGCAAATGCATGAACAAAATAATCAGTCAAAGTCGAGTTCCAGCTGGTCATGCTGATGCTTCATAATCCAAGTAATAAAATCCAGCAATGGTCCATTGGCCCACTCAGTATCTCTGTTCCAACCCCATCACTCAGAGGCTGGAGCTCTCAAAGGGTGTGAGATGTTACATCTCCGCATTCCAGGGACCACATGGCCCAGTTTTCCTGCCTTATGTCCTTCTTTTCTTCTTTCCTCCACCCTAGGCTTCTGAGCCATAAATCTATGAGTCTTTCTCTCTCTCCCATCCTCCTTCCCTCCATCCCTCCCCACTCCCTTTTCTTCCCTCTTTCTTTCTATTGTGGCAAAACCACATAATATAAAATCTACCCTCTGAACAAATTTTTAAGTGTACAATACATTATTGTTAACTATACTCACATTGTTGTACATCAGATCTCTAGAGTTTTTCATCTCGCTTGACTAAAACTCTACACCAACTGAACAGCAACACCTCATTCCCCAACTCCACCAGTTCCTGGCAACTACCATTCTCCTTTCTGTTTCTATGAGTTTGACTACTGTAGATACCTCATATAAGTGGAATCATGCAGTATGTGTCTTTTTGTGACTGACTTATTTCAATTAGTATAATGTACTCAAGGTTCATCAAAGTTGCAACACATGACAGGATTTCATTTCTTTAGACTGAATAATATTCCATTGTATGAATGTACAACCTTTTCTTTATCCATTCATTCATTGGTGGACATTTAGGATGTTTCCACCTCTTAGGTATTGTGAATAATGCTGCAATTAACATGGGATTGCAAATATGTCTTTGAGATTCTGATTTTAGTTTGTTTGGATGAGTATCTAGAAGTGAGATTGCTAACTCATATGTTGTTCTATTTTTAATTTTTTGTGGAATCTCCATATTGTTTTTCATAGTAGCTGAATCATTTTACATTTTCACTAACAGTGCACAAGGGTTCCAGTTTCTCTATATCCTTGTCAACAGTTGTTATTTTCTGGGCTTTTTTTTTTTTACGATGGCTATTCTAACAGGTGTGAATTTCATTTTCCTTCTGATCAATGTTGTTAAGCATCTTTTCATATACTTTTGGCCATTTGTCTTTTTTGGAGAAATGTCTACTTCTTTGCCTATTTGTTAATTGGATACTTTGTGTTTTTGCTATTGATTTGTAAGAGTTCCTTTTTTTTTTTTTCGATATTAACCCTTTATTAGATATATGGGTTGCAAATACTTTCTCCTATTCCATAGGTTGCCTTTTTACTCTGCTCGTTATTTCCTTTGCTACACAGAAGCTTTTCAGTTTGAGATAGTCCCACTTGTCTAATTTTGTTTTTGTTCTCTGTGCTTTTGATGTCTTATCCAAAAAATCGTTGCCAAGA
>NW_006432447.1:2284888-2297143 GCF_000325575.1 Pteropus alecto | reverse complement strand
ATTTTCTTCTTGAAGTTTTATAGTTTCAGGTCTTACGTTTAAGTCTTTTAACCATTTTGAGTTGATTTTTTGTTTATCGTGTAAGATAAGGGTTCAGTTTTCTTCTTTTGCATGTGGGTATCTAGTTTTCCCAGCACCATTTGTTGAAGACACTATCCTTTCCCTATTGTATAGTCTTGTCACCCTTGTTAAAGATCATTTGACTGTTTGTGCATAGGTTTATTTCTGGGCTCTCTATTCTGTTTCACTGGTGTTTGTGTGTGTGTGTGTGAGTGTGTGCATGCCGGTACAGTCCAATTTTGATTACTTTATAATATTGTTGAAATCAGAAAATGTGAAACCTCCAGATTTGTTCTTTTTTCTCAAAATTATTTTGGCTATTCAGAATCTTTTGTGTTTCCATATGAATTTTTGGATTTTTTTCTACTTCTGCAAAAAGTAACTTTGGAATTTTAATAGAAATTACATTGAATCTGTAGTTTGCTTAGTGTAGCATGGACAAGTCTTTTAATCCATGAACATAGGATATCTTTCCATTTGTATCTTCTTTAATTTTTCTCATCATTGTTTTGTAGTTTTGAGTGTACAAGTCTTTTACCTCCTTATTTAAGCATTTTATACTTTTTGGTGTTATAGTAATTGGGATTGTTTTCTTAATTTTTTTTTTCAGATAGTTTGTTGTTAGTGTATAAAAACAACTGAGGTTTACATTTGATTTTGTATCCTGCAACTTCATTGAAATTGTTTATTATTTTTAACAATTGTTTTTGGGAATCGTTAGGGTTTTTTATATATAAGATTATGTCATCTGCAAACAGGGACAGTTCTACCTCTTTCTTTCTGATTTGGGTGCATTTTCTTTCCTTCCTTCCTTCCTTCCTTCCTCCCTCCCTCCCTCCTTCCCTTCCCTTCCCTTCCCTTCTTCTTTTTTTTTTTTTTTTTTTTTTTTGCCTAAGTGCCTGGCTAAGACTTCCAGTACTATGTAGAAGTGGTGAAAGTCAGCATCCTTGCCTTGTTCCTGATCTCAGAGGAAAAGCTTTCAGATTTTTGCCTTTTAATCATGATGTTAGTTGTGGACTTTTAACATATGGCCTTTATGATGTTGAAGTAATTTCCTTCTATTCCTAGTTTATTGAGTGTTTTGTTGTGAAAAAGGTGTCAACTTTTTTCAAATCTTGTTTTTGAATCTGTTGAGATAATCATGTGATTTTTATTCTTTATTCCGTTAAAGTGGTATATCACATTGATTGATTTTTGTATGTTGAAACATCCTTGCATCACAGGGATGAAATTGGTCATGATATGTGATCATTTTAATGTGTTGTTGAATTAATTTTGCTACTATATTGCTGAGGATTTTTGCATCGTTATTAATTAGGAATGTTGGCCTGAAGTTTTTTTCTTGTAGTGTCTTTGGCCTCATAAAATGATTTTGGAAGTGTTCCCTCCTCTTTATTTTTTTGGAGATAATTTGAGAAGTTTTGGTGTAGATTCTTATTTAATGTTTCATAGAATTCTCCAATGAATCTATCTGGTCCTGAGATTTTCTTCGTTGGGGATTTTTTGATTACTGGTTCAATCTCTTTACTTGCCATAGGTCTGCTCATATGTTCTCTTTCTTCATAATTCAGTCTTGATAGATTGTGTTTCCAGGAATTTATCTATTTCTTCTAGGTTATTTGTTTGGCATATAATTGTTCATGGCAATCTCTTATAATTCTTTTTATTTCCATGGTGTCATTGAAATGTGTCTTCCTTGATTTCTGATTTTATGTGAGTCTTCTCTTTTTTTCTTAGTCTAGCTAAAGGTTTGTCAATCTTGCCAGTCTTTCAAAACACCAACCTTTAATTTTATTGTTTTTTAAAATTGCTTTTCTATTCTTTATTTCATTTATGTGTGCTCTAATCTCTTATTTTCTTTCTTCTCCTAACTTTGGGCTTAGTTTGTTCTTTTTCTAGTTCCTTGAGGTATTAATTTATGTTGTTCGATATCTTTCTTCTTTTTTAATGTAGGTGTCTACCATCACAAACTTTTTGATTATTATTGATTTTGCTACATTCCATAAGTTTTTATATGTTGTGTTTTTATTTTCATTTGCCTCAAGACATTTTTCAATTTTTCTTTTGATTTCTTGTTTGACTGATTGGTTATTCAAGCATGTGTTGTTTAATTTTCATGTTTGTTAATTTTTCAGTCCTCTGCTATTGATTTCTAGTTTCATTCTATTGTGGTCACAAAAGATACTTGGTATGATTTCAATCTTAAAATTGTTAAGCCTTTTTGTGATCTAACATGATCTATCATGGAGAATGTTTCATATCCAATTGAGAAGAATATGTATTCTACTGCTATCAGGTGAAATGTTCTTTACATATAAGTTAGGTCTTCTTGATCTATAGTATTGCTCAAGTTTGCTGTTTCTTTATTGATCATCTGTCCGAATGTTCTATCCACCATTGAACATGGGGTATTGAAGTCTTCTACTATTATTGTATTGCTGTCTATTTTCTCTTTTATTTCTGTCAATGTTTCCTTTATGTATTCTGGTGCTTTGATATTGGGTTTACATATATTCGTAATTTTTATAGCTTTCTAACAAATTGCCCCCTTTTATCATTATATACTATCCTTTTTTATCTCTCATGACAGTTTTGACTTAAAGTCTATTTTGTCTGGTAAAGGTATAGTCATCCATGCTCTCTTTTACTTAACATTCGCATGGAATATCTTTTTCCCGTCCTTTAATTTTTAGCCTATCTGAGTCCATAAATCTAAAGTGAGTCTCTTATAGACAGCATGTAGTTGGATCTTGTTCTTTTTATCCATTCAGCAACTCTATGTCTTTTGATTAGGAAGTTTAAATCATTTACATTTAAAGTAATTATTGATAGGGAACGACTTACTATTGCCATTTTGTTTATGTTTTCTGTCTGTCTCATAGCAATTTCGTCCCTCTTTTTTTCTCTCTTGCTATCTTCTTTTGTATTTTTTTTTTTTGTAGCCACATGCTTTGATTTCTTTCTCATTATCTTTTGTGTATCTTCTATAGGTATTTTTTTGTGTTTACTATGGAGCATATATAAAACATCTTATAGTTATAACCGCAGGTTTTACATTCACTTAGGGTACAGGATCCTCTTAACTGCTTTCTGGTTTTCTCACAAAGAAAATTGATTCATGTATTGTTGTTGGATCAGAGTCTCCATGGGAGAAGCAAGGTTTGAAGGCTCCCATTCCACCATCTTGCTCCCTAGCATCCTGAGTTGTCTTTCTTTGAAAGCAAAAACCTTATTGATGTTCCTCATGTGTTTTTTCAAGAGAGCTAAAACATCATTCAGGCAGGTAAGGAAGTAAGTACCCAAGGAGGAGGGGACACTACCACGCTCACTCTGATAGCCTTAAAATACTTTACTCACTCTTGCTTTCTCCACAAATTCCTGCAGGGCTCCTCTAGACCCAGCTTTCCAGTCTTATACCTGTCAAGATTTTCTCTTACAGAGGCAAATTTAGTTCTTGCTCTGTGCAATGTAAAGTTGTAACGTGAAAGTTTTCTTCTGTCTTATGGGAACACTTCATAGTCTTCAGTTGACTAGTTCTCTCACATTGGTGCTCTCTCTCATGATTGTCATGCTAAACAGAATGTGAAGTCAGAGTGCAGTCCACTTTTTTGTTTTTGATATACAACTATTATAGAATCTATGACATTATGTTGAAACTATTGCTTTCCTATCTGTCTTCTCTAATAGTCTGTGAGCAGCTTGAGGGATTTGTCCAATTCATCTCCTTGCCCTCAGAATAAGGCTCAGTGAAGTAAATGCTTAGCCAGTGTTTTCTGGATGACTGGAATGGGTGGATGGATGGATAGATGGATGCATGGATGGATGGATGGATGGATGGATGGATGGATGGATGGATGTATAGTTGGGGCACTGATGGAATATCAGACTTCAGTTTTTTTTTAGTTTTGGCATTGATTTATGATATATAGAACAATACATTCTGACAGCAGTGACATGAGGCAAATATATTTGTTGGGAAGGTGTCACAGTATAGTATGGTCTAACAGGTGGCTAGCTTAAGTGCAAAGGAATATGTCAAACTCATGAGTATTTAGACCTACCTGAGTAGAACTAGTCCAGTCCCTAAAGTATGCCTCAAATAGTAAATGCAGCCACTTTGGAAACCACCTTTGGATGTCATGTAACCACTACAGGTGATGCCAAAATGATATCTGTAGAGAGAATTCCTCCCGAACCATGCTCGGGATATTGTAATCTCTCTGTGGTCTCAGATAACACTGTGGGGACAAAGAACTTTATAAGTTCTTAGGAGATTTCATTGACAGGTCAGACTGGCAGTTCCTGAAGGCAATGAGGTATCTCAAATGTGGCTTTTAAGGCAGTGGGTGGTGGGGGGGAATAATTCATTTTTTTCAAAGTCAGCTTTTTCTACATTAAAACATCTTTTATAGACCTTCAGGCCTTTTAGACTTTTCTCACCTCTATAATAATTAAATTCCAAATGTAGAGCATTTGGAAAGGAAACATTATGAAAAGATAGAGGGGACCATTATTAAGAATCAGTAAGGGTCTTAGCTTCTTTTGGGAGGCTTATGTCACCCAAGAGTCCTTCCTACCTAAAGTATACATAATCTTTCTCCTACCCATCATCCAGCACTAAATGAACTCCAGAATTCCATAAATCCGAACCCTCTAAGGTCTAAATGTCTAGTCTATTCTCATCACACACACAAAAAAGGAGACTGAAAAAAGCTTCTTGATTTTTTAAAAATTCAGACTGCTCATGAGCAGCATATGAACAATCACAAAAATACCTTCTACAGGAAAACACAAGGAGAGACAAATTCAGGTCAAAGCAAGTATGAAATACCCGGTGACTATGCCCTTAGATTAGTTTGCTCATTGTAGTTCATCTCAGGTCTAGAAAAGTATTTCACACTGAGGTGTTCGATAAAGGCTTGTATTTCTCAGTACCCAGTTCAAGTCTCCTCCACATTCTGTCACTCAACTCTGTTGTCTCTTCTTTGTTTGTCTTTTCTAGATAAGAATGAGAATCAATTCTAGGAGGTACTGGACCACAAGATCCATTTGAGTAGGAACTTTAATGTTTCAGCACATGTTTGAATTGCAACATTAAACATAATGTCGGGTACATGACAGCCACTCTATTTGCTGAATGAAAGGCTTTAGATCAATTCTAGTTGTATAGTGTGATTTTAGGAACACAAACTTGAGAGCCAAACTTCCTATGTTCAAATCTCAGATATGCCATTTTCTAGCTCTGTGATCTTTGGCAAGTTCTTTGTGCTTCAGTTTCCTCATTTGAAAAATGAGGATAATAATGTTACTGGATTATTGGTACTCGATATCATTGTATTATTGTGGAAGTCGATGAGTGAATATATTTAAAATATTTATAACAGTGTCTAGAGCACAGTGCGTACTAAATAAATGTTATTCATTTATTGAAATCTGTGATATAGTTTGTGGGATAGAAGTACATAGGCTTTAAAAACAAACAGACAGACAAACAAACAAACGTGTTTCAGTCCCACTTCCAAAACAGTGACACTTTGACAAGAATGAGAATCAATTTTTTGTAAAATAAGTTTGTGGGATAGAAGTACATAGGCTTTAAAAACAGACAAACAAACAAACGTGTTTCAGTCCCACCTCCAAAACAGTGACACTGCAAACCTTGTCAAATTGCTTTGTCCTGTAAAATAAAAATAAAAACCTTGTCAAATTGCTTTGTCCTGTAAAATAAAAATAAAAACCTTGTCAAATTGCTTTGTCCCACTGATCCCCAGTTCCCTTACCTGTAAAATAAAAATAAGCAAGCAGATCTGACCATATCCTCCTCATAGCTGTTAGAAGCTCTACAGTAGATAACCCATGTGCCGTCCTTGACAGTAAATATCCTGCCACTCTCTCCTGGTCCTCTTTTCCTTATCATGGGTGTCCTTTCCCTTTCCCTCATGGTCTCCCTACTCTGCCCTTCTCTCCCCGGGTAACTGTGCTCTCTTTACTCTATGCACTGTCTTTGTGTGATCTTATCCCTGCCATGGCTTTGATTATAATTCCTACAGGCTGATATTCCAAATCCCTACCTTCTGCCCAGATCTTTCCCCTAAGTTCCAGTCTCATATACCCTCCTACTCAACATCTTCACTAGTTCTTCCACAGACACTCAGAATCGAAAGCTAAACTCATTACCTCTCCTCCAAACCTGACCCTCCTTCTGCATAGAACATTATAGTGAGTGGCACTAATACCTACCCAGATACTCAGCCAGAAGATTTAGGTGTTTTCTTTAACTATCTCTCACTACTGACATTTTAACACTTACCAAGCTTTATAGATTTACCACTATAATTCTTCTTTCTAATACTGCCCTCTTCTCTCTGATGCTGTCACTAGCTTAGTTCAAGATATCAGCTTTTTCTTGAGTAACTTCCAGAGCTTTCTGACTGGCTTCTCCTTAGTATACTTCAACTCGCTCCCACCCAAAGCCCTACCATTTTACATAATGAAACTTTAATAAGACTGCTCTAGATTTTTAAAACAGAAATACAGACATTATTTCTCCTTCGTTTAAAAGAGTTTGGTGCACTCCATTATCCTAAGCATTGGGCCCACCTCCTTCGGAGGGTACAAAGGTCTTTGATTATCTGGCCCCAGATTCTTCTTCACCCCATATCCCTCCATTCCCTTCTCAGACTCAATCTCTGGTTTTGTACTCACATAGCTTTAACCTCTCATGCTTCTTCCTGCCCCTAGCCTTTGCACATTGTTCACTCTGCCCTCCTCATCCTTCACTTGGTTGACTCTACATCCTCCAAGCCTTTACATCTCAACACAAGCTTACCTTCTTCCAGAAAGCTGCTTTTTAAAAAAAAATTTTAAGTGTAATTTTATTTATTTGTGACTGGTTTTATATCTGTTTCATGTGTCCTATATATTTTTTAAATTTTTCAAATATTTTTTATTTTTCAGTTATAGTTGGCTTACAATATTATATCAGTTTCAGGTGTACAACATAGTGATTAGACATTTATATGACTTACGAAGTGATCACCCTGACAAATCTAGTACTCATCTAACACCATACCTAGTTATTACAATATTATTGATTGTATTCCTTATGCTATACTTTACATCCCCATGACTATTTCGTAACTACCAGTTTTTACTTCTTAATCCCTTTCCCCTTTTCACCCACCCCTCAATCCCCATCCCATCTAACAACCATCAGTTTGTTCTCTGTATCCATTAGCTTGTTTCTGGTTTGTTTGTTTATATTGTTCCTTAGATTCTACAAGCAAGTGAAATCATATGGCATTTGTCTTTCTCTGTTTGACTTACTCAACTCAGCATAATATGTTGAGTTGAGTGAGTCAGACAGAGAAAGACAAATGCCATAAGTCTGACTTACTCAACTCAACATATTGTGCTATGTCCATCCATGTTGTCGAAGGTGGCAAGATTTCATTCTTTTATTTATTTATTTGTTCATATTTATGGCTGAGTAATAGTCCATGATATATGTGTACCACCTCTTCTTTATCCATTCATCCATTGATAGACACACAGGTTGCCTCCATATCTTAGCTCTTGTAAATAATGGTGCAATGAACATGTGGGTGCACATGTCCCTTCAAAGTACTGTTTTGGGTTTCTTCAGATAAATACCCAGAAGTGGGCCTTTCTCTGTCTCTTGGTAGAGCTTTTGTCTTAAAGTCTATTTTGTGTGGTATAAGTATTGCTACCTCAGAGTTTTTTTCACTTACATTTTCATGAAATATCTTTTCCCATCCCATTACTTTCAGTCTATGTGTGTCTTTTGATCTGAAGCGAGTCTCTTGTAGACAGCATATGTAAGGGTCTTGTTTTCTTATCCATTCAGCCACCCCGTGTCTTTTGATTGGAGCTTTAATTCTTTTTCATTTAAAGTAGTTGTTGATAGATATGTAGTTATTGCCATTTTATTATTCATATTTTTGATACATTTTTTTCTACTCTTTAAAGAAGTCTCTCCAACATTTCTTGTAATACTGCCTTAGTGATGATAAACTCCTTTAGCTTATTCTTGTCTAGGGAACTCTTTATCTGTCCTTCGATTCTAAGTTGTAGCTTTGATAGGTAGAGGAATCTTGGTGCTCTCTCTTCATCACTTGAATATTTCTTACCAGTCCCTTCTGGCCTACAAAGTTTTTGTTGATAAATCATCTCACAGTCTTATGAGAGCTCACTTGAAGGTAACTAATTGCTTTTCTCTTGCTGCTTTTAAGATTTCTCTTTTTGTCTTTAACCTTTGGCATTTTAATTTCGATGTGTCTTTGTGTGGGCCTCTTTGGGTTCATCTTGTTTAGGACTTTCTGAGCTTCCTGGGGTATGTCTATTTCCTTCGTCAAGCTTGAGTGGGCCTGCAAGTTGGGTGGTTTGGGGTTACCTGGGCAGGGTGATCTGTGTTAGCCAGGTTGATGGAGATTCAGATAAGGTGGCTGCCTGCATCTGCATGCCAGGACGGGGAGGGCTCAACAAAGGAACAGTGGCTTCTGCCAGCACTTTTGTCTGGGAGAAAGCCACCCCTCAGCCTTCTTCCTGAAGCCAGAAAACCCAGTTCCTCCCTGTATGTCCCTGGCACTCCTCCAGCAGCTGCCCCAGCATTGGAGCTCAGAGCAAGTGAATCCATCACTAAGTAAATCTGCACGTGGGCCCTTTATGAGGAATGTCTGCAACTCTTACAGCCTTCTGTTTCACTCAGCCAAAATTTCTGCTGGTTTTCACAGCCAGAAGTTCTGGTGACTTCTATTCCTGGCACTGGAGTCCTGGTGTAGGTTCAGGACCCCTCGCTCCTCCCGGGGGATCTCCATAGTCAAGATATCCCTCTCAACTACCACACACGGTTGTGGGTCCAGCCTGTTTCACATCTCCACCCCTCCTACCAGTCTCAGTGTGGCCTCTTATGTAGGACTTCTGTTCATCCAGACCTCAGGTGACTCCTAATGATGATTGTTCTATAGTTTTGTTGTAATTTTGATGTCATCTCAAGAGGAGGTGAGCATAAAATCTACCTTCTACACCATCTTGACCAGATCCGGAAAGCTGCTTTTGATTCCCTTCTGGTCTGTGTATGGTGCCTTCCTCCAAGCTCATACAGTGCTATCTCCATTCTAGGTATGCACCACATTGATTTTGGCTATCTGTTTACATCTTCCTTCCCCACTGGGCTGTGAACTCTTTGAAAACAGGGACACGGCATAATTTATTTTGTATTTATTCTTTATTTTTCTCACCTGGTATATAGTAGTCATTCAGTAAAGCTGAGTGAATAAAAAAGAATTGCTGGTTGTTAGTTGACATTTCCTTCTACTTTCTAGAGCCCATCTAACTAGAGTTTCATATGAAGAGGGAAAAAATCTCCCCTGTCACAGTCTCTCTTTCATAGGGTAATTTCTGGTGCTCTAGAATAGGGACAGCAAACTATAACCTGAGAGCCAAATTCTGCTCACCACCTGTCGTAAATAAAATTTTATTGGAACACAGCCATGCTTATTCATTGATATATTATTTATGGCTGTTTTCATGCTACAATGGTAGAGCTGAGTAGTCATAATGAAAGCATATGGCCCACTAAACCTAAAATAGTTACTCCCTGTCCCTTCACATAGAAAGTTTGCCAACTCCTGCTCTAAAGTCTTGCTTTTGAGCATTTGAACCCATTCAGCTCTGTGCTGAAATTCAAATATGCAAGGCTTAACCCAAGAAAGGATCATAGTCATATCCAATTTTCATGGCTAAAAGGAATTTCTAATACTTTTCCTTTGATAATTCTTTGTTTTTAAAGCATTTTTCACATTCATTAAAAAATATCTTCAAATATAAATGTTACGGCTCCTAGGTGAGGCCTGTGCGGCTGCTCTGCAGACCACGCTTTGAACTGTGAGGCCATAGGGCATGGGCTGTAGAATCTCACTGCCTAAATCTGACTTGCTGTTTACCAAAGATATGAACTCAAGCAAGTAAAGTTCTTAATCTTCTACGTCTCAGTTTCCTCCTCTGTGAAATGTGCCCAATAAAGTAACATTCAACTACCAAGATTGTAATGGAGAGTAGATGGGACATGGAAAGCTTTTATCACAGTGTTTGGTTTATTCATAATGCTTAATAAATGTCACGTATTATGGCCTTGTTCAACTATGTGCTATTATCATGAAAAGAAATTTCAAGATCTCCTGGATTTTGGGGTTCCTCCCCCCCCCCCCCAAAAAAGCCTGGCTATCTAGGAATAGCCAGATTCCTAAAACTTTCTTTCCACTATACTACTGCTCTATGTGAAATCTGCTGTATGTGTCAGTGCTTATATGAGATGATCAAAACTAGCATTCCATCCATTTCATCCTTTCTGATTTCATTCAGCCTTCTGCCCCCATGAATGGGTCTTCTCATTGCCCTGCACTTTCCTGATCACTCTTGTTCTTTTGCTTTATTCATGCTCCCCTAAGCTATATTCTTTCATCCCTCCTCTCAGCCTATCTCTCAAAGCCCAGCAGCCATACCCCCCTGTCGCAGTCTCTCTTTCATAGGGTAATTTCTGGTGCTCTAGAATAGGGACAGCAAACTATAACCTGAGAGCCAAATTCTGCTCACCACCTGTTGTAAATAAAATTTTATTGGAACACAGCCATGCTTCTGTATGTGTCAGTGCCTATATGAGATGATCAAAACTAGCATTCCATCCATTTCATCCATTCTGATTTCATTCAGCCTTCTGCCCCCATGAATGGGTCTTCTCATTGCCCTGCACTTTCCTGATCACTCTTGTTCTTTTTGCTTTATTCATGCTGTTCCCCTAAGCTACATTCTTTCATCCCTCCTCTCAGCCTATCTCTCAAAGCCCAGCAGCCGTACCACTTCCTGCCGAAATCTACCCATGACTGTGCTCTCCTCATTCCCAGAGCTCATACAACCCTAGGAGAGACAACTGCACTGTATGCGAGACTTGTCTCCTCAGCCTTTATTTAGCTGTGTGACTTAACTTACTCAGCCTCTCTAAGCCTCAATTTCCTCAACAGCAAAATAAGAATAATAATATTTATCTTTGAAGGTTGTGAGAATTAACTATAATAAATGTTTCTTGCATATAATGCATTCACAATACATTCATTTTGTCTTCCATGCTTTTAGCCTTGGCTCTTTGCACATAGTTGGACACATGGACTGATTAATGTGCATTGCCCCAGACAGCAATGTTCCTCCTGGTTATTGGCCTCTGAGAGCCAGATGGGGGACCTTGACAGTCCCACACTGGCTCTTTGTACCCTCTTCTTTCCCTGAAGATTTTCCAGGTCAGCCATGTAAACCCTCCAAGCAAAGAGGTTTGGTAGAGGACAGCTTAAGTGCTGCTGGGTGCGGAAGTGGATCTGTCTGTTTGGGGAGAAATTTAAGTGCACTCATAGTGATAATGGTGTTAACTGATAAATCAGGGCTTGCGATGTGTTCAGTGCCATGTAGTTTGAGGGACCCACTTGTTGGTCTTACCTTTCCAAATATGCTCTGTTGTGGAGCTCTTGCTGTCTATCTTGTCTGTGCCAGCAGGCTCCAGAGCTATTTTTCCAATGGAGCTGGGAGAAGTAAGGGCCTAGAGGGGTAGCTCCAGCACATCCCTGGGGTTCTTAAGCACTCTTATGGTATGCAGACCAATGCCTTTCCAAGCTAGTATTGAGTGGGGAGCTCGACTTCATCTAAGGTTTAAGCCTTGCTTTAAGCCAGATGATTAAAGAAGGTAAGGACACTTTATTTGCTGGAAGGAAGGAAATGAAGAATAAATTGCTTGAGCAAAACAAATTTTTAGAAAAGTAATTTCTAGAGAAAAGCCACAGATATGAAGAAGATGGAACAGTGAAGAGGAATAGTAGGAATAAGGCTGGAGAAAATCAGGTGGTTGATCATAGATGGTGACTATGGCATATGGTGTTGAGGACCTATGAATTGCTGGGGTCCAAGAGCTGCCTTGGCCTGCACCTCATTGTGTGTCCTTGACCAAAGGTCATCCTCACTCTGAGATTCGGGTATCAATTCTGTAAAATTATTGATTTGAATTTGATGATTTCTGAGGGTCTCTCTACACACCTAAAATTCTGGGATCTCTTAGGAAAGGAGGCCCACACTATTTTGTTGTCGTTGTTTAATTTATCAAATAATTAAATAGAACCTACTTTGTGCCAGTCT
>NW_006432447.1:2253497-2281452 GCF_000325575.1 Pteropus alecto | reverse complement strand
CTCCCCTGTCGCAGTCTCTCTTTCATAGGGTAATTTCTGGTGCTCTAGAATAGGGACAGCAAACTATAACCTGAGAGCCAAATTCTGCTCACCACCTGTTGTAAATAAAATTTTATTGGAACACAGCCATGCTTCTGTATGTGTCAGTGCCTATATGAGATGATCAAAACTAGCATTCCATCCATTTCATCCATTCTGATTTCATTCAGCCTTCTGCCCCCATGAATGGGTCTTCTCATTGCCCTGCACTTTCCTGATCACTCTTGTTCTTTTTGCTTTATTCATGCTGTTCCCCTAAGCTACATTCTTTCATCCCTCCTCTCAGCCTATCTCTCAAAGCCCAGCAGCCGTACCACTTCCTGCCGAAATCTACCCATGACTGTGCTCTCCTCATTCCCAGAGCTCATACAACCCTAGGAGAGACAACTGCACTGTATGCGAGACTTGTCTCCTCAGCCTTTATTTAGCTGTGTGACTTAACTTACTCAGCCTCTCTAAGCCTCAATTTCCTCAACAGCAAAATAAGAATAATAATATTAATCTTTGAAGGTTGTGAGAATTAACTATAATAAATGTTTCTTGCATATAATGCATTCAAAATACATTCATTTTGTCTTCCATGCTTTTAGCCTTGGCTCTTTGCACATAGTTGGACACATGGACTGATTAATGTGCATTGCCCCAGACAGCAATGTTCCTCCTGGTTATTGGCCTCTGGGAGCCAGATGGGGACCTTGACAGTCCCACACTGGCTCTTTGTACTCTCTTCTTTCCCTGAAGATTTTCCATGTCAGCCATGTAAACCCTCCAAGCAAAGAGGTTTGGTAGAGGAGAGCTTAAGTGCTGCTGGGTGCGGAAGTGGATCTGTCTGTTTGGGGAGAAATTTAAGTGCACTCTTAGTGATAATGGTGTTAACTGATGAATCAGGGCTTGCGATGTGTTCAGTGCCATGTAGTTTGAGGGACCCATGTGTTGGTCTTACCTTTGCAAATATGCTCTGTTGTGGAGCTCTTGCTGTCTATCTTGTCTGTGCCAGCAGGCTCCAGAGCTATTTTTCCAATGGAGCTGGGAGAAGTAAGGGCCTAGAGGGGTAGCCCCAGCACATCCCTGGGGTTCTTAAGCACTCTTATGGTATGCAGACCAATGCCTTTCCAAGCTAGCATTGAGTGGGGAGCTTGACTTCATCTAAGGTTTAAGCCTTGCTTTAAGCCAGATGATTAAAGAAGGTAAGGACACTTTATTTGCTGGAAGGAAGGAAATGAAGAATAAATTGCTTGAGCAAAACAAATTTTTAGAAAAGTAATTTCTAGAGAAAAGCCACAGATATGAAGAAGATGGAACAGTGAAGAGGAATAGTAGGAATAAGGCTGGAGAAAATCAGGTGGTTGATCATAGATGGTGACTATGGCATATGGTGTCGAGGACCTATGAATTGCTGGGGTCCAAGAGCTGCCTTGGCCTGCACCTCATTGTGTGTCCTTGACCAAAGGTCATCCTCACTCTGAGATTCGGGTATCAATTCTGTAAAATTATTGATTTGAATTTGATGATTTCTGAGGGTCTCTCTACACACCTAAAATTCTGGGATCTCTTAGGAAAGGAGGCCCACACTATTTTGTTGTCGTTGTTTAATTTATCAAATAATTAAATAGCACCTACTTTGTGCCAGTCTAAGAATTCTAAAATGCAAATATTGCCTCTTGTAAATCTTAACACAGTCTTAGGAGTTAACTTCTATTTTTTTAAAACTGTGCTTTAAAGGTATTGCTTCACTATTTTCTGACTAGTATTGTTTCTGATGAGAAGTCTGATATCAATCTTATCTTTATTTCTATGTGGCTAATTTAAAGATTTTACTCTTTAATACCAGTTTCAGCAAGTTAAGATGAGCCTTATGTGTTTTCTTCATTTCTTCTTCTGCCTGAGGTTTATTTAGCTTATTGTGGGTTTATAATTTTCATCAAATTTGTTAAAAGTGCAACCATTATTTCTTCAAACTTTTTTCCCGTCTTTATTTGTATTTCCTGTAATTTCACTCATATGTATGTTAGGTTGCTTGTTATTGCCCCATAGCTCGCCGATGCACTGATACTCTGCTCATTTTATTTTTCCATCTTTTTTTTTTTTGTCGCTTTATTTCATTTTGGATAATTTCTGTTGCTATGCCTTGAAGTTCACCACTCTTTCTCCTGAACTGTGTAATCTGACGTTAATTCCATTCCATATATTTTAAACCTCATATATTGTTTTTGTTCACCTTTAGAAGTTCTATTATAGCTTGCTAGCTAGATAGATATGGAGATAAAAGAAAAGAAACAGATAAGGAAAGACATGAAAATTATCTATCTATCCTCTATCTAATTTTTCATATTTTTTCTTACCTAACCATGCTGTCCTTTCTTTTATTTCTTGAACATATTAAATATGTTTAGTTATTTTAAATTTCTGTCTACTGATTCCATCATCTGTGTCTGGGTCTGTTTCTTTCAACTGCTTGTTCTTCTCATGTGTTCTGCTTCTTTGCATGCCTGATAAACTTTTATTGGATTCCAGACATTGTGAATTTTATTTTGTGGAGTTGTAAGATATTTTTTATACATTTAAATATTTGGGACTTTATTCTGTAATGCAATTAAGTTACTTGGAATCAGTTGAGCCTTTCAAGGCTTGCTTTTAAGTATTGTTTGGTAGGACCAGAATCACTATTAGTCTAGGGATAATTTGTCCTAACTACTAAGGCAATACTCCATGTCTTGTGTATTTAGAAGGTTTTTCCTCACTGGGTTATGGGAATATAAATTGTGTGAGTTCTAGGGATTAGTCTTCCTGCTTCTTTCAGTAGTTCTTTCCCAATCCTTGGTGGTTTTTTCACATGCATGCTTTGACTAGTACTCAAAGACTTAAAGGAAACCCTCTGACATTTCCAGAACACACACATATACACACTCTCCCTCTGTCTCTGTCTCTGTGTCTGTCTCTGTCTCTCTATATATACATATATAGATAGATAGATATAGATATAGATATAGACATAGATATAGTTACGCACACATATACGCACATATATAAATAGATAGATTAGATAGATATACAGATATATCTATCTATATACATATATAGATAGATAGATATAGATATAGACATAGATATAGATACGCACACATATACGCACATATATAAATAGATTAGGTAGATATACAGATATATCTATATAGATAGATGTAGATATAGATAGCTACAGATATACAGATATATATATAGATATATAGATATATAGATAGATATAGAGAGGGCGTACACGAGAAAGAGGAAGGAGGTGTGTGTATGTGTGTGTGTGTGTAATTTTTATACTCTTCCCTACAAATTCTAGCTGCCTTAACCTTCTCAAACTTCAGCCTCCGACTTCTTAACTTAAAGAAACTGCTGAGCTCATTCTGGATACTCTCTCTCTCTCCCTGCGCTGCAGCCTGGAAACTCTTGCCAGGCAGTAAGCTGGGGCATAAGATTCACCTCATTTGTTTCTCTTCTCACAGAGATCATTGTGCTGTGCTGCTTGTTAAATATCTGAAAAACCATAGTTTTATACATTTTTTCCAATGTTCTGGTTTTTTAAGGTAGAGAGTTTCTATTATTTCATTGGGAAGTGGAAGTCCTATTATATACTATCTTTAGCTTTGTTTTATAGGTGGTGAAACTGAGGTATAAGAAGTTGAATAATTTACCTAAGCTTGTGTGGTTAACAGTTGGAGTAGCCAGGAGTTTGAAGTCATGTTCTTAAATTATAGGCCCTACTGCCTCAAAAGTATTTCTGTAAAACAAGCCAAAATCTTTACACATGGTAATTTGGTATTTCCCAATTACAGAAGAAGAAAATCAACATGTATTTTCTATAAATCCATCCAGCATTCAAAGGGACAGGCCCATTCTGCTCATCCATGTGCTCAGAGCTAAACATAGATGCTTTTCTAAGTGTCAACCCCAATGCTGTATTTGCATCCTGTCGCAGCTCTGAGGACAGAAGACATTTCTCCTGACCCTTTAGGGCCACAGGATAGATTGCCAGAGCCTCCAGTTGTGACAGATACTTGTATCGAAGAGAAATATAATCTGACTTTTCACTGCTATCTGGAAAATTCCTGTTTTCAGAGCACAAACCATTTACCAAAACAGTGTAAAGAGATTATGGTTCACTCTCTATGCTGAATTATGCATGGTTTTCAGCTAGGTAAAGTTCTCTGTGTTCTATTTTAAGAACATTTCCTGCACCGAGTAGAAAAAAAAATCTATACTGTCCAGAAGCAACTACTTTTGATACATTTTACTTCTCCTAGGAAAAAGAAATAATAAATCGGAACCTCTTCCATTTTCTTGCATCTTGTTTACTAATTGGTAATAAGAGATTTCTCTTTATTTTCAGAAGTGGAACTTTCCCTTCATGTTCCAAGACATGAAAAAGAAAAAATAGAAGCAAATTGGGCCCAAATTTTAAAACATCTATTGCGGCATACTCATTATGACATCCTTTTAGGATTAGGCTGGCTAATCCTGCTTAATACACGAGAAGTGTTTGCTATTAAGCACTGTGCCTTCTCAGGACACCATGTCAAAATCATTTTATTTGAGTTAGGGGGTGATTAAAAAATATCAGCTTTAAAAGAACTATTTCAAGAATGCCTCAGAGCCTTGGGTTGGGCTACAAAGAAATTTGTAATGCATTGAAATAATAGAGCGATTAAGGTGAGAAGGAATTTGAATTTCAGAGTTTTAGTTCAGCATTTATGGTACAGAGTACAGTGGATGTGGATGTGAAAGAGAAGTTAGATTGCTCAACTGAATTGAAGACATTTATTTTGGGGGAAATCCAAGTGACACATGGAAAAAAATATTTGTACCTTTCTTAAATGTACTCTGCATCTCATCATCTACCCTATCAATCTTTTGCCACATTTGGGTTGCAGAAAAGCCTCAATAACTACAGTTTTTGCTGCCAGTCTCTTTAAATATTGGCTTTGAGGGTGGGGCAGGGTAGTTGATGGCATGAAAAGCAAAATGAGATAACTCCACAATTTTTATTTAGTTCAAACCCATAACTTGATATCCCTTTAGGTTTACAGAATAGACACACAAAGATGTGAATATACACACAATACATATATGATTCTATTTATTGACACTAAGATGCCATCAATTGTAAAATGTACTATTATTTTACGTACCACTGAAAAAGGAAGAACATTGCCAGCTTAACTATAACATGTGCTTTCTTAATACTTTGAAGTTTATTTTATTTTATACTATTTATTAAAAGAGTTCTTAAAATACACAGAAGAATGTTGTTGCTCCTATGCATACTTTAAAATGGTAATATAATGTAGGTAAATGGTTGAGGTGTCCCCAAATTATCTTCACACTCAAGGAGAATTTTTTAATCACCTGTGATTCAGGGTTGTCCAAGCCCAAGTTTTTCCATACAATATCATCCCGCATGCCGTTAGAACATTGCTAATGCAGCATTTCTTGAAAGCGCTCCATTATTGTGTCCAAGACTTTCTCCAAGTACTAGAAGCCAGTCTGTAAATTTAGATATGTATACAATGGCAATGGCAACTGCATCATGACTACAGCCTGGCTAGTAATTGTGAGATGCCATTGATTCACTGATTGTAAAATACATCCTGATTTCAATGATGAAATGTGAAAAAATATGCATCTTAGAAGAGACAAAATTTTATGTATGTATATATATTTGTGTGTATATATATGTCTGTGTGTATATACACACAGACATACACTTTTTAAAAATGTGTATGTCTGTATGTATGTATATACACACAGACATACACATTTTTAAAAACAAAAAACGAAAATTCTATCTTGTAGGTCTCACTCCAGAGAATAGGAAATCTTTTCTTCTTTCTGGAACACAGATATTTCATCTGTGCCCTTACCTCTAGCCTTGGCATTCCTCCAAGCCCTAGCCCTCACCCTGACTGTAGGACTCTACCTTAATTGTACTTGGATGTCCTGCTCTTTTTATGGTAGTACTTACTGAACAAGTTATCATGAACAAAGAAAATAAGTATGGGAGACCACATGGCATTGTGGAAAAAGGAACAAGATGTGAGCCTCACCAAGCTTTGAAATTTATCGGCTGTGAGATCTTGGTCAGGTTATATACCCTCCCTGAGCCTCATTTCCTCAACTGAAAATAATAATGCAATAATACTGACTTGACAGGTTTGTTGAGAGTGCAGTTGAGATAACATTTATACAGATGTAAAATGTTACATACACGAACCTCACTTATACTTCCAGTGTGTGCTGACACAAATCCTGTCCTGTGGGCCAAGAGATGAGGCTTTTATTCATGTAGGTGATCTTTGACCTTGCTCCAAGCAAAGCAGAATAGAGCTAGGAAGAAAGCGAGCCAGCTTTGAAAGACCGAAGCAGTGAGTCTTACCAGGGAATAGGGGATGCTCTAAAGCTGAGGTAAAAGAGGAAGCCAGTTTTTTATGTGACACTACTAGGGTTCCTGTCTCTGTACTCACCTTATCCGTCAGAGCACCTTCTTCTTCTCAAGATGATGTTCTAACCATCATCTAGGAGGCTCGGAGTTGGGAAAGTGGTATGTATCACCATGTCATCAGGTTATAATATACTGACATCCCAGGAGATGAGGAATTGTAACTATTGACAATGTGACAGAACACGAAACTTAATAATGCATGAAATCAGCTATAGAAATTATAAACGATGTGTAAGTTATCTTTGTATGTGTTCTGTTTCTCAATGTTTTTGCAAGATAGTAAAGAAAAGGGGGAACATTAAGAGAGTTATTTCATGATGTGACAAACTTCTTTTGTCAAATATGCCTACCTATCCCTTTTACCTATGGTCACTATGGTAAATAGGTTCCATATCTCTTGTCATCTCCAATCAATGGACGGTGGCTGCTGGGAATACTCTGTTGGAAAATATTCTCAGGCCATATCCATGTTCAGCAAGTAAGTGTTCTATGAGGACTTACAAATTAATATCTGCCATTGATGAGATAGAAAAGAATGGACTCGATGTTTCGTGAATCCACTGACCCTGGCCTGTGGTCTAGGACTCTAGTTGAGCTCTGTTTGTTAGAACAAACATTTAAGAGCTGGCTTAGAAGAGAATTGATCATGAACTTAGTTCCCATCTTGATATTAATGTCCTGTAACTTTACTAGCCATCTTGCCCTAATCCAATGTGCTAGATTTTTCTAGCACGCTGATTAGATTATAAATTTATTCAATCATTCATTTAACAATTTATGATTGGGTGCTTATTGTGTTTCAGGAATTGTGCTAGAATCTGGGGATAGACCAATGAACAAAGCAGATGGAGTCCCTGTAGTCCCGGGGTCAGAAAGAAAGGCCTTCAACAAGCACACATGATATTTCTATAGTTCCCTTACATGCTATAGAGAAGATCTATATAGTATATTATCAATACATAAAAATGGAGGAAACCAGGCCTGTTCCAGGAATCGGTGAAGGTTTCCTTGAAAATGACTCACAGAGACCACATTGTCATTTTCAAATGCTGAATCTTCAGTATTTTCCAGAAAAACCTGTCTGTGGGACATATGAACAACAATATGAAGAAAGCACATTTGAAATATAATATTGTAAAAAGATGTCATGTGTCTTTTATGGGCCAACTTCTGAGAGTATTTTTTACCTACATATACTTTATATTTTAGAAGCCAGGCATGCCTTATCCCATGCTCTAGCCTCCCAGAGACCAGGGAACTTAACTTTTTCATGCATAAGGCAGAGACACACATTTCCACTGCACTGCCTTCCCATTTGGCTGAGAACTATGGGGTTTTTATGGACCTTGAGGGTTTTGTCACTCAGCCATCATTTACCCACGGGGAAACTTACAAGCAGTGAGAGCTTACAGGACTCTGAACTTTATGAGAGGACACAACTCCCATTCCCCAGGCTGCCATGTCTGGCGTTCACAAAGGCAATGGGGTTTGACGGAGTCCTCACTGCCCAACAACTTGTGGAGGAAAAGTGCTCATTCTCCAATCGATTCTCTCTCAGAGGAGCACTGCAATGCCACCACCCTCTCCCTAGGAGAAGGGCCTGAACTGACCCATGTCATCTCTCCTTCTGGATTCGATACGGGAGTACACATACGCTACCATGGTTATCTGTACTTTTATGTGCTGTTGTTATCAATACTCTCTTCTTTCTCTTCTGCATGACTCACTGTTAAGCTCTTATTCTTGTAGAATCCTTGCCAAGCCATTGCAGCTCCTGCACTTTTTTCCTTCCCCAATCTTCAGAAGTACATGTTTGCTAATTGCATTAGTTCCATTTTCCCAACCACACTCTGGAAGCAGAAGGCGTCTCAGATCTCACAGCTCAGCCCACTGCCATCATGTCAGAGGGCAGCACAAGGTCAGTGGGAAGTGTGTGCAGTAAAGCCCATTGGTAATGAACAGAGATAGCAGCGTGCTTTGGTCTTCCCTTCTCAAGTTAAGAGATGATTGCTCACTATCCAAGGGCTAATTTGAGGCCAATATTTTAAGCCTGACTTAAGAAAGCCACTATTTGGTAAATGATCAACTAGTGGTGTGCTTCCCACAAGCGGATCATGAGAGAGCGTTGACGTTCAGAGACATCGTTGGTAATGTTGCTCTCATCTGTCTGTGATTTATCAGATGAGGGTAGGTTTTAGTAAACACAGGCAGAGAATAGGAAAAACATGTGGCATGTATACATATGTGTGTATCACTGTAAAGGGGTGCATGCTATCTGGATGCCTATTTGTTCATAGTGAAAGTGCTCCATTTGGACTGCGTGCAGCTGAGGCACACAGGTAATGATCACAACCGTACACCTACAGGGCCTCCATAAGTTCCATGGTCTTAACCTTCATGGCTAAGAATTTGGACTGTAGACTCTGGGAGAGGAAAGAGAGCTTAGAGTCTTGCTTCTTAAAGAGTGATCCATGGACCGGCAGCTTCACCATCACCTGTGAGCTTGCTAAGTATGCAGAATTTCCTACCATAAATTCCAAATGATTCATGAGTACTTTAATGTTTGAGCAGCACATGCTTACAGTTTATCTCCTGCAATGCACAGATGAGAAAACAGGCCTAGAGTGAGCCTCCATTGTCAGGCCTTCTCAGAGCTGGGACCACAACCAGGCCTGGAGAAACTCAGAGCACACCTAGGCTCTCGGTGTAGCCCAGGTCTATGTTCATGTTTCTCCTGCCCAGTCTGCAGCTCCTGCCCTATAAGGTGCTAGATCCATCTGCCAAAAGTGCCAGGGGAAAAGCGGAGAGGAAGGCAGTCTGGGTTGAGTACTAAAGAGAAGCAGTAGCATCTGAACTTAGTTGTGGCTACGAGGAGCAGAGTCGTCAGGCCAGGATTATGTAGCTACATGCCCGAGGCCTTCCTAGTGCTGCCTACACCAGGGGCTGGCCACCTGGGAGTGCACGTTTGATCTCAATGGCAGGGAATGGAATGGGTGCAGAGCAGGGCTGCCTCACAGGGGGTGGGTATTTTGATATGGTAGTTTTGAAAAAGAGAATAACTTTAGTGGAAAGCCGCACTCATATCATAGCTGTTCAGGGCTATTTATATCTTTTGGGACCATGCCCACACCCTCAGGAAATGCCATCTCCCCTTTAAATCTACTCTTTTTGTGGGAAGGCTCTCTGTATTAGGCATCACATGCACACATGTACACACACGTACACACACATAAACATATACATACTCACATACACAAGCATATGCATACTCAATAACATAAACTTTTACATTCACACACACACTTACATATTCACCACACCAGGCACAGGCTTTACACTCACTGCAGTGTCTGGTTCATCTCTGTAGCTCCAGCCCCTAGGCTCATGCTTGGCAAATAATAGCTGCTTATTAAAAGTTTACTGATGCAAACTCAACTACAGTGAGAGGACAAAGGAAGGCCTTTCTCCAAGACTGAGGCCTTGCTTATCTAAAGGAGAGGTCAGTCCTATTAAATCCTTCCTTTTTTATTTGTGTTTATATTTTACTAGGTTTATAGTTCTAGTTTAATGTTTATTGTTATTTGTTCTCTGCAACACTAGTTTCTACAGAATGTTGATTTTATCTTATAGTTTAAAAAGCTCTTTTTGCCCACTGAATTTTGAAATGTCAGGGTTTAAAAATACGTGTGACTTTTCAGACCTGAGATATACCAGTGTGCAGGGCAGTTCCCCAGGAACTAGAATACCCCAAGCTTACCTCACCACTGATTCTCTTCCTCATGGTGTCTGTGTTTCTCAGAAGACACTTTGGGAAACCCTGATCTATTTATTTTGGTATGCATGTCATTTGTCGCCTAACTTGACAACCATATGTTACAGGGTGGTGACATGTTTTATACTTGGCTGTTAGTCTTCAAGGTATTCAAGGAATGTCTATTGAATGAATAACTGGATAAGAGTAGGCCTGTGATAAAATCAGATAGACATAAGTTCCAGTAAAATATTCAATCGGTTTGCTTGTAATTCAGTGCAATGAAATGTATAGGGACCTGCTTCTGTGCCAGGCACTGTACTAGGCATGGTGAACACACACAAAAAAAGAAACTCAACTGTATCCACAAGGAACTCAAAGGCTTGAAGAAGAGATGGGTATTTATGCCCATCTGTGGATAAGTGGGACAAATGATGGATGTACGAGGCTTGAGAGTTGCAAAGGAAAAGAATGTTTAATCTTTTACCTACATAATGACTAAAGTAAGTTTTGGAAGGATTGTAAGTTGACCAAGTTGACAAAAAGAGGGGAAGGCCATCCAGGGGAGAGTCCCGTACCTTCAGGAGCTTCTAAACCTTGGCGAGGACACATTGGCATGTCCCAGAGACTAGTAGTTTCCATAAAAGAAACTACAATGACTGACAGATGTTGGAGTTCAGGACGTTCTTGGTACTCCTTTTCTTCTCCAGGTGACAGTGTCTCACTCTGATTTGGGAAGACGCTGCACTTTCTGACTTTAGGGATCGATGGTAGCTTTGGACAGTGGTCTTCCCCTTTGTGAACTCCTGATTTAATTTCTGTTCTGGGAACTGAGGGAGGCTGCCATGGGGCATTGCTCCTGGTCTAGCCACATGGTCGGTAGCATCTGCCGAAGGTGTGTATGTCATCAATAGTCTTATTTTCTTGAAGTCTTCTTTTTGTTATGCAGTACAGATATGAATAGTGTTTTTTTAAAGCTTGCAATCAATAAACCGTGATTCTGTGACTGTAAATAAGACAACTTGTAAAAACGCATTTATGTTGGTATTTCCAACTTAAAATTTATTTTGCTTTTACTTTAGTTTATTTATGATTCAGGATTGACACTGATGGAGAATCTGTTTCTACACTAATAACACTAAAATAGATTTAGATGCATATCAGATGGAAGCTGAGTATCATTTTTAATTATGATTAAGGTGACATATTTTTTCCTCAGGAGTGTCATGAATTTTGACTCCGTGTGAAATGTTAATTGAATGCACCTCCTACCCTTTCGATCAGAAGATAATCTTGGAAAATAATTATGGTTCTATGTGGGCAGTTGCTACAGGGGGACCTTTATCTACCATGAGTTCAAAGAATCATTCTAGATGCCTTTCCTCTTCCCTGCCTGTCCCAGCCAGGAATCAGAAACATGTGAATCTGAAACCCAGCCATAGTGCTAGGTAGCTGTGCACACTTTGTTGAGTTATTTCCTCAACTGTACAAGGAGCATGATACCCACCTCACGGGATGAGGATTACATGACACATGTTATAAAATGCAGTGAAATGTCCAGCAACACAGTACATGTTCTTAATACTGTTGTTGTTGTTGTTTATTGAAGTCTCAGTGAAATTGGGAAATCTAAAACTCATAAGTCAGTCCATGGAAGTGATGGGTAGAAAGCAATAGGGGCACATCTAGGAAAGTAGGATGGCTAAGTCTGGAGGAATTCCAGAGGGAGTGTTAAGCTCCTTAGCAGCTATCTATGGGACAGCTATGTCCTGGGCACCCTCGCTTAATTCTGAGAGGCAGCATAATGTAGTAAAAAGGGCATGGGCTCTGAATTTAGATGGACTTGGGATCTAATCCTAGGGCTATTAAAATGGGAATGATAATGCTCTTTTTGTTATTGTGAAGATTATGAATAGTGGATGAAAGCATCATGAATATTCTTGGTGCCAAATGCCAGGGGGCTGCCACTGTGAACTGATACCAGAAAATATAGAATGGAGAACGCATTCACCATGACAGGCTTATGAACGTTCCTCTTCTAATTAGAGAAAAATGCCATTGAGCTTTTGGGTAGTTTTCAGAAAAGTGAGCTGAAAATCATGAAAGGGCCTTGACATAGATGTTGGGGTCTTGACTTGGCTATCAGTGATGTCTGTCCCATGAGAGTTCAGTTCTTGACCCTGTGTCTCCTTCATGACCTTGGTGAGAACTCAGCCACCCAGCAATTAGGACCTAATTGTTGTACTGTGACCAACTTATTAGGTTTTCTTGGGACTTTCCTAGTTCTATCTCTAAAAGTCCTGTGTCCTGGGAAGCTCTTTAGTTCCAGGCAAACTAGATGGTTTGTGGTTCTACTTGTTACTCTATAGACGAAAGGTGACTTTCAGAAAGCCCTGGCATCATTACAGTGCCCAGAACTACATTTGTTTTAATCCACTTTTTTCCCGAGCCTAAAAAAAAAATTCAACATCAGATAGGCATATCAGACAGATTTTTGCATTAAAAACAAGCATCAGAACACTTGAGTTTCTAAAAGAAAATAAAGTGACGTGATGTATTTACTTTATTGTAGTTCTCCCCTTCTCATGGTTTCTGGCATGCTTGTTTGTTCTTTTGAACAGGTATTCTATGAATGGAAAGGCAAGTATTTCAGTGTATGGAGGGGTATAGGGCACATGGATAGTGAGACACCTCTGCCTCTCAAACTCCCCAGACAAAATCTTTGTCCCCCTTATGTGACAAGAGATAAAGACAGAGAGCAGCTCCAGCACCCCTCTCCCGGGGTTCCCCTGCTCCCTGCTAGTTCGTTCCCTACAGGAACCACCCTTCCAGCCTTATTGAGCTTTTCAAACAAACTGATTCCCAGGCCACACCCTCAGAGACTCTGATTTAATTGATCCCAGGATTGGGCCAGCCATCATGATTTCTTCAAAGCTCCCTCAGGTGATTCTAACATGGTGCTAGGACTGAGATCGCTTTTCTAATCAAATAGGATGTATGAGTAATAGGTGATTCTGGATGCCAGCACATTCCAGACCTGCTACCCGCCAGGCATTTGAGGGCACAAATTAATAGGTATGTGAGAAGGGAACTTCAGAGACCTGTCTGTGAGTATCTGAAGGAAGATGAGAGGTGACGATGACCATTCCTTTGGCAGAATAAAGCATAAGATTTGACATCCCACAGAACAGTGAGGTATAGGATAAGCCAAAGGGGCTGTGTTGAAGTGGGGATACTGTTTAGGGGCCCTTTGAAAGTGTCACACATCAAGAAGCCATACTGTTTAGGGGCCCTATAGGATAAGCCAAAGGGGCTGTGTTGAAGTGGGGACATAAGTCATACTGTTTAGGGGCCCCTTGAGAGTGTCACACATCAAGAACAAGGTACCCTGTTCTGAATCCTGCAGGCAGTGAGGGTTGGGTCTGCAGAGTGGTAGCAGCCCCAAGCCCGGAGAAGGAGGTGGTGCAGTTTTGGACAGCAGCAGAGGAGGCTAAGGATCTTCCTCAAATGGTATGGGTAGCAGGTCCCAGCTGAGCCGTGATGCATTAAGCACATGTGAGACTCACTCTAAGACTTCCAGCAGTACATACCTGGGAAGACATCTTTCAGTGTCAGAAGAGGGACAGCTGCAATGCTGCAGTTTTGAAGATGGGGCTGAAGGACTAGGAACATTCAGGGGATGGCTAAGAACAGACCCCCAGGGGTGGAGGAGGTCTGGCAACACCAGTTGCACCAGTTCACAATGGTACAGGATTGGCCCATGAAAAAAATTCTTCCAATCGAGGGCTTCCATAATTTGTTTGAAGATTAGTTTATAATAAAAAAAAGTTTATCTACATACAGGAGATAGAAAGTACTACATTCTACAGACTTGGAAGTCAGGTTTCAACCTCAGTTCTCGCTCTAAGTAACTATGTAACCCTGGACAAGTTGCTGATCCTCTTTGAGCCTCCATTTGCCCAATTTTGCAATGAGAGATATGGATTAGATGATCTCTAGGAGACCTCTAGAGGATCTCTAGCACTGACACTTTAGAAATTCATGGGGGTTTTTTGTTTTGTTTTTGGGGTTTTTTTTCTTTTTAGCTCACTATCTATATTAGTCAGATATTTCCAGAGAAACAGAACCAGTATACATACTTAACTAAGATATTTTCTTTACAACTTTGGTTTGCTTTCAGAATACGTATGTATACATATATATATGTATATATATGTGTGTGTGTATATATATATGTATGTATATATAAAGAGATTTATTATGAGAAATTGGTTCATACAATTGTGGAGGCTGAGAAGTCTCACCATCTGCTGTGTAAAAGCTGGAGACCCAGGAAAGCCGGTGCTGTAATTTAGTCCAAGTCTGAAGTCCTGAGAACCTGGGGAGCCGATGGTATAGATGGTGTAAATCCTAGTCCAAAGGTCAGAAAAAATGAGATAAGATATCCCAGCTGAGTCAGTGAGGCAAGGAAAAACATGGTTGAATTCCTCCTTCCTCTGCGTTTGATTTATTTGAGTCCTAAAGAATTAGATGAGGCCCACCCACACTGAGGAGGGCAATCTATTGTACGGAATTTACCAATTCAAATGTCAGTCTCATCTGGAAACACTCTCACAGATGCACTCCAAATAATGTTTAATCTGGGCATCCCGTGACCAGTCAAGATGACACATAAAGTTAATTTAACCATCCGGTATTTACATGAAGAGAGCTAGAGCCTGGAGGAAGGTTTGCCCATGGGGTCCTGGATTTCTCGCTTCCTGTCACAGTCCTCCACTCCCTCCTGCTTCTAAGCACATCCCTACAACTTCTGGAGCCATGGAGGTCCTGAGATGCCAGCCAGGTCAGTACAAGTCAAACCCTACCTCTGTAAGATGTCATTCCAACAAAAAGGGCCCCAAGAGAGATTGTCCTGCCTCTGAAGTTATTTCCCTGTTCAAACAACTCCAGCTGAAAATCTGAGCCTAGATGAAGATAAATTGACACAGACAGATGTTCTAGCCAGAGCAATTGCTCTGCAACTCACACAGGAACATTCAGTCAACATGCTGGGCCTGTAGTCTGAGAAGTTTGACAAGGCTGGGGCTTGAGTGAATGCTCTGCAGAGGGCATAGCTGACACCATATTGCTTTAGGGACTGGAACTCTCAGGAGGAAATGGTTAGGGAGAGTCAAGGGTTATGAATTCTAGTCTAACTAGCAGACATCACCTGGGCTAGGGGGATAACAACAAATATATTGCATATTGGGCACCTACAGTATTCCAGATACAGTGTAGGCACTTTGCACATTTTATCTAATTTAATTGTCTTCCAAACCCTAGGGCATTATTTTCTTCATTTTACAGATGAGAAAATTAAGGCTTAAGGGGTTCATAAGAAGAGAGATAGTTTGTGCCCCAGGCTGTCTGACATGAAAGCCTATTTTCTTCTCACTATTACATGCTAAATTCTAGCTCTCCTCATTTCACCCATTATTTTTGGAAACTACTAAAACTCATGGATCCAAGCCAAGAGAACTTGAGAGTACAGGAGGTTAGAGATGTCAGTGAGGTGTTTGGAAAGGAATAGGTTTAGGACAGTCACCATAGAGCCTTTCCCCTGTCCAGCAGGGCAACAAGCTGGCAGCAGCAGCAGCAGCAGCACCAACACAGCCATGCTTCCTGGCTCGTGGCCTACAGCTGACAGGGATTGCCCAGAACGACAGCCGTGTAACCTCAGATGTTAGCCAGGAATCATGTCAATTTAAGAAATAGCAAGTGCCCCCTTCGAGAGGTACATGCTTAATTTTTTTTTTTTTTAAACTTTTGTGTGCACTTATTTTATGCTGAATTTATTCCTAGGCCATAAAATTGTGTTCTTCAGTTTCTTCTGGAATATCTTTTTCTTCTGTGCAACCGCCTTGTGCAGTTTAGGAATGATCTCTTCTCCTTCAGTAAGGATGATCTCGACGTGGCAGGCGGAGCTCACGTGTGAGTTAATCTGACCATGAGCTCTGTAAGTACAGTGGAGCATCTTAGGAGCTCTGTTCACCTGGATGTCTACATCTAAACCCTTAAGTTTAGCATTACCCTCTGCATGTATAAGCACAGGTAGCAAAATCTCATCACTCTTTTTGGGCCACCAAGGCTGCGTCCAGCCCCACTGTTTGGCCTGGGCACACCTGCCAGCTCCACCATTGTAAGCACAGAATGGCACACATTGCTTCTGTAAAGTGGCATCTTTCAGATATTTGGTGGCTTTCTGCATACCTTGAATGCCTGGACAGTTTCATGGCTGTTCTTAAAGTGGATACAAAGACTGAAACCTCTTGATTTGCATGACTGTGTGGAATTTTCTAGGTCAAGTAAATAGTGATCCATTTTCAGAGATTACCTCAGGCCATGGATGGGAAGAACCTGCTAAATTTTTTACTGGAAACTTGGGAATAATTTGTGCTATGGCGGGATAAATCAAAACAAGGCTAAAAGACAACATACTAGGAAGACAGACATTTGGTGCCAGCAGCAAGCATGTCTGAGGGATCTCTGGTCTTGCCTTCCATGAGCCTGTGCTCCTCTAGGGTCCTTCAAAAAATATGCCAGACTCTGATGGTGGAATGGGGGTGGATCATTTGAGAATGAGCTAGAGACTATTTCCATGTCAGACAGTTATAACTGAGAGTCACGAGTGTTTGGCTGTGTCTCTTTGGGGGATTTGGAGCTAATGCTTCATGGAGTTTCCATAGAGGAGAAATGAGAAAAATCTATTTCAATTACTTTTTAGAAGTCAAATTTACATAATCATTTGGTGTAATGCTGTGTATTATGGGCTTCCCTGGAGTGGCATTGGAGCCACTGTCCCCACGAGGGCCTCAGCCCTGGAGTTGCAGCCAGACGTTTCTTGGTGCAGGGACAGCCAAGCTGCATTCAGCTGCAACTGGATGGGCCCTTGGCCAGGGATAATTAGGCCAAATAAGTGTGAAAACCCACCCAGAGGGAGAAAAGAAAGGAAAGCATTCTTTTTAATTAATCACTCTTTTTCCAAACTTGAGAGTAAAACACTAAAATTAAAATCCATTTTAATAATATAGTCTTCATTAATGTGAAATATGGTTTTAGGCAGACCTTAATTCAAAGCCTGGTTTTTCAGTAGAAAAGAATGTTGCTTTTTGTGTGACCTTTAATAAATCCCGAACTGACAAAAATGGAATTAGAAAGGATTTCTTAAGCAGCGAATTCCGAGGAGCTCTTTTCCCCACTGACTGGTTCTCCGTGTAGCGGATGAATTCATGCTGCAACGTTTGTGCCAAGCATATGTTGTTGGTTGTGACTCCTGCAGGCTGCACGTGTGTGGGGACATGTGAGTGTGTGGTCCTTTCTGTGAGTGCTGGAACCATATCTTCTTTGGCTGGCTTTTTCTGAGTCCATCCTGGTAGGCATCCAGGCAGTGTCTGTGGAAGGAAGGAAGGAGGGAAGGAAGGAAGGAAGGAAGGAAGGGAGGGAGGAAGGGAGGGAGAGAAAGATGAGTGACATTACCAGCACATAACTTCATTGTTCTCAGTACTAAAATTTAGCATCACCTCTTGGTCAAGGCCGTTGAGTTTGCCATTTATAAAATATTTTTACAAAGAATAATCATAAGTATCTTCTTCCATTAAAATTTGCTCTGGCCTGTATTATTTATTCAACATCTGTTTCTATACTTTGGAAGTTTGCCTATTTAATAAATTAATGTTTCGCGACTAAGAGTCCGAAAAGCTAATTTGCTTTCTTTGAAATTTTGGCAGAAAGACCTAAAAATATTTCATGATGTTTGAAGACAGCATCTTTACTCTAGCCTAGTGATTGCCACGTGGTTGTTTGACTGGGTTATCAAGGGAAAAGGAAAGTCACCAAGGGCAGCTACTGGGTTGGTCACTGTCGATGATATACTATGTATGGGATGGAAAGAACATGCAGATCCCACCTTCACAGTTCTCTGTCAAGTGAAGGTAACAAAGAAATAAACAGACAACAAAGAAATGGGCCCAGTTCCTGAAGTGGTAGGATCTGTACCAAGTCTGAAAGAAGTAGTAGGAGTCACTCTGGTAGGGAAGGGGTAGGCTGGCAGGAAGCAGTTTCAGAGTGTAGAGTGCCATGCTGAAAGCCTGGAGGCAGACGGCCATGACGTACCCGGGACTGCAGGGTGTTTGCTTTGGCAGAAGCTCAGGATAAGAACAGCAGTGGGGAGACATGAAGCTGCGGTGTGGAGACGGGGCCTCGGTTGTAAGAAGCTGTGGATGCTATATTAAGAAATTTGTTTTCTAAGCAGAATGGAGAGGCGTTGAAGTATTTTAAGCAAGGGAGTGACACAATGAGACATGGGTTTTATTTATAAAGAAAACTTAAGAAACAGAATTGAGGGGAGCAGTGATGGATGAGAATAGATCAGAGACAAGGAAGCCGATTAAAAGGCACAGTTAGTGGAGAGTGGGGGAAAAGAGGTAGCTGATTCTAGAATGGAATCCAATGCTTGGAATCACATCTGTATAAAGATATTTGAGCAGTTCACCCCTGTCGGAGGTCCCAAACTAACACTAGAGACCCTCACTCCTCAAAGTACAGTCCACAGACCAGCAGCACGGGTCTCATTTGGGGGCCTGTTGGAAATGCTGAATCTTAGCCCCACCCCAGCCCTACTGAATCAGAGTCTATGCTTTAAGAAGCTCTCTGAGGCATTCAGATGTGTATGAAAGTTTGAGAAGCTCATCTGTAGTGATCATGGGAAGGACGAACATACCTCCATAAGGTGTAAGTAAGTTAGGAAAGTGTGGTGCACAGAAGCATCTCATTGAATTGATATGCTGTTCGAAGAAGTAGCAGGTATGGCTCAGAGACCTGAAGGGACATGTGGGCAGCTGAAAGAGTCTGCGAGCTTCTCTTGACCCAGCCCATTTTATGAAAGTCAATGATAGCTGGATGAAATGTGTCTCTGTGCAAGCCAGGGCGACCAGGCCAATGTACTAAGTCAACACCACTCCCTGGGTCTCCTCAACCCCCAACCTAAGGTGTTTCACTGTTAGCCAAAAGTGTGCATTTCTACCTAAGACTGTTTACACATGTATGAGTTAGAGCACCAGGATCCATCAGACTACTGTACAGTCCAGGCACACCTGGCAAGGGACACTGGGAGCCCTACCCAAGGTCAAGGCAGAGGGATGAAGAGCAGAAGACAGATTTGAGGTTACAAAGTTACAGTTGCAAAGACAGTGTCAGCAGATCTTGGTTATGGGCGATATGTAGGAATAAGATGGAGACTAATCAAGGTCAGCACTTGACCTCTGCCATGGTCACTGCCAGGTTCTTCAGTGGCTAGGAGGGTAGAACATGGGAGTTATCTCCACAAGGTACCTACAGGAGCTGTCTCCATACCCAAGAAACCTGTTGTCAGCCTTTTTGAGCTCAAGGGCACTGTGCTCCTGGCATCTAAGGCGTTGATGTTCCTAATTAGTGTTGGCAGCAGCTACATTTATTTATGACATTACATAATCAAATTTGTATAATTGCTCTTTTATAACTCACTTAAAAATTTCAAAACAGCACAGTTCAGGCAGGGAGAGTGTACACAGAAGCCCCAGGGAAAGGTATGTGTGCTGAGAGAGAACATACCCAGAAACGTGAAGTGGAAGAGCCATTTCCAGATCTATCAAAATCAGGGATGGCTCCCCTGTCCAGAAAAGACCTTAATTCAGTTTTTTATTACAGAGAGATAAAAAGTTCAGGATCCCAGGAGACAAGGACCCACCAAGAATTTCAGTCTTAATCTTTTTCTCACAGGTAGCACACCATCCAGACATGACTCACTATTTCTTCCCTCTGAAACATATGAGATTATTTGATTGAGTGACATTTTTGGAACCAGAGCTCCATGCTTGGTGCTGGGGGTGGACTGTTAGTTCACCTGTGTTCTTCTGCTCAAAGCCACAGTTAGGCCTTGGTTGGGGGCAGTTGGGTAACTTTTCACAGCAGTCAGGGGGCAATTTCCTCTTTTGGAACTTTCCATGGAGCAGATGTTGTGGGTCCCTTACATAATTTGGGTACATTTCTCCCCATTCTTTTCTAGAAATCATAGAATAAATAATAAGGGCCTCTTTAAAAGAGAATTCCAGACTTCCAAATTCTCACTTCTCAATGTAAGTACATGACAAATCTGAGAAGAGATGCTGATTTTTACGAACCTTATCGAAAAGATAGAGTCATATTGCAAATTTTCTTGACTTCCTGAAAGAAGGGGAAATTATCACATATAGGGGTGAAGAGGTCTTGGGCCCCATGGAGGGGACTTTTATGAGAGTTTCCCATAACTAATTTACGAGAAGTTCTCAATCTAGGTCTCATCGTGGCTTTAAAGATTCCATGAACTATCTGAAATAATTGTTTATACAATTTTTGTACATGCGTATTTGCACATGTTTATGGGAATCAGAACCATGTCATTCATAAAATTGCAAGGGCTGTGATTTAAAATAGCTTAAGAACTTAGAGGCTCTTTAATGGTTTCAAGTTTATGAAGAGCCATGTGGTCCTGCCTTTGAATAAGCAGGACCACAGGTCATGCCTTTGAATAAGACGAAACAGAGAACATTATCTCCAGTTTATAGTGAGAAAACTGGAGCATAAGAATGTTCAATGCTCTCTGGCCACATGCCTGTTGATTCTCAGAAAATGGACATATAACCAGGGTTCTGACTCCTGTTCTTTCAACTCTGATACAGTCTCTAAGAATAAAAATTATTGGCTCCATCTACATCACCTGGGGTATTTGGACATTTGAAAACATTTCAGATTTTTACATCTTTAATCTGGAAAACTGATTTCTGTGTGTACAAGTTCAGATCTCTGCCAACCCAAATATTCCCTTTTCCCACATTTTGCTGATATGAGGGTCATGGGTAGTATGAGATGACAGAACTATTTCTAGGTCAAAGTTTGTCCTAGATATGACAACTGAAAATAAGAGATGTGTTGTCTCAAAAATATTCATAAGAATTTCTTTTCCCATTCTTTACCCCAGTTCTATCCTGGGCACTGAGACCTCTCCTTTCAAAATGCAAATGCCTTATCCCCATTTTGATGAAGGTGGACCTTAAACTGCATTTTGAGCCACAATGTTCCATAAAGCAACATTAAGAATGCTGTGTTTTTAATTCACAATTGAACTAATGCCTAGAGGAAAATATGTATTATTAAACCCATTCCAACATATGAGTGAAAGTTTGATATTTCATCTCTCTAAGCTCTATAATACAGGTATCACTGCATCAACCTCACTGGGTTATTTGTGCAGATTGAATGAGATGGAATGAGAAAATATCACCATGCCTGGCCCAGAGTAAGAGTACAAATATGGTCATTTGCCTTAGCATCTTTCAGAATGAGTTTCAGGTTGGTATTTTCGTTCCCTGTCACCCCTGCATACATCCTAGAAGAACGTAAGCTGGACCAGACATTCTAGAAAAGAACTGTTTCTCCAGGCTTTACAGTACTTCTCTGTTGAACTAAGCTGCCCCCAGGTTAATCATTTCTGATTGTTTGAGACTTCTGTTTGATTCAGTCCAACAGAAAGACAGCCAAATAAATAACATTAACTAAAATACCACCAGAGCTATTTCACGATGTTTGTAAGGCACCGAGGTTTTTTTGTTTGTTTGTTTGTTTTTAATTTGCATTCTGATTCAGGAAGTGGATGTCTTTCCAAGGAAGCACGCACCAGGCATGTATTCTGTGCCAAACTCCATGCGGCATGCTGGAAGCTGGACTTCACACTTCCAAGTCTGGCTGGGGAGACAAGCTTAATGCACAGGAAGCTTTTTTTTTTGAGAGCAACATGTGTGGTGTAGAAAGGCATAGAGTACACGCTTAATAAGTATTTTTAAAATATTAATATATTCATGAAGCTGATTTTTTTTGAGAGCAACATGTGTGATGTAGAAAGGCATAGAGTACGCGCTTAATAAGTATTTTTGAAATATTAATATATTCATGAAGTTAAATTCAGTTTACTGGAATGGTTGAAGAAGGGTATAGAAGATCAGTTTCAAACCTCTATAGCAAATATGCTTCGAACTAATGAAAGGCCCTAGTGTATGATCCATAAATAACGTTTGATGAACACTGCAAGTAGAAAAGTCTCTGAGGATCGCTTAGGAGATTAAAATGATTTAATAAAGGAAAGTGTTTAGGTGAAAAGTAAAAAACCATAATCCAGTCAGTGGACAAGACATAATCAACAGTAACGCAGTCAGCCTATGCAATGAGGAAGGTCTTGTGTTACTTGGAGAAATGATGGCAAGGATTTACTGTAGATCATATGTGCCATGATAGTATCTTCTTGTATTTTAAATTCATTATTGCTCAATTTTTTATAAATGGGAAAATTAAAGTCGCTAATAGTCTCTCTGGCATGGAGTAGCAAGCATTGTTAGTATTCCAGCCTACTGCTTTCCAGTGTTTGGTGTAGGGTGCACGTGTGTGTGCGTGCGCGCGCGCGCGCGTGTGTGTATGCATTCGCACTGTGAGATCACATTCTATACAAAATTATTTTTCTGTATAATATTAAATAATATCATGCCATTAAAGATGTATTAAAATGTATATTTAAATTTAAGGCTGCAAACTGTTCTGACACATTGATGTGTCATAACTTAATTAACAATTCTCCTGCTTCTGGGCACGTAGGTTGTTTCCAAATCTTTGCAGATATAAGCATAAATATTTCTAAAAGTATTACAATGATCACTTGTGGGCCAAAATATCAGTCTCCATTTCAAATTCTTTCCTGAAGATGAAGTCCCAGAAGACAAATGACTGCGTCAAAAAAAAAAAAACATTTTAAGACTCTTCACATATTTTCTTTCCAGATTTGTCATTTTACTTTCTCACTAGCAGTGTTCGGGTACTCTCCCTTCACAAATTCTGCCAATATCGAATATTATTATTTTTTTTCTATTTGGTAACAAAATTATCTCATTTGTTTTAATTTGTTATTTCTAAATTATTGGTTGAGTACTTTCCTCAATGCTTATCGGCATTTTTAATTCCCTCTTTTACACATTCTGTGGTCACAGTTTTTCAGCCTTCTTTTATAGTGTTAAGCTATCTTTAATAAAGTTATTGAAATAGAATTGAGATTAAGAAAAGATGGTCCTGTGTAGAAACTTCTATCTACCATTTGCTGATTCTTCATGGGCAGTGACTTCCTCATAGATACGTGCAGCTGAAATTACATTAATGCTTTATACTTAGGTCAAATATTTATACATAGGTTTTTTTTATTTGACACTTAATCCATGGCCCAGCTTTGAGAAGGTGTTATTTCCTCCATGTGGCCATAGATAATGGATAAGGTCATTTCTAATTCATTTGGTTTTTTTTCTTCTTCTGAATTTTCTGAGTCACAGCCTTGGAAAAGCTATAAATGCACTACAATGAGAATGAAAAGTCATGTTTCTGATGGGAGGTTTGTCATTTCCCATTTGCTGCTGTGATATGTATTCTTTTCAAACCTGAAGCAAAGATGAATTTTCTACTTGCAGGTAAATTCCATCATTACTTCCTCTGTATTCATCTTTTTAAAAAATTTCCTTTAATGTCTTTTGTGGAAACTTCCATCTTAGTATCTTTAAACTGTTTTCTACGGGATTAGTGACCTTTGGGTTTTAACAACATGTTGGGTATTTCCATTACTCCGACACTTGCCCCATGATTACTAGAAGCTGTCTGAGGACGAGTACTTAAGAAGGGTCTTCAGTGTAAACTAACTTTGTTTTCAAAACCTGTTTACAACATTGGTTTTCTCATTGATTAAAATAATGACATGCATATAGCATGATTGTTTATGTAAATGAGGCATTAAGCAACATGTGGACATGTCCTTGGCAGTAAATGGATAACCTCACAAATTAGTGTCTATACCATACTATTGACCCCCATTTGGGTCAGTCCCTTTGGTCATTGTTATCTTAGCCCCATGTATCTTCTATGGGCACTTAGTTATCAAAACGTCTTTAGAGCTTGCTTTGCTAGTTACCATTGATATTGAGGGTAATCTCAATGTCAATCATACAACCAGACTAATTAGTACAATGCTATAAAAAACTACAGATTTTAGAGTCACTCTATTCTGCCTGATTAGCTGTGTGACCTCGATAAATTTCTTAACCTCTCGGAAGCTCAGTTTCTTGATTTAGAAAATGGAAATTGTAGTAAAAATTTTGCAAGATCATTGTTTTTCTACATACTATGTTTACGTGCATGTTTATTTGCAGTTAAAAATGATCCAGTAGAGTATGAAAAAATACATATATAATGTGGAAGCAAGAGGGGCTGATTGGTAGAGTGAAGGCAGATGACAGTCAGAATCAATATTTGAGTGGTGAGGAATAAAGACACGTTTCCATTTCCATATTAGAACAACAAAACATTCATATTAACTACTCATGATAATTCCAAGGAGGAGAAATCTCCCCAGAAGAAAATTTAAAGTTGAACTCTGGTCATCCAGGAACATTTGAAGCTATAGTTCTACATACATTTAATACAAATACCATATAAGTATTTTCCTTCGATATTTCATGGATGCCACATTTATGAATTCACCTCCTTGGCATTATTTGCAGTCCCAGTATCAATACTCACAATATTGTGGGTTTGTGAAAAGTGGCAAAAATATGAATGGCCCAACACACAGCTGAGATCAAATAAGGTGACACTGTGTCTTCTTTTTTTTCAGCTCTCTTACTATAAACAAGTGTCCTCTTCATGGTCTATTTACTGCTGTGTTTTTTGCCTTTTTTGCTTTTCGTTGGTGATTTCGCTGTTTAAAATGACCTCCAAGCACAGTGTGGAAATGCCATCTAGAGTTTCTAAGAACAAGAAGGCCGTGCTGTGCCTAATAGAGAAGGTACTTGTGTTAGATAAGCATTATTCAGGCATGAGATATAGTGCTATTGGCCATGAGTTCAGTGTTAATAAATCAACAATATATATTAAATAAAATGTTTTTAAACAGAAATAAACATAAAATAAGGTTATAGATGAAAATGTTACGACCAGAGGCTCTCAGGAACTGTAACCCTGTAATTTCCCCTTGGGGGCACTGATATAGTACTTGCTAAGTCCATGTTTGTAGCAACTTATAGAACATAACTACTGTGAATAATGAGAACCAACTATGGTTCATGATGATTACCTCGAGGGTGATTCCCTTGCATTGTTTTCCATTGACCTGCCAGGAAGAGATCATCTCTAGCTTGTTAGGAAAGTGACCCTGGAGAACGAGACAGAGAGAAAAGTGATTAAGAAATGACCAGTGGTTTTTAGAGCAACTGAAAAACTAGTGGTTCTCAATGAACAAGGGCTGTTCATTGAGAACTAGGCAAATGAGAGAGATCTAAGAGCACAGGCATGCTTCCCACACAAGTATTGAGAGCTTTCTCTGTGTCACACTAGAGGCTAAGATTACAGAGGTGACTTAGACTGGGCCCTGTGCCCAAGGAGCTCATTGTTTTTGATCTCTGCCTCCCCACCCCCAACACTTAAAAAGTGTTGGCCGTGTGCTGGCCATTGTCACAGTGTGTTACACATCAGAGTCCATTTGATATACAAAATGACTTCATAAGGAGGTACTATAACTATTAATACTTTTTAGAGGAGGTAACTGAGGTCAAATAACTTGCCTGAATTCACTCAGCACATGGCAGAGCCAGGAATTGGGTCCAAGTAGTAGAGTTGTGACGCCCATGCTCTCAACCACAGATCTGAACTGCCCTTTCTGGTTGGGAAATAGATGTGAAAATAAAGACAGCTCCAGGTTGTAGGTGCTCTCTGCTGGCAGTGCTCTTAGGGGCTGAGGGAGCCCAGAGGAGGGGCCCTAGGCCAGTCTCAACTCCAGAGGCTCAGTCACTAGTAGGAGAGAGAGGCATGAACTAACAAGTTCTCAACAGAGCAGAGAGGGCTCAGACACAGGGAGGCTACACAGGTTTTTTGGAGTCGGCCTTCTAAACCACAGCTCTGCATGGCCCATCTGAGGCCCTGTGAGACCAGCCTTCAAGGAAGCAAGCTTTTGTTCAAAAGAGGCAATCACTCTGATTAGCCTGTCCCTGTTGAGTGTGATTAAGTGCAGTTTGAATGCACTTTCCACTGGCATTGACTTTTAAAAGTGACTCCCCTGCTGCAGATATGAAATAAAAGCCAGTTTTATCTAGAAGAAAAATAAAACCAATAAAACCAAAAAGTGCTTAGAGTTTCCTTAGGTAAAGGCTAGGCTTTCTTTATTCTCCCCACTTCCGTACAGAGCTCCTGAAGAGGGAAGTTTTAAGTCAGCAAGAATGCTACACAGCAAAGGGATATTCAGGGGTAGAGGCCTCGGAAAATTAGGCAGATAGAGGCATCTGTGCCAACCTGAGTCTCCCTCCTGTGATCCATAGCAATAAATTCAGAAAGTATTTACACACTGCGGAAATTAGGCTCTAGGGTTCTTGGGCACCTGGCCAGGTGGGCATACCTGCTGGAGACAACAACACTGCATTTCCTCCTCTCAGCCGGCTATGAGCGACCCACTGTGATTCACAAGTGTTCCTAACAAACCTTCCCGTACTGCACCTGACACCTTTCAATACCCTAACTCCAGAAACAGGGCTCTGGATTGCTCCACGTGACTTAATCCATTATCCTATTGTCAGTCTGTCTTTCTTTCTCTCTCTGTACCCGGTGTTGGCTTGCCCTCTCCTCCCATTGTCCTTTGATGTCCCTCATTGCCAGAGGGAATTCACGGATGAAGTTCCAAGCAGATGCTCCTAAATTCTTACTCTTATTCTCTTTCTTAGAGAGAGTGCACGCAAGAGAGAGAGGCTGTGTGAGAGAGAGAGAGAGGAAGAGGAGGAAGGAAGAGGGGAGGGGGGAAGGGAAGGAAGGAAGAAGGAAGGAAGGAAGGAAGGAAAGGAGGAAGGAAGGGAAGAAGATAACATCAGAAGTTCCACAGCAACAGTGAAAGCCAAAATAACCACAGCAATGTTGAAAAAATATTGAGTTCATATTATTAAAAAGTAGTTTTTGTGTTCTGATAAAACTAAGAGCATCTTCTGACTTTGCTTAATTGTGATTGTAAGAAATGCCTGGCTTCACCGTACATGTGCATGCCTAAAGAACAACTCCAGTTATCAGCTACTAGAGAACTATTCAAAGATGTATCAGTTGATAGCCTGTTTACATATTGGTTGCTAAAACTCATTGTTTGTTTTAAGTAGGTCGTTCTGCCTTGAGTAGAGGCCAAATAAATGAAATGTGCCTGGATTTCCACTGCTGTGTTTGGTTTTATCCATCATGTTTGCACCAGGCCTTAAACCTCTGACAATTTAGTGTGGGCTAATGGTCACCACAAAGACATTGATTAGTCTAACAAGTGATCATCCTTCTCAAGTTTAAATCGACCCAATTCATAGGTCTATTTACCTGGCTATGGATGTTAACCAATGACTTGTCTTTAGCTATACAGAGAACACGAAGAGAGCAGTGGCATTTCATGTGCCAATTCCAATTGTTAGTTATCGTCTGGAACATTGTGTTGGAAAGAATTCTAAGGCTGAAAATGGCTCAGCAGGGAACAGTATCATGATCAGTCAGCGATGTCTACCATAAGTGCAGGTGGAGAAAATTGGGGT
>NW_006432447.1:2239593-2253262 GCF_000325575.1 Pteropus alecto | reverse complement strand
GCAAAGATGGAGAAAGGAAACTTTGGAGCAAGCATAGCTCTTTGTTGCTCCTTGGTAAGTTGTCCCTGATATAGAATGCCTCTGCTCTGGCCTTACCACCTCAGGCCACAGATTCCGATTTCTAGTCTGCTGAACATTTCTGGGTTTCAGTGTAAGATGTCGGTATTGAGGGAACAATGAAGGTCAGGGAGAAAAGCTGAACTTCACTGTAGCAGAGAGAGTCAAACAATAATAATTACCAAAGGAAGCTGGAGGCAGGTGGAATGATGGGAACAGACCTACATTCTCAAGGTGCAGGCTGCTTAAAACCACTGTGTGCCTCCTTCAGGCAGAAGTCCAGGTGGTTTGCCATGCTATGGGCCAGCAGAAAGGAGAACTTTTAAAGTATAAAGGAAACCTAGTTTGGTTGGCCTAAGGAAGGACTTTGCCATCTTTTTGATACCTTAACTTCACATTTGCACTGAGCTTTAGAGACATGAGAATTCTGATATGGTTCAGAAGCCTCCAACTTTAGGACAGAACAGTGTGGTTGAAGGCCTTGGAAGAACGCCCCAGAAGACTGTATACCTAGATGGTGTAGCTTTTCTTGGTCTCTGATTGAGTCTGTGAAACTAAATTAGATCTATGGTGACAACCATTGACTCCTATCACAGAAGCATATTATTTGTCCTTCAGAAACAGACTACATAAAAACTGGGAGCAGAAGAAAGGGGCAGGAAATAATATTTAATGCAAACTGTGAACACAGTGGTATAACGGCTCATCATCATGCCCCTGTGGCTGCCCTCACATCGCTTACTGTCTAGCAAGAGCAGCCTAGTAAGTGCACCATGACCTGAGACCCAACAGGGAGGGACCAAGGGCTCTGGCTCTGCAGAGGAGGGAGGGATCATCCAGCAGAGGGCTGGGCCAGGACTGTGTAGGAGCACTGGCCATGCGTTCATGTGTTTATTCACTCAGCCGTTGGACCAACTTTTCATTTACTCTTTTCAAACCTTGTGTTGGGCACTGGGGACATGGAGATGACTTACGCTCATTTCTACCCAGTAAAGAAAGTTTAGAGAGGGCACATGGAGAAACATGTTTTTATTATAACGTATGGATGCTGAGATAGCTCTGATGGGCAAAGAGGTGAGCAAGCAGGACTTGTTGCTACAGCTTCTATGTGGCATTTTGGGGCACATTAGAGAATGACACCTCTTCTGGACAGTTGCCACCCTCAAGCATGTAGCTTGGCAAGCAGAGGCATCATTGTGAAAATTAGAAAAAGAGTCTCAATCTTCTGACTGACTCAGTACCCAGCCTTGGTGTTGACTTAGCCAGTGAATCACAAGAGTGCCCAGGCACCCTTGTGCAGGGTACAACCTGCACAACTATACACAGCGCCCCAGTGGCAGTGGGCTAGAAGCATATAGCCCATGTCTTGGCTGTGAAGCTAGATAACCTTAAGCAAACTGCTTGACCTCTCAGGGTCTCATCTTCTGTATGTGCAGGAAGGAAACCATAACATGCAGCTACCTTGATTGTTGTGAGCAGCAGTCAAATGAGCTAATGTATGTAGTGGTGCTCTGCACCTTGGCAGTCTCTACACAAATGTTAAATATTCTTATTCAATAGAGATTTGTCTCTTGATTAACTGATCAGGGAAATCTTTAATAAATTTGCCAAAGGGTCAACCTTAACATTCTACAACCTCTTCTCTTCTTCCTTCGTATTCTCTGTCCTCCCCGCACCCCATCTCTCTCTCTCACACTCACCCCTACCTTCCGCCATCAGCCCTGCTTACTCCCTCTTTGCCTAGAGATCCTTATCTTTGTTTTCAGGATTTTAGTCAAGGGGCGCTTTTTCATGAAGCTGTAGAACAGGATACAACTTAGAACTTAACAGTGTCCTTTAGGCCATACCTTACTTAGTTTCTCACAGAAAGGATTTTTTTTGAAGAGGACATAGAAAATAAACAGTCAGGAAGTGTTTGTCCCCAATAGCTTTATTGGAAAGCATTATTGGGCCAAATGAACCGAGCTAAGCATTTGCATTAATTAAATTGACCATAAACTCAGCTTAATGTTTCATTTCACCTTTCTCCTGGCATGATGGTGCCTGAGTATTTTGGAACTCAGATACATACCCACTGGCAGGGATAGCTGAAAGATCAGCAACAATCAATGTTTGCAATCAAAGAAGATTAAACTCCGTATTAATTAACGGAAATCTAATGATCAACACTCTGTGGGGCCGAGTGGCCCAAGCCTGCAGTGCATCCACATAAATGGAGGTAATTAAACAGTGGTCCCTTCTGGAAGGAAATGCTTTGTTAATATTGAGTTAAACTCTGTGTGCATAGCCCAATTCTTTAACCAATGAGGGAGCAGCCCAAGTGTTGTAGAAAATTGGGACAGTGTGAAATGCAGCTCCCGACCTGTGTTCCCAGGGTGCTTCTGGCCCCACAGAAGTTAGAGTAGTGTTAAGAGAGGGGGCTTACTTCTGGGTTCGAAGCCCAGTGCCATCGCTCACTAGCTGCGTGATCCTAAGAAAGTTACTTAACCTCTCTGAGTCTGTTTCCTCATTTGTAAAATGGCTGTAATAATAATTGCACGTATCTCAGAGAGGTTTTGTGAGGATCTGATGAGGTCCGAAGTGGCGAAGATGGAAAGCAAGGGAGAGGAAGCGCAGGATGGTCTATTAAGCAAATGCTCCTCACTGGGCCCCCATCTTTGCAGACAGGAGTCCATTTAAGCCTCATAGCCAACATACAAGATGCATGTTATTAGGCCCATCTTCACAGATGAACACCTCAAGGAAATTAGAAAAGTAAACACTGGAAATGCATAAATGTCCTAGTGAGCGAGGATCTGATGGTTCTCATTTTTTGAGAAGCCTCTACTGTGTGCTACTCATTCATTGCCTCATTCATTCATCTGAGATACCCAGAAACTCCTGACACAGGTAAAGAGATGGAAACCCAGAAAGGTCAAGGGTACGAGTCCATGTGGAGCTAGACTCCCACTCAGATGCACATGGCTCCGCCCCTCTCTACCTGGGGGTACCTGCAGGAGGGAGGAGGCTAAACGGAAGATGGCAGTCATCGTTCACTTTCTCTGTCCGCCCCTTCAGTGACAAAATGAGACAGATCCTTGTTTGGGATGTGGCTGGTTGTGAAGACAGAATTCACAAGCTGAGAACATGTGTGGCCTACTGTCAACTTGGTGTTAACCCCAGTGTCCCCCACCACAACTATTCATATACTGGGCCAGTAAAGAACATGATCCTTTACTGAGAAACCAAGTTGTGTGTGTACAGGGTGAGGGGAGGGAGTACGAGGGTGGTGTAGAGATCCCCCTTGTGCACCCTGCAGGTTTGTGGATCTACAATTGGAAACCCTGATCCAGGAGGTGGCAGCTGCCACAGGGACACAGCATTTCCAGATGATTTTATTACAGCCCACAGAACAGTTGGAGTGTCACTTTACTAGAAAAGCACATGTATTATCACCTAGCTGCTAATAGCAGTATTCCGGAACCTACAATTCAGAGCAGTCCCAAGGGAGGACTTACAGCTCCCTCCCCATCATCACTCCTTCCCAACAGACCTGGGAAGATGTCTGCATTTGACCTCTCATCCTAGCATGGAGACAATTTAGCACCATTGGATAGTCTTGCTACCAAGTAATAATTTAAGAGGAATTACTCCCTAACATCCTCATGCCAGATAATTCTTTACCATGTCTCTAGGTGATTTCCTTCCCGGGGAGCAGCATAATCGTTTGCACTGGCTCACCAAACAGCTGATGGCTCAGTGCATCATTGCCCCCAATCAAATGGATTTAGAGCACCATTGCATTCCGCAATCATTTATCCCCAATCTTGGGGAGGTCACCTCTGCTCATCAGGGCTCTGGACACACAAGAGGGCAGAAGCTGAATGCCAGCTAATGTCCAAGTAGGAACGGGCAAATGGCAGGTTATTCGAGGTGCTTCTCTCTGCTCTCCTCTCCTTGAGGATAATTGTTTATTTTATTGAAAGCTCTTTCTGTTTAGTAGCTCATGAAGCTGTTTACTAGGTCTGACTGATTTCAAAAGAAGGAGAGCTTGTGAAATTCAAACTAAGTGTGCCTGTGTATTGCAGACACACAAATGCGTGTGGGTTCCCAGCTGAGGCAAAATTTGTTTACTTAAACCAATGAACACTTAGCTTCTAGAATAAGCATACAAACAGAAACCAATTCTGCATTCTCCAACCTCCTTTCTTAATATTTCTTGCTAGTCATGGTAGTAGCATAGTGTTTAAAGCAGCTACCGGGGCTTTTTTTTTTTTTCAAAGAGAAGCCATTGACTTTCCACTCTTCTAGAATGGGGAAAGGGTACAAAGGAGAAGCTGGATAAAGGGCTATTTTCCCTGCTTTTGTTTTGCTCACACCTAGATTCATAAAAGCCTATAGAGTGATGTGGGAAAATAAAACTTGAGGTTTTCAAACAAGTTAAATCTAGGTCCACATCCCAGCTCCTCTAACACTAGGTAAGAGACCTTGAGAAAGTTACTTAATCTTGCCAGCCTCACTTTCTACCCCTCTGATATGAAACTGTGACAACTTAATCAATATGCATAGGACATGAATAAGGTCAGCAATTAATACCTCGTGGATGTGAAAAGAAATAAGATCCTATATGGGAAGGGGGTGTGTACAGTGACCAGAACACAATAGCCAATCAATAAGATTCTAATAATTAGAATGACTATTTAAAATGTAATATTCAGTATTTTACATTTCATTGTGTTGATTACTAGAAGGGAAAATCACAACATGTTTAAGAAGATTGTGATAGGCACTGTGCCTTCCAGTCTTGGATCAGTTTTGAAAACCTGAAAAGAAATAGCTCTTCCGCTGACCCAGTTCTTTGGGGTTTGCAGCCCCACCCTCATGTCCTGGTTGGCTCTCTGACTTCATTGTCATTTGTGACATATTCAGATGAAGACAAAGAGCACCCAAGATGAGGGAATGATTCTACATTTTGAGGGCAAACTTCCTAAAAAAATGACTTTGCCTTTGAAATCATACTCGCCATCTTTGAATTTCTGCTGGTTGGAAAATATACTCACTTCCCTTTTATTCTTGACAATATTTAAGATCAACGATGCTACAAGGTACTCGTTGATTCAGTTCATCTTTCCAATGGTATTATGGCTGAGGAAACTGAGACCTCACAGATGTGCCTCTAAAAGTCATATTTTTTTTCTGTATCACATATGAATAGAGATAATATTAAGGTGCAGAGGAAAAGTAGACAGGCTGTGGTAAGGACTCGGTGAGCTGCCGTGGCAGCGACCCCTGGCCTGCTGTAAGGTCAGGATACAGGCTCCTGGTTCCCTGTTCTCACCCCAGCCAGGGCTTCCTCAAAAAGCCCAGAGAAGCAATCGCTCAAGGTAACTTGCATCTAACTCATGGTGGTGGGTGTCGGAACACTGGAAACACCTTCGAAAAGTTTAATCTTGACTATTTAATTGTAGTGTTTTGATGTAATCAGTTCCTATCACTAGGAAGAGTGTCCTCACCCACGCTATCCCTGTCAGCATGTGTAACTCTTTGGGGGTCTGGATTCATTCCAAAAGGAGGCAGGACTAGAGCGGCTCACAAAACCTCTGAAGATATTTGATGGTTGAACTCACAGTGCCACAGGAATGAGGACGCTGGCATCCTCGGTGACATGTTGAACAAAGGTTATAGTGTGGCCCCCTACCATCTCCAGGGGAAGAGCCAGGAGGAGCCCGCCTGCCACATTTAACCTCAGAGACATCTGTCTTGGCAACACTTGCATGTTGACATTGAGCTTAACATATGGGATTCAGGAACCTTTTGGCCACTCCTGCAAGCCCCTCATAGCTAGGTCCGAATATGAACCATATCTGCACCAAGGAAGGCCATGCAGGTTATCACAAGGCTCTGCTGGCTTCCTAGATAAGGAATGTCAGCGGGGACAGAGGGCACTGGAACTGCTTCTCCTGAGCACCCAAGAGGACTTCTAGGGACAACTTGGACACAGACTGTGCTGCTTGTGAGGAAAACTAAGACCGCTCCCCAAAGTCTGACCGACACTTCCCCATCTCTGTCCATTCAGCCAGTTTTGATGGTCATCATTTACATAGACTGGCCCTGTTAGGACTTACTTTATAAAACTGGCAACCTTGGGCTGGCATCTTCACACAGTAACAGCAGGACGGAAAGACAAAAACAGTCGTAGTCACATGTTCTGACAAGCCTGGATGCCTAGTGTGTTGGGAGAGTTGAGACAGGGCAGATTCTAGGCATGTTCTGCACTGGACGGGATGCAGGGTGGAAAGTTCCCAGGGATACCAGAAGTAGCATATTCAGAAGATAAGACATGTGCTTCTCTTCAAGGAGGCAAGTCAGAGGTCTGAGCCTTCCAGATAGTAGTCTTATCAGATCTGAGGAGCGAGGCAATACGGTCAGGATCAGAGGGCAAAGGACAGACATAGACAGCAAAGCAGAGGGTAAGATGAGCTTGGGCAAGTGTGTTTTAATTTAGGCTGGGGACTGGCGAAGTTCCAGATACTTACACTTATGTGGCAATAGCTTGTGTAGAGCACAGAGGCTTGCTGTGCCCAGATAGCCAGAGGAGGCAGCAGGGGGCTCCTTGGTTTTGCCCTTAGGGGCCAGGACCCAAGTCTCTTCTTTGGTGGACTGCCTTGGGGCTCCTGGAAGTGCTTTGCCTATAGGCAGAAAGATGAAGTACCTGTGGATCTAGGCACCTTATGCCAGGGCTCCCTGAACCAACGACTCTCTAGTGAAATATGAAAGTCCAGCATCCTTGCCTCAGGTCAAGACAGCTCTGAGCTATGCCTTATAGTCCAGAGCTCCCCTGTAGGTCTGAGTGAAGCCACCCTCCATGGGACTCTGCCTGAAATCACATTCTTACCTGACTTCCTCCCTTCCCTGTCCTGCCAACCCCTCTTCCTTACAGGTCTCTCCTGAGAGGACTCGTTAATAAATTACTTACACAACAACCTGCATCCCAGGGTCTGCTTCTCAGGAGCCCCATCTAAAAGGCCATCTGCCTCATGCCCATGATGGCCTGTTACCCCACCAGCAGGTTCTGAGCTCCCCCTGTGTGCCCCGTGTAGCACTGTGCTCAGATGCTGCCCCCTTGACACTCACCCCCATCTGCAGAAGCAGCAGAGCAGCACCCAAGCCACAGTGAGTATGTATGAAGTGATGTTGAAAGTTGTGGAAAGATGGAGGTGAGTGTGGCTGTGACCATTCAGGGAGAGCTTCCTGGATGATGTGGGCTTACACTCAGTCTTGAAGTATAGGCATCAGAGAGGTTGAAAAACAGTGTAAGCGAGAAGACACATGGGCAAAGATACAGAGATGGTGCTCAGCTCTAGGGGAGTAGAGACAAGGGAGGCCTGATGGCCTGGGCTCTAATGTGGGTTGGGTAGAGAACCTGGAAACAAACTAGAGACCTGCCTTTGATATTCCACCCAGAGAGCAAAGAACGTACTTTTCCTCTCCCCAGCCAGCACAGTTCCGTGGGCATGGGAACAGTGGGGATGGCCAAGGTGGACACTAGCCCTAGTGTCTGGAGAATGAGCTAGCCGACGACATCTTAGCCAGTCACAGGCAACTGAGGATGCTGTGAGATGTGTGTCCCCTTGGCATGCCCAATGTGAAGGCCCTGGACTCTCCTTGACTTCCAGCAGGCAGTCTTTCTTTTGTGATTTTTTTCTTCCCATGCCTTCCCCGCTCACCTTAGGAGCCCACACTCTTAGCCCAGTTATGAGACCCCTGTAGGTCTGAGTGAAGCCACCCTCCATGGGACTCTGCCTGAAATCACATTCTTACCTGACTTCCTCCCTTCCCTGTCCTGCCAACCCCTCTTCCTTACAGGTCTCTCCTGAGAGGACTCGTTAATAAATTACTTACACAACAACCTGCATCCCAGGGTCTGCTTCTCAGGAGCTCCATCTAAAAGGCCATCTGCCTCATGCCCATGATGGCCTGTTACCCCACCAGCTCCCCCTGTGTGCCCCGTGTAGCACTGTGCTCAGATGCTGCCCCCTTGACACTCACCCCCATCTGCAGAAGCAGCAGAGCAGCACCCAAGCCACAGTGAGTATGTATGAAGTGATGTTGAAAGTTGTGGAAAGATGGAGGTCAGTGTGGCTGTGACCATTCAGAGAGAGCTTCCTGGATGATGTGGGCTTACACTCAGTCTTGAAGTATAGGCATCAGAGAGGTTGAAAAACAGTGTAAGCGAGAAGACACATGGGCAAAGATACAGAGATGGTGCTCAGCTCTAGGGGAGTAGAGACAAGGGAGGCCTGATGGCCTGGGCTCTGATGTGGGTTGGGTAGAGACCCTGGAAACAAACTAGAGACCTGCCTTTGATATTCCACCCAGAGAGCAAAGAACGTACTTTTCCTCTCCCCAGCCAGCACAGTTCCGTGGGCATGGGAACAGTGGGGATGGCCAAGGTGGACACTAGCCCTAGTGTCTGGAGAATGAGCCAGCGGACAGCACCTTAGCCAGTCACAGGCAACTGAGGATGCTGTGAGATGTGTGTCCCCTTGGCATGCCCAATGTGAAGGCCCTGAGCCTCTCCTGGACTTCCAGCAGGCAGTCTTTCTTTTGTGATTTTTTCTTCCCATGCCTTCCCCGCTCACCTTAGGAGCCCACACTCTTAGCCCAGTTATGAGAAAGGGTCTGGAGTGCAGCAAAGAGCAAAAGGGACGGGAAGGAGACCACCGTGCAGCCCGGGGCTCTTAGGCCGATTTCCTCTGAGACAAGGACTTGCATGCAGGAAGTTTATTTGGTGACTCCAGGAAGTTCAAGTACAGGAGTGGAGAACGTGAGACAGAAGACAGAAAAGGGGATAGATGGTGCAGTAACGCACAGGTCGCTGCTGTATCTGAGCTCTTTCCAGTGGGGAACCCTCTGAGATATAATTAGGGTGACCAAACATCCCCATCTGCCCAGACTGACCTAGTGTGAGCACTGAAAGTCTCTCATTTTGGGAGTCCCCTTCGCCTTTTGCAGACCAGGTTAGTTGGTCATGTAGAATGTGCACCAAAGGATGAAGAAATTGGAGTATTGGTTGACACAAGTCCCTCAATGATTGAGTGTTGCCTCTGGGGATTAGCACTTCTGAGCTGCCTCCTCTAAGAGCTGAGCAAGGTGTTGTGGCACTGGAGAAAGCCTTCAGGTAGAGAAGGAAGGAAATGCAGGCCTTTGAGGTAAGAAGTTGTCAGCATATACAGAACAGTCCATGGGGATGCAAGGTGAACTCAGCCGTGGACCAAGGGGATAGGCATCGAAGCACTGTGACCTCAGTGCCCAGTTTCTGAAAACCATTTTATTATCCCTGGAACTCTGCAAGGTAGGAATGGATGCTGAGGCAAATCGCAGGTCTGAGAAGTTAAGTTGCTTCCCCCAAGGTCACTGGCTTTGTTTCAGTGACAGCAAGGTATGTCCAGCCTCAAAGCCCATGCTCCTTGTCTTTCACATGCAGTTTCCAGTTATCTATTTATCCTCCAGCCATCTCCAATTGCATCAGCCCGAGACAGATTCCTTCTGAATAGTTCTGCGGACAGCTGCTGCAAAGACAGGCTATTGAAAGCCATTCTAGAATTTAGTTAGTAATAGCTCACCTTGAAAAATGGCAAGGTTATGGCTGAAGAATGTTCTATTCCATTCTGTTGTAATTAAGAGAACTTTTCTGCATTGCATGCTGCATAATTGAATTATATCACCGATTAACTTTTTTAAATAATAATTTGCAGATTTGTTTCCCCTACCAGTGCACTTTAAAAAAAAAAAAAAAACAATATACTTTGCCACTTTATAAAGCAGATAGATGCTACGGGAGAGATGGTGGAGGAGATATTGTTTGTGTTCAGCGGTTCCATCATTACTATTGATTGCACAGCCTTATTATTCACCTTGAAGAAACTGCAATTGATAGAAATGGAAATGAAGGAATATCCGTGTTCCGTGAGGCTCTATTGGAAGAAGAAATAAACAATACATGTAGACAAGTAATAATTCTTTGTTGGCCATGACAGCGGTGCTTTCAGAGAAAGGATTAACCTGCATCTTAAGCAAGCAGCCTAGGCTCTCCCTGCTGGTGCTGGGAGACATTCACTGTGCACAGGCCAGATGTCAGGTCTGAGGCATGCGGTGCTGGAAACCCAGCCCTTGCTGACCTGTCTGCAGCCTGCTTGAAATAAGGAGGTGAGCATGATCAGGGTGGTCTATGATGGCCCTTCCCTGAGCTCCTTCATCTACTTGGTATTCAAGTCTGAAGCTGTAAATTAGATTTTGGTAAGTCATTCTCTGGATCCCTGGATAGTCATGACCTGAATAATGAGGTGAGATAAGTGGGGACAGACCCAGGTGCTCACAGGTGTTATTCTTAGGCCTGGCCCAGCTTCTTCCCTGCCTTCCTTCCCAGCACTCCTTGCTTTCATGCCCTGGTGCACCAGACTGCTTTGATTTCATCCCTCCCACCATCCCTGCCTGCTGCTTCTCTCAGCCAGCCCCCTTGACCTAAAAGCCCTGTCTCTCTTCCTTCCCAGGCCAATGGCTGCTCACCTGTCAGGGCTCAGCCGGCTGCTATCTCCTGACCTCCTCCAGCTGCCTTCTTTCCCAGTTCCTAGTACACAGATGTCTCCAGCCAGACCATGAACTCTGCACTGTGCCCCTTCATTTCTTTCCCTGGGCCCTAGCATAGCATGGTACAGAGTAGGGGCAGGAACTGTCTGCTAACTCTGGCGAACTTACCTGTGCACATTTACACTTTGCAGATGCCCTTAAAGGTGTTTGCTTTTTTTTTTTTTTTTTAAATTGAGGTGTAGTTTACATATAGTAAAATTCACTAATCTTACAGGCACAGGATTATTTTTTACATAGAAACACAAGCATGTAGCTACTGTACAGGTAAAAACATGGAACATTTCTGGCACCCCAGAAAGTGCCCTCTTGCTCCTTCCAGCCCTCCTGCATCCCACCCCCAGGATAACCACTCTTCTGATTTCTGTCGTTGATCGGCTTTACCTGTTGCAGACCTTTATATAAATAGAATCATGCAGCAAGGACACTCGTGTCTGGGTTCTTTCACTGAACACTGTGTCTGTGAGATCCATCCCAAAGGCATTTTATGTGCCCTGAACTTATCTCCTGCAAGGCTCCCCTATTCAAATGCCTGGTGGGAGAGCTCTGACTGGGGAAAGACAAGGACAAGCCCAGGGCTGCACACAGAGCTCCCACCGTCTGCTGCAGGCTCAGCACCAGAGCTTCAGCACTTGAGTAGTGGTCAGGTGACTGCTAGATGACCAAACTTGTGTCCATGAGTTGAAGCTGCTGCAGGGCTTGGTTCACTGAGACGCAGTGGCCCAGAGTGTATCCAAGGTGGTGAGCAAGGAAATAAATGAAGGAAGAAGGAACTGTCCCTGATGAGTATGAGCAGATGGCTGTGCTCTCAGGAAACCCCTGATTTGCTCTGCCAAGTCACTGCCTCTAAGTGACCCGCCTTCTTCATCACTGCAGCAGTGCAGCTCTCTCTGCTGAGGCCCTGACTGGTTGAATTTACGATAGCATATGACATCTGCTTAACTGCAATGGACATGAGCCTCCCAAGGCAATGACCTGCCTTATTTGTCCCCACGTCCCCAGCGCCTAGCAGATGCCAGGTGCACAGTATGTGCTCAGTAAAGTTGCTGCCAAATGAACAAAGGAGGAGGGGAAATGGGCAAAGAGTCCTACCTTTGCTCTTTTAAACACCTTTAAGATAATGATCAGACTTCCTTCCTCATGCTGCCCTGGAGGAATCTGCACCCATCTGTGCCCTCTTGGGCTGTCCCAGAGGCAAGCAGGACTTTGCAGGAGCAGTGTAGGCCATTGCCTGGCAGTAAACCCAGCCTAGGCTTGCTCCACTCTCTTGTCAGCCCCCACCCCCATCATCTGTTTCATCCCAGCTCCAAGGTCCTGCTTTGTTCACTCTGTGTCTGCAACCCCAGCACAGGGCCTGGGCCAGAGAACGGAGCTTGGTGAATCATGTAGACATCAAACTAAAATATTTGTGTCTTCTCTTAAATAAAGGGAACTTTTAGCAAGGAAGCAGAAATGTCCAAAGTCGGCTATGTCCTGATATTCCTGAATCTTACATAATAACATGGGGGGGGGGGGCTGGGAATTGCCATTTTAATATTCATGTTCTCTCCCCCTCCCCTGCCCCGTAAATGGGATGCCAATTCTGTCATATCAGGTCCTGAGTCTTTTTTTGTGCAGAATCATAGTAATGGGTAAGCAGGGAAATTGAGGGAAGAAAGACTGGCCGTGTTTATCTGCACTGAAAAAGGCATAAAATTACTAGAGAGTAGAACATATCCAGTAGAACATGGTATCTCATTGTGGTTTTGATTTGCATTTCCCTAATATCCAGAAGGTACAAGGAGAGAGGGTGGCAGGAGGCAAGGAGGGCTGATTGAAGGAGAATTTTTGAGTTAGGAGAGTGAGGAATGTAAGGGGGAAACAGTTGTCCTACCTGTGAGAAATTGAGGAAAATAAAGAGAATGCTCAGGATGTTTTGCTGTACATTGTAAATGAACTGTTCTTGGATAGATTCTGAGGCAACTCAGTAGACTTGCATTTCTCTTCAACTGCTTTGCATGTAGAATCGGAGTACCTTCCAGTGTGCCATGATGCAACACAGGGCTGTGGGGCAGGCCGGCTTACATAGACTTCGCATGCAATGACACACCTGGGGGTGGTAGGTGAGGGGCACTGTGCACTGGGTGGGGCCAGGGGGGGTGCTGCTTCAGGGCAACTTCGAGAATTGCTGACCTAGCATGTCTGGAAACAGCCCCAGTCTTTGTAAAACAAGGACTTTGGTACACTGAACTTGATCTGGAGTGGTAAGTAACTTTCATTCAAAAGCCAGTTCTGATGCATTGGTAGAATCCTCCCAGGGGAGTGTATTGGAAGGATTCTGAGGTAGGAGCCAGGCTCAGTAAGAAAGAGTAACATGATTGGCATAAATGGCCAGCAATGTCTGTCCTAGACACCAAGGAGAGCACAATGGCTGTGGTTTAGTTTCCCTAAAACACCTTTCAAGGGTCAAGGTCAAAGTGTAAATGTGAGTCCATGTGTGTCCAAGTGTGTGGCAGACAACCACACAAGGGCTGGGGTGATGTCATTAAATAGTAAAAATCTCATTCAAAAAGTGCTTCATATAGAGTAGAAACCCTGTGAGGTTTTTTTAAAAAATTTGTTAACGTATAGTTGGCATACAATATTATAATTCAACATTTATATACCTTACAATATGATCACCATGATAAATCTAGTAATTATCTGTCACAGTACAAAGTTATTATGATACCATTGACTATATTCCTTTTGCTGTACATTACATCTCTATGACATACATACATACATACATATATACATATATATATACACATATAGATTTATCTCAGGAATGCAAGTATAATTTTATAGTATAGAGGTCCTTCAATGTAATTCATGATAGTAGAACAAATGAGAAACCACTTGATCCATTTGATTAGATACAGAAAAATCAGTGATAAAAATCATTCCATTCACAAAACTGCAACAAAAACATTTAACAATCATGGTAGGAAAAAGGAACTTCCTT
>NW_006432447.1:2204177-2238356 GCF_000325575.1 Pteropus alecto | reverse complement strand
AATTACCCTTATATATGTCAGTTTAATTCTGGTCTCTCATTTCTGTTTTCTTGATCTGTGTCTCTGTTTTTCTGCCAATATCATGCTGTTTTAATTATTGTCACTTTGTAGTATAATTTGAAGTTGGGCAGAGTGATGCCTCCAGTCTCGTTCTTTTTTCTCGGGATGGCTTTGGCAATTTGGAGTCTTTTGTGCTTCCATACAAATTTGATGACTTTTTTTGTTCTATTTCTTTAAAAAATGCTGATGGAATCTTGATGGGGATTGCATTAAATTAATGTAATGTTTTAGGTAATATGGTCATTTTAACTATGTCGATTCTTCCAATCCAAGAACGCAGAATATCTTTCCATTTCTTTGTATCTGCTTTGTTTTAAAAGGTATAGTATAAGAACACCATGGATTTTTGAATGTTGACTTTGTATCCAGAGACTTTACTGTATTTGCTTATTGTTTCTAGTAGTGTTCTTGTGGAGTCTTTAGGATATTCTATATAGAGAATCATGTCATCCGCAAATAGCGACAGTTTGACTTCTTTGTTTCCTATTTGAATGCCTTTTATATCTTTGTCTTGTCTGATTGCACTCGCTAGGACCTCCAATGTTATATTGAATAACAGTGGCGATAGTGGACAGCCTCGCCTTGTTCCTGATCTTAGAGGGAAGGTTTTTAGTTTTTCACCATTAAGTATAATGTTGGCTGAGGGTTTGTCATATATGGCCTTTGTTATGTTAAGCCATGACGTATATTTTATAACTGGAAGTTTGTAGCTCTTATGCCCCTTAACCTTTCCCACCCACCCCCCACCCCTCCCCACTGGCAACCATCAGTTTGTTCTCTTTGTCTGTGAATCTATTTCTATTTAGTTTTCATTATTCATTCGTTTTTCTTTTTTATTTTCTGTAAATGCTTTTGCTTTAATTCTTAAATTAATGCACATGGTTGCTTTGAATAGTGGAATCTAATATGAACAAATTCTCTTTATTTTAAGAAATATTTGTTTAGTGCCAATAATGTGGCAGTCGCAGGAGGAAGTACCAGGAAGGAGAGTGTTTCTGCCCTCAGGAAGCTGATGGGCCTTGAGAAACATTCAGAAATGAAAAACAAAACAAACAAAAAACATTTAGCTCTCCTTGATCACATCAGCCTCAGAGCAACTGGTGCCTGAGAAAGTGTGTCTAGGAAGCTTCTCACTTGAGGTGGAGCAGGATTCAGAGTTCTGTAATCACCAGTATTTTGCCCATTTCTCTTAATCCAGAAACATGAGGGGTGGGGGGAGGGAGGGAGGGGAGACATCTCCAGTTACCTAATTAATTTACTCTGAGAGAGGCTCCTAGGCTCCCATTCACAGTCCACTCATTGAGATTTTATTTAAAAAGCTCTGATTCCTCAACTCACAGCTGATTTAAAAAAGCAAATTTTGAGATTGAGGTGGGGCGTGGAGAATCCTAGAGAAAGCCCTCTGATCAAGATTAGAAAAGAAGCTCTCAAAGAGACAGCAAGAAAGACAAACCTGGAAACTGTAAGAAGCAAGAAAGCAGATAAGAAACCAATGAACGCGCAGCCTCAGGGATACTATCCACGCCTTTCAACCGCAGGCTTTCCAGGCACCAGCTGCTGCATCGGGTTAGCTCACTGACTCCTAGAGGACAGGGGCATGGGACAAGAAATTGGCTCAATAGTAGCACTAAGCACACCAACCAGAAACTACATATCCTGGTTGGCAAAGGATGGTGAGCATGCACTGCTGAGCTAGGCCCTTCATACATATTTCCCCAAGCATCACAAAGAGCAGCCTCAGCCTCAACTGCTGCAGGTGCAGACAGGTGGCGCAGTGATTGCAGTGGGCCTAGAGGGGCTGGGGTGGGCAGGAGAGCATGCGGTGCCCAGAGAACTGCGGCCTACTGTGGCATATGGGAATGAAAGCTGGTGAGGCAGAACTTGTGATTCTCCGAGAAGCTGGAGATCAGGCTTTCCTGTGAAATCTCCCAAGTGTAAAATGTTGGCAACTAATTCAACTTTTTAAAACATGCTATAGACCAAAAAAACATGTCTATGACCTTGTGTGTAGGAGAGCATGCGGTGCCCAGAGAACTGCGGCCTACTGTGGCATATGGGAATGAAAGCTGGTGAGGCAGAACTTGTGATTCTCCGAGAAGCTGGAGATCAGGCTTTCCTGTGAAATCTCCCAAGTGTAAAATGTTGGCAACTAATTCAACTTTTTAAAACATGCTATAGACCAAAGAAACATGTCTATGACCTTTTGTGTATGTGTGTGTGTGTGTGTGTGTGCGTGTGTGTCCAAAGATTCTCTCTGCTTCTCCCCTTCCCCGCAGCATAATCTCTATCTGCTTGGAGGATATTATTAGCCTGTGTATACCAAGGAAACCAGCTTATCAAGTGTTGTGCTGATTTGCCAAAGTTCCTGGAGCTGGTGGTCAGAGGAACTGTTTTGCAACTAGGTCTGAATTCAAAAGAGATTCAGATTTCTCTTGTGCTATCATACGGTATGTGTATTCCTTTAGAATTTCAGGCATCTTGAGTTTTACCATTTGCAACCCATCCTGGGCAAGCTGAACAAGGTATTGATTGCTCCATTGCAAAAGAGCCTCTAAGCTGCTGTTTCCGGAGGGAAAGCGATGATCACTCCTCAAAATGATTTTCTCCCTAAATCTGAGCTGTCATCTACTCCAGAAATGATATACAGGGATGCTCAGCAGAGCTGTGGATGAGGTACAATTCCTAAGTCACAGTGTTCAGACCTCCTGTTTTCCTATTACAAACAGAGGTTTGTCCCTTTGTCTAGATAGATAGATAGATAGATAGATAGATAGATAGATAGATAGATAGATAGATAGATAAATCGATAGATTTCATAATACAGGACATTCTAAAGAAATTGTTTTCCTACTACCCTGCTTAAGAAATAAAACATCTCCAGTTCAGGTGAAGCCCTATGTGCCTTTCACTGACCAAATCTTCCAGATTTCATCAGCTGGAGCTGGTGTTTATTATTCCCGTGCATTTGCCTCATCTTTCTGAGAGCCAAGGTCTATATATATTTTAGGTTACACATACATACACAGATACTGGTACACCAGTACAATCACATATGTATCCCAGAATATAGACACATATGCGCATGCACCCACACCCACACACTGGGTTTACACTTTTTCTTACAAGTGATTAATGCTTCACTTTCAGCCTCAGATCAGGACTGATTTCTCCAGTGAGCCTCTGGGGTCAGTGGGGGCCAATCACATTACCTTCATTTTTTGACAGAGGAAGAAGGACTTTAAGAGGGTTTAGGAAATGGACAAGAGTCCCCCAGGCGGCAGCAGAGCCAGACTTACACCTTGGTCATCCTCCCCCTGGCTCTAGGGTGCATCTTTCCCCAACCCCCCAGGCACAGCAGTGTCCCCCCTTTGCTCTGGGTCACTCAGGTACAGGCAAAGATGATAGGATGAATTCAAACAGAAGAGTCGTTCCTCCTCAGACTGAAAATAGCAAGCCTCAGTTGAAATTTGTTTTTCCAATTTATTTAATGCATTATTTTTCCCTTTTAACTTCTCTTGTTAATTGATAATGTCTCCTGCCCAATCAGTTTCTTTGATTGCTTCTCCCTTTAAAACTTAGGGCCAGGAGCTGGGTAGGTGGCATTTAAGTTATGACTTGTTTAGGAAATTGATATTGGCATTTTCTGCATGACTTGCCTTTTTCACTGAGTTACTTTGCTCTAATTCTCTATTAGAAGCTCTAACTGTAAAGGAGATACAAGCTAATTAAAAACTGGAAGCTGGTAAATTTTACCTGCGGCAGCTAATATGTGCTTTTGGCAGGAATTGATGCAATTATTGATCAAATAAAATTGTCATCCAAAAGAATATCTCTTTTTTTTTTTTTTTTTTTAAAGAGAAAGCAGCAAGATATTTATTCTTGAAATCAAGCCTTTACTCCAGAGGTGCAGTAATGACTATGAAAACCAGGTAGGTTTAGGTCAAAATGAAGAATTATGTATATTTTAAAATATAAATGCTATTAGACTTTTTTAAATGAAAGAATAAAGTGAACTTCTAATTTATGACTGGGCTAAAAAAGAACCAATCTAAGCCTACCATAATTACTCAATAAATGCTTGTTAAATTGAACTGAATTGAAAAGACATCAAGACACCATCACCCTTAACCAGTCTTTAGGGTAAAACAGCCTTTGAAAATGTAAGAGTGATTTTTTTTTTTTTTAAAGAAAATTGCATTATTCACAAACCGCAAGTGATTATGGGGCTTGACTTCTCAAATTAAGTGGCCGTGTGTTGCCACTGGGTTCCTAGTTTAGGGCCTTTCCATCTGGTTGTACTCTGCCTCAGGTGCCCATTTTCTGTGGAAAGAAAGCGGCACAAATCCTCCTCAAAGTCAACCCACCTTTGTTCGAAACTGTTCATTCCGAGGCTTTGTTCTCTGGTAATCTTTGGTTTACATCTCTCAGTGTAAAGACTCCCTCTGTCAACAACCTGTGTTTGCTGGGCTGGCCGCAGAGCCTCCACGTGTGCAGCATGCTCAGCCTGACACCCGCGACAGGGGGATGGACAGAGTATGGACCAGTGGCAGGGCTAGGAGTCAGGATGAGCTTTGTCCTTGTGGCTCCCTGCCCTGGCTTGCACCCCCTCACCTCCCTCCCCTGCCCCAAGAAAGCTGAGCTTGAGACAAAGGCTCGGGTGATTCCCGGAGACAAGATTGGGGGACTGGTGGAGAGCAACAGGGAAAGAAGACAAGCGATACAAAGGAACATTTCCAGTTGGTCACCGCTGTGGGCAACTGGAGTCAGTTTCCCTGGGCCCTTCTAAGGAGCTGTGTAGAGCAGAGCTGGCTAGTGGAACTTTCTGTGATGCTGAGAAGGTCCAATATTGTATTCACTAGCCACATGTGACTGGCTGGCAATTGAAATGTGGCCCACAAGACTGAGGAACCGAATTTTTACTTTTATTTCATTTTAATTAATTTTATTATTAATGATGTATAGATTGTGCTTTCAAGTTGCTAGCCCAAGGGGTAGAGCAGGGTATCACTTACCCCCTGGCACCATCTCCTGCCGCCTCAGAGGGTATTATACCTCGTACTTCCCATCAGCCTGCTTGGGGGCAGGCGGTTCTTGCAGGCCCTTTCCCCCTCCCCACAATGATGCATGAGATTAGCCATAGATGCAAAGTAGGAGCATTGTTGGGGGTTGGGTGATAGCGAAGGCAGGAGCTGACAGGGTTCTCCTGTGTGAAGCTGTTAGCAACAGACATGGCTAGAGAAGTGGTTCTCAAATCTGAGTGAGCACAGGTGCTCCTGAAATGTTAAAATACATTTTGCTGATGGCCACTTCTAGGGTTGTTGATGCCCATGCTGCTGGTGAGGAGATCACATTTCCAGAATTTCTGGGCTAAAGGAAAAGTGGGCCAAAGGATATGATTGGAGCTAAGCGGACCAACTGTCTCGGTTTTCCTGGAACTGTGGGGTGTGGGGAGCCAGGGGAAGAATCTGGAAGAGGAAGCTTTCAGTGTTAAAACCAGAACAGCCCTGGAAAAATGGGAACAAGTGTATCACCCTCAGTGGAGGCATCTTAACACTTTGCCCCTGTGCCTCAGTGACTTCATCTGCCAAATGAGAAGTTTAGGCACAGCCCTGCTTGCTTCTCAAGGTGCTTGTGAGAGTCAGGGTGGTACACCAATGTCTGTGAAATTTTAGGCTTTAAGATGAGCTACTTCTCCAATAGCAGAGGGTCGAGGTGGCCTCTAGAACAACAAGGGTTTGATTTTATCCTCAGCCTGGTCCTCTGAGTCATACTTGGATATGGGTTTCTTTTATTGTTAGGTGTGATGTTTTCAAGGAGAGCCGGGAGATTCTTTGGTCCATTTCTTCTTCACACATCAATTAAATTGATTTTCCTCTCTGTTTAGACCTGTATAGATACATTTGATAGGTCAGGGACAGACAGATAGTGGGTAAAGCTTGCTCTCTGCTCCAGTGATGTCCCTGACAAATCAGGGAGAAAAGGAGTATTTGGCGATGCCCATCCCCAATTCCCAATTGCAGACAGACAGATGTATGCATGGCTTCTTTCTTTCACTCTGCCTTCTGTCTACCCCTGGGCATGGTGGTGCTCCTGTCTGCCTCCCTGCCCAGCCTTGGACTGTGAACACCCTCAGGGCAGGCACCATGTATTTCCTCTCTCTCTATTTCTGTGCTCTGCTCAGAGCCTGGCAGTGAACTGCCAATTGGAAGCTGTTTGCTGAAGGAAGAGGGACACTGCTCGGCTGTACATGCTGAGTTTTGAGACATATATGCCGGTAAAAGGGGCTGAAAAGCAGCAGGAGAAGCAGCAGAGTTCTAGAGGAGATAAGGTGGGCACTGGACCATCTGGATGGGTAGGCTTTTTAGAGGCAGGGAGGTAGGAGACTGTGTTCCCAGCTATGGAGCAGCATTAGCCAGGGAACAGATGCTGGAGAGATCCTGAAAAGTATGAGTGACAGGGAGGCCCCAGCCTGGTAAGAATGAGAATTCAGGCTGGCCGATAGAGGGGAAAGAGATTGGCTCAATCCAAAGAGCAGATATTGGAGAGCCTTAACAGCCCAGCTGAGTGGTAGGCATCATGTATCAAAGTAGAATATAATAGTAAGCAAAGATTTCTGAGAGTTAGAGACAATAAGATCTCTGGCCTCCCGATTTTCCAGGATGTTGTATGATTTATTAAGGCATACCTTTACGGCTTAAAAAGTATAGTTTATGAAATATTACTCATCGATACAAAGCAATAAATTATTGATGTACACAACAATGTGGATGAGTCTCAAAGTTATACTGAGCGAAAGAAGCTAGGCCAAAAACAAAACAAACTAACAAAAAGGAGGACATCCTATAAGATTCCATTTATATAAAATTCTAGAAAATGAAAACTAATCTCTGAAGACAGAAAGCAGATCAGTGGTCACCTGCGGATGGGAGCAGTGGGAGGGGTGGATGGTAAAAGGGCATGAGGAGATGGGGCGGGGGGTGAAAATGCTTGTTATTTTGATTGTAGTGATCGTTCTACAGTATATACACTTCAAAACTGATCAAACATACACTTTAGGTGTGTGCAATTTCTCGTATTTCGATTATATCTCACTGAAGTTGCTAATTTAAAAAAAGGTTATCTAATTAATGTAAAGAGAAACCATAATAATTGTGGAAGTTGAGAAAATGGTTTATTTTCTTAGAGAAAAGGAAGTACCTTATATATGTCAATTCATGTAATTCGAACAGCCCAGTAATGTAGGTATTAAATTCCCACTTTAAAAATTCCCAACTGAGGCTCAGAGATGTTCAATGACTTACCCAGGGTCACACAGCTTGTGAGCGATAGGTGGAGCTAGAATTCAAACACAGGTCTGTCCGATCATCAAATCAGTGAACTGTTGACTGTATCAGTGCCTCTCAAAATCCATCCTCCATCAAGAGAGCACGCCCCAGTGCTCGGGAGGAGACAGGGATAAACAGCACTTTCAAAACCTAGGTGGACTTGGTTTTTCATCTTTTGGAATGGATTTGGATCCTAGGAGGCTTCTACCTTATAATTATTAAGGTGATTTTAACTCAAATTTTTATCCCAACAAACTGAACTCTAAACATTTCCTCTTCTCAACAGACAAGGCATAACCTTAGTTTAAAAAGCAACCAGCAGGACAGGAAACAGGCAGGTCAGAGACAGATGTGGGCAACTTCAGATATATATATTGTTAATTGTATTTATATTTACTGTTAACTTACTATTAATATATACTGTTAACCTAAAAATAAAAGGCCAAAGTGAGAGGCAACAAGCATTTATTTGAGAGCCAAACGAATAGTTTTTCGGAAGCAATGGCTTGGGCAGAAACCAGTATTCTGATTAGGAAGCCAAGGCAAAGGGTATTTATGAGAAAGGGAAGGGGGACCATTACATCAGTAGAAGGAAGGCATCTCTATAGGTGCAGATAAGCTAATATGGTGAGGTTAATTCTAAAGAATGTTTTAAATTTTCAGTCTAGTAGCCATAATATCTACTTTCCCGATATCTTTACGAACAGATGCTAGGAATACAATGATGTTTTAGACCCAGTCCCAAAGTTATTTTGCCCTGTTTTAACATTCCAAAGGTTTGCCGAGTTAGACGTGCAAGGCAGTTCCTCTGGGATGGCAGCTCTGACTACGTTTTAAAATGTCTTCGTCTATATTACTTTTTACAATACTTGTTATCTTTGAATGTTTAATCATTAACACATATCACAAACAAAAATAGAGTAAAAATTTGAGGAAAACAGGAAAGGGTGAAAGAAAGGCAGAAGGAAAGAAGAAAGAAAAGAAAGAAGGGAGAGAGAAAGGAAAAGATGGAGGGAAAAATTCTCTACTTTGTGCGTACGCCAAGATCAGGGTTCAGCCAGCTCATTCTCCTGGCCCTTCTCCGCCCGAGACCCTTGGCAGTAAGAAGTGAGGACTGTACTGATGTCTTCAAATCCTCTCAGATCCCCAAATCTTTCGAGAAAGATTCTACTGCAATCACTGAGCACCATTTCCTGCGTGTTTTGGAAAGTCTTCCAAAGACAGAAAAAATAAAAAACAAAACTGGGACACTTTGATTCCCTGAGTTTTTAGTGGAATTCAGCCTTCCAAGTTCCAGGCATAATTCTGAGGTTTGTATATTGGATTGAGGAAATGCTGATCGATTGTTTTGATTTTTCTTCTTTGCACCATGCTCCAGTTAGTATCTCCTGCTTCCCACCGACACCACTGACTAATTATCTCTTGTGATGCCATCATTAATGCCACAGAAGATCCCATTAGCACCTTCCGAGGGATTTATGTGAAAACAACTGTGAACCAGACTTGGACACTAATGAATTAATCTATAAGTGGGAAAAATCCAACTGCTACCGAATAGGCATTTTCCACGTTCCCTTGAATGGCCGGACTTTTTCAATCCATCCTTCATACCGCACTCCCGGCAGCCTCCCCAGACGCCTCTCCTCCCTGAACCCCATGTCCTGTTCCTCCTTAGCTGGGTCATGCTGCTGCAGTTGAGTTACTGCACTGACCACACAGAGCTGAAAATCCTCTGAGCTCTCCAGTGGTTGTTCCATGGTTATTTCGTAGGACCCAACACAGTGTCCTAATATAGACAACAAGGATTTTTACTGTATGCCAGGCATGGTTCCTAGGGCTTTACCTGTATTTAATCCTTTAATGTTCAGCTGTGGTATCATACCCATTATATATGGAGAAACCGAGGCACAAAGCAGTTTAGTTCCTTGTCCGAGGCGACACAGCTAGGAAACAGAGGTGCGGGGGTTCAAACCCAGACAGAGGTGCGGGGGTTCAGGATCAAATTTTGAAGTTTATCAGCATCTATCGAGTTGTATTTTTAGAAACTGAGGTCTTTCTTCAGGTACCTAGTTAATCTCCTTTTGAAACTGGCCAAACATTTAAGCTGAAGGAATAGCACATACAGGGACCACAGCCTAATTCCATATAGCACAGTTCCATCTGTGGCACAGTGTCAGCCAGGCCTCTGTCCTATTTTAGACCCTTCCATGGCTCCTCATTGCCTTCAGAGTCAAGGCCAAACACTTGAGCAAATCTTTACTCTCTTTTTTCTTTATCAATGACTGTCACGTCATAGGTGACTTAAGTAACATTTGTTGAATGAATGAATGAATGAGTGAATGAATGAGTAAATGAATGCATGCACTGATAGATACACCTCTATGAGGACAGAGTTTATCAATTGTCATTCTAAAATCACATCCCTGCCAACTTGGTCATGAAATAAAAATATAACCCTATCAATAGTCTCTCACATGTAAGTTTCTTATACTTCAGACAAGACTTAAAAACCCAAAACATAGGATTTTGTCAGGATCTTCATATACGTAAATGATAACACATTTTCATATGGAGTCAGGCAAAATTGTGTTTTCAGGTTAGAAACAGCTTGTGAGGCATGTAAAATAGTTTCTGAAGCCTTTTTGACCAGTCTACTGGATGCTGAATAAACATTTTTAAGGCTTTTAGAACCAAATTTTACATAAAAGGTGGAGAAATCAAGAGAGATCAAAAGTCCCTTTTATGTAAAAGGTGGAGAAATAAAGATCAAAATTAGTGTTAATTTTGCTAATAAGCATCAGAAAAAGATTTTCATTATCTTTTTGCATTTTTAAGATAATGATGGATCTGGAATTAACTCAGAACTCCCTTTTTATGATTTTTTTTTTTTTTTTTGAGCCTGGTTTGGAATGTGATTGAGTTCATCTTGTAGTCATTTACTGGGCCACCCCCATGAGTCAGGCACTGCAGTCAGCCCCGGGTGAGGTTTGGGGATGATGATACAGGATGCTTCAGAGGTGACTAAGAGGACAGAGTCCTGCCTTCAGGAAGCTTCCCGTTACTGGGAGCACTAATACGGCAGGAGGAGTCTGAGAAGCTCTGCGGACCATCCATTGGGAAAGAATTCATTGATTTGAATGAATGAAGACCAATTCAGACTTCTTGGAAGGGGTCTTTGCGGTCTCAGGGCCAGTCCTTCACCTGACCTTTGAGATGGCATTGAGGGACCCGTGGAGAGATTGCAGCAAATGAAGAGAAGGGGTAGGTGGGGAAGAAAGGGGCCCCCATGTCGACTTCTGAGAAGCTCACAGTCCATGAGGGGAAACAGACAAAAACACCCAATCATAGTGCAACTGACAGATTATGCAGCAAAGACTTTTCTTTGGTTGAGATCTTAGCGGGGTCCTGGCTGGCATTCCACTTCGGAGTATGGCATGGATAATTCAACATGTAGGCATAAGAGTTCTGACCCACACTTTCTCCTCTGTCCTCAAACCACCTTTAGCCTTTGCTCCCCTTGCTGATGACTCCACCCCATCCTTTATTGTGAAAATACAAGCCATCAGAAGACAGCTTCCTCATTTTCCCTTCTCTTAAGTGGGAAGCAAGTCCGTGCTCCTCTCAGGGCCAGTCCTGCAATAATGACCTTTTTCCAATGCTCCCTCACTAAGGGGTCAATCCCATCATCTTACAAATAGGCTCAACTACCTGATATTAAAAGAAAAAAAAAATTTTTTTAATTCCTTTCTATTTTTCACCTTCAGCTGCATCCAAAGGCCTCTACTGCCTTTCCCAGCAAAACCCTGCTCATGTCTCTGTATACCAGTTTGTTCATCTATAAAAGAGGGCTATCATTAATAATCGTCCCATAGGGTTGTTGAAAAATGAAATCAGCGAATCTGTATAATACACATAGCAAGGGCCGGGCCCATGATGGGCTTTTACTATATGTTAGCAGTTATTACTCTCCAACAAGATGCCTGTATTCCTTGCCCCATGTCCTCACTTTATTACTCCTCACTCCCCTCCAATCTGTCCTCCCTTCCTAACATGTAGCTGAAATTGCTTTTGTCAAGGTCACCAGTAAATGACACGAAACTCAATCAGATGAAAGCTTCCCTGTCTGCTCCCTGTCGGACCTCACATCATTCAGCAATGCCAACTGCCCTCGCCCTTTTGAAACAGTTCTTCCTTGGATTCTGTGATTCCATTGTCTCACTGCAAGTTCCTTCTCAGTCCCTCTGCTGCCTCCTCTTCTTCCACCAGATAGGCAAATATTAGAGTCTTTTACTCACTCTTTTTACCCTTTCTACCCTCTTCAGGCTTGACCTCTCATGAGCTCCAAGCCCACATATTCCCCTGCCTTGCTTGGCATCTCTGCTCTACTGTCTGACACACACCTTGAATCCAATGTCTAAGGCAGAGCCCCAGACCCTTTTCCTGTCTCAAATAGTTGTCTCTCTGCATCTAAAAAACAAGCTCCCAACCGCTCAAACTCACCATCATCTTTGATTCCTCCCTGCTCAACCACACCACAAGACAAGTTTTATCAGCTGCAACTTCAAAATGTATAGATCAGCCTGCCCTCCCCACGCCATGTCCTGTCCTGGTTAGGACCTCAAGAGCCTCCCAAATGGTCTCCCTGCCCTTGCTCTTGCCTCTTCAGTGCCTTCTCCATTCAAAGCTAGAAGATCTTTTTAAAGCAAATTGCAGATCATTCCTCCCTTGCTTAATTCAATTCAAAGACTGCCCAATGTCCTGAGAAGCTCCAGCAACCCCTCCACCAATGGCCTACAGCCCCCACAGGCTGTCTGAGGCCTGCTTCCCAGGGTCTGCTCTTACTGCTCTTCTGGGACACCCAGACCCTGTGACCTCTCTGTTCCTCCAACAAGCTGGGTCTTTGCACTTGGCTGCCCTCTTTCTGGGATGCTGTTGCTCGGACATCAGCTGCTTCTATCCTGTTGTGAATATCATAGCCCAAATAATCTCCTCTTCAATTAGGCCTTCTCTGATTTACCCAGTTAGCTATGCCATTGATCATTGTTTGTTTTCTATCTGTCCCACCAAAATAGAGTCCCCCTTGCATGCAAGAACATTATCTGCCTTGAACACAACTGTGTCTCAAGCATCTCACACCTTGCTGGCCACACACTACCTCCTCAGCAAGTCTTCACTGAAGAATGAACCGACTGATACCCTATTCCCATGCTGCGTCATTTATCTTTATTTATCCAAGTACTTCTGAGTGCCTATGAGAAGAACTACTCCACAGGGAAGAGAATCATGCAGGGTGCAGCAGCAAAAGCCTTAGGTGTAAATCCACACTCCAGCCTTTATTAGTCAAGTGACATTAAGCAAGTTACTTAATTGCAAGTTACTCAGGCTCAATTTCCCCATTTGTCAAATGAGGGTGAGAATAGCAATAGATTCCTCGCAGAGTCGCTGGGAGAACTGCACAAGATAATGTGTGTGACAGTGCTTTATAAATTAGAGAATACTTTTCAATACTCTATATTTCAAATAGTAATAGTGCTTGCAGGTAGCTATTGTCAATTCATTTTTAGCCAATGGAGAAGCAGGGACTCCATGAGCCTGGAACCAATTTTCATTCTCACCCATGATGTATATGTGAGTGTATCAACCCCTGACACCAGTGAGCATTCATTTCCTCTCTTCCTCCTGCCCTTCTCTAAAATTTTCTAGCAATACTTACTTTTATACCTATCGTTTTGCCAATTCTCTAAGAAAAAAAAATGATACCTGTTTTTCCTTACATTTATTGTATGCAAGGATAATCATATCATCATATTTCATGTGTTTATCGACTGTATTCTTCTATAAATTGTTTATCTGTTTTCTTTGTTAATTTGGTGGAGGGCAGGGGTGGCTATTAAATTTTTACTAATGACTTTGAGATCAGTTAGTAGATTAAGGATTTTAGCCTCCGATCCATTACATAAGTTGAAATATTTTCGCTAGTTTTTAAATTTATCTCTCAACCTTGTTTATCACAGTATTTCATTTACAGAAAGGCTTGTAAAAATTATAAAAGGACTCATTCAATTTTGTTCAATATTTATGTACTTGTATTATTTACCTATAAATCTTTGATCTATCTGAAATTTATTTTCATTTAAAAATTGATATAAAGATCTAGCTTTATTTTTTGCTCTGAAGAGTTATCAACTGCACCAACTCTTCTCTATTGAATAGTCATTTTTGCCCCCGTCCGAGTCTGATTTCCAGTGCAGCCTTTACACCTGGATTTATTTACGAATTCTCCATGCTAATCTCCTGATCCATTTGTCTTTTCCAATACCTACAACGCAAAGCTCCTACCTTTAACTGTCTTAGGATCTGGAAGGATCTTCTGTTCTGAAGTTCCTTGCATTCCTCACATATTTATTCTTGAAGATGATCTTTAGAATTTTTAGAATCACTGTGTCAGTTTCCTAGAAAAAAATCCTCTTGGAAAGTTGATAGAGATGGGGAATGTAGATTTAAGATGTTGAAACACACTGGTTAGTTGCTCTCTGGGAAGTTTAACCTAGTTTTCCCTCACACTTTGGCCCTTGTCAGACATTTTCACTCCTTGACTCCTTGCTGTAGTGGACTATGACGTCCCATTGTCATTTCAATTTGCATTTCTTTGATTACTAGTAAGGTTGAGCATCTTTTCAGATGTGTGTGGCTCACTTGTATTTTTTATGGATTGCCTAATTCACACCCTTTCATACTTTAATTGAAATGTTCATTTTCATACCGATTTATGAGTTCTTCTTGTATTCATGATACCAATGCTTTGTCATAAACAATGCAAACATTTTAAAATTTATTTGACATTTAAATTTCTTATCTCTATAGAAGTTTTTGAATTTTTATGTTGTGCCTGACACAGAGCTTACTAAATGTTATTCGAATGTTAAATTAATAAAATCAAATCTAGCAATATTTTTTTTTATGGTTTCCAGCTCTGACCATCTCTCCTTTGAGGGCCATGTTTTATTATTTCTTATCATAGAAAAAGGCTATACTGTCACATCCATTTTTCTATTATTTCCTCATAACCGCCCTGTTAGGTAGCAAGGAAAGCTGTAATGAGTTAAATTTCAAATATAGAACCCGAGATTCAGGAGAGAAATAGGAGCAAGCCGGCGCAGAGCCAATAGAAACAGCCAGGCCGTTACCATGGGTAGCCTCCGCCCCCTCTGCTGGACAGGAAGATGGATGAGCAGACAAGGGCTGGACCTTAGGAGCCATCTCCTTCAGGTAAAATCTAGACCTTCTGTCTGCTCCTCTATGAGGAGCTCTCTGGGCATTACTTAGAGTAATTAACTTCTTACTAATATTTGGACTAATTAAGAAACATTTGGACTCAATTTGATTTGTTTGTTTGCCAAATATTTTGGCCAGTTTGGCATTTAGTCAGTCAGCCTCGGTCCTTGAAATGATCTCTGCATCGATTCTGAGAATCAATGTTGCACAGAAATCACACAGCCACATTGAGGGTTGAAGAAAATAGAATCTCACTGTTTCTAAACAGGTGCAAAGAACTTTGGGAAAGTTGGCCACCTCTGGCATTAAAACAAATATTAGAACTAATATTAATAGTTATTGTTCATGTGAATGCCTTTGTTACTACATCTTCCTTTTCAGAAGATTTCTGCCAACAACACTCACTTGATTCTCACAGTAAACTTGTGAATTAATTACTACATAGAGCAGATAACATAGAGTTGGCTCACTTTTTTCAGTAAAGGACCAGATGGTAAGTATTTCAGGCTTTGTAGGCCAAGGGACAAAATCGAGCAACCATTTTCTTAAAAGGTTAGAGTCTTTTTTACATTTTACATTTAAAAATATAGAAGCCATTCATGGCTCACAGGCTATACAAAAATGGGCAAAGGGCTGGGTTTGGCCTGGGAGCCATAGTTTGCTGACCCCCAACGGATAATATTACGTCTAGTGAACAGATGGTGAAACTGAGGCTCAGGGAAGCCACGTGACTCTATATGAATCATCTTTTTCTGAGCATATAGGATAATATGTGAGGTTTTGGTGCTTCGTAATGATAACTCAGTCTATCGTTCATTCATTCATTATCAACAATTTATTCAGAATCTGGGGAGCAAAAGCGTCTACTCAGTCCTAGGCCTCATGCTAAGAGGTGGGATGATGTAAAGAATAGTCATTTAAAGCTCAGATTTTGATTTAGACAGGCCTGCATACAAGTCCTGGACTCGCCACATGCATGCTATGTAACCTTAGGCAAGTCACTTAATATCTATGAGCCTCAGGATTCTCACCTATAAAATGAGCACTGTGTAGTTTATCTGTAAAATATATATAATAGTTCATTGGACTGTTGTAAATATTTAAGGAAATGATTTATGTAAAGTCTTTAAAACAATGCTTACAATATAGTGTTCATTAAATGGAAGCTAATAACAGTAGAAATGATAACAATAAATGTCATTTACATTGGCCTATGACCCTTCTACGAGCTCACCGTCTAGAGAAAGAGCCAAGCATAGAAACGCATGGCTCAGTACATGGCGAGAGGAAATGCTGAGGACTCAGAGGGGCTGCAAAAGAGGTCAGCAGGGAGAAGCTGCTGTGCTGTGTCCAGCAGGGTGAGGAGGGTTTGTCCCAGCAGCAGACTGTGCAGAAGAAACAGGAAGCACTGAGCAGTTCAGAAGCAGTTAGGAAGCCCCCAACTGAGGAGGCCACAGTCAACGGACAAGTTCCACAGAAGGGGGAGACAAAGCCTGGGGAGGGAAAATGACTTGCCCAGGATCACACAAGGGGACTCATTCAGCTCTTCATTTATTCATTGGTAAAATCTTTATTAGACGGGCAAAGGGCAAGGTGCTTCCTCAAAAAGTTCACTGTCCAGTGGGGCAGCAGCTAGATGTGGGGTAAGGGTAATAAACACATGGAACCAGAATATTAGACAAAAGCTAAAGAGGAATCAAATGAGCTACAGTGGGAATAAAGAGGCAGGAGGGCAGACACGCGATAGGGCAGGATGGAGAGAGCAGGGCATTGGAACTGGGCTAAGAGGATGAGAAAGATTTGGAGAGGGAAGGAAGGTACTTCGGTCCTGAGCAACAGATGGGGTGGGGCATCTGAGGTCTGGGCATGAACTGAACAGAAATATCTGGTTTCTTTAGGAGTAAAATGCTTTCTAAACAGTGTCTCTCCTGGCAGTGGACACACAGTGGCATGCCCAGTACCAGGCTGACTCCCACCTCTCCTTATTTTTTTTTGTCCTCAGTGCCTCACTATCACCTGGACTCTCCATAGGCGAAGGTACCCACTTTTTTCCCTTCCACTCAGCCTAATAGTATTGATTCCTAACAGCCCAATGCCCTACGCTCCCTCCTCAGGAAGCCCTCCCAAATTACTCCAGGACACAGTATGCGGCCCAGCTGAATGAAAACAGGCCTTATCCTTATAGCCATGTATTAGGAGAGGGGCTGTGCCCCCGGATAGCCATTTGCTCCCCAGATCCTGACTTGAGCGATTATTACATGGGCACCCTGGTTTCCATCCCTCTTGATTAAACAAATTTTCAGAAGTCCTTAATCAAAAAATTTGCTTAAAGATTAGTTTAGAATGAAACCACATTATACAGCCACATTATACAATAGATTCTATTCAGTCTACTAAACCACTGCTTTAATCATAAAATACATACACTCTATGTATGTATCTGCATAAGAATTCACAGAGAGAATTCATGATTAACTCCATCTAACTGTTAGGGTGGACTTCTATTATGCACAATCCTTGCTCGTCAGTTAAGTAGTGAAACCCTTAGCCAGGCAGAGAGAAGTGTGTGTCATTCCGCATTCTGTTCAGATCCCTTTCATTGTCCTCTCTTACTGTGTCTTTGTGTCCACCACGGACCTTTGTCTGTGCCCCAAGATGCCCTGCATTGCACTTTGCTGCATCACAAAGGGTGCTGCTTGTATGAGGACAGAAAAGCGGTTTGCAGAGACATCTGTCTCTGTCGACAATTGCTGTGTTCTATCACACTAGCGATTTTCCCCTAATTTGGTTTGCACGAACTCGTACAGTTCTAGAACTTGGTCTGAGCAAACGTGCATGCTGGAGCTCTCAGGAAGTTTTCTTTCTCCTCTCCTGTGATAATAATGTTTCCATTAGTGGTTGGCAAAATGCCACATAGGATGGTGGTTTTATGTACAGCCTTGTCTTTTGATGGAAAAGAACAACTTCCAAATTGTGAACAACCTGAAAATGTTTCCTCTTGTTGCTCAGAAAATGACAGCCCTTGGCTTCCTCACTGGGAGCTATTGCCCAGAAAGCAGCCTCTGCCTCCTCCCTCCCCCACCCGCTCCAGCTCTATAGGATTTGCTGTTTAATTATTTCTCTGAAGAAGGTCCCAGAATCTATAGTTTAGTAAATACCTCAAGGTATCATTATGCATAAGGTATAGGGATCCAGACCTTGATGCAGACTGAACCCAGATTAGGATCTCGGGAAATAATTGTGATTGAGAGTTTTATGGATGCTGTTAAAATTTTGGTGCTCATGAGCACCCTTCAAACCCACATCCCTACAAAGCCCTTTTCTCTGGCCTGCATCCCTTCCTTCTTGCCTTTCTTCCTTCAGCATTTACTAAATTCTTCCTGGGTACCAAGCCCTCTCCTTGGCACTAAGAATTCAGGAATGAAAATCCCCAGCGCTGCCTCAGCTTGTTAACATTAGGAAGTACAGATTAAAAAAAAAAAAAATCTGTGAATGCAATACTAGGTAATTGGTGCCATTACAGACGCCACCCCGAGGTTCATTTGGGGTCTGGAGCTCTGAAGTAGCTTTTCAGAGAAAGAATGTTAGAGGTGAGTCTGAAGGATGAGTAGATGCTGGGCAGGCCCATGGAAAGCGGAGAGGACCCTTGGGCAGGGTCGCACATGTGCTTTATTCTCAGGACGCTTAAACATGATTGAGGACCAGAAAGAACTTGTTTACAGAGGTTATACCTAGAAATAATTATTTTATTAGAATTAAAACTGACATATTTTAGAAATACTTATTAATTCAACAATAACCAACCCATTACATGTTAACATAGATAACATCTTTTGTGAAAAATAACTATATCCCCCCCCTCCCCCTCCAAAAAAAGTGAATCCAGCGAGAAGAGTGGCATTGCTTTATGTTACAGCAAATCTCTTTAGTATCTAGTTTAATAGAAGACAGCAGAATTCTCAGGTCTGCTTTCTCGTTCCATTTGTTGCTTTTATAAAACTTTACTGTAATTCAAGAGATAATAAAAATGAAAAAGACAAAAAAACACCTTTATGAAGTTATAAAATAATTTTCAAGTTCGTAACTCTTCCTCCAACAAGGTCATAGGGAATCCCAGAGATCTCTGTACTACACTTTGAGAATTTCTGTTTTGGAAACAAGTTGCTCAAAGAGCTCAAGGATTTATCATTGACTAATTTACTAGGCTCCAGGCTTTTGCTGCGTAGGGAGGGGGCCAAGTGCTTTTCCTGGAGGCTATGAGTCTGTCAGGCAACAACTCCCCACTCCACCCGCTGCCAGCAGAGTGAGCGGGAAATGTACTAGAGCCACCCCAGCACCCTGCACCGTAATGGAGTTTCCTTAAACTCTTACGGCGATTGTTTTGGAGAAGAGTCTTTGCTATTAGAGTGCTCAGATTTCTGCAAAATCGTCAGGCCTGTTTTTAAAGTGAACATACTATTAAGAAGGCATGTATAAAAATATTCTGTGCATGAACTGGCCTTTGTTTTCCATCAATAACATGGTTCTGATGCTGTTATGTAGAACAACATAAGTATTTATTTAATTAAAAAGCTACTAGGCACACATCTTCATATTTGGAACGTTGTGATTTTTTGAGGCTTGGTTGGATTTTGCTAGTTTTTGTTGTTTAAAAAAAAAAAAAAAAGGAATCCCATAACCACAGCCATGACTGTCAATGGCTGTCAAAAGGTCCCAGAGACTGGACACCACTCATTAGCTGCGCTGACATACAGGGGCCATATTTATGAGCTATATAATTGAATAAAGATGGGTTTATAGGTAGGAAAAAAAAAAAAAAAGAATGCAAGAGAAAATGGTGAATAACTGTGTTCATTTAGCTCCCTTGGGATTGGGCTTGTTTTCTGCTTCCTTGCTATTAATGAAAAGAAATCCAATTTGTTCTACATGGTGAGATTTGTAATTTAGATGCTTATTAATTCTGGGTTCGCGTAGGAGCTCTTTGAAAAATATGGTCTTCAAAGTATTTACTCTCAAAGGCCAGCAAACCTTGGCTGAAAACAAGCCAACCATGTGTGGCTAAAATGTTTTCTGTGTTTAACAAAAGTATATTGAGTACCTGCCATCAGCTCTACTGTGCTGTAGATGTTGGGATGGTTAGGGATATAGAAAAAAATGCCTTCACTGTGGCCTACCATCCAGCTAGGGGAGCGAGGCAGGTGTATAAAGCAGACAGGGGAGTGCTCTGCTGTGGTAGGCCAGGTGGTCGGGTGAGGATGGGAATGGTGGCTGCTAGGGAGGGGTGGAGTGGACCGGGTATAGAGCCAGAGGGAAGGGGTCAGTGTTCCAAATGAGGACCTTTACATTCTGGTATGGGCCAAGAGCTGTGTCAATCATAGAGAGGCTCAGAGATGGTGCAGGGCTGATTCCCCAGCCACTGCTGAGTCCCCAGTCTCTGTCTAGCCCTGCAATGCACACAGCCTTTGAAGGGTGTGCAGTTTTGGGGGGGATGCAGAGGAATACGGGGGAAATGATGACAGAAAATCCTGAGCCATTCTTGGATGAATTCAGACCTCAGGTAGGCAGTTTAGGTTCCAAATGTTCACAAGAAGAAACAAGAGTATCAGCATCTATGAGTTCAACTATTTAAAAATGGCTTATTTTGTGCCAAGCTTGCCACTGGGCTTGGGGAACCAGTGAAGATCAAGAAATGGTCCCTGTCATTCAGGGACTTTCATCTTCTCCTCCTCCATGTGCTAAGCAGGATGTTGAGTCACAGTAGGTACTCAATTGGTGTTTCACTGACTTGAATCCAAAAGGAAGGTCAGGCTCCAGTTTCAGCTCTGCCACTGCCCAGCCTTGTGATCTTTGACAAGTCATTTAGCTTCTTTGGACAGTTTTTAGGGAAGGATAATCTCTAAATAATCATTCTACAATTTTTTTCAAGTGTAATTATAATACCATTCTCTTAGCATAAAACTGTATATTTTATAAAACACTTTTACTTCCAAAATTTAAAATAAATCCAGCCGAAGGTCAATTGGGGCAAAGGAGGTGGCTATCTAGAGATGTCTGTAGAAAGTGTCAGAAAAGTTTGAGCCTGAAGGGATAATTCAGTGTCCCTGCCTGACCCTCAACCATTATAACCTGGCTCCCATAACTGAGAGGTCCTAAAGGAGAAAGCCTGTGTCCTAGGAGGTGTCAACCAGCTCTGGCCAGACATGTAAGGAGACTGACTAGACGTGACCAAGAACCCTGCTCTGGACTTACACAGGGTCACCATCCACAGGGCAGGGCTTGTGGCCTTGGCACTTTAAGAATCTGGAATCTTGGGGAAAATGAAGTCCACACCAGTACTGTGCTGCTTTTTCTCTATGATTTTAAGCAACTTCCTTCTTTCTCTGAGTCTCCTTTCTTTGTCTTTGGAATGGTGATCGAAAGCCCTTCTCATTAGGGGATTGTATGGATTCAATGAACAATACATGTAGTACTCAGAAGAAGAGATGTGTGAGCGAGGTGGTTGCTTCAGAAACTGACCGTGGGAAGATGAAATGGCTCCAGACTGGAACTACATGAAACTTCACTTCTGTGCATTTTCTGGTAACTGTGGCTCACCTAAAAGCTCTTCATGCTTCTTTCTTCATCCCTGATAATATTCCTAAAGGCTGAGTTCATTTCCAAATGGAGCTCTTTGCTGACCATAGGTCTCTAGGTCCCTGTTTGAAGTGCGGACACTGCCGATGGCTCTCCAGGGCTGTCATGGGATGGAGACAGGCGAAGGCATGTAACCTCATGAAACCAGTGCAGCAAGTAGAGGTGTGTCATGGAAAGAAAGCTGGCTTTGGATCCAGGCAGATCTGAGTCCCAACGCTAACCCCACCACTTGGTAGGTGTGTCATCTTAGGCAAAATGCTCAATCTCTCTGTCTCCTCAGGTGAGAAAAGCTGACAGTTTTTCTTTCCTTACCTATTGTTGTAAACTCGAAGAAAAATAATCTATATCAAGAGCCTAGTGCCCTGCATGTCCTATAAGTAAGTAATAAGCTGTGCAGGATAGTTCGCTTCTCCCTGGACGACAGAATCAGGCCAGCTGTCAAATACACACACACACACACACACACACACACACACACACGAGTGTGTGCCACACCCCCTCCCTCCCCACTGCAGTACTAATCACCAGGAAGCCTCTGCTTTGTGCCAAGAATCCTGTAAATGATTCAAGCTGTTACCACACAAGACAGGGTCACCGGGGGCTCCATTTGTATATTAATAGCCTGATATGCTCATTTCCAACAAGGAGCTGAATTAGAAATCACATCGCTTAATACATCTAGAACGCTGAAACAGATTCCTTTAAACTCCATTATCTGTAGGTAATGTCTTCTAAAATCCTTTAGTTGCTGTGTTTATAAATGTAGCTGGGGCAGGAAGTGAGGAGGAATGGGGTATTTTATGTCCCTTGTCTCTGAAGGGAAAGTAGACTCTTCCTTGTGTTCCCTTTAGATCATCCCTAACAAGGCCATACACTGTGAGAGGAAAGGGGGTGGGCAGTACGATCAGGCCCAATGAGAAGGTGACCAGGCCTTTGGATGTGCCCCAAGATGAGCCCCAGGAGGCCTTGGTGAACTTGTCTCTCCATTCCGGGAGAGCACGTCCTCATCAGCTAGTGCAGGTCGATAGGCTCTCAGAACCAAAGAACTAGGGAGACCCTAAACAGCATTGTGCTGCCATGTGAACTCAAATTCTTGAAAAATATTTTAGGAGAAGGAAATACTTCCAATATTTTGTTAAATGAAAGAAAGCAAGCCATGGGATTATCTGTACAGTCTGATCATGAATGAATTTTTTTTTAAGTCCACAAAACAAAGCCTGGCAGGATAGACAGCAAAAACTGATGGGTGACTTTTCAGTTTTTTTCTTTATACTTCTCTGTCTTTCCAAAGACTTCTGCAGTGAGCATATGTAACTCTTACATTCAGGGAGGGAATGATATTTGAAGTGTCATTCTCTCTACTTTGACTAAGAGCAGGCCATATATATGGTGGTCATCTTACCTCCAGTCAATTGCTCCGGCCATGTCTCTCTCCTACAGAGAAAGTTCTCCTCCTTTCTATGCAGATCCAGGTCCTATTCATCTTTCAAGGCCCAGTCTTCTCCAGATTGCCCGTGCTCATATACTCACAGCATGCATTCTGTGCACCACCTTGAGTCCCACAGGGCTCCCATCGTGTTAAGGTTGGATGCAAACTGCCTAGGAGAGTTCTGTGCACACAGACAGCACTCATTACTACTCTGAATCAATGCAGCACATGCCACAGAGACTCTCTTCTGTTGTATTATTTCCCTTTGTTACAGACACACATCATGACCTCTCCTGTTAGAAGATATAATTCTCACAGCATCACACCCCTAAGAGGACAGCAGCATGTTCAGGGAAAAGAACCACAGGCTTTACGGCAGACGGATCCTATATTCACTGCCGACTCTTCCTGGCTCTACTACCCACTGATCCCAACTCCAGCACTAGTGGTCTTGGGCAAGTTGCTGAAACTCTGAGTCAAGTGGAAGGAAAATGCAGACTCTGATTTGTAGGACTTGAGAATGAGAGTGAACTAATGTAAAGAAAACAACGTATTTGTATCCCAGCCTTCCTGCTTGTGCTACTCTTGCTGTATTTAAAGAGCTAGGTCTCCAGGTCACTCTACGTGTTCCAGACCCAACAATCCTGTTACTGCTCTGAGCCTCTGGCCTCAGCACCCACATAATGTAATTCTTCCAGCAAATGTATATCTCAGTTGCCAAAATGGTTTTCTACTTTCTCAGGGTAGTTTGTTTTATCCCCATTAGATTTCTGGTGCTCTGGGATCGATTTTTGTATTTATTTATTCATTTTTCCATGCTATTATTCAACACTAACTCAGAATCCCTCACCCTGTGGGATGTCTCCCTGGTCCTCTCTAACGAGTGATTGCAACCCATCCACAGGATCTGTGCTGCCCCTCCTCTCACCCGCCTTGCTTCTCCCTCAAGACTCCTGGGCCCTGGATTCCCTTACCTTCTCGGCAGGGTATACACTGCACTGTGGACAACCCCATGTCCACGCCCCACTTCCCCAGACTGCACAAACAAAAATGGTGAGGCTGATCATCTCTAAACAGTCCTCTCAGGATTGGGCATGAGTGAGGTATACAGTGAGTGCTTAGGCATGCCCAGTCACATCCATGGGACACTGCCTGATTCAGAGTAGGGCACAGAGTGTGAGTCTATTAAATGTTTGTTGACAGAGTGTTTCCTTTTTTATTGGCTCATTGTTTCTTGCTCTTTTACTCTTCCCAGAATTCTATCCTGTTGAAGCCAACTTTCTTAAAATGGCCGGACCCTAGTTTGTGAATTTTCTGCTTTCTTCTACCACTCATAGGAGCAGAAGGTCTCAGATTAAAAATATAGACCAATGTAAAGCTGCTTTACAATATAATGGTGTATTTAAATGTTTACATTTAGCAATTAGATTTATATGGTAAAGGCTTCCTTTAAAATCTGCAAGATATCCCTTTAATGGGGTCTACAGTTTCAATATGAGGCTCTTCTTGAATGTGAATGATTGACTAAGGCAAACCCACCCTGCCATGATAGACCCCACCTGCACCAAGGTGGTGGTCATTCGCCTTGGAGTTGGCTCTTGGCATTGATAGAAACTACAGACCCCTTAATTCTGGAACATGGATGGTACCTATATCAACCCAGGAGCCAGACAAAAATGAAACTGGAGAATGAGTACAGGTTTTGGGGTCAGAGGGCCTCAGGTGACCAGACTTCCTCAACTCATCTTAGATGTTGGGTCCCACACAAGTCACTCAATCACAATATAGGTATGAGGATCATCAGTTCAGAGTGTTGGTCAGTGCTGAATGGAAACACATGTGAAGGACCTGCACAGTCCCAGCACATAGTGGGCTCTCGTAAATGATCCCAATTGTTATCAATCCTTTGCGGTCTCTCCTGGAATGTACTCTACATCCTAATAACTAAACGTGGTGTTTTTAGAGAAGGCTGCATCTCCTTTGGGAGAGTCTACCTAGTTAATTCTAGCTAAGCACATTTTGAAGTGAACGAGCACAATTCCAAAGCATTGCGTGAGGCATTAAAATCGGATTAGTTGGCCTTTTCCAAGAGAACTGGTGAATTTTTCAAAACCACCCTGCTCATTTCTCAGCCAGCTGGAGTGCTATATGTTCGATGTTGACAGAACCCCCTCCTTGTACAGTGCCAAATTATTAAACAATGTTTAACATTTCAGAGGCATAATCCTCACTCCAGTTTTATGCTACACCATCCAGTATTCTCAGAAAACTGACATTTGTTGGCATGTTAGGTCCCTTTCTTCCCTCCCCTTTCCCTCTGCTTTCCTGAAGTCCAGCCTAATGTAGATCCAAGGACAAATTCTCCACTAAAAATAATTTCCTAACTGGACCGCCCTGAAACCCATACAGAATAGGTGATTTGAGTACTGATTCAACATTCTACTATCTGTGTGATCTTCGAACCATGATAGCATCAGTTATTCATTCATATGTTTATTCAACACATATTTATTGAATATGTGCTATGTGCTTGGCTCTATTTCAGGTGCCAGGGATATAGCAGTGAATACTACTGGCCTGGTCCCTTTCCTCATTGAACTTACAGACATGTGGGAGAATCAGACACTAAGCACATGATTAAGCAACAAATTATTTGAATTATAGTCTTGATAAGTGAGACAAAGCAAAGTATAAGGTACTGGGAGCACGTAACTGGGGGGCCAAGGAAAGGCTTCTCTGAGGAAGGCTCATTTAGGCCAAAATTTAAAGCTGAGCAGGAGGTGGGGTCAGGGGTGGGCAATGAATACACCTGTAGGGCCTGAGGCGGCAAGATGCTTGGGACATATGGGTAACAGGAAGGTGTCTGGTCCACCTGCTGCTCGCATGGGAGAGTGGTCCTGGGTGATGCTGGTGAAAGGTGGCACAAAGTTATGCAGACCTGGCAGACTGTGATCAGAACTGTAATTGGCATTGATGGATTGGCTCTGGGGCTGTCTGAGACAAGAGAAGGTTAAAAAGAGCCTGGACATGGGTGTCTGCACATGGCAAGAAGATGGGGGCCCCAAAGGGCACTTAGGTGGAGTAGGGTAAAAAGAAGCTCTGGAAACTAGTTTCACCATAGGATGTCACGATATTGCAGAGGGCCGGTCCCGTCCCAAATAGAGAATAGCTGGTGGCAAAGTAGGGAGGCCAGAGGATGCAGGACCTGGAGATTTCAGCGGACTTGTTGGACATACTAAGTTCTCTCAGTTAACAGGGCATTCAGGCAAGGGTTTCAAGTCAATGGCTAAAAGAGCCAGGCATCCACAAGAGTCACCTCACATACCCTCCCAGGAATTAGCCTCCGGTGACTGAATCTTTCCTCGGCCCTCTCACTTCTTCCCCACATTATAGGCCTCAATATCCTGAACGTCTGCATTCTGCTTTGGCACTTGGCCGTGTCCTCCCATTTTCTCAAAGCTGAGTTCTGCCCCCTTTCCCATCTCCATCAGGCACACACAAACGCAGATACCCACTTCCAGGAAAGAAGCCTCAGAGTTTGGGCAGGACGGATGCTTCTAACTGCTGCTGCTTGTAGCATGGTGATTCTTCTCAGGCCCTAGGCCCTGATCTCCCTATAGCACCTCGAGGGAAGGGCTGGTCTTGGAGTTTTGCCTTCCCTGTTCTCTTCTCCTCTTTCTTCCTCTCCTTCCCTTCCTCCTTCCCCTCCTCCTTTATCTCCATCTCTTTCTTCTAACTTGGCCTTCCTCCCCTGATGGCTTCTGCTGAAGGAGCTTAGGTCTGAACATGTCTATCCCCTGAGCAACTAGAGCAAACTCCCAACTTCTCTCCCTGTCTCCTGCCTGGTCCCATCCCATGTAGTCTCAGTGCTGCAACCAGGTGTGTATTTATAAAACATACCTCTGGCTATCCACATGTATTTATGAAACGTACCTCTGGCTGTCCACTCTAAAGTTTTTGGTGAGCACTCAGGCCTGGCTGGCCTGTAGACCCTCCCTAGTCTGGCTGCCCACCGTCCCAACTCCCCAGCCCCTTTCCTCCTGCTCCCTAGCCAGCTATCTCTGCCTGGTTTCATACACTGGTTCGGTTTCCCAGACTCTTGTAGGCCTCCATGCTTTTGTAGTTTCTGTTCCTCTTTCTGGAAAGGCCCCACCCACTTCCTGTAGATAATCCCTACTGGTCCTTCGGCCCTCATTTTAGGATTTGATTACCTCTGTGAGACCTTCCTCAGTGTCTGCAAACACAGTTGGTATGTCATTTCTGGGCTGCTGTCATGCTCTCTGCTCTCCCCCATCATAGTTTTAACTCACTAATTACAGTAGTCTGTTCACAGGTCTCCCTACCTTATAGACTTAGGCTAGCATCACCTCTCTTATCCTGGTTTAACATATCACACTCCAACTCCCCTCCACCCCGTTCTGTTTCATTTCATTCAAGATGGAATGGATGTGAGATAATACAAGAAAAGTGCTTAGAACAGTGCCTGCTGATATGATTATCATGCTTTAGCCCTGTCTTATTTATTATTTTTAATTTTTAATTTATTTATTTGTTACTTTGACGAACGTTAACTGAGTACCAAATACAAACCAGTTTTACGTTAGGTGCTCTGGATTCAAAAGTAACAATAAGAATAACAACAAAACCAGATTCAGACTCTGCCCTCCTGGAGCCTCATGGGCTGAGGGAATCGCCTGTGCCAATGCCCTGTGGAGAGGGCAGCGTGACTGAGCAGAGAGCCTGGAGGGAGGCCAGTGCTTCCAGAGCAGAGAGCAGGGAGAAGAAGGGACGGGTGAGCGAGACGCGGCTGGGAGTCCACAGAGTCTTCATTCAAAAAATAGTGGGAAGCCATCGGGGCTAAAATAATCAGACTTGGCTAGCCCAGAAGTGAGAACATTGAAGTATGTAATAAGTGCTGTTTGAATAAATAGATGGCGGATGGGTGTATGAATTTATAACAACAGCTAAGATTTATGAATACTGTGTTCTAAGCACTATCCTAAAGGTTGTATGTAGAATAACAGAGAATCGTATTAGGTGAGTGCTATTTTTATCATTTTCGTCCAGCTGATGAGGAAAGAGAGACACTGTGAGTCAAGTAACTTGCCCAAGTCACACAGCTAGTAAGTGCAGGCCCAGGTTTCCACCTAGGCTCTGGGCCCCAGATCCTGGGCTCCGGGTCGATGAAAAGGTGAAGGAACAAGTTTGTATTAACAAACCACCCAGGGAATGAAAAGCCTTATCTTCAGTTGCATCTATAATTATGAAGATTTTTCCAGTACCTTCGCTACACATGTGTGGTCAATGTTCTTCAATTCTCATTGAGTCACCTAACTAGAGGTAATCCAATTAAATCTGGTTCTGCTTTTTGTGGTTCGTCAGGACTCACAGGGCTTTCTCTTTCTCCCCTGCAGTCTGTGGCCGTCTCCCCCAAATGGTGGGAAGCAATGTAGCCATTTATTTTTAATGAGACTGCCCAGAGTTTCATTTGAACGCAAATCTGAGATCTCCTCCCGGTAGCTGTTTGCTCTATGCTAGTTTTTCTAACAAGTAATTGGTTTCAGATCGGTAGGTGGGCATTACTTTACAAATCGGGATTCCAGTTACACACACACACACACACACACACACACACACACACACACCCCACACACACACACAGATTTCCTCTCTTTCGATGCACACGTGTTCTGTGAAGTGTGACCTACCGGGTAAGGCTGGTTCAGAAGCTGTCACTTGGCGATTTTCTTCTCAGCGCTGGGCCCTTGACCTGCTCTATCGTCATCCCGTGTGAGGAATCTCCTTTATTTTTCTTTCAAGTAGTTTCCCCCCGGGGAAATAAGCAAACTGTTGTGACAGCCATGGTTATCACCTTCAGTCTACGACTCTTTCTGCAGGGTTTGAACTGCGAGTTTATTTGAAGTAATCATTCTGTGTTAGGAACATGCAAGAGAACTCTAAGCCTTCTTTGAAAATAATGAGAAATAGGGAAGCTGAACACCTTCTGTGCCTCTCCTGTCATGTTGTTAACATTGTCAAGAGCCAGGATAAGCTGGTGAGTTGCAATCAGCAATGGCATGAACTCTGTAAAACCAAAATGAAATGACCATTAATTGGGGGTTAAGGAAAAAATTGGGGATTTTCAAAAGAATACAATTTGCTTTGCCTTGCTTTTAGAATCTAACAATGGGTACATGGGAGAAATAGAGGTGGAGATTTGCATTTGTTTTGAAAATTGGGAGCAAAACCTCTCAATTTAAGAGTTGACATTTTCAGCAATTGGATTATTCGTTAGCTTGTCTCCAAAGGTCTCCACCTGAATCCCGAGCAATTTCTGCTTTGTGTCATCTGGTATATCTGTTCGTTTCCTTTTGGACATAAAGAAAATATTTTAAAGAAGCTGTGCAAGGACTCTGGTAGGGGGAAAAGTCAGGCCATTACATTCAGCAAATCAAATAATGTGCCATTCATGGTGCTAAATGCTGGGGTTATAAAGACGAATGAATCAAGCACTGTCACCACCATCGAGAATCTTATATTCTAGCAGAATAGACAAAAAAAGCAAATGCAACAAGACACTTATGGCTCTTCATCGAATCCCTCTACATGTCAGATGCCATACATTTCGTGGTGCTTAATCTTCATGATAACCAAGCAAATTAGGGACTATGAGTCCCTTTAATAGGTGAGGAAACTGAGGCTCAGAGAGGTTGGACAGGGACACATGGCAAGGTGGGGCGGATTCAGGGCTCTCTAACTCCCAAGTCCATTGCTCCTTCCACTCCCCAGTGCAGCCCCAGGGCCCTAACAGAAAACCGGAAGGAGAGGAATCCTTTCTGCCTGGGGAGGGGCCTCACAAAAGACTCCATAGAAGAGATGGCAGTTCAGTGGAGCGCAGTGTCATTTTGAATTATATGACAATTACCACTGAGAGAGGCTGAGAGCAGAGGCGAGCTGAGAGTGCCTAAGTGGAGGCCGCAGCTGCGGTCAGTGCTTTGGAAGGAGCACTAATGGGTTATAAAGTTGTAGCAAAGGGGCATAATGCTTCCAGGAGTGAGACGACTCAGAGATTGACAGGGAGGCTTTTATAGCTTTCAAGTGCATCTGCATCAGCCACTCAGAGGCTATTTCTATACTCGCAAAGTGAAGTGTGTCATTGGTAAAAAGTCTAGACATTGTAATGGCATTGTGACACAAAGCACAGCACACTGATCTCCAAGTCACAGCAAATGCCCCAGCAATTCTTCCTGCCATCGGTCCTCAGGCCTTTAGGAAGTGGTTTAGGAATATTCAAGCACGGCTCAAAGTGAGAAGAACCAAAACAGGCCCTACTTTCTGGAATAGCCCCCGTTGCCCTTTGACCTACCCCAATCCTAGTCCTTTGTGGCCACAGGGCCAAGGTACTACAGTGGTAATACAGCTAGTTCAAGGAGAGGGTGTTCTTTGCACCACTTCCTCATGTAGGGCACAACTCAGCAGACCCTGGACAGTCCCCACATATGGCCTCATGTAATCTGCACAACTGTCCATGAGATAGATTTTTCTTGTCTCTATCTTCCATCTGAGAAATCAAATAGCCATCTTCAAAGCCAAGATCCTAGGAAAGAATTGAGTAAAGACAAAATCTCGTGAGTTGAATTCAAAGCGAGGTATTTGTTCACAACACATGAGAACCCCTAAAACAGGTTTTTGCTTCAGGATCTGGACTTGTAAACTTTGAGTGAACCTGGGACATCTAGGAGCTGGGGCACATGATCCTGACAAGGACATCATTTTGAGTTAGTTGGGGCCACTCCCTCCAGCAGGAGCCTCTGTTTTCCCATGTGCCATAGTTCCAACCTTCCCTGTGTTTCTTACACTAGGCTCACTTCTTGGTTTTTTACCTGATCTGGCCCCTGAGGCACTGGAGTAATTATCTACGTGACTGTCTGTCTCTCTAAAGGAAATATACCTATGCTCCTCCGGGCAGGGCCTTGCCCTCACTCATGGCCACCCTCCATCACAAAGCGAGCACCTAGAAATCTTCCTGAGGGAACCTGTGGTTCAGCTAAGTTTCTGTTTATCTACATTAGATAAGAGAGTTAGATCACTTTCCAGCCTAAGCCAAAGAAATATTGGATTGGCCCAAAAGTTGTACATGCTTCCTGGTGAAGGCAGGATGTATAGGATAGGAATAAAACACTGCTTATAGGGGAAGGGATGAAGACCCAGGGAGGACCATCTTCTTTAATATCCCTGGGTTCTGCCTCAGACCTGGAAATACCACACGCACCAAACAGATTGGGAAACTTGGGAAACCCTCCACGAACTAAGTAAATTAAAGCACATTGAAAATGATAGAAGCCTTTGAAATAGGCACTTGCAAAAGTCCAGTTCCGAACCATACCTGTGACTTCCCAGCTGATCATGAACCCTGTAATTGGGAAAGGTGTATGCCAAGAGGATTTGCTTGGAAGAAATCATGTCAGGCCTAATTAATGACTCAGAGCAATCAACCAGGCTCCTCTGATATAAAGCCCCACAGACCAATCCACCTTAATTGGATTTGATTGTATTGCTATTTTAATTAGTAGGCAAATTATGAAAATGTTTATTTGTTCATGTGCATGCTATTATCCTCTCACTGCTGTGGCTTTCTTGCCTTCCACGTGTGCCAAATGTAAGTCCTTCCATTGTCCCCTTGCTCAGGTCCTTTAGTTAAGAAACTGGTTTTGAATTAGTAAAGGACAATTAAAAATGTCAAGTGTCTTGGGGAGGTCCCATGGAGTGGTTGTTTCCTGAATATGGGGGCTCCCTCTAGCAACTCACCTTCCATGGAGGACCTAGCCGCCGCTTCTGTCTGCACAAAAATCCCAAGTCAAAGCTGATGTCTTTTAGCAAGGTTACAACCCACCTGTTCTAATCAGTTTCTGGTGCCTGTGCTGTGGGCTCTGCATAGTACAGTGTTTGGGGCGGAGAGCAAGGAGGATGAAAGGTGGAGAATGTTTGGCCACTGACTCTAAGATGACTCTGCCTCACTGAAGCAATGGGTGAGGGAGGAGGGAGCTCAGCAGAGGGAGAGTCAGGGTGGGCTTAAGAGAAGCGTGCATTTACCTTGGCTCCAGGGGAACTGGAAGTCTGTAGACTTCTTCACTCTTTCTGAGGGCGTCTCTGTGTCCAACTCTGTGCGAGGTACCAGGGGCCAAATTCACATATGATTACAATTGAGTGTGTGCAGTGGGGTGAAGTAAAGAAGCCCCTTCCTGAGGGCAGTGCAGGGAATGGGATCTCACCTGCCCGACTCATGATCCCAAATTTTGAATCCTGGTAGAGAACTGAGGCTATGTTGGAGCATGGGCGAGCTCGGACTTATCTTATAGAGTTGTGATCAAGTCTGAATTCAGAGACGTATGTCAGGTGCCTAGCACAGGGCAGGCACAAGTATCATTTGCTAAGTGGTGCCCATGCTCTTGCAATTGCTTCATGTCTTGTCTGTGGATCCCTGTTTTCAACCCATACTATCTTCTTTTCTCAGCATTTCCTGGGGTATGTCAACCCATTTTCCTTCTTTATTGCATGCCATGTTAATCATCTGTTAGTTCTGCTCGTATGTCAGCTCCCTAAGGCCTGGCACTGTGTCTCAGGTCTCTCAGAACCTTGTGAGACACAGCAGGTGCTCAGGGAATGCCTGTTGGAGTGTGATTGACAGAGAGGCTAACACCTTTCCCAAGCGTGGTGGTGATGTGTGATCAGAAGCTATAATTGCCTTGGAAGCCAATAATATTCTAATCTGTCACCACATTTGTGAAGTTAATATTTTATTTCACATAGTTAGTGGAGGCATCACTAAATTGTTATACCTCTCAACTTTTGAAGAGACACCTCATATTAATCTCATCAAACTACTCCAAGTTTTAAACTCACTGTGAATGCAAATAAAGCCTGCCATGGACTAACGTAGGGTAGGCTGTCAGCATGCTGATAGGAAAATTGTCTCACTTTAGAGACAATTGGAGGAAATCATGAAAATAAGTTCTTAGTGTTTGGCAGAGTCATAATAAAGTGAATTATTAGAGGCATTTCCAGTTGAGAGTTTCAGTGATTTCCCTGATTAGTGGATCTTTTGGGAGCAACGCTTCTTTATAATAAAGCTGAGCCTTTAAAAAAACAAACAAACAAACAAAGAGAACAGGCTCTATGAATTACACCAGAGAAGTGTTGAGTGGACCAGATGGCTCAGTTACAAACAGGGTTCTTGCTCGTTGCATCATCTTCTGAAAGTGCAGGCGGTAAACTTCAGGGAATCTTCTGAGAGGGCACATCTAATAAGTGGCCTCAAATGGTTGGAAGCCATAGCTCAGTGATGCAACTGGAGCTCAGGGCTCAGGCTTTAGAAGCCAGAGACATCTGTTGGCAAGCTCCCAGCCAGGTCTGCCGCCTCCCCGAGGAGTCCTCACTCAGCCCGTTCAGGTGGAGGAGCCTGCAGCCTGGTGGCCACAGGCCACCAACTCCAGTGCCACAGACCAGCCAGTACCCAGCTGGGCCACTTCTCCAGACTTTCTTTCCCTCAATGCAAAATAGAAAATCTATCTCCCTTGATTTTCTCTCAGGGACACTGAGGCTCAAATGAGACAGTGTATGTGAAACCTTGGGAACTTAACCTACTCTCCCAATACTGTAAAGACTCGTTGCTATTATCTGACTCAGTGTTCAACTGCTAGAGAAATGAGAAACAGGGAAATTCATATTAAAATGCAATGGTGTCCTCCCTCACATTTAATGCCAGCTTTGTTAGTTCCTTAGGAAGCCTTACAGCTTTGTGTCTCTTGTCATCAAGGCTTCGGGAGACCGCATCTCCTCAGTTATAATAAGATCCATGCTGAACACAGCCCTAGGGGGTTCTTACCCACTCTGTCCCCTTGTGTAGGGACATAGCAGCCAGGGAACAGCTGGGATCCCAGGAAATTTAGTCATTGATAGTAATAATAATAACAATAATAGTATCTAATACAAATCGCGTACTAACTCCTTGCCGCATGCGAGTCAGGACCACCTCGTGCTGATGTGCAGGCTGTGCACCACACCAGCAGTGCCCTCTCAAGTTGTGCAGCTCATTATATTGTGACCTTGGTGCAATGCGTATTGGCCGAATGGGCCAGGAACTATTAGACTGCCATCTTAGACGAGGACAGCGAGACACAGAGAAATGAGGTGACCTGTTCAAAGCTCCTCAGCTTGCGAGTGATAGGACCTTGTAGACTGGCACCACAGGCCATCCTCTTAGACAGTCTCCCAGGCAGTCTTCTGGGAGTGGTGTTACCCAGATGAATCCCAGTTGCCTTGGACGGAGGCAGATGAGTGGTCCAGTGACCGTCCAAAGCCATGTAGCAGTGAGGACAGGCAAGGAGGGGACTGGGAAGGCTAAGAGGTGAGATCAATTTCAAGGGTTGTGGGGAGAGCAGAAGGAAGGGTCAGGTT
>NW_006432447.1:2179777-2203840 GCF_000325575.1 Pteropus alecto | reverse complement strand
AGAAGAGAGAGGGCAGGTGGATTAGGAATTTGGGTTTCTCAACAAAGGGTGGTGTCAGGATGCTGGATCTCTGCAAAAGCTGCTTGTGGTACCTTGCAGGGCAGAGCAGAGCTCTTATTGAAGAGCCCCTCTAGGATGGCCATTCCTAGGAGAAGATCCAGGCCCCTCAGGTCTCAGGTTACGACCTAAATATTAATTGTGAAAACTTTGCTGCTGCTGAAAGCTGATTATTTTCTTCACACTGTTGAATAAACAGACCTTGGCTTGAATGTCTCTGCATGCTAGAGTTCCAGGGAATTACTACAAAGCAGGAAGGGGTCCAGGGACCCAAGGACCGGCCTCAAAGCCACCATTCCCTACTCAGGGACCTTAGGTGCATCATGGAATAAACACATGTTTAGTCCCTGCCCTGTACTTAGCTGAGGAGGAAACTGAAGAAAGAGTAAAGTGGAAGATTTTAACTTTAAAATAATTTAAAAACTATTTCACCCTGCAAAATGATCTGTGTTCTCAGTTCTTGGGAGACAATATTGATTTAAAGTATTTTTCTTTCCATCAATGAAGGTGAACTGTAAAATTTCCCCATATTATTATTATAAGAACCTATACGTAACGGTAACTAATAGTTTTGACTTTGGAGTCAAATTATTCTTGGATTTTACACTGTTTACTAGTTATATAATCTTAGGAAAGTTAATTAGTCCCTTAAGCCTTAGTTTCTTCATCAGTAAAATGAGGATAATCATGGTCCTAGATCAATTAGGACGTTTCCTAGTGCAAGAGTAATTCCACCTTACTCTGTATCAGGAATTGCAAAAATGTCTCCATTCACACTTTAAGAAGCCCAGAGACGGGGTGGACAGAGTCAGCAGCTCAGTAATAACTTCAGGGACCCAGGTCTCCCTGTCCTTCTGCTCTATTGTTCCCAGAACAGGTGCCATGCTGAAGGTGGTTCCCTGAGATAACAGAGTGGCCACCAGTGGCACGTGGGTCTGTGTTCCACTCTGTTCTCCTCCTGTGGGAAGTGAGAGAGTCAGTTCCCCAATCATGGCACATATGTCCTTATCCTCATTCTCTCTGGGCCGTGGTCATGAGTCCCCTCTCCGTCGAGTGACAGCGGTCAGAGAAACGCTGAGCCCTGATTGTTTTTAAGTAATTAGGCTACGTTGTGGGGCTAGGGATGGGCTGAATGCAGAGCAAATCTGGACTCAATATGGAAGGCAGGTGAGGACGTGGACACTAGGAAGGCCACCAATAGTAGTGCCCACTGTAAGTACCAAGGTAGAGATTTGTCACAAAGAAGAAAAGACACATGGGAAGTTCTGAGCCTGTGCCTTAGCATGATTGTAGATCACTTTAATAATAAGCAGAGGTGAAAATCCTTTTAGGGTTTTCTGTCTGTCTCTGTTTCAAATAACAGTAACTTTTCTCTTTCAAAACATGTCCCAGGCACAGCACTATGCTGATGCTTTGGAGAAGTGGCAAGTCAGCCACTTCCCTTCAAAGAAAAGATACAAACACTCTGCTGCTGCCTTATGGCTTTTACATTTTGTTGCAAGTGCATTCCCAGCAGTCTCTGCATACTGTGCACTGGTGTCCTAAACAAACTTCCTTGTCCTACCATGAGATGCATCTGCATCTCAAGTGTCATCTCAGAGCATGATGTATGTCCAGGCTACGACCACAGGCAACCATGCATCACATCATCCCTCAGCCCAGCTACTCTGACAGTGATTGAGTTCTCTGCAGGAGCCTTGCACAGTGCAGGCCAGCCAAGAGATCCGAGAACAGGTGGAGGGACAGGGTTGCTAGGACAACCTCCCACCTGGAGAGCATCACAGACCTGATATTGAGGGGCCTTGTCAGAATTCACCCCCACTTGTAGTTTCCAGGTAGTGAATAGGGAAACTAAGGAAAAAGAAACACAGAAAAGAAGTCCCAGCAGTGGGTCCAAAAATAAAAGTAACAGGCCTATCACCTTCTTGCAAAGGAGAGAAAGGGAGGGTGTGATAGGGTTGATAAGGAAAATGATGGAGTGATAAAAGAAGGGTTCTGATTTGGAGATTTTTCAGATGCAGGTGTCACATGCTCCAGGGCACTCTGTTGGCACTGAGCGGACTCCTGGGGCCTGGCCACACAAAGTCAAGCTAACAGTGTCCCTGAGAGCTGGCTGGCACTGAGCAGGCCCCACTTCCAGATAGGTGATGTCCACGCTTCCTTTTTATTTGGGAAGAGAAACTCAATTCACGGATCTTCTGTATTATACAATATTCAGAAGCATCTCGTTGTTAGTCGGAGCTTTGAACTATGTCAAGTAGGAAATGACCATTTTGGAGGATGCGGTTGTCACTTTAAGCAGCTCCAGAAATGTGAGAATAGATAGCAGAAGTAAGAGAAGGCAGGAACAGGAAGTAAATGCAAGAACCCGGGTGTCTTACGTTTGCTTATTAGGTCGATGGGAGGTGAGCAGAGGCAACAGAGAAAAAGTATCGGAAGTCATTTTTACTGGATGCCGGGAGCGACTCTCCACCAAATGGCCCCATACAAAGGATATGCTGCTGCAAAGTTCTCCGTTCTCTTCCAGGGAATGTAGAGCTGAAATCGATAAGCTTCGTTATGAAGGGTGAAGGGCAAGGTGTCCTGGGTAACTAACTGATGGCGAATGATTTTAGTGAATGATTGTGGGAAAGGGTGGCTTCCCTTAGTCATATGGGGATGCCTTGGGCAGAGCTCAGCTTCTTCATGGAAGGAGCCCAAATGCAGGTTGTGAAAGACACAGAGTGGGTGAGAGCGAGTGCAAGGTACATCTCAGACTCACACATCCACCGTAGTGCTATCATTCCTGGAATCTCTGTGTCCCGTTTGGAAAGCCTCCAAGGGATTTCTGGGTTACAAAGTTCTGATGGAATCAGTGAATCAAAAAAGAAAAAAAAAAATCCCCTAATTGCAAAACAGTATTTCTGTTTCCCTAAGCAGAAATTTCTCACTCCCAGAATCATGTACAATCTAAGGGAGAAATAAAAGAGCACATCTCATGCTGGGTTGATTTTTCTCTAATGATCTGATCCATGTGCCTTTTTTGGGTGGGATGATATTACAGCCATAAATATTTGTAATTCTTTCTCTGATGTATTATATTTGTTAATAGCACCACAGGGTAGATGCTGCACATGAGAAAATAAGAACATTGAATGGTGGGGAGTAAAGAGAGAGAACCAGGAAGGGGGAAGGAGCTCTCTCCTTGAACAGGCTTCTCCAGCAGTGGACTTTAGTAAAGGGGGATCTGGACCACTGGTCAGTGTACTTGGCTTCCAGTTAGCTTCTCATGCCAGCCATTATTGTGCCTCAGGACAAAGCACTTAAAGCTCTATGCACCTGTTTCTTCTTCCATAAGGTATCTGGAGGAGGTTAAAATAAATTAATGCAAAAGGATTTTATAAAGCAGTAAGCTCCACACATGCACATTTCAACAAAGGACGCAGAAGCTAAGGAAGCTACCTGCTTCCTCTTCACTCTCATGGACAATGTACTTGACACTCTTCACTTCTCTAACCAACCCATCAGCAAGGCTCCAGATTCACACGAACATAGATTCAGTCCCAGCTCCATGATATGGGACAAGTTGCATAGCTTCTCTGATATTCAGTCTCTTCATCTGTTCAATGAGGGAAATTACTGTTCAATTAAAGATGGTCTATAATTAAGTTCATAAATGTTAGCTATTACTATGATATGTGTTGGTTTTATTTTATCAATTAGGATGCTTTTAGCTGCAATTAATAAAAAGTTCAACTCAGCTAGAAGAAACATGGAGATAAATATATTTCTCGTGTAATAAAAAGATGAATCAGGACAACACCAGGATAAGTTGAATAACAGCTCAATGACATCACCAAAGATCCAAGTTCCAATGTTGGCTTCCACCCTAATATTGTTCCCTTGCTTTTCTTTTCTTTTTAAAGAATGCAACAGTTAATTTATAATTGCATGATTACATCATTATCATTATTATACTTTTATACATTTTAATAAACTTTCCATTTAGAACAGTTTTAGATTTACCAAAAAAAAAAAAAAACCCAGAATAATACGAAAAGTTTCCATATATCCCGGACACAGTTTCCTCTGTTGTTATTATCTTATACTAGTATGATACATTTATTATCATTAATGAAATAATACGATACATTACTACTAACTACAGTGCATTCTTTATTAGCTGAATGTCCTTTTGATGTTCAGTATCCCATCCAGGATACCACATTACATTTAGCTGTCATGTCTTCTTAGGCTATGAAAGTTTGGTCATAGGCTAGGTCACTTTGGTGACCTAGACAGTTTGGATGAATATTAGTCAGAAATTTTATAGATTGTCCATTGAATGGGATTTCTTTGGAAGGCAGTAATTATCCACAACCCACACTTAAGGAGTGGGGAGTTAGGCTCAACATTCTTAAAGACAGAGTATCCACCTAAATTATTTGAAATTCTCCAGCCCAGGAGATTTATCTCTTCTATACCATTTGTTGATGTATTCAATCATTTATTTATCAGTATGGACTCATGGACATTTATTATATACTTTAGATTGTAATTCAATACTACTTTTATTATTTTGTTGCTCAGATGGTTCTAGCTTCGTCCATTGGAAGCCCTTTCATGTGATTCCTGTGTGCCTTGACATGCCCCCATCATTGTATTTATTTGTTTGTGTAGCACCTCCTTACTTTTTAAAATATTTTTTAAATTTTCAGTTATAGTTGACATACAATATTATATTAGTTTCAACATAGTGATCAGACATTTATATAACTTACAAAGTGATCACCCCAATGTCTGCTATGCATTGGACACCATACATAGTTATTACAATATTATTGACTATATTCCTTATGCTGTATTTTACATTCCTGTGACTGTTTTTGTAACTAGCAATTTGTAGATCTTAGACTCTTCCCCTCTTTTACCCATCTCTCCAAATCCTTCCCATCTGGCAACCATTAAAATATTCTCTATATCTATGAGTTTGTTTCTGTTTTGATTATTTGTTTTGTTTTAGATTCCACATATAAGTGAAATAATGTTGTATTTGTCTTTCACTATCTGACTTATTTCACTTTGCATAATACCCTCTAAGTTCATCCAGGTTGTCACAAATGGCAAGATTTCATTCTTTTTTTAGGGCTGAGTAATATTTCATTGTATACATATATATATTTCCTCTTTCTTATCCATTTATCTATGAGTGGACACTTAGGCTGCTTCTGTATCCTGGCTATAGTAAATAGTGCAGCAGTGAATATAGGGATGCATATATCTTTTCGAATTAAAGTTTTGGATTTCTTTGGGTAAATACCCAAAAGTAGAATTGCTGAGTCATAAGGTAGTTCTATTTTTAATTTCTTGAGGAACCTCCATACTGCTTTCCATAGTGGCTGCACCAATTTTATATTTCAGCAACAGTGTACTAGGGTTTCTTTTTCTCCACATCTTTGCCAACACTTGTTTGTTGGTTTATTAACAATAGCCATTCTGTCAGATGTGAAGTGATATCTCATTGTGGTTTCAATTTGCATTTCTTTGATAATTAGTGACATTGAGCATCTTTCATATGTCTATTGGCCATCTGTATGTCCTCTTTAGAGAAATATCTGTTCATTTCCTCTGCCCATTTTTTAATTGGATTGTTTGGTTTTTGGTGGTGTCATTGGTGAGTAACTTCTCCCATTCAATAGGTTGTATTTTCATTTTGTTTATGAATTCCTTTGCTGTGCAAAAACTTTTTAGTTTGATGTAGTCCCCCATTTGTTCACTTTTTCTTTTCTTTCCCTTGCCCAAAGAGATATAGCAGAAAAAAAATATTACTCAGAGGGATGTCAGAGAGTTTACTGCCTATGTTTTCTTCTAGGAGTTTTATAATTTTGAGACTTACATTTAAGTCTTTAATCTATTTTTGAGTTTATTCTTGTATATTGTGTAAGAAGGTGGTCAATTTTCATTTTCTTTTTTGCATGTGTCTGTCCAGTTTTCCCAACACTATTTCAAGAGACTATCTTTACCCCATTGCCTCCTTTGTCATATAGGTGTGAGTTTATTTCTGGGATCTCTATTCTGTTCCATTGATCTGTGTGTCTATTTTTATGCCAGTACCATGCCATTTTGATTACTATAGCCTTATAGTATTATATCAGGTAACATGATACCCCCAACTTTGTTCTTATTTCTCAAGATTGCTGTGGTTATTCGAGGTCTTTTGTGGCACCATATAAATTTTAGAATTATTTGTTCTAGTTCTGTGAAAAATGCCATTGGTATTTTGATAGGAGTTGCATTAAACCTATAGATTGCTTCGGGTAATGTGGATATTTTAATGATGTTAATTTTTCCTATCCATGAGCACAGTATATATTTTTATTTATTTGTATATCTTCCATTTCTTTCTTCAATGTCTTATAGTTTTCTGAGTATAGGTCTTTTACCTCCTTGGTTAAATTTATTCCTAGGTATTTTTGGGGGGTGGGGGAGAATGCCATTGTAAATGGGTTGCTTTCTTAATTTCTTTCTAATAGTTCATTATTTGTATTCAAAATAATGATTTCTGAATATTAATTTTGTATCCTGCTACTTTACTGAATTCATTTATCAGTTCTAATAGTTTTTTGATTAAATCTTTAGGGTTCTCTCTATATAGTATCATTTCATCTGCAAATCATGAGTTTTACTTGTTCTTTTCCAATTTGGATGCCTTTTATTTCGTTTTCTTGTCTGCTGTGGCTAAGACTTCCAATACTACTGAAATGTGACTTAGAGGATTATTCTGGGAGAACGAGTGTGGCTAGGACTTCCAATACTGTATTCCTAATCTTTAGGAAAACGCTTTTAGCTTTTCCCTGTTGAGTATGTTAGCTCTGTGTTTGTCTTATATGGCCTTTGTTATGTTGAGGTTTGTTCTCTCTATTCCCACTTGGATGAGAGTTTTTATCATAAGTTGATGCTAGATTTTGTCAAATGATCATATGATTGTTATCCTTTATTTTGTTTTTGTGGTGTATCACATTAATTGATTTGCAAATATTCAACCAGCCTCGCATCCCAGGACTAAATTTCACTTAATCATGGTGTATGACATTTTTACTGTATTGCTGAATTTAGTTTGCTATATTTTGTTGAGGATTTTTGCATCTATGTTCATCAGGGATAGTGGCCTATAATTTCCTTTTTTTTGTAAGTTCTTTGTCTGACTTTGGAATCAGGATAATGGTGGCCACGTAAAATGAGATTGGGAGCCTTTCCTCCTCTTGAATATTTTAGAATAGTTTTAGAAGGATAGGTGTTAATTTTTCTTTTAGTGTTTGGTAAAATTTACCCGTGAAACCATCTGGTCTAGGACTTTTATTTTTGAGAGTTTTTTGATTATTGATTTGAATTTGTTACTAATAATCGATCTGTGTAGATTTTCTGTTTCTTCTTGATTCAATCTTGAAGACTGTATATTTCTGAGAATTTATCCATTTCTTCCAGATTGTCCAATTTGTTAACATATAATTACTTTTAGTATATTCTTATAATCCTTTGTATTTCTGTGGTGTCAGTATCACTTCTCCTGAATCATTTCTGATTTTACTTCTTTGGATCCTCTTTTTTAATTGATGAGTCTGGTTAATGGTTTATCAATTTTGTTTATCTTTCAAAGAACCAGCTCTTTGTTTCATTGATCTTTTGTATTGTTTTTTATTAGAATCTATTTCATGTGTTTCTATTTTGATCTGTATTATTTTCTTTCTTCTATTTAGTTTGGGCTTTGCTGTTCTTTTTCCAGCTCCTTGAAATGTAAGGTTAGATTATTTATTTGAGATTTTTCTTGTTTCTTGAGGTAGGCCTGTATAGCAATGAATTTCCTCTTAGGAATACTTCCACTGTGCTCCATAGATTTTGGGTCATTGTGGTTTCATTTTCATTTGTCCCAAGATATCTTTTGATTTCTTCCTCAGCTTCATTGTTAGTAAGCATGTCGTTTAGCTTCGATATGTTTGTGTGTTTTTCAGTTTTTTCTTGTAATCGTTTTCGAGTTTTACACCACTGTGATCAGAGAAGACACTTGATGTGATTTCAATCTTAAATTTTCTAAGACTTGTTTTGTGGCCTAACATGTGATCCTGGAAAATGTTCTATATGCACTTGAAAAAAAAAAAGTATATTCTACTGCTTTGGATTGAAGTGCTCTAAAAATATCAATTAAATCCATCTAGTGTAGTGTGTCATTTAAGACTGCTGTTTCCTTATTGATTTACGTCTGGAAGAGCTATCCATTGACGTCAATGAGTTGCTAAAGTCCCCTACTGTGAGTGTATTGCTTTCAATCTCTCTTTTTATCTCTGTCAATATTTGTTTTATATATTTAGGTGCTTTTGTGTTGGGCGCATAAATGTTTACAGGATTATATTTTCTTGTTGGATTGATCCTTTTATCATTACAAAATGTTCTTTGTCTCTTATTATAGCCTTGTTTTAAAGTCTGTTTTGTCTGATGTAAGTATTGCTACCTCAGCTTTTTTTATTTGTTTCTATTTGCATGAAATATCTTTTGCACCATTTATTTTCAGTCTGTGTGTGTCTTTTGATCTGAAGTGGGTCTCTTGTAAACAGCATGTGTATGGGTCTTGTTTTCTCTCTCTTCAGCTCCCTATGTCTTTTGATTAAAGCATTTAATCTATTTACATTTAAAGTGATTATTGATAGGTACACAGCCATTGCCATTTTATTATTCATATTATGTTCTCCCCTCCCCCTTCTTGTACTTAAACAAGTCCATTTAACATTTCTTGTAATACTGATTTGGTGGTGATGAACTTCTTTAGCTTTTTCTTGTCTGGGAAGCTCTTTATCTCCCTTTAATTTTCAATGATAGACTTTCTGGGTAGAGTAATCTTGATGATAGATTCTTACTTTTCATCACTTTAAATATTCCATGCCAATCTCCAGGGGCCTAAAAAGTTTCTGTTGAGGAATCAGCTGATAGTCTTATAGGTGCTCCCTTGTGGGTAACTAACTGCCTTTCTCTTGCTGCTTTTAAGATTCTCTCTTTGTCTTTAAACTTTGACATTTTAATTTTGATGTGTCTTGGTGTGGGCCTTTTTGGATTTATCTTGTTTGGGACTCTGCACTTCCTGGATTTATATGTCTATTTCCCTCACCAGGTTAGAGAAATTTTCTGTCTATATTTCTTCATATAGGTTTTGAATCCTCAGCTCTCTCTCTTCTTCTGGTACCCCTATGATGCAAATGTTGGTATGCTTGATTTTATCCCAGAGGTCCCTTAAACTATCCTCATTTTTTTAAATTCTTTTTTCTTTTCGTTGTTCTCATTGGATGCTTTCTGCCACCTTATCTTCTAAATCATTGATTTGCTCCTCTGATTCATCTAATCTACTATTGATTCCCTCTAATATATTCTTCATTTCACTTATTGTAGTTTTCATTCTGACTGGTTCTTTTTTATGTTTTCTACCTCTATTTTTATGTTTCCTTTCTCTTTGTTAAAGTTCTCTCTGAGTTCATCTACTCTTCCCCTAAGTTTATTGAGCATCCTTATAACCAGTGTTTTGAACTCTGCATCTGGTATATTGCTTGTTTTCATTTCATGTAGTTATTTTTCAGGAATTTGGTCCTGTTTTTTCACTTGGGACATGTTCCTTTGACTCTTCATATTGGCTCACTCCTTTAGTTTCTCTGTATTAGGTAGATCTTCTATATCACCTGGTCTTGGTAGAGTGGCCTCATGTAGTAGGTATCTTGTGAGGCCCAGTTGTACAGTCTCCCTGGTCACATGAGCAAGATGCTCCAGATTTGTTCCTTGTATGGGTAGTGTATGTCTTCCCATTGTAGCTGAACCTTGATTGTTGTTGGCATGTCAGTAGGAGGGATTGACACTCAGGCTGGCTGGCTTTGAGGACTGGCCATGACTACAGCGGACAAACTGTTGTGTAGGTGCTGACCCCAAGAAGGGGAATTCACTTTAGCAGGGCTTTGAGATACCTGAAAAAGGCTAAGCTGCAAACTGAGGCTGGCTGCCACTAGTGACAGGCTTGAGTCCCTTGCTTTTCTTCAAGGATGGCTGCAACAGTTTCCAGCATCACATCCCCACCTAAAAATGTTCATTGGCTATATGTAAAGCAAATGTCCTTCTGATATCAATAGAATAGAAAATCCACCAGAAAGGAAAATGGGTAGATCTCTGAGGGCAGTCAAATTAACATGTCTGCCTCACCTCTTCAAATAAGGTACAAGGGTAGGGACATGGTCTTATACTGTCACATCTCTCCCATACCACCTTAAAAAGTACTGTGTATACACGAGACCTTCACTAAAGTGTTTCTACTAGTTAAAAACAGTTAATGGAGCACTTCAGTAATTAAAAAGTTGTCATGCTTATAGTACTTATCTTTTATGTAAAAAGCTGTCAACTGTGGTAAAATTTCTAGAAGCAAAAAGGAAAAGGAAACAATTTAATTGTTTAACCGTAGAGGAGTGGTTAAATAATCAATGATGTATACCTCTAATTCTGTAGCATTAAAAGTTATTTTAGATGACATGTAAAAACTTTATTAAATAATATAGAGTTAATTAACTAAAAATACATATACACCACATTATTTCCACTAGGAAAGCAAACATATGTACAAAATAAAATTACGTGTAGATTTAAAAAAAAAAAGCCTACTAGAAGAAATTAGACCAAAATGTTGACACTGATTTTTCTAGGCTGTAGAAGCCTGATTGATTTGTTTTCCTTTTTTTCCTTCAATGTTCCAAAATTTCTGCAATTCTAATGTTTACTCTTTTAGCTGGGAGAAAAACAGTTTAAAAAAATAATGGTGCTTAGTCTGACCACAGAGAATGCCTTTTTGGCATGGATCTGCATGTATATTTATATCTTTCTATTCTATCTAAATCAATATGAAAAGGCAGTCCAGACTATTTGTGAAAGTCTCTGCATCTCATGCATTTTTAACAGATTTATTGAAACAAATGAGAGACGAGGGAGAGGACCTCTTTACCCTGAGAACAGGTTATATAAATTAGAAGTGATTCTGTGGTGATGGTGTCTCCAGAAATGTGGCTTAGGGGACCCTTCTGGGATAGCAAGCATGTCAAGAAAATGCTGAAAACTTAATAAAACAGTTAATATCTGTGACAAATTAAATAGGATATGCATGTGTCCTTATTAAAAGAAGAGGTTTTTATTATTGTTATTATTATTACAAAGAGATTGAGAAGCTGAAGTTGCCTCTAAGATAAGAAGTGAAGAGACAGAGCTGGGGAAAGCATGAGCTAGGGTTGCCAGAGGGCCAGTTTGAAGTGTAAGTAAACAATGCACTTCGCTGCTAGTGAAGACCACTCCTCTTTTCTAAACACCTCTCCCTTAACTCATTCCTGATCAAAGCTTTTAAAAAAGCCAAATATGCACTTTTCCTCATCACAGTCCTACTCCATGACAAAGTGTTAGCCACAAGAAAAACCATTTTAATGCATGATGAGAAACACAGTTTGTTTAGAATTCCACCCTCCACACATCATATACAAACTTTACTTTGCTGCTTGGCACTGTACCTGAAATGCCACCATTATGGCTTTACTCCTTTGAGCCTTGAATAGTCCCTAATTTCTTAAAGTTCTCCAAACAATACTTTACCTCTGTAGAATAAAGCTTTATGTCACTGTTAGAGCATCTCATGAATTAATAGCTGAGCACCAGTAGCTTCTGAATGTGAAGTTGGGGAGGCAAGACAAGAGGAGGAAGTAGACCCCAAGAGGCAAGGTCTTCACAACATTGCATGTCTTATGCCCAAAGTTTCCAGAGATCGTGTTCTCATTGGTTTTTGCAGTCATCTGAGGTTGTAAGTTACCTAATTCTTACATGGGACTGAGGAATAGGGGACCTAAAATGGGTTGAGCACTTCCTGTACATGATATCATTTCATCCTCCCAGATTTACCTCATTTTCAGAAGAAAGTCAGCTCTGATTAATTAAGGCATTTGGAGGTTTGCATGTTAATACATAGCAGATAGGATATTCAAGGCCATGGTTTATATCTCCAACCTAGATTTCTCTCAAGGAGTCAAGAGCCTGAGAGAATTTTCCGAAAGCCTCTACTCTTTCTGCCCAGCTGCCTCCTTCATCCAGGCAGGACTTGCCATGGTGCTGTCCGTGGTACTGAATGCCATGACATTGTGACAGTTATGAGGAACCAAAAGAATGAGAACTTAGAGCCTCATTAGAATATACACCTTTCTTTTTGCCTTTGAACCTCTAGACAGAACTCTCTAACTGACCTGTGCAATTCGCTGTGACATTTTCTCAAAGTGCTCTTTACAACCATACTTGTATTAGACATCAATTTTAAGAGTGAAAAGTCAACTTTCTGGATGTGAAATATTTTATACATGACCTTTTATTCATCACTGTTAGAATTAATACAAACTGTTTGCCCTAAGAATAACTAAAAATGCAATCAAATAAGATTATCTATTGCATAAGAAAAAAAATAACCTCATTATAGTGATTGTATATGTAGCTCTTGGCAAACAGGTCAGTATCATTAAAGCAATGCCATAAAGCATGCAGAAGACAAAGAGGACGAGTCTCATCCCTGAATGAGCCAGGGTTCATTCTTCTAGGGAAAATTGACAATCATTAGGATTAAATACAGACTTACTAGTACCCAATCAAAATTTGGTACTCTACTGTGCACTATGGTAACAAATGCTCTTTTTGCTCTTTACAACATAGCCGTCATCCTGCCCTCCAGAGAGACAATGGCAGGGGAAATAATTCCAAACACTCACAACCTCCCTGCATTGCCCCAGCAACAGGTACAGTTTGTGAAGTGCCTTTATGCAGGAGAGGGACTGCAAAGCCTCTTTATATTCACATAAATAACATGTGTGGATGGTCTCAAGGTTGCAGTGTTAAGTCTCCTGAGTTCTGCTAGCCAGTCCTCCCTCATACCTCTCCTCAAACTTTAGGAAATGGGATCAGGGGACAGCTATGGACATGCTGCCTAGTATACTCAAGGGCACATGGTCTTTGCAATCAGACAGGTCTCCATTTACGTACTAGCTCTGCTGACAAACAGCTTTGTGATCTTGGACAAGTCACTTCATTTTCATGAACCTCAGATTCCTAATGCATAAAGTGAGCATAACTGTAAAACCTACCTTCTAGTGTTTTTTGGGGATTAATTGAAATTAGCACTATGCACTCAATAAATGTTAGTTTACTTGCCAATCCTAGACTACTGTGCAATCTGAAGAATTCAGCATAGCATGTTAATGTCTTACTATAACAAAGGAATTTGTTGTTTTGATGAAAGTGTACTTAGAAATACAACATGTAAACTAGTTAAAAGCTAAGGGATGGGAAGCTGGTGTTCCAGGATGTTAGGCCAATTGTACTTCAGTTTTGTACTCTGAGAGGGTTCTAGAAGCCTGTAGAAATCAGAGGATGATAGCTTATCAGTTGTTCCGGGTACTCATTGTGCCTTCTTTCCACTTGCCCTGGGCTTGCTACTATTTTAACTTCTTTGGAAAGAAACCAGGTGTCTTCTCTAGCCCTAAATCAGAAAGTTCCAAGAGCCGGACCCTGTTCCCAACCAATCCAGTGCAAACAAACATTTCTTGGCAATCTGAAAGTAAATAAATGGCCTTTGAAAGTTTTGATCTTACCTACAGTTCCCAGGATGGAACTACATACCAGACAATTAGCACATAGGCCATCCCCTTAAGCCAAGTCCTGTTTATTCTTCAACACTCAGGGCAGACCCACCTCTACAGAGAAGTTTCATTGAGTTCCAGCCCACACAGACCTCTTCTCTCTGTGACCTTCTCATTGAATTGTAAAATGTTGGAGATTTTTTGGGATCATATGTGTTAACTGTCTTCCCATGATTTTCATTCTTTTTCCCGATTTTACGTAAACTGGAAGCCCTACAGAGCTCAGCAAATACATGACTGATAGAAGAGAACTAAGACATTTTCTCTCAGCACAACTCTTTATACTGTTTGTAAGCAGGGAAGCTCCCTTGCAATATGGGATATGGAGAACCCTGATGAGCAGCAGTATGGTAGAGTTAAGACAGTAAACCCTGGTGTCAAACAGTCTAGGTTCAAATCTTGGCTCCGTCACTGGATGGCTTTGGGCAAATTATCTAACCTCTCATTGTCTCAATTTCTCATGTATAAAATTAAAATAATTGTGATTCTTTCCTCACAGGGTCGTTATGAACATTCAATAAATTCGTTCATGTAAAAGCCTTAGAACAGTGCCTGGCATGTAAGTGTTTTTTTAAATGTCTCATTGACACGTTGCCCCATGTTTTATCGTAAAGTAAGTTAACATGGGATTGTCAAAAAGAGCACTGGACTGAGAGTCAGGATCTAAATTCTCCTCTTGGTTGTTTCATCATTTGATTTGTGACTTTAACCAAGTTAGCTTTGCCCTTTAGGCCTAAGTTTCCCTATCTGAGTTATCAGTGGGTTGGAATATGTCATGACTAAGGCCTCCTATCTTCTACATCCTTTTTTTTTTTTAAATTTTAACAGTTTTTTCATTACTACTGTTAAAATTATATATATATATATATACATATATATATGTGTGTGTATATATATATATGTGTGTATATATGTATACACATACATATATATACACACACACATATATATGTATATATAAAACCATTCACCTCCAAAATTTTTTTCATCTTGCGAAACTGAAACATTGGATCCACTGAGCAACGACTCCCCTTTTCCTCTCCCTCGGACCCTGGCAACCACCATTCTACTTTCTGTCACTATGAATTTGATTATTCTAGTGACGTTTTATAAGTGGAATAATACATTATTTATTCTTTTGTGATTGGCTGATTTCACTTAGCATAATGTTCCCAAGATTTATCCATGTTGTTGCATGTCTCGGAATTTTCTTCTTTTTCAAAACGGAATAATATTTCATTGTAGGTTTATAACACACTTTGTTTATCCATTTATTTATTGATGGACACTTGGGTTACTTCCACTTTCTGGATATTGTGAATCGTGCTACAATGAACATGAATATACAAATATCTCTTTGAGTTCCTTTTTTAAATTCTTTTTGGTATATATCCAAAAGTGTAATAACTCTATTTTTAATTTTTGAGGAACTACTCTACTGTTTTTATTAACAGCTGCACCATTTTACTTCCCCAAGAAGAATGCAAAAGGGTCCCAATTTCTCCACATGCTCACAACACTTATTTTCTGGGTTTTTGTTTTTATTTTTGGTAGTGGCTATTTTAATGGATATGAGGTGTCTTCTGTGTCTTTTGATTTTGTGACTTCGTGCTCGATGTGGCAGAAATGTCTGGTCCTGGGGTCTGCTGCTCAGTCCCCTGCTTGATGCCTCTTTCCCATGTCTGTTTTGTCTGTTTCCTGTATGAGGCACTCAGTATTCACAGAACAAGCTCCAACCCTTTCCTGAAAAGATTGTGACTTAGCTTATAAATACACAAGACATCCTTGAATTAAAAAAAAAAAAAAATTTCAGCCCAATCTCATAAAAAAATCGACCTCTTTCCTTTGATTTTATGGGCATAAGCACTTTGGGTCATATTTATGGATTAAAATCTAAGCTCTGATCAGTGGCCTCTCATCTGCTTCCTGTATTCATGACTTGGCCCCCGCAAAGCAGGGATGGGGAATCTATGGCTAGGTGCCACTAAAACATAAACGTTCCTTCGCTTCTAATGGATGCTGAAGGATGCAGCTTATATCATTATGCCTGCCTTAAAATATTGAATGTAAGTAGTTCAATGTTACCCAAGAGTCAGAGCCAAGCTGGTGATTTTTCCTTCCTCTGGTCAGGGAAGAATGGGCCTGAGTATTCAGCCTGGCCCACTCAGGTCCCCCAAGTATGCCTGCACCTTTAATGTTCATGGATGGAGGATGCCTTTCTTAAAGTCTCATGATGCTGGCCGCTGGAGGGAATAAATAGCAGAGAGCCAGGTCTTCACCTAACATTTTTGGTTTCTCTTGGGGGAGAAAGGGCCAAAGGGGCTTTCTCTTCCCTTCTCTTCCTGAGCTTTTCAAGTAAAGAGAAGATTCCCAGTATCTGATTTGACCTAAGACAGGCTGTGGCAGATACTTTTTGTGCCCCAGATCCTGCTGCTTCAGACCATCTGATTTCAGTACAGTCAAATGGACAGTTTAGTGCACACTGTCAGCATCTCCACATCCACTGGAGTCCACTCACTTCATATTCAGGTTCTTCCCAGAAATGTGAGGAAGGTAATGTTCCCAGTGACAATTCCCTACAGATGGGAGGTGGAAAGATGGGGAGTGGGCAATAGTTATCCCAACTGCTCAACCTATAGAGGGACAATTTTGATGTGCATTCTGTATGTTTCTTCCAAGGATCTCCAAAAGAATAAAACTCCAGTTTGCCCACAGCAAATAATTAGCCTAACTATGGATTTTCCATGATTCCCTACATTTGTTTTCCCTGCCCTCTCACTCTGGGTTCCTAACACTTCCCAAGTAAATTACCTGGTCAAGTCCTTGTACCGAGCTCTACTTTCAGAGGGACCCACATCAGGACACAGACTTACATATTTGCAAGGGTTCTGGAAGGGGCAGTGAACTTTGAGGCTTAGAAACTGACAAAAAGACCAAATAGCTCTAAAAGTCAGGTTCTATGAAAATAATTCGGCTTTGTTTGTGCTTCTTGTTCTCTACACATCTTACCTGAACTGTCAAGGTCAGGCCATTGCATATGGTTTTGCAGACTGGGTATTACACAAAGGCACCTAATGCGAGAGTTCAAAATTTGGCACTTGTTCTGCTCTCAGGCCTCTCCCTCAAGTGCTGAGCTGTACCTACCAAAAGAAAAGGCTCCTTTTTCTTAGCAGAAAGCTCCTGACCATATCCCAGGTCATGTGGCTTCAGGTTGATATCTGCACAAAGAGGATGCATTTTTCTAGTTTACACAAAAGTATCTTATAGCCTAGCTGTGGTCATCAGTCACCTGGGGTTCTGCCCTATGTCTGACTACTTCTGTCTATAAGCCTAACACTATAACCAAGGCAGTCTCTTTCCCATGCCCCATATGATTCTCATTTCTGCATCTGCCCTTGGCTAATGCCAACTTCCTCTCTTACTCTTCTCCCAAAAGCTACTCCCATGTTTTCCAATGTTTGTTCTTCAAGTCTCCATTCATTCTGTTAAGCTTCCAAGCTCACTTGTGTCACTACAGTACTAATTGGAAGTCATCCATTTGTTCATTTATTTATATGTTTATTCTTCAAGAATGTATTCAGTGTTTTCTAATGATGTGCTAAGCTCTGGGTCTGCAGTCATGAAGGGATCTAACTCCTGTCCTGGGGAGGGATGAACAAGCAGAGGTGGAACAGTGATCAGTGTACTGAGAGCAATGTTCAGGGGCTCTGGGAGCAGAGAGGGGTCCCTCCTCTGCTTCGAGGTGGAGATGGTAACAGATAGCCCGAGCTGTCTTAACACTAGAAGGCGAGTGGAAGATGTGGAGGACATTCCAAGAAAGAACAGCAAGTTCAAGGAGACAAGAAATGTCCACAGAGGACTCTAAGCTGAAAAGAGAGACTGGGCTGGGAAAGATGGGGATAAGCAAGGCCCTGTCCTACAGATAAGCCAATTAAGGTGGTTATGCTCAATCCTTTAAAGAACAGGGAGACATGCCAGCTACTCACAAGGGCTTTGTTCTTGCTTATATTTTGAAAAAGTAGAAATGTATTTATTTTTTCAAAATCTACCTGTTTTGGGGTTGAAAACCACTTGAGTGGGGGCTCATTGTGCTGGGATGAACACCTGACTATGATGAGTGGGTGAGAAATGTTGTGTATGTGGACTTGGTCTTCTAAATATAGAAGGAGCCAAGTCAATGAAGAAGTGCAGAGGCTGTGATTACTTCTGTGAACCCCCATCCCTTTCATACAGTGAACCCTGGGTTTTCTGGTTTATACAACACCCAGGGAAATTCTATTGTCTTGTCTGTGAAAAAGTCAATAGGAAAGATCCTTTTGCCCTTCCTCTGGTCACAGGTATGAGACAGACAGGAACAAGAACAGGAGAAGCAAGCAGTGGGCTGGGTGAAGGCGTTCAATCCATGTTCATTTGCTCAAGTTCTTAGCAGGAGCTTGCAAAATTAAAGGAGGTTTAGCTGGGCAGAAAGATCTTGGGGTCCTTGTGTTTAACTGGCCTGTGCTCAAAGCCAGGCTTAGACTCAGGCAAGTTATCAAACTTCTCTGGACCTCAAATCTCATTTCAAGTGGATTCATGATCCTTTCCTCACTGGATTGTTAGGACAATTAAGGGAGACACTGTGGAGTACCTGGCACAGAGCTTGACTCCTAGAGTGACCTCAGACAGAGCTCCTTGGATGTTGCCTCATCCTCTCCACCTACCCCTCCTTTACCGGTCTCTTTCCACTTCTCTCTGCCTCCCTTTCTGTATATGCACAAGCTCTATGCCAAGGTGATTCAGTATCATTCACCCCATCTGTCTCTCTGCAGGTTAATCTACTTCCATGCCTCTACCAATGAAGACTTCCTAAATCAGAGTTCTGATTTTGAACTTTCTTTGCCAAGAATTCATCATATCACTGTTGGCAAGTCACATCCCCTTTCTGGACCTCAGTATATCCATCTGTAAAATGGATGGATAGATCAAATTACTTCTGAGGGTTCTCTCAGCTCTAACATTATATGATTCTATGGTGTGATCTATTAAATTATAACAATTCTATGATTCCATGGCTCCCCACTGTCTAGAAAATAAAGCCCAAATGCCTTAGCCTGGCATGCGAGCTCTCCCCAGGGCCTCCAACCTCATGGACTGACTACAATTTTACTTTCACTGCCCCCAGCTCCACTTTCCAGCTATCCAGGCCCTTGCCTTCTCACCTCAATGGAATTCTCTGCTAGTACCCTGGACCCCTACCACACTATATAGCTCATCCTCACTCATTCTATTTCATCAAAGCTCATAGTATCGGACAGAGAAGAGACATACAGTAGATTTGTTTGCTAAGTTAATTTGAGATTTTGTTATGAACAGGCATTGCTGAGGGTAAGGCAAAGAAAGCCCGAGCTTATAACCAGAGATCTGGTTGATGCGTGCACTAGACCAGACCATATAGACAGCTGTTAGGCAGAAATACTGGCCCCAGAAGTACTTGCATCTCCACATTCACCTGCTGTCTAGACTGTTTTGAGCAGATCAAATAAAAGGCTAGAAGAATGTTATAAAATTACACAAGGGTGTTATGTCTGGGTGATGAGTCACTTTGATCAAGAAGAGGTAGACTGGTGTCGTGCAAAGTGCAACAGAAGAAAGCAAGAGTAGAAGCCTCATTTCAGCTTTATCTTTATCCCCCCATGTGACCCTGAGTCTAGCTGGGTAATTTCTCAGGCCTCAGTTTCCTCATCTGCAAAATTAAAATGCTGTTATCCCGGGTGCAGTGGCCCACTCTGACTGAGACATCACATATAAAAATGCATTGGGAAAAACATCCAAATGTGACCCCAAAGGGAGGAAGCATTATTATGAAGTCATTGCTTATCATCCATTACAAAGAAGCTTTCTAGAATGAGCAAAACCAGTCACCCATTCCAGCCCCTGAGAAATGACTCATTCTCATGGATGCGACCTGAATAAATGGAGGAACTGTGGCAGCTCTGAAGTATTAAAATGCAACAACAACCCAGTGGCCTCATTCGTCACCGCCTGGCTGAAAGTTTCTGCTCCATGTGTTACTTGTGCACTTACTGTTCCATGCTCATTCAGTGAGCACACAACATTTGCTAAATACCTGCTCTGTGCTAGGCCCTGGGCCAGGCTGTGGAGGCACAAATGAAAGGACAGGGTCCCTTCCTTGGAGGACCTTAGAGGCAAATGGGGAGGCCCATGAACAAAAGCAATCGCAATATGTTCTGATCAGTGACAGAATGAAGGGATATTCTATATAAGACTAAATCATCCAGAGAAATCCAGAAAGCTTCACAGGGCGAGCATTTAAAAAGAGATTGGCAAGTTGGTTAAGGAGTTTGCTGAAGGGGAAGCAGGAGTCCAAGGATGGCAGGTGAGGTGAGCTTTGGAGTTTGGGCTGAATGTCAACAAGCAGAAGTTAGAGGGAAGGTGTAGAATCTATCAGCAAACAAGCTTAAAGCCAAACCAGCAATCTGGGAGGCTGGCCCTGGAGAGCAAGCTTTTCTTTACCTCAGAGCCTCAAGAATGTGCTGTGATTATTACTACGTGTTGCTACCTCTTGAACAGGCAGGCCCAGGGCCTGAGTCTCCAGGGGAGCTGGTTATGTCCAGGAGGGTATAAATGCCAATAGAGTTGTTGCCAGGGGGCAATTCTTGAAGGAATGACAGTCTCCTTACCTTGTTCAGACATTTTTCTGGCTGAAGATTGTCTTGGAGCAGCTCATCGACTAAAGAATCTTCACCCTCTAGGTGAGAAAATGCTGCTGAGTCTCCTGAGTGGATAGTAAGTTGCATCCTTTTCTCAATTAAAACCCAACCTGCCACTAGCTACCCAGGACCTTTGTACTTGGTGATCCATTTGATGGCCAAGGCAGGAAATGGCACCAAGGACGAAGAATGCTCATCTTTAGGGATTATATACTATGAAGATGTATTAGTTAAATAAAGTGTTCTTGACAACCGTATAATTCTTAAAAAAGATCAATTATGGCAGGCAGCAGGTGGGGGAGAAATCATCAAGAGAACTCAGAGCTGTGTGCACTTGTGCAGAAGATGTGGAAGACAAACGAAGCCCCAGAGACTTTGAAGTGGCTATTCTCTGACATGAGTCAAAGGACACAATGCAACCCCCAGTTCTGAGGACTTCCCTTCCTCCACAGGCCCCAGGTCCACAGTGCCCTAAGACAGAAGCCTGAAGTCTGGTTGCCCCTGGATTGAGACAATCAGAGTCAAAAATAGTGAAAGACGAGATAAATCAGATTGGAAGTCTTAGAGACTGATTTCTGTAATAAAGACAGAAGAGAGAATACAGATACTTAAAAAGATCTTTCCAGATGGCTGCTGATTCCCACAATGCTGATATTAATTCAATCATACACCTGTAATTTGGGGATCTTGAGCTTCAGGAAGTCAATTCTTCCAAGAGGAGGAGGAAAATGAACTTGCAAGAGACTTGAATATGACTGTGTGTGTGTGTGTGTGTGTGTGTGTGGTGAGTGAGAGGTCAGGAGCCCCTAGATGGCCTTCTCTCCTGTGACCTTCACTGTTATCAGAAGACCTTCCTCAGAAATGAGGCTCCAGGCCACACCAGAGTCCAAGTTAAACTAGATGCCAGAAAACTGCTCTTTCATCTTTTACACTGCAGCGGTCCCCAGCCTTTTTGGCACCAGGACTAGTGTTCCTATGAGACTCTAATGCCTGGTGATCTGAGTTCGAGCTGAGGCGGTGACGCTAGTGCTGGGGAGCAGCTGCAAATGCAAATGCAGCCTTGCTCACTTGCCGGTCACTCACCTCCTGCTTGAACTGACCACAGACTGGTACTGGTCCGCGGTCTGGGGATTGGGAACTGCTGCTTTACAGTGTCATGACTGGACTTTTGGAAGCAACTAGGGAGCTAGAATGAGTTAACTACAGCTTTTTTTATTTTGGTGGTTCCGTTTCAATCAGCACAGTTATATGTATATTGAATACTGTTGAATCAGGTTATTGATGAATAAGTTAATGATGATCAATAATCGAGTGCTAACTGCGTTTGGCACTGTGAAGGCACTTCGAACATTTTGTCTCATGTAATCCTTATAATAACCAGAAGGAATCGATATTTATCTTCCCATTTTATAGAGGCAGACACTGAGACTCAGCGTCATAACCAGGCTCACAAAGCAGGTACATGGTGGAGATAGGATTTGAACTCAGAAACAACCAATTGTTCAGCATTTCTGGAACCTAACAGGTGAGGGGAGGAGAAAGATGAGACCAGACTGCGGTTAAAGACAAATCAGGAAGGGGCTTGAGTGCCATTCTAGGGGCCTGGCTTGCCTTCCTTCTAGTTTTTCAGGCTCTGTCTGTAGACTGCCTCTCTTGGAGCATTCCCTAAAGTGTGGACAAGCCCCACAGAATGGCAGAACTCTCCCACAGCACTCAGATTCTGGGGTTCTGTGTGGCACAGCCCCCCGCCCCTGCCTAACCAAAGTGGAGTTGGGAACAGACCCTCTGCCAAGTGCACAGCCACCCAGCTTTCATCAGCCTGTCAGAGCCATCATAGACTTGCCAAAATTTTGTTGAAAGCCAACTGCTTTCAATGTATTAAAAGCTGAAGACCTGGAGCGGGAAGACTTTTGTATTTTCTTTCATGGAACCTTTTGCTGCTGCTCTGTGTGAATCGTGCTACAGAGACTTGGCTTTGATTGTCAGCATTCAGTGGACAACAGGCTAATGGGGCTGCTGAGTGCCCCTCAGTTGTCACTAACCAGATTGCACAGCTTCACAGGCAAGGAAGGGGCTAATGGTCCTCACATTACTCTACCCAACGCCCCCAGAAGAGGAACGGTTCAGGGAAGAACTGGGCAGCTGCTTCTTCCTGACCTATAATGGTGTTACTGGATGGTGCTACTGGCTCCTGAAGGGCCCTTACCCCTATCAGTGGAATTTGGGAGTTATTTCTTGGGAGCTGTTATTCAGCCCTCTCTCTCCAGTGCTAGAGCCCAGTTACTGCCCATTCTGGGTTGACAGAGGTGTAAATTTCCTAGAGCTGCCATCACAAACAAAACCAAGTGCTCAAACAACAGAAACTTATTGTCTCGCAGTTCTGGAGGATAGAGCTCTGACATCAAGGTGTTGGAAAGATTCTAAGCCTCCACCTAGCTTCTGGTGGCCTCAGGTCTTCCTTGGCTTGTAGACGGTGTTCTCCCTGTCTTCACATCGTCTTCCTTCTGTGTGTGTCTGTCTCCATGTCTCAATTTTCCCTTTTATTAAGAACATAGTGATATTGGATTAGGGCCCAACCTCCTGACCCCATTTTAATTTGATCGTCTGGAATGACCCTACTTTCCAAATGGGTCACATTCACAATTACCAGGGGTGAGAACTTCCACATCTTTTAGGGGACACAATTCAAACCATAACAGCTGAGATGTTGCCTTTATGTCTGAATGTACAGGGGAGAAGCGGATGTGTTGGCTGCTGCAGCTCATGGAGATACACCCAGGTTATGTATGGGACTGCCCTCTCGAAATTGGGAATACATTCACCTTCAGTCTGAGTTCTTGATCCCTAAAAGGAGCCCTGAGGAAAGCATCTCTGCAGGGGTGGAATGAAGCCCCAGCCTTCATTAGTTGACATTCAGTTTGTATTAACCCCTCAGAAGCCTGTGAACACTGAGCTCTCACTCTTGACCCAGAACTAGTAGTTACCTTCATAACTTACATATGAGGTGGATACTAGGTGATGCCTATTTTACAGACAGCAGATAACTTGCCTGGATTCACTGAAGTGACAGAGTTGGGCTGAAAACTCAGGTACTCTGACTCCAGAGTCCAAACTGTTAATCCTAAATTCTTACCAATGCAAATTTCTAGGCTTTTCCTTTGGAGCTTCTTATTCAGCAAATCAGAGATGGAGCCCAGGAATCTGAATTTTAAGAGCACCTGTAGTGATTCTGAAGTCAATGGTCCATGGACCACACTTTGATATACAATGTCCTCCTGTTTCCATGGAAATGACTTTGTCAGGTGTAGGGTCTATGATTGGCAGACCTGGGGCAAGAGCGAGCATGCTGGTTTTCCTCCCACTACTATGACTGCTGTCTCTCTCCTATCAGGCACTTAGTAATGGGTATCCATATGCACCACTCCACCCTCTTCTCCTCGCATTAGCTAGAGGAATCTGTTTGAAATGCAGACCTAAAGCCACTGATCTCTCTGTGACCAAACCCTGAATCCATAACACTTTCACAGGCCCTCCATGAGTCACCCTGCTCATGCTGGGCTCAAGGCGCAGCTCTACCAATG
>NW_006432447.1:2178933-2179740 GCF_000325575.1 Pteropus alecto | reverse complement strand
TCTCTTTTAAAAGGATGGTGAGGATGAAATGGGGCAATGCTCATAACATGTCCAGTTCCACCCCCTGGACCCTAGGGGGCGCTCAGGTGACTTTTATAGAAAGTGCACCTTCAGAATTGTCAGGCACTGTGTGACACTGAACCTTTCAGAGTGTTCTTATTTGGGCCCAAGGGGAATATTTATTACTCTTTTCTGCAAAGGCCTGACACTAGTCCCTGAGGGGCTTTTTCTGCCTGAGACCCAGGGGAACACACATCTTGTAGTGCAGGAGGAAGTATGTACTGTCCTTCTTCTAGGTTGGAAGGTTCTCAGTGTATAGATGCCACACACACACACCCTCCCCATTTCCCCATGGCCTGGCCAGCTGCTGTCAATCTAGGTGTATTGCACTTGTCTGCTTTTTCCAAACAGACAGTGGGGCGGGCTTTATAGTCTCTTAACTAATGTGGTAAGGGCAGAGACTGCCTGACACAGACCCACATATGCTGCTCTATTAGGAAGGAAGAGGAATGTGTCACGCTATGCAATGGCTTCACTAGGGAAAGTTTCCCAGTGTCAGAGGGCGTGACCGGCACCACACCATCTGCTTCTTCCAGCGTGGGTCTGAGGTGGACAGTCGAAATTTGAATGTGGCCCTTGGAAATTTGGGACCTTTTCTGTGCCATAAGGGGTTGGATTGAAGAATGTCAAGTGTGTTTTTCCCATTTGGACTGCTTGTGCTTTTTTGAAATCACAAGAAGAGCCTTGGCCCCATGATCAATATATGTGTGGAGGACAGAAAAGTACTGGAAGTGTGGTTTCCTCTCT
>NW_006432447.1:2168767-2178896 GCF_000325575.1 Pteropus alecto | reverse complement strand
CTCCAAGGAATAGTTACTAAGAAAACCAGCAGAGATGCTTTGGAATTACAGTGAGATTTGTGAAGAGTAATTACAGGGATTTAGTTCACTATCCAATTGCTCTTCGAATCTTAAAACTAAGAAGGGCCCATCCATCTCAGTGGTTTCCACCTCTGGCTGCATATCAGCGTCACCTGGGGAACTTTGAAAAGATACCAAACCAGGCCATAAATAGACCTACTAAATGAGATCCCTGGGGCCAAGGCCCAGGAATCTTTGCATCTAGACTGGTCTTATGCTTCCTCGGAGCAATGGGGGCCTTAAAAAGGAGGCTTAAAAGTTTTAATTTTTATCCGAATTTCGTTTGCCCTGTGGTTTCTCAGGACACACATAGAACCACTGTACAACTCGGTACTAGAACTATGCAAAAACAAGTACTTGGGTCACCTGTTACATGATTAATGGACATATTCTAGGAACTGCACTGCATTTGATCATACACCCATCTGGCCTCAGTTTCCTCATCTCTTAGAGTTAGACCTGACCCTAGTGACATTACTGCGTTATGTGGGAGAAGGAACTCAAGTTGTGAAGTTAGACTTGGTTCAGACACTGATGCCGCCACTTACTAATTGTATGACGATGGGCAAGGAACAAGTGTCCCTCAGGCCCCCAGTTTCCTTTACCGAAAATGATGATGAATAGGTCAACTTTACAGAATTTCCGTGAGAATTAAGAGAATGAATGTGAAGTGAGCGGTATGGAATACGTCAGGAGTTTGAGACTTCTCCTGCTCCCTCTCCTGCAGTTTGACTGTACCCTGTATAATCTTGTTGAAACTAGTACTTGTCTAGCAGATGTCTTCCTCAAACATGCATTTTATCTTGGCCCAGGCTAATTTGTGAAGTGGACCTAACTTTAAGAAGTTCTATTGTACTTGTTGCATGCATTTCACTACCTCCTGAATATGGAACATCACAGTAATGTATGCTGACTAGATTTGCAAATGAGGGCCAGTGAGTAAATAAAAAGAATTAAAAAAAACTCATAGAATTAACCCTATTTTTATTTGAAAAATTAAAACGAAAATAGTAAAATATGTATACATATAGAATGATTGTATATACAAAGAGAAGGCTATAAATTATATTAAGAGTAGTTTTGTCTGGAGGGTATAATTACAGATGATTTTCATTTTATTTTTGTTTTTTAATAAACTTTATTTTTTAGAGCAGTTTTAGATTTACAGAAAAATTTCAAATGATAGCACAGAGAATTCTCATAAACTTCACTCTCAGTTTACCCTGCTATTAACATCTTACATTAATATGGTATGTTTGTTACAATCAGTGAACCAATATTGATTATTATTATTATTATTAACTAAAGTTCCTACTTTATTGAGATTTTCTTACTTTTTACCTAATGTCCTTTTTTGTTCCAGTATGCCATACAGGATATCACATTACATTTAGTTGTCATGTCTCCTTAGGCTCTTCTTGGCTAAAACGGTTTCTCAGACTTGTTTGTTTGTTTGTTTTTGATGACCTTGACAATTTTGAGGTATACTTGTCAGGTAACTTGAAGAATGTCCTCGACTGGGATTTGTCTCATGATTAGGCTAGAATTCTGGTTTTTATGAGGAAGACCACAGAGGTAAAGTGCCATTTTCATCATATCAAAGCAAGGGCCCATCCTACCAACTTGACTGTTGATGTTGACCTTGAGCGCCTGGCTGAGGTGTTTTTTGTCAGGTTTCTCCATTGTAAATGTAGAGTTATTCTCCCACCCCTTTTTCATACTCCATTCTTTTATTTCCTCCCTATTTTTCCATATTATCTGAAATTTTGTTTCTGTTTTTGTTTGTTTGTTTGTTTATTCAGTGAGCCTCATTACTTTGATAATCAGGGAGAAAAAGAGTTATTTTTATTTTGGAAAAAAATTGATAAAGTCCCATAAGAATTTCATCTTTTATATTTTGGGGGGGCTTGGTTTTCACACTATTGTGCACCACTCCTCCAGTAGTCTCTGTTGGGAATTTGTCTAGTCACCAACCGCAGTTCCTTCTGAGTGAGACTGCCCTCAGCCCATGCTGCTCCCTTGCGCAGGAGGGAGTATCCTGCAGCGTAACTTCTGATGGTGCCGCATGAGCAAGCCTATAAATCAGCCAGGAAGCCTTGCTTTCACTGGAAAAGCGAAGGGGACTTTTAGCCGCTTTCAGAAGGTAAACAGGGCGTAAATCTTGCTGAAGGAGAAGGCACTTATGCAGCCACCTGAAAACACCCCAGCAGTTTGGAGGACCATCTGCTCCATACCTCCTTCCCCTCAAAACACACAGCACCCAAGCACAGGGCTGGGCACATGGTGTTTAATTATCAATGGGATAAATTGCCGAATTGTAGTGTTTCCTTCCTCCTCTCTTTTTGTCAAAGATGCTAGTAATAGTGATGCATTGAAATTAGACAGCTTTAACTATGTATAACAGTTTTCTGGCCACCTGCAGCAGGCGCACTGTCCTAAAATTTACTGTTTTGAGTAAGGCTTTTTTTTTCCCAAATGAAAGTTCTCTAGAGTGAGTCTGAAAGCAGGTGGCTAATTGCTCTGCTTTAAAGGGAGGCTGATGTGGCAGGCAAGGTTCAGAGAAGACATTATGGGGGCTGGGTACCCTGAGGTAGACAGCCTGCAGACGCTGCTTCATTTAACACCTGAAAGAGAAGAAAAGAGTCTTCAATCATACTTTGTCATAGCCTTGTCTTCCCGTCCCAGGTAGCATTCTCTGTGAACATGGAACAGTCCCAGGACATTGCACAGCTCTGAGTGGTTGCTATCTTCTAAAGCAGAGGTTTCAACCTCAGTACTATCGACACCGTAGACCGAACAATCCTTTGTCATCGAGGGCTGTCCCGTGCATTGTAAGATGTTTAGCAACATCCTTGACCCGTACCCACTAGATGATAGTAGTACCATTCTCTCAAGCTGTGACAATCAAAAATGTCTTCAGACATTGCCAAATGTCCTATGGGGGGAAAATCTCCCTCAGTCGAAAACCACTGTTCTAAAGAGTGTATCTCTCCAGGTCCTTGGCAATGGAGCATTTTTGCCTCCCTTGGATATGCTTGATGACTGAGAGATACAGGTACTTCCTACCCCTATAGGGCCATGACTTGCCAACTATTAACTGCAGAGGTACAAGGGGACACCAAGGAGGCAGTTCTCCTCATGGTTCCTGTTCTCGTTATCTATTGCTGTGAACAAAGCACCCCAAACTCAGTAAGATAAAGCCACAGCCATTTCTGGAGTCTGTTGACTTTAGAAGGGTCACAGCAGGGATAACTTGTCCCTGCTCCTGATGTCTGGGGCCCTCACCAGGAAGACTTGAAGGCTGGGAGTGAGTTGATACCCAGGACCTGAAGTAATCCAAAGCTGTCTTCACTCACGTGTATGATAGTCGATGCTGGCTGTCACCTGAAACTAAGCTGAGGCTGTGGTTAGAACATGTACTCACTGTGTCTTCATTTGGTCTGGGCTTCCTCACAACATGGTGGTCTCAGGCAGTAGGTGCTTACACGGTGTCTCAGGGCTCCAAAGTGAGTATCACAGGAGAACCAGGTGGAAAGTATATTGCTTTTTATAACCTAGCCTTGGAATTCACATGGCATAGCTTCTGCTGTGGTCAGAGCCCACCCAGATTGGGAAGAGTGTCAAAGTCACATCATAAGAATAACACATGGTCAGGACATGCTGTTGTGATTGTCTGCCCCAGTTCTCTCCCTGACTTTGTCTTTCTGTAAAGTAGGTTTCCTTCACTTTATCCCATGGGCCCTGGCTTCTGACTCTCTTCTCACAGACTCTCTGCTGTCCTTCCATTCACCACAGAGCCCCCACCCCAACCTGGGCGCCATTATCGAAGAAATTGAAATGAAATTCCCCTCCAGGTCTGCTAGAAGAGGATGATACTGGGGTTTTGTTTGGTTTATTCCCTCTAAATATTCCCAGTGGCTCTGAGAAACTTTTGCTTCTCAATTCTAGAGATCCTAAGAATAGCTACCATCATTTCACCAATATGATTATTCTGTTAACTTGAATGAGCTTGCATTTTAATGCAAAACCACAGCATTGGTGACTATTAGATTAGCTCAATAGAGTATTACGTGCTGATATACTTAAAATACGATTGCACATAAATCTTTGCTTTTAAGAGACTGTCTTAAAGAGGGAACTTATGTTTTCCAGAGTCTACCAATGTGCATTTTACATACTGGATTCTTAATAAGTTTTTCTGAATAAATGTTTCTGACCTCGGTGATGGCATTTTATTGTACCCAATATGTTCTGTATTAGAAGCTTGTGAGATTTTCCTTGAGCCTGGAAGTTCTAGATAAAATATAATTAGAACATGAAGTGTTACTCTTCTTTAATACTCATGGAGGGAGGTTCTGATTACCATGAGTAAATTTATATGATTATTCTGTTAACTTGAATGAGCTTCTAGGGTGTGGCCATAGCCAAGTTTTGCCTGTGATAGTTTTGAGTCAGTGCTGCAAATATTCTGTCGTTACTGATGTATATATAGCCCACTGTTTGTTCCTGGCTGAGATCTCATTGGTTCGGTCATTGAACTGTTTTTACTAAGTAACTTTTGGGTGCTCAGACTTATGCTAAGTGTCCGGCATGGATGACCATCCAAAAGGAGGCAGATCCCTACCCTCTAGTCTCAGGGCTACTTCTTGCTTCCTTTGGTTCTCTGCTGTGTTTATTTCTAGTTGGTTATGTTCTTTTTCCAGCTTCCTCTCTTCCCATTCTTTGCCTTTCCTAGTGTATTAGTATGCTAACCTTTCAGTAATGCTGCATAACAAACCATTAGCATATAGCAATAAGCATTTGTTTATTGCTCACTTGTCTGTCATCATCTGGAGTTTGGTTGATTTAGGCTGAGCTCAGTTGAGATAGGGTTCCTATCTACTCTTCACACATCTTGTCACTGAGCCTAAAGCTGCCCAAGATATGTTCTCATGGCAAATGGCAAGAGCACAGACAGCAAACCTGACTTACTGCACAAACCGTCTTCTAAAGACAGTCATTTGAAGCCTCTCTTCACATGTTTACTAATACAACTGGCCAAAACAAGGCATAGTCTCAGCCCAGAGTCAAGTTGCATACCATCCTCCCAGGAAGCAGGGGAAAAGTGCACAAATATTTCCTGAACAGTGATCTAATCTATTACACCCAGTACTTCTATAATTATCATGCTTTTTCTGGACTCTGGGGCTTTCGTATGCCATCCCCTCTACCTGAAATACCTTCTTTTTGAGCATCAGGCTACTCTACTCCCCAGCTCATTCCTACTCTTTTATTATTTATTTTTTTATTTTATTTTATTTTATTTTATTTTATGTTATGTTTTTGAGATTCCAGGGGCCATCCCCTATGGGATACCTTTCCTAACCACATAGGTTCCTGGACTCTCCTCTGGGTTTCCATTACATTCTGCACCTATGGACCCCCTCTGTCATCTGTTTGTCTTTTCTCCCCTACCATTCCATGAATGTCGAACCACATTTTGATCACCATTATTTCTTCAGCATGAAGCACAAGCTCGAAGGTTTTGTGTTTGTGACACTGGGTGAAGGGGTTGTAACTTCTCTACACTGGCAGCTCTGGGGAAGCACAGAAAGCACTGAGGCTTTGGCATTTCCAAGTTGGGAGGCGGGAATTGGAATGAACCTTATGAGTTGTCTCGGCATATCTTACTGTGTCCAACAAATGCCATCTGCTTTTGAGGCATGTGGAGACTGAGAGATAAGTGTAGACCGTGTGGCTTAGGTTCTGTTCTGAACAGCAACATATCCTCACTTGCCCTTTTTGTCTTTTGTTCCCCCCTGTCTTGCCTTAGATGAGGAGTAGGTCTGATTAGCTGCTAGTTTTCTCCTCAATTGGTAGTTTTCTGGCCCTCGAGACAGGGTGGCAATGGGTGAATACAAACTCTTTTATGCAGGATTTGTCATTGATTTCTCTTTGGTGTTCCTGTGTTGATTTTTGGATAAAGGAGATGAGGCCAGGAGTATGAAACAGAAGGTCACGCATGTGGTTAAAGGCGGTAACATGTGTGGTGACTTCTACGCAGCTCTGTTTGGATTTTTCCAGAGGCAATAGAGAAGGTGGAGGGGACAGACTTGCAGGCTGCTTTCAACTCACTCCAGACTTCAGTTTCTTCAGAATGGGACTGGAAATGGGAATTTATATGAGTACCGGGTGGTACTTTAAAGTCACAGCTGCTCCTCATTTAAGGGAATCCAAAGCCTTTCACTGTGAATGATCATTTTGAAGGTAACTCAATTATCTGTGTTTGCCGGTTCAATATGGTACACTAAGATATAATAGCCCATCATCTCAGCTTACTGAAGCCACGCATGGCTTCCCAGGCTGGGTCTTTATCCAAAGAAGTGAGTGGAGACGTTCAGAAGCCTCTTCCAAATCAATACACAGAGTACGAGAGATGGCAGGGGATGGCAGAGCCCCAAACTCTGCTCTCTCTTCTTGTGCCATTTCTAATTCCCCCAGGCATGCAAACATTCAGATGAGTCTTACTATCTCAAAGGTGTTTATTCTGTGCCAGTTTAATTGGCTGTAAAATTCATCAGAGAAGATAGCACACTGTTTATTCAAATTTAGAATTTCATATTAGCCAAGTTCATGCAGCCACCCTACATATAATAGCCCAAACAGGTTCTTTTAGACATTGTAATTCAGAAAAGGGCTACAGGGAGCTATAATAAGAACGTATGGGGTAAGTGCAGTGTGTGTCTGGCACTTCCGTCTTATTTTCAGTGACCCATTCTGCTTGTCGCTCCCTTTTGATCCACTCTGTGTATCCACGGCCCTGTGCTGTGCTTTGTCTGCCTATATTCCCAGTCCTTCTCATTCAGATCTTCTGAGCAGTGTACCCTGCTGACACGAATACTTTGTGCACAGGAATTATTTAATAAGCTTGTAGGATTGAATTATGAAAATTAAGTAAGTTTAGGAACAAGAGTGAAATATGCAGAAACTACGAACTGAGCCATTTTCAATCCCTACTTATCCATAATTGCAGCTAAAATCTTTCTTTGATTCTTTATACAGTCAGCCTTCCCCTTTCCCCAATGACTCTTAGCCAATGACCTTACCCTTCAGCATCTCGTAGTGCTACAAAAAATGAGATAATAACAACCTTGAATGTGGCTGTGAGAATGACAGAGAGTGAAATGCATGTGGCCCTTCGTAGATGCTCGAAAATCTGGAATAATAGTTGATATTGGGACCCTGCATCTACCAATCCACTCTTCCTGCCTAAGCTAGTAGCATAGACTTCCCTGTACTGTGCCTTTGTCTAACATGTTTTTCTTTTCTTCTAATAAATAGACATCAAACACTGAAGGAATATCTTACCCAACCCTTATGTTTTGTAACTTTTCTTTCTTGAGAGAGATTTCACAGTTCCGCCAAAGCTTTGTTTTATTTTCTTTAAAAGTGCCCAGATTCTGTTTTCTCCTGAGAATTGTACATGCATTTTGAACAGAGTTGTTTTCTTAATGGTTTTTATCACAAAACATCGCTGACTAAAACATTCAGTAAAATGTGTTATTCGGCATTTCCTTATAAACCAAAAAAAAGAAAAGAAAAATTTGTTATTAAACTTTTCCTTGTCGAATGGGAGAGATTAAGTCATTCTGGTGACATGGAATCTAAAACATTGAAGATCCTAAGGAGGCTTCACTGGACTGTGAAAGCTTGAGCCCCCTGTGGTTTTGAGCCCCCTGTGGTTATTTACAAAACAGTGCTCTAGAGTGCACTATATTGGTGAGCTCCAGTCATTTTGCTGGAGTCTTAAACCAGAGTGAGCAAAGACGTGTCACCTGGGATGGATTTATTAACTCATCATTATTTCTGGGTTTGTTGTTGTTGTTTGGTGAAGCAAACATCTGATTATTATTAAAACACAGACTACAACACTTCTTTCTTGCTGAGCATGGTTGGAGCTCTGTGTAGATAAGGCTTTAGTGAATCACTTTTCTTCTCAAGGCAACAGAGTTAGCAGTCAGAGCAACAGCAAATATACTTTTACGATCTCCTGATAATGTTTCCTTCCATCTGATTCTCAGGAATTTTTTTAGGTAGGTCAATGGTGTGTGCTTGTTTACATATGAATTTTCATCACATGCTCATAGATCTACTGTATACCTACTAGAGAGTACCCTACCCTGAATTGCCTTTTCAGAGAAAAAAAAACCATGGAGATGGAACCTTTGAAGAATTTATATGTAGAACCTCTTCAATGCTTTTAACTAAGAAAGAAAAATAGATTTTGACCCAAGAGCCAAGTTCAACCAACTAATTCTAGCAGCCTAGAGAGTTGGGTTGATAAGGATTCAGATGCTAAATATTAACTCAGTATGGAGGACACTGTGATGAATTAGCGTTGACTTTCACTTGACTAGAAAGGAAGACCAATGGCACAGATATTGGATATTGGCCCTATTTTCTAGACTTGCAAAGTTAACCAGTTGTGGCCAAGTTATAGAGCTTTGACCCTTCTTGGAAAAGTTCTCTCTTGAAATGGTAGAGTTGCCAAAATGAGTTGTAGCTCTAATTCTTTAGCTTCGGATTCTCAGATAGAAACTAAATCATTCAGTTTAATTCCATAGACTTGGATAGGCTGAACACTGTAGTTTCATTTCTGGAACACCGGAGCCCAAATTCAAGTTTTTAAACTTTTAAAATATATGTTTCAAGTTAAAAGAGCTTTTCCTTCCTCTAATCACCTTTATATCCATGCCCAGTTTAAGGTCAGTCAACAAAGGCTGTCTTCAATTGTCTCGCATTCTCCTTTCTCTGCCCTTCTGTCCATGCCAGTTGGGGTACTTCTCTCCCTGACCAGACATCAGCACCAGTCTATTCTCGAGAAAGGATCTACTATCAGTCATTTGCATCTCAGCATAATTTTCACTCTTTTTATTTCTATTGGAGAATCAGTTTGAAATTCCTCTGAAGAATTAAAGACCCCACACCTGTTACAGGAAGGTAGGCCACAGTAGCAGATGGGACACATAATTTCATACAGGAAGGACTTTACATTATTCTCCAAGTCACACCACATAATGGCCCAATCTGCCTAATACATGAGGCCAGCCCTGCTGCTGTTTGACCTAAACTGGAAAGAACCTTCCTTTCCTGAAGATTCCACTGAACCAGTTACATACACACGCATGTGCACACGCGCACACACACACACACACGCATACGCATACACACACATGCATACAGGCAAATTCCCTGAAGTCCAGAACTCTAGCCAGTCTCTCTCCTTGCTTTCCCATCCCCCTTCTCTGTGCCCTCTTTCCCCCCTCCCTGTTATGGTACAAATAGGGTCCCAGGGACTTTGTCAAGACTGGCTGTCAGTCATTACTGTGGTTGACTGTGTTTTCCTCACTCTACACCACAAACATAGATTCCACTTTGTCATTGAGTCAAAGTCCAATTACTTTGAATGCACTGATTGAATTTAATGTAGGGAAGAAAGCCCATGTTCTCTTTTGTAAAATGAAAGTTCTTTTGCAATAGGAATAATCCATTTACGTATTCAAGAAACATTTGTTGGTTGCTAATTATATAATCCTGTAGATTTGCCAAGAAGACAGTAGATGGCATTCCAGTGGGAGTCCAATCTATAGCTGCAAAAGTGAGTGTGGTATGAGGGTTGGGAATGGCCAGACCTGAAATCTGTAAAACTGAAAAGGCTTTGAAATGATTGCTCAGACAATTTAGAGTCCAGGGGTTTGAATCTAATGTAAGGTAGCAGGACCCAGATTGAAGCAGCATGTACCCATTTACTCTGTGCTTGTTATTTTTTCATCTTGGTTCCATGAACAGATTTTCCTCTCTAACAAGACTCCACAGATACATAGAGCTAAGGAAGAGTGAGCGTCCACATGTTTCCCCATCACTCTGTGCTGATAGCCAGCTCGTGAAAAGAGATCGAGCATTTTGCATCATGGTAGCTCTCCAAAGTCTCCTCTGACTCTCCCTGCCTCTCATCTTGTTGACATCTCCCGTGAGACTGAGGGGTTATTTGGATGACAGTTTCGAAATTTTGTCAGAAGTGCAGGAAGGA
>NW_006432447.1:2166711-2168692 GCF_000325575.1 Pteropus alecto | reverse complement strand
CACACACCACACACACCCTGCAATCCCCAGGGAAGGAAAAGGTTGTAACAGCAAGTGTGGCTCTGCCTCTTGACTTGGCAACAGCTTCGTGTGGGGGTGGACAAGAGGAAAGGTAATAACTTTGGAAAGCCAGAAGGAGCACATCTCAGAAAACCAAATCTTTCTTTAATGAGCCCAAGAACACTAACTGCTAGAAATCCAAGCTAACCTCAGAAGGTAATAATAGATAGGGGAGTTTCACTCATGCAAAACAAACTTGAAAATAAATGCAGATATTACATGGAAGCTAAAAAGCCAGCTACAGAGTTCTACATTTAGCAAAAAACTTTGCCATGGCTGTGGGGTTCCTGAAAGTCCTGTGGTGAAGAAGTAGATCTCATAGAGAACATGGGACGTGGGGCGGGATGGGGCATGACTGTGAGAGTCCCTCTACATGTTTTCAATTTCCAAAAGTAAAGGACACCCTAAATAATGAGCATATCAATGATATAATACCATCTCAAATTGGTAATAGTGGGTGCTGTGTGGTGGGATTATGTTCTGTTTGCCCATTTACTCCTTACTTGCGAGAAACTTCTTGGATTCTCCCTTCCTAGATGTTTTATCAATATACTTCTAAGTTCATGGTAGCCTTTTGCAGATGGGAGGCACATAATGAGGCAGGCGCGTAGTGTGGTCTCTTCCTTCATCCAGATAATGATTTTCTGCCTTTGACTACAGGTTACTGAAGCCTGGGGCTCTTGTAGTTCTGGAGAGTTAGAGATGTGATGCTGGAGATGGAGCTAGTAAAGTTATCAAAAGGTCGATTAGGTGTTTCACTAACCCCTGGACCCCTTAACACCAATCCCTACCCCCACCTCTCCTGTCCACACCTGAGCAGTTTCTTCTCTCAGACCCCACATAAGGTGTAGTCTTGTTTACTCAGAATTTCTTGTTTCATTCCCAAACTGAGAGAATTAGGGCTGGGCAATGTTTACTCAGGATGTTTCAAGTGAAGAGAGAGGGACCAGTAACCAGAACAGGATGAGAGAAGCCTTCCCAGAGAAAGGGACAATCCAGATAAGAATTGAAGTACGGTTAGAAGTGAATGGAAAAGTTGGTCAACATAAATTTCTCAAGAGAGAGGGAGGGAGGGAAGGAGGTCGGAGGAGAAAGAGAAAGAGAGAATGTATCAGAGTTTCATTTAACTTTTTAATGAGGGAACCAGCGAGATGACAAAATCAGTAAAAAAGAAATATGAAAAGTGGGATTTTATATAGTCTGTGAAATGAAAAGGAATAACATCAATAAATTAGTAATTTCTTCAGGTCAATAAGACTATAACTTTAGAGATTCTTTTCTACCAGCATCTTTTCCTTATCAGTTTTCTGTAAGTTAACTTCTAATCCTTACAGAATACAAAATATCTGTGTCCTAATCATTAGTAACCAGTATGGAAAATAAAGTCGAATCCGGGTAGAACAGGGTCAGCAAACTCTTTCAGAAAGGCCCAGACAGTATTTGAGACTCTGTGGACCGTAGAGTCTCTATGTCTCTATTGTAACTACTCAGTTCTGCCCTTGCAGCACCAAAGCTGCCCTCGGCAATATTCAAAAGAATGGGTGGGGCTGTTTTTTCAATAAATTTTATTTATAAAAACAAGTGGCTGGCTGGATTTGGCCCACAGGCTATAGCTGACCCCTGTTCTGAGACAACTTTAAAGGGTCATAGAATCATCTTTTAAACTTTTTTCCACGTTTTGGGTTTTTTTTTTTTCTTCTTAATAAGTTTAAAGTAAAGAAAACAGCAAGTGCAAAGGCACCGACTGGGGCATGAGCTCACACATCGTATTTGGGGAGCTGTAAGCAAGTAAAAATTCCTGGATGTTAGTGATACAAAGATGGATAAAGCCGGGTAATTAGGGAGGAAATTACTCATCTTTTTACCCAAAGCAGTTAGTGTACCAGAGCAAGAATGTGAGCTAGACCTGGTTATAATCTCA
>NW_006432447.1:2134730-2165387 GCF_000325575.1 Pteropus alecto | reverse complement strand
GTTGGACAGTGCCCTGCCTCTACATGATGATGTCAACCATAGTTTTATGGATCAGGCTGGAACTCTGGGCCACTAAGGAAGTTGAACCTACATCTGGGAGTGGGCTATATTGTCTTCTGTTTGTGTATTTAACTTTGTAAGATTATGCACATATCTTTTATTGTTAAAGACACTTTATGATCTTTAATTATAAAGAAACGTTACCTCCTTTAATTATCGATCAGGACAATATTCTACCCACCATATTGACGTCCCTTGTCACAACCATGTAAACTTTATTGCTGTGTCCCTCCATTTGTGATTGCACCCATAGTGACCCACATTGCCTTTAGACCCACGTGGAAAAGTGTCCTAGAGCTTTAGGTGGCGGTGTTGGAGGAAGAGGATTCCTCCCTGTGCTTGCGTGGGGGCTACCAGTATGTCTTCTTTTAATGTGGAAGGGGTGAATCTGAAGTGGGCCTGATGAATTAGGCCTGGCCTGTGGTTGGTGGGAATCAGGCACGTAAAGTCACTTCTTTTAACTTTCTTCTGTGAGAGAGACTTAAAAGACACTTTGCTTTCTCACTGTTTCCCTTCTCATCTCTTTATCACTGTCTTCATGCCCACGAGGTCAGAGTTTCCCAGGCGGCACTTCTGGAGGAGGTGCCCCCTGCCCACCCTACCGGCTGTCCTCCTGCTTGCTGGCAGACAGTCCTCAGGGTGAGGCACCTCTTCAGGCACCGTCACTTGCTCCAGCCTGTGCCACACTCTACAAGGCCTGGTCCCTGTCTTTGTGAGATCGAGAATTAGTTGGTAGCAGGAAGTCTCACACTTCTCTGTGCTACCAGAAGAGCAGATAAGATAACACGTAAGTCCAAGGTGTTTTACAGAAACAGAGTGGCATTACTATTAAATTGTACCTGGGTCTACAAATTATCTTTCTTAGACTGGCATTTCTTTTTGAAGAATAGTATTTCTTATTTAATTTTTTTATCTGAAATATAAACCTTCACTCTCCTGAATAAGTAATTAGACTCAGGGACTTTGTCTGCCATTTCACAAACTGTTTTTGGTCATTTGAGTCTCACTTTCTTTATCTGTAAAATGGGAATATTAATATCAATCTCATTTTGTTGTGAGGCTTCGCATTTAGCTGGGCATCTGGCTAAGGAGGGTGCTTAGTATATGTCATTAGGTAGAGGGCTGTCAACAAATGGGCTGATCAGACACAATGCTGAGGCAGCCAGGACGTGCTGCCAAATTTCAGGGATGAGGGGCGAGTGTAGTTCAGAGCAGCCTAGGAGACGTCCTGGAGAAGGAAGGCGTTGTGCTACACCCATGGGTCAAGCAGTTTGAAAAGTAGCCTGGCCGGCACAGAGCATCAGGCATGTGACAGAAGACAGGCTGGGGCCAGCTCTGCTTCTGGTCTCCCACTCACAGCACTTCCCACTCTCAAGAGGGATGGGGATGGGGTTGGATCTGCATGTCCAGGACATCACAGAGGAGAGATTTTATTTCATTCAAGGGTTGTGCTTATTTCCTTGATAGGTAAACATCTGTTTGTTGCCTTCAAAAAGTGTAAATTAATGTAAGCTTTTGCCCTTGAATAAGAATGAATGAAAAGTTAACCGTAATATTTTTTGAGCATCTAACAAAACTCACATTAGTGATGACACAGCTCAGACATCCCCATCTCTCTACCTGCAGTACCTCCATCATACAGCACTTGCCACACTGAATTCTGGCCGTTTCCCCTACTGTCTGTGAGCTCCTCCAGGGAAGTGCCTGTGGCCAGCAGTGCTCAAAGCCTTGGACCCACAGCTCTATAAATATGTGAACTTAAAGGGGAGACAGGCATGGGTGTAGCCTATCATCAGAAGGAGCAGAAATCAGAAAATGCCCTGGGGATCAGCAGAGCAAGAGATTGCCCCCCATGGACAGCTCCAGAGTAGATTCAGAAGGTAAGCCATGGCGGAGGTTTTCCATTAAGTTGTCATTGAGCCAAAGCTCCTACAACTGACAAAACTCACTATGAGCTAGGCAAGATTGAAGGCTATTCCCTATAATAGCAGTCCCCAACCTTTATGGCACCAGGGACTGGTGCTCCTATGAAAATCTAATGCCTGATGATCTGCAGTGGAGCTGAGGTGGTGATGCTAACGCTTTGGAGCGGCTGCAAATACAGATGAAGCTTTGTTCACTAGCCCACCACTCACCTCCTGCTGTGTGGCCCAGTTCCTAATAGGCCACATACTGGTACCATCCACGGCCTGGGGGTTGAGGACCATGCCCTACAAGGGCCTGACCTGGGTGACACTTAGGAAAACGATTGTCCTCAATTAAAAAGAAAACTTTAAAACATATTGTTCTAAAGTTTGTATTATAAAGGAAAAAAGGAACTGAGCATTAGCATGAACTGGGTACCATTTACTTTGGCAGCCACATTACATATGCTGTCAGTCCTGACAATACATTAGCCATGTAGTTGGCATCTCCATTTTACAGGTAAGGAAACTGAGGCTTGTGGAGGAACGCGGCCCCAGGCCACATGGTTAGTAAAAAGCAAAGCAGATCCAAGCTCAGAACTCAGCTCAACCACATAATACCTGCCAGGTCTTGGCCAGGCCACTTCCCTAGACCTCGATCTGGAAAATAGAGATAAAATGAGATATTTTATGTTAAATTTCTTAGCAAAGGGTCAGGGATGTAATAGGTCTCTAACAGATTTTAGTTTTTGTTAAATTGTCTGAAATGTTACCAATTAAATTCATTTGGTCCCATGAATCTTCTAAAGTAGCAGTAGTAGTTACTTTCATGTAATGGGATAGTATATCCCGTTATTATCAGATAACTATCTGATATTATATAACATATTATATCCTGTTAATATCAGATAACAATCAGATTATATCTTTTGGATGTAAGATGGTTGAAGACTGTACTGCTAGAAGGAGCCAGAAAGATTAACTGACCCCATGTTTCTGAATATTGTCCCAGAACCAACAACGTCAGTGCTACCTTCATGAGCACACACTCAGACACCCTTTCCAACAGACATACACCCATGCAGTCACACCCGTTGCTTTTTCATATCCAGACTCACAGATGTGAACACAGACTTGCAGAAGCCTGTCGGGAGAGGTGGCCACAACTGGAGTGTTCTCCTCTCCTCCTACCCCAGCAGAGAAACTCTCCAGAAGTACAGCTATCGATGGAAAGCCAACGACCCTTTTTGGAATATGCCTGTCTGGTGTCTTGGTTACCATGGCCCCAACCTCCCAGCAGAGCCAAATAAGGTGCCAGTCAGAGCAGCCTGCTGCTCACAATCAGGACAGGCCTTGGCAGAGGACAGGTGTGGTGAGAAAGGGCCTTGCCAACCCTCCTGCACACTCAGGTGTATATTCTCAGCACTCAACAGGCTCTGGCAAAAAACCTAACGGGCCTAAAAGAGAGCAGGGTCTGGTCTAAGCACAGGGCCCCCAATGACTCATGAAGCCCAGTGCTGGGGGTGGCCCAAAAGATGCCATGCACAAAATCACTCTGCCTCCCTCAAGTAAGAGAATTGCAGTTCCTACTGGAGCCTGCCACCTATCACCCCACCCAGACGCTGGCTCTGGTATGAGATGACTCCATCTGCAGTTCCTAAAGACAGAATGAAAGGTCACAGGCACCTCATGGCACAGGACAGAGCCTCATCAGGAGGCTGCTGTCCAGCTGTGAGACTCTTCCCATCTCTGCCTACATTCATAGAGCACCTACTGTGTGTTATTCCTGTTGCTCAGATATCTTCTCCTCCAGGAAGCCTTCCTGGCTTTAGGCTGGTATGGGTGATGCCTCAAGTATGTTTCCACCCAGCATAGAGATTTTTATTATTACTCTCACATTAGTACTTGCTTCGTGACCTGAGATGGTCTCTTGATGTGAGGGAAGCAGCACAGACAGGGAGAGCAAACCTGGGCAGAGAAGAGGCAGCAGGAGTCGCTGCTTGCAGGGATCAGAGCTGAGCGGAGACTATGGTCTACCTCATTTTACACTTTCTCCACGTGCCTCTAGAATGAAGTTCAGGGAAGGGAATATTTGGGACCCAGACTGTCTCATGCAGAGTGCAGAGGACTGTGTTTTGAGGGCATTGGGCACCATAATTTCCAGCTTGGCCAAGTGTCACCAGGGTGCCCGATCTGAGCCATTAAATCTGATAATTAGTCGACCAGTCTTAGTGACTTAATACTGAAGAAAATATGATACATTTCTGGATTGCGTGGCAGAAATGCAGACTGTTTTATGGATTCTGACAGCCCGTTAGCCAATAGCAAGGGGTTAGGAATAAAGTGGCCCAGCAAGAACGTCTCTCCTGTCATAGCATGAGCCCTGCTGATACTGAGGGGGGCGCTGCTCTCGCCACATCCACATCAGGGTTAAGCTGTCTTTGATTCTCCCTCAGAGCTGATGGATGGAGGACTACCTGCTGGGCACGCTGGGCCTCCCGACACTGTATGTTGGAAGGCCTCCTCTACTCAGCATTCTGTGAAACCTAGCCCTCCTATCTCTGTGTGTCAGGGAGACGTGGCCAGTTCCCTTCCACCTCCCCTTGGAAAAACTTCCCAGAAGCTTCTCGGCTTTGGGGAGCAGTTAGAGCTCCTGGAGGTGTCTCTGGGCTGGGGGTCCACAGGCCGTCTGGGTTCTGGTCCTACTTTGTAGCTATACAGCCAGCAACCTTGGGAGAGACTTAACTGTACTGGGGTGGGGGGAATTTTTCAACTATAAAATGCCTAAAATGCCTGTCTTGCTGTGGTATTAGTAAAGACCATTCCCTTAATGAACATGAGAACACTTAGAAAAACATAAGGCAACGGGCAGGCAATGCGTGAGGAATGCCCTTCAGCTGTGGAAATGTGATTCAAGACTGTGACCCTTTCTTGGGTCATGCCTTGCATCTTTGAACCTCTGCACAGAGCTGGAAGGGATCCGAGAGATTATTCTAGATTATTATTATTCTAGTTCTCAACCCTGGCAGCTTATTACTGTCACCTGGGAGCTTTTTCAAAAGTATCAATTCTCCACCACCATCCCGTCACTCCCACACATCAAATTCCCATATTTCGATCCTGTCAATCTGGGCATGAGATAACAGCATGGGTATTTGTTAAATGCACCCGGGGAGGGAAAGGCTGATTTGACCCAGCACTTCATTTCGTAGGTGCTGAAGCAGTGAGGTCAGGGAGTGGCGGGGCTTTTTGCACATGTACACACTGAGACGGTCACCAGAAGGCAGAATAAACCTGAGAGCAGAAGCCACAGACCAATGGCCCTCCCAGGCAGGGCAGGCCCTCCCTTCTGACACCCAGGCATCTATACCAAGAGCAAAAATCCTGTCATTCAAAGGTGTCATCTCTCGAGTCTGCGATCACCCTATGACCCACCCACCACATCTGCCACTAACGCTGCCCTGGGAATTAGTGCAGAAGCAAAAGATGACAGTTTGTTTGCTGGTGTTTGTGGAGAAATGCAGCCTTTCATTCTGGCTCTCCTCTAGACTCTGAGCTCTTCAGAGCAGGGGCTGAGTCTTCTCATCTTTGCATCCCCTGATAAAGGAAATCAAACCAGAAAAACGTTTGGTGGGCGGATGAGTGAATGAACAAAAGCATTTCAAGTGCTCCAGTACGAGACTTCAATTTAAACATGAACATCATCACATAATGAAACCATTTCCGCACTCAACTAGCGCTTCTGTCTTAAATTTTAATGGAGTCAGCACAAAAATTATTTTGATAGTTAGCCAGGGCTGCACTAATGCTAAACATAATGTGTACTCACACTAAGAAATGAAAAGGAAAAAGGAATGGGGCTTTTGATTCTTTGTCTAACAATAAGCCATCTACGGTGTTAATTGTTTGTAATAACTTAATGACACAACTACTTCCATGTAGGTTGCCTGGAATAGTGAAAACATAGGAGGATCTCAAATCCTTTGAAATATGCTCAAAAGGAAAGCTGGCTCCACTTCTTATCAGTTGGGGTGAGGTTGGTCATATTGCTTAACTAGTTCTGTCACTCAGCAGCTTCCTGTTTAAAAAGGGATAATAATATCTATCTTGCTGAGTTATGACAATAGAGAATTAATATATTCACTTCCAATTACATTATATTGTCCAGAACTAGTCACTTGACCCCAAAGTAACTACAAGGGGGACTTGGAAATGTGCAGTAAATATCTACTTCCTCTCTATGGGCAGGGAAGCTCGGTATATGTTAGTTTTTCCCTTGTACTGACTTCCTCTATCCCCACCCTGAGAACCACTTTTAATTTAGGAAGGAAGAACAGTAGACTAGAAAACCAATGCTCTGGAAATCAACTGTCCAGGTTAAAGGTCTTATCTCCGTCTATAATCCTTTCTTTCTTTATTCCTTCATTCACTCATTCATCAACAGATGTGTATCAGGATACTCTATCTGCCAAGCAGCTATAGATTTAGTTGAGGTTAGCATCTGCTTCCGAGGCACTAACATTCTGGCAGGGAGGCTTGAGGTAGGCATGGAGTAAGAAATAGACAATAAATAAGTGAGAAAATGACTAAATAAAGAGAATAAATTCAGAGCGTGAGGAGTGCTGTGATAAGACAAAATTGACTAATGCAGTAAGTACCTGGAAAGGAGGAGGAGAGGCGTTTGAGACTAGAATGACCAAGAAAAGCCTCTCACAGGAGTTGTCATTTGAATAGAAACTCAAATGTCTGAAATGGTTATCCACACAGTCTCCTCACTAAGAAATGAGGATATGGTATCAAATCCAGAAGAGAAAGGTGTGACTTCCGGAATGGTGAAGTGAGGGACTTAGCAAATACTCTCCCCATGAAAAGGACAATAAAACTTAAATATACTCATCGAAAACAACCATTTCAGGACTCTGGAAATTAAGCAAAGGCAAACAAACTGAGAGAATTTTACGAATAATTTTGTACCAATAAACTAGACAGCGTAAGTGAAATGGAAAATTTCCTTTAAAAATACAAATAAGTAATCAAAAAGAAATAGAGAATCTGAAAAGACAACAAGCAAATAAATTGAATTAGTAGTTAAAACGCTTCCCAGGAAGAAAGGCCAGGCCCAGATGACTTTTTCGGTGAATTCTATCACATATTTAAAGAAAGAAATAATGCCAATCTTTAATAAATTCTTCAGGAAATAAAGGATAATGAGAGGCCAGTATTGTCTAATACCAAAGTCAGACAAAGATATCATAAGAAAACTACAGACCAACACCCCTCATGAAGATAGTTATAAAAATTTTCAAAATATTGGCAAATCAAATTCAGCAATTTATAAAAAAGATTATACACCACAACCAAGTTGGATTTATCTTAGGAATCAAAGGCTGGCTTAACATTCAAATATCAATGAATGTAATATACTATATTATTCAAATGACAAAATTAGCAAGGACAAAACCCACATTATCATCTCACTAGATATGGAAAAAAGCATGTGAAAAAATTTAGCATGCACTCCAACTAAAAATAAACTTTCTAACAAAGGGCATTTACAAAAAACTATAGCTAATGTTATATTTAAGGATGAAAGGCTGGAATCTTTCCCCATAAAATGGAAACAAGATAAGCATGTCTACTCTCAACACTTCTGTTCAGTATTGAACTGATGTTTCTGAGCCAGTGAAATAAGATAAATTAAAAATAAAAAGATACTAAAGACATTAAGATTGAAAAGGAAGAAGTAAAAATTGTCTTTATTCACGGACAACATGAACCTGGATGTAGAAAAATCTTTCAGAATCAACAAAATTTTACTGGAACTAATTAACAAGTTCAGCAAGTTCGCAGATACAAGATCAATATAAAAAAATTAATTGTATTTTTATATACTAGCAACAAACAATCCAAAATGAAATGAAGAAAACAATTCCATTCAAGATAGCATCAAAAATAATAAAATTCCTAGAAACAAGTTTAACAAGAGAAGTACAAGACTTGTATACCAAAAATTATAAAAAAAAACATTGCTGATAAAAAATAGGAAATATCTAAATCAGTGGAGAGACATTCCAAGTTCATAGATTGGAAGATTCAATATTATTACAATGACAATTCCCCACAAATGAATCTATGTATTCAATGCAATCCCTATCAAAATTTCAGCAAGCTTTTTTGCAGATGTTGACAAGCTGATCTTGGAAATGCGAAGGACCCAGAAAAGCCAAAACAATTTTAAAAAGAAAAAATAAGGTTGGAAGACAGACTTTGTGATTTCAAAATTTACTATACATCTATAATAATCAAAACAATGGGGTCCTGGTGGGAAGATGGAAATATAGGTCAATGGAACAGAATCGAGAGTATAGAAATAGCCTTTACATTGTGACCAAGTGATTTTTCAACATATGGTGCTAGGGTAATTGGATATCCACATGCAAAGTGATGACTACAGACTCTTCTTGCCTCAACATACACAAAAACTAACTCAGAATGAATCATTAATTAACTTAAATGTAAGAGGTAAAACTATAAACTTTTAGACTAAAACAGTAGAAAATCTTCATGACATTGGATTACACAAGGAATTCTTAGATATGACACCAAAGCATGACTCATAAAAAGTTGATAAAGTGAATTTCATCAAAATTAAAAATTTGTGCTTCAAAGTCACCATTAGGAATATGAAAAACCATAGACTTTGCAAATCATATATCTGATAAAGGACTTGATGCAGAACATATAAAGAACTCTTACAACTCAGTAAGAAGACTAACAATCTGATTTTTAAAATGGGAAAAAGATGGAGACAGAGGCACATCTAAAATAAAAAACTCTTTCTCTCTCTCTCTCTCTTTGTCCTCGCCACAAGCCAGCAGGATTGCGATATTCCTCTCTCTCCCTCTCTCTCCCTCTCTCTCTCTCTCTCTCGCAAATGATTCACAAAGCCACCAGAAAGGCTTGGGGAAACATCTAAAGAGAAAGCAGGCAGTGCAGACCCACACCCTGAGCCTGGAGAGAGTTTCTCCCCGGGAGCTTGTGTTCTGCCTGCCTCCATAGGCTGACACTTGTGCAACCAGAATGGCTGCTTATCTACTAGCTGGCTAAAGACAAGCTGACCCTGAAGAGGAAAACACAGCACCTTTGGCTGTGATGCTTGACTAGCTTGTCTGCCACGTGTCACAGAGGCATTGTGCACACCTCCCCTGATAGACCTGACCTCTGGGATGGATGGGACACAGCATCCCCATTTCCGCCCCTCCTGCCCAGAAGCCACTGGTTATGATTCATGCTGGAGAAGCCTGCCAGGTAAATGGAGACACTGAGGAGAATGTGACCACTCTGAGTGTGGGCAGCAGCCTCAGTCTGGAGCAATCAGTCTAATTACTTTATTAGTCCTGAAATCAATTGTGAGCTGCAGGAAGACAGGAGACAGGACTTGTGCTGCCTTAAGAGAGCATTTAAGAAAGCCGGTATCAAATATTGAGAAAGAATAAAATATAAGTCAAAACCAAGATATTTAAAATGCCAGGGTAGTGGGCTGATTTCAGACAGACTGCAGAGGACCCCAGGTGGCTAGGGCCACATGCATTGTCATTAACTCGCCCTCCTCGTCCCTCTTTTCTTCACACTTTATGAATCCCACCTGCCCTGGGCCTTGACCCTCCCTTCATTCCCTCTCAAATCGCCTCCATTTTCTGCACCAGTTCTGACACCGCCTCTTCCCAGGGCCCCCAGAGCCCTGCCACTGGCAGTGATCATTTCCCTCTTGAAACTCTAACCAAGGTGGTTCTTAGGCAAGATGTGTCCTAGCACTTGGGACCTTCCTTGTGTACTTGGCTTTTCCCCTTTCAGCCTCTGGGAGCAGCTAGTGACTGGGAATGATCTGAGTGCTGGGAATGACCAGGATGCTCTCACTGGCCAACACAGAGTAGAAGCAGCCCTGGGTGGCTCCTGGGCCGCAGCTGCAGGAAGGAAAGCAAAGCCAAACGTACGTGGACCGGCCTTGGCAGTGGGCCTAGTGGTTAAGCAAGTGGGCGCTGAGCCCAGATTCCAGCCCTCTCACCCCAGGGCCTGGAGAGCCAGGAGAGGCATTGAGGGACGCTTTAGGCACCAGTAAAGGATGAGGACATACAACAGGGAAGGAAGTTAGTTTCAGAGAAATGCATCCAGAACCTTAGAATTATAAAACTTAGAAACAGTTTTATTTCCATTATCTGCATTAGTTTTGTGTCAGTGTTTTGTGTTGTTTACATTTTGAATTGGGAAGGTTATGGACTCCCTAGCATTTTTAATGCATGAAGTTCTTCAGGTTCTTATCCCAGTCCTGGCTCTATTGATTAGTAAATTTGCGACACTGGATATAGTTGGAAACCTCTCTGAGCCTCAACTTCTTCATTCGTAAAACTGGAAGGGTAGCAACTACTTCCTAGGATGTGTGGTTACATTTCATGAGCCTGTAAGTTCTGAGTGCAGGGCCTGGGCAGAGTGAGTACTCACGGCTGTCATTCCTTTTGTCTGGGCAGAGGAGGAGGCGGTCGTGGTACGTGGTGCATCACTGGGGTGAAGGGAGGAAGCAGTCTTGTCCTCCAGACCCTGCAATCTTAACCACCGAGGGCCTTGGAAACTTCCAGGTCATTAATTTGGAAAACAAGTCAGGGAAAGCCTAACTAAGGCAGAAAATTGTAAATACGTGAAGCTTATTACCCAGGTTTGACTGGGAGACGGGCCACCAGTGAAATATAAAAAGATATGTTCGTGGGCATGCTCAACACATGTTCACTGAGCACCTACAATGAGCCAGTCACGGAGCACTGGAGGCACAGAGGAGGGACACCTGAATTAGCCTGAAGGTGGAGGTGGTCAAGAAAGCCTCCTAGGCGAGGTGGGCTAGGAGGCTTTAAGGAATGAGCAGTGTGTTTAGTTCTAGGGACTCTGTCTGCCCTCCAGAGCCTTCCTTTCCTGCCTCACTCTGCCCTGCCCTCTGTCTTCCTGCTGGTTCAGCCAACGGGGCCTGGTAGGAGCTCAGGGGGAAAAAGGAGAGTGACACTGGGCTAGTCATTGCCCCAGCACCCTCCCTGCTTGGCCGCTGCAGGCTGGATGTGCCCTGAACCAAGGGCCAGAGGTGCTCTCAGGTGGCCCCGTCATCACGGCCTCTGAAACTGCTTCCTCGCCCCGACCCAGACCCTGTGTCCCTGGCTCCTGCCCCACCCTCTGTGGTTTCTCTATACCTGAATCTCACCTATGTGAATAGTCCCGTTACCCACCTCTCCTATTTCCTCCTGGGAGTGGAACTGGTTACAAGTAGAGACTAGACAAAGAGGGTGGTAAGAGGAACCCACCAATTTATAAGGCCAGAAGTAGACATGGGCCCTGCGAGGCCTTCTACATAGGCAGCCGGTGGTTGGGCACACTGGAGAATAAAGCAGGGACCCCGTGATGGAGGGGCTTTGGGGGTAAGCTAAAGAGCTTGGAGTTTATTTAAAGGTAACCGCTAAAGGATGTTAAATGCATGATGGGCTCAGCTTTATAGAAAGCACTTTCTGGCCATCTTCTGGAGGATGGGTCGGAGGGGAGCCAGGACACCAGTTAGGAGGCTACTGCAGTACTCCAGGCTGGAGTTTATGAGGACAGGCAAAGGCACACTGTTGACTAATGAGGAGGGGAGATTCTAGGGACTAATTACATGCAAAGTGATGAGGGACGGAGAAAAGGGGAAAATCTAGGAAACTGCCCAGATTTCTGGATCAAAAGACTTGGTAATTCCATTTATAAAGGTATTAAAAATAAAGGCAGAAGAAGTTTTGAGAGAATCAATTCTTTAAAATGCTTTAAAAATGAATCTAGATTTTCTTTTATATAGTATAGTTGTTTCTGAAGGAAATGCTGAGAACAGTTCCATAAAGAAGACAAGCTGGCCCCTCTCCCTATGCCCATCACCACCAACACCCCTTTGTCTGACTGCCATTCTTCCTTCCAGACCTTCTCACCTGTTACCTCCCCTGAGACAGTTCCTTGATACATGGCTCTCACCACCTTCCCAATAGCATGGAAATTGTCTCCAAGGAGCAAAAGAGGGAAAACGGTACGAGGTCAAATTCCAGACCTACCACTTAGTAGCCGAGTGGCCCCACACCTCATGCTGAACTTCTCCGACCCTCTGTATTCTCGTCTGTAAAGAAGACCTTCTATTTGGGATGTGGTGAGAATGAAAGAGGCTAATTTACAGACAAAACACCTGGTGTGTGCTAGGCACTCAATAAATGCTTATGTGCAGAAGCTTCCAGAAGGGGGCTGAAGTAGACAGGGAGAGCTTCCTGGAGGAGAAGACTCCGTGGGACCAAAGCTAGCCTTAGAGGTAGATGGTTTTAGGGGATATGCAGGGGAGGCATGGCCTCTGCAACCTCCTGAGGAAATGTAGGAATAACCCAGTAGGACAGAAGCCATCCTGGATGGAGGAGACAGCTTTTGAGGGCAGGAAGGGTGAGACCCAGCAGCTTCCAGACCCTGTTGGAGGACACAATTTTTAGCCTGAATTGAGTTCCGCTCCTCAGTAGGTCAGAGCAAGTATTCTCATCTTTCCTGCTGCTTCCAAGTTGTTGTTAATTCTGAGTCGGTCTTTGTCTCAACCTGTGCTTAAAGACCCCCAAAATGATCCACGGAAGCCTCGAAAAGCTGCACCAGCACCCAGCACAGACCCAGGTGTGTAAGTTTGCCTCTACCCTCCCTCCACCTCAGACTTGCCTATGGTGAGAAATAAGAGAACAGAGAAGTTGCCCTCTCTCTGTAGAGTGCCCACTGCATGCTATTCATTTGCTATGGAAATTTTAGAATTATTTTTTATGGCATCATTATTCATTGATTTTCTTACAGTGTTCTGTGTGAGCTTTAAATGAAAACAATCTGGAAAGCAGTTAGAAAGAAAGGTCGGTTACGCCTTCCATAACCAGGGTTAGCTTGCCTCCCTCAGAGCCAGCACATAATTGAGGCGTTTTAACTGACAATTTACTCTTCTCCTCTAGGAAAGCATGGACCGTAAGGGCGAGGGCTTGCCATCCCTTTTGAGTCACAGCGCCCACCTCAAACAGAGGTTCAGTAGTAGTTTTTAAGTAAATGAATGTATTTCTGGCTAGATTTTGGCTGCTCTGTTACCTGGCAACGTCTAAGACCAATCGTTTAGGTGAACCATTAATTAGTAAATTCAACAACTGGATTCCAAGCACTTTACTATTTAATTGTCTTGTGTAAAATTTATCAGCAGCCATTATAAGTCAGTACTGAGTCCCTGACAGATATTTTCACGTCACAAGTTTTTGTAAACTTCATACTTGAATTTCACAGCAGGCAGAGGAGGGATTCCAACTACAGGGCTTTCCTGCCTCTTACATCACTAATCAAACCTGGGGGCCAGCGGAAGCTGGCAGCGATGCTCCATCATGGAAGGCCTGTACGTGGATGGAGCCCTGCTTGGCCCATGCACTTGCTGTTTTTTTGGTCCAGACACCATATCCGATCAGTTGACCTGTCTGACTTACATTGCCCAATGTGTTTTTTGTTTGTTAGGTTTTAATACTTTAAAAAATTGATTTTCTTTCTACATTTAAAAATCAGGAGATTTCACATAAAAATATGCAAAAAAAAAAAAACCCAAAAAACCCTGAAGATACCAACATGAGTCCTCACCATGGGTAGTGCCATGCAAAGCAGGCCCCTGTAAGTTGTTTTTGGGGATCATTTTATGTTACAAATGTAATGTGTATCGAATGTGAAATTACACATTTATTTTGGGAATTAATAAGGATTACTTTAATAGGATTTGAGCGTCATGTCATCGGTCTGTGAGTCCCCTGCTTCAGGGAGGGTTGACTTCCATGTCCTGTCGGTCATGGGAACTAACCAAGGTGGATTACAGGAGACAGGACATGTGAACAGATTATCTAAAGGGACCTGAGGGTGGCCCCGGCAGGCTTCTCAACTCTGGCTTTGTGTTAGGATGCACAGTCTGCGCCCTCCCGGAGTCTGATTCACTTGCTCTTGGGTGAGGCCTGGTACTAGCATATGTAAAAGCAACTCTGGTGATTCTCATGGGCGGTCAAGGTGGAGAATCACTGGTCCTAGGGAAGTCTGTCTTCTTAAGGTCAATAATCATGGGACTGAAGTACAGTCATGAATTAAAAGCTTGAGGGCCCTGCCTGCCCCACCAGAAGAAAGATCCAGGATGGTTTTGTACCTGCCCTATGTCCCTCACCCAGCACAGTGCCTGACACATGGTAAATGTTCAGTATATACTGATGGAAGGAAGAAATAAAGGGAAAGATGAAAAGAATTGTCACAGAAAGCATGAAACCCAGCTTGGTACTGATTTTGTAGTTCTAGTATATGGTGGTTATGTTAGGTTTAAAGGAGGAAGGAGGAGACCCCATTATAACTCCACGGGCCTGAGAGAACTTTGTTTACTCAGCATGAGCTAGTTATGAACATTATGGAGTACAGCGTAAGTGGGAAGTACACGTAGCTGAGAAAAGGGAGCCTCTCAGGCTTACAGAAGAACAGATACAAGTGTACCTCTTTTTATCATGTTTCACTTTATTGCACGACACAGATGTTGCTTTTTTTGCAATGTGAAGGCAAGACTTTCCACCAGCAAAACAATGACAACTCATTTTACTGGATACTCGCTTTATTGCAGTGGTCTGGAACTGAACCTGCATCATCTCTAACATACGTCTGTACATATTTCAAGGATAAGCTGACTTCTGGGAGCTGAATGACTTTTCCCAATGCCCGTCTCCTAGCACAGACCATGCTGGACCCATGCGCACATGATGTTTCTTCCATCAGAATCCCAGTACCACCACTCCCCCACCCCATCTTTAAACAAACACACACACACACCGCACCCGCATCCAGCAAGTTGGCTGGGAAAGCCAAGTGACTCTGGATATCAAACACCATCTGAAAGTCTGCGATTTCCACAAGTTTGTGTCTCATAAAAATTTAAGCACCTGCTAAGTGAAAACAACACCTTTTGCTGTCTTTCTGGCACACATCTTCCGCAGAAATTTTCTCACTTCTCAGAGGCGACGTATTTCACTGGCAATTCCCCTGGCACCAGAGCTGCTAAAAGATAAAGGAGCTGGGTAAGGTTTTCCCCTCTGGAAGTCCCAGCAGGTACCTCTAGAGGCAGGGCTCTGAGAAGGCTTTGAGAAGCAGAGGGGTTCAGGACCGCAGGCAGCATGTAGACTGATCTTTGAAGATAAGGGATGGCCGGGCCTGGAAGACGTGGCCTTGGAAGATTGTTGCAAAAATATCTACAGGAGACTAAGGAGAAAACCTGCTCAGCTGAAACCTAGGGAGTTAGGTGGTGGGAGACAAGGAGGTGTCCTGTTCGAGGACCAGACACATGCCAGGAATTTTTAGACATAAGCCAGTTTCCCCAGGCCTCACGATCTTTGATGCAAATGGAACCTCCACACCAGTAACTAGTAACATGTTATGATCATATGTGTTCATAACATTCAGGCTGTTCATGACACTTGGCATGATGCAGACTGCAAACCATACAAAGTTCTGCAGTTGCCAGAAGATCTCATATGAGCTTACTGGGTTATCCCACATTCCTTCTGTTATGGGTTGAATTGTGTCCTCCGCAAAATTCCTTTACAGAAGTACTAATCCCTCATACCTCAGAACGTGACCTAATTTGGTCATAGAGTCTTTACAGGTATAATTACTTAAGTTGAGGTCATCTGGGAGTAGAGTGGGCCCCTAGGCCAATATGACTGTGTCCTTATTAAGAGCGGATGTTTGGACACAGACATGCACAAAAGCAGAATGCCATGTGAAGGTGAAGTCAGAGATTGGGGTGATACCAGCAAACCACCAAAGGCTCAGAGAGAAGCAAGGACGGATGCTCCAATACAACCTTCAGGAAAAACAACTCTGCCAACACCTCGCTCTCATACTTCTAGCTTCCAGAACTGCGAGTCAGTAAATTTCTGTTGTTTAAGCCGCCCCGTTTTTGGTATAACCTGAGCAAACTAATATATTCTTCAATGCTGGCTTTCACTGAGGCCAGCAAGGGGTGCCTTAGAACGTTCCTGTAAATCAGCCCCCAATGCCCTGCCCTACCGTTGACCCCCTATGTCTGGGCAGGTTGAGTTCAGCCTAAAATCACACTAGAATGTCAATGTCCATCATCCACTGTAATCCTTCCTAAAGAAAGCCTGAGGAAGACCTTATATCCTTATTTTCAGCTGAGTTACCATAGCCTGGAAAGACTTTAAGACTAGCTTAGGGACACACATTCCTTACTGAGGAAGACCTTATATCCTTATTTTCAGCTGAGTAACTATAACCTGGAAAAGACTATAGGACTAGCTTAGGGCCACACTAACCTTCATTTCAGGGTTTCTCCATCAAACCTGTTATGGTAAGTCAGCTGAGTAGCACATGTTCAGCAAATCTGTGGTGAGGGGGCTTCACATTAAATAGTGGCACTGCCGGCAAGTGGGCATGCTGTCCCTAACCCTAGGGACAATGTCCCATCTTCCCTTTCTGGGCAGATGTGGAGCCGTTATACATTAATGCTTTATGATGGGCGTTGGGTGGCCAGAGTATACCAAGCCAGAAACTTATGCATGGCAGTGGGGTTTGTCATTGGGTGATTTGGAGGGAGTGTGAGTAATTGCAAGGCTTACGATGAATCTGGAGAAGGGTATGCAGCAGATAGGGATGTCCCCAGCCTGAGGAGTCCTGGAGTGGGGAGGAAGTAACAGAAACTCAGTTTACTCTTACTCTGCTTGGAAGTCCACACTTAAACACACAATGCCTTTGTCCCTGGCCGTGATGCTCCTCATAATTTCCAGGATGGAATCCATGCTCCTGACTCCATGATACATCCCCAGTCTGGCCTCTACCCAACTGCTGGCCTCATCTCCAGTTACTTCTCTACAGTCATCCCTTTCTTTAGCCATGCCGAGTCACTTACTCTTCTGCCAAACACAGCATGCTATGTCTCAGGTCCCAGCCTTTGCTCGTGTTTTGTTTTTCTGTAGCACTTTTTCCCATTTCCCCAGTTAGGTATCACCTCCTTCTGGAAGCCATCTCTAAATGCATTGTTCTTGGACTGGGTGAGGTGTCCCTTGTCTGCTCCCAAAGCTCTTGGCCCATCCCCCTTTCATAGCAAGTTGCCCAGGAGTGTAATTGTGTAGTTCTCTGTCTATCCCACTAGACTGTGATCTTCTCAAGGGCAGGTCTGCAACATACCGTCTGGCTGCATTCCCAGTGCCTAGCAGTCAGCAGTGAACGTTTTGAATGACTAAATGAATGAAGAAAGGGTTGCCTGTGTGGGTGGGTAACCCAGTGAGCATTCTTAGTGTGAATTATTTCTCCCCCTTTTTAATGAAATAACTTTGAGCTATGTCAGAAGTGAACATCAGGTGGTGGAAAAAAAGAAGGGGAAGGTGGGGGAGGTGGGGAAGCCCTTGTCAACACATTTTGCTGATGTAATAACTTTAGGCCATTTGGTGTCACCAACTGTCATGCAATAAAATCCCCCTAAACCCAAGAGATTCTGTTTCAGAGGCAAGCGAGGGAGAGGTGAGTCTGAACACAACCCAGAACACAGGTGGCTCTGTGAACATGGCCGTTTGACCACCTTCCCTAAAGCTATCCTGTGAAGCTCTAGTTACATGAGCTACTCTACAAAAAGATAGTTCTAAGAATTTGTAGTCTTGGAAACACTGGTTCTCTTGGAAATTCATAATATAAAGGCCCTGAGAAGTCTCGCAGTTAAGAAACCTATCCTTAATTCAGCATTTTCCAAACATAGGGAACTGTGAATATGTATCATAGCCAATGAAAAAAAGCAGAACATACTCTAGCAAAGATGGTCATAATACTATTTCAGCATTGATGGTATGGGAGATAATCTCATTGGAACCTTAAAGATTGACATTCCTTATTTTTAGGAGAAGCAAAGCTCAGCCATCAGGGGAATAGGACCTCTTCCCCCTACTGCTCTTGGAGTGACTACTAGGCATAAAAACATGCCCAGTGTTAACAAGTACATTTTCAGGTGGGAAATGATCCACTTCCTGCTTCGCTGCACTCCCATGAAAGGTCCATTCTGAGTGCTGCTCTCTGAACAGGGGAATCAGAGACCATACGCCAGAAGAAATCTCTCCCTCCTCCCACTCCCATGAAAGGTCCATTCTGAGTGCTGCTCTCTTACGTGCTGTCTGTCACGTTGAACGGGGGAATCAGAGACCATACGCCAGAAGAAATGTCTCCCTTCTTTGGTTCAGGCCATGAGGCTGCACACCCAGGGTGTGGAGACAGTCTTTGGGGGAAAGAGCTCTCTAAGTGGGTGGAACACCAGCCATCAGTACTGTGGGCTCAGGAGGGAGAGGACTCTATTTTAGGGCAAAGGAACAATCACTCTGACCTACATACACCATCACATGTGAGGCTCTAGCAGTGAGAAAGTCACGGAGACATAATTGTCTCTTTAAAGAGTGAGGCGGAGTCTGCCTTCCCAGTCAGCAGGAGGGAAAGGGGTCAAAGCAAAGAGACTGGAGGCTCCCTGACGGCACCGGAGTACAAAAATGGGCCACTCAATTCTGCCAGAACTTTCTGGAGGCCACCCTCATTGACTGGACATCTCACATGCCCTCAGCTCTTTTCCCTTCCTGATTGCTCAGGCTCCAGACCCTTCTCTCCATCTTCTCTGTAGTCTTCCTGCTGCAGACCCCCATCACTGGGCCTGGATGGCCTCCACTGCCTGATAATGGTCTTCCTGTCCAGCTGTTTTCCCCGCTGCTGCTGTGTGGAGATGTCCTCCTCCAGAACCACATCCTTTATCCGTCAGACACCTTCAGTGGTGGCCCACTGACTTCAGGATGTGCCACAAACCCCTTTCTACTGGCTTTCACATCATAGCCCTGTATGATCTGGCCTTGGTTTATGGTTTAACTCTGTGACCTTAAATTCTATGACAGAAATTAGGTTGATCAACCTGTCTGTTCTGTGCCTTTGCTCAGACCTTTCCCAACTCTCTTCCTCCTCCACTGCCTCTTTCTCTTCTCCTTCCCCTTCTCCCCTTCCTCTCTTCCCCCTTCTCCTTCTCTTGACTGTGCGTCCTCAGAGTGACCTCTGCTAACACTTACTACTAGATACCCTTATAACATTAGCCTTCCTCTCGTGTTTTGTAAGCTAACTGTTATAGGTATCTTTTTGTGCCTAAATGAGCCTCTCTATTGTATGTTTGTTTGCTATTTCATTAATTTCTATTATTGGGGTTTGCAGATTCTTTGAAAATACTAATAAAATTGATAAACGTCTGCTAAGGATGATAAAGTTAAAAATAAAGATAACCTAGACCAGAAATGTAAAAGAAGAATCAGATGTTACAGGATAATAAATTGGTATTATAAATGACTATAACAATGTCTGAAAATATAACTGACTAACAGAATTCTTAAAATACAGCTTTTCAAATTGATGCAAGAAGAAATGGAAAACCTAGATGATCCTATAATTCTTAAGTAAATGGAACCAGTAATTTTTCACAGTCAGATACCTGTTTTCTTTGGCCATGCTGGGAGCTCCTTGATAGCATCATAATATATCTCAGTATTGCCTGATTGATGTTCAGATCCTGTTCAGTATGCTGGTGAGGGTTGGGAGAAGGAGGCCAGCTGCTCACAGACATCTGTATTACCCCGATGATTTCCTCTGGCTGTACCAGCTCAGCCCAAAGCCTCTGTGCATTGCAGAATTTCAGAGTGACAAGGACTTTAGCCTTCTGTCTCCTTTCCCTCTCTAGGAGTCGGGTGGCAGTTCTAAATCTTGACACTTGGACTGTCTATGGACTGTACGTGTGGCTACTGCTCTTCACTGCTCGCAAAGATAGTTGGGAGACGGAGAAAGAGCAGCTGACCTGGTTCAGTTTTCACTGCATTACAGAAGCTGGCAAGGGGAGGAGGCACACACACTGAAGAAGGAAGGAAAAAGGGAGAAAGGAAAAGACAAATCTCCTGCTCTCTGGCCCCTGGGGCTCTCTATCTAGAGAATATTTGGCGACCCCTTGCCATGGGAAGACAGTCATGGGAAGCCTGTGCCCCTTCAGTGATTATCTTGCCTGAAAAGGCCCTAGCTGACTTTCTTCCTGAAGACTCGGCCTTTGGCATATGCCCTGGGGACGAATGAGCTCCGATCTTCTTATCTATCTTGTTTTATTGCCTGATTATCCTAGTTTTATAGTTTGTAGATTATATTCTTTCAGTATTCACTTTGCTCTTTTGTTTCTTGTATTTTAATTGTCCTCAGCTGATGTACGATTTAATGACTTCCTTTTATCTTACTTTTACTTTTATCCATGGCTTATATTTTATCTAGTTCTCTCATCATATTCAACTTTTACTTTGAGCTTTATTTTTATGTTGTTTCTTTTTATTTTCGCCTTGTTATTTGCCTTTTATGCTGTCTTAAATGACTTTCGCCTTGATTTATCTTTTTTGCTGAGAGCATACTGTTACTTTATTGTCTTTTTTACTCTTTAATCACAAAACGGTAAGTTCGAGGTGGAGCAGTGAAGCAGATGTAAGGGTTGTCCATCATTGTAGAAAGGACATCTTGAGTGGCCAGAAACAGAAAGCCACTCATGCTAACTTCATACAGTGAAAGCTTATTGGAAGGATACAGGCAAATGGCAAAGAAGTGAAGTGTAATAAGGATAGTCAAGCCTCATTAGAAATGGAAAATTATCAACAACTACCTTCTCCATCTGTCTCTCACTCTGGGGTCTCTCGTTTATTCCTCTCTGCTATTGTTTCATGCGCCCTCTCCAAACAGCTGAGGTTGCTTTCCCAAGGCTCAGCCTAACCACCAAGCTTAAGTCTGCATGCATATAGCCCAGAGTCTGTCGCCATCTAACTGACTCAGTCACTGTTAACCAATTCCAAATAGCAGGGAGAAAGGATCAAATCGAGCAGTTCAGCTCAGCTCAGTTTTCACCTTCCACCTCCATCAACTTTAGCCATCAGGATAGCAGCAAGTACTGTTCAAGGATGCACCGTCTAGGCTGTGGCAGGCATGTTTCCTAATCAAAGGCAGTGATGGACAGGGAAGGAAAGGAGGCTAGACGCTTTTCCCAATGATCCTGCAGCAGCATCATAACCTCCGCCCAAAGATGCCTCTCCCTTCTGTACCATCCCTCTATCTCTTTTTTATTTAAGTAGACAACTGGTCCGAATTTCAATTCTCCTTCCTTAGGGGTAAACCCTTCATGGATTTTGCTTTTAAATGCCAGAACAAAATTGTTTTTATCACATCACATTCTATATAGTCCATGTGAAGAGTTGCGCTGTAAATCCACTGTCTTATCTGACTAGATAATCCCAAGACATTTGGCAAGATTTTCCAATAGGAGAACAGTGTCTCGATTTCATTGAAATAAGCCATCATGTTATTTATAGCATTTTTGTAGGACTTCTTGAAAGGAGGCGTAATGAAAGGTCTGTAAACTGGGTTTGGGATTGTTCTTCTATCAACGTATCTTGATGAGATCTTAAAGCCAACAGGACGCACATTTCTACCAGTCAGACTTGATGGAAGGAGCACCTCTTGGTGTGAGTGCTCCTTTATTCCTTTATCCTGATTGCAGACCCACATAGGATTTACTCTTGATGGCATATAGTAGATGCTCAGTAAATATTTGGTGAATGAACTGCAAAGCCATCTGACCCTAACGGAGAAATAGAACAAATGTCTGCACATATCTATTTTATTCCAGGCATTTTTCACACTTAGGCTGTGCAAGGCCAGTGCTTACAAACTTCCGGACTTAATGGAATCTTTCCAAAGACTGAGAGTTCTCTGCTGAAACTAGGAAAGGCGGGGCTCAAAATGCAGTTACCTTAATCTGTTTATCTATCATTGGAGCTATAATATCTGTCTGCCAGAGACCTGAGACCTAGACTTTCTCTCTGTAACTAGGACCCTAGGGCTCATTTGAATCTGACCCTGGGAGAGCAGCAAGGAGGTCTTGAGGATCCACCAGTAAGGGCTTTTTTAGACAACAGTACCCAGAAGGGAATCAGGCAGAAGCCTGATGGTCTCTTACTGGCTGTGTGGCTTTGAGTGAGTCTTATAACCTCTCTGAGCTCTGGCTTATTTTTCTCTAAAATTTGGTAAAATAACTAGCTCTTAGAAGTGTAGCCAGGATTAAGTGTGCTAATATGCATGAAATGGCACATCTAGTGCTTGATGCATAGTAAATGCTCAGTTGTAGATGGCTTTACCCTTCCCCCAATTGTTCCAGTTAGTGCGACTTAAACCATAGTCTGAGCCTGGCTGCTACCTGCTAAAATGTGCTTGAGGCTGAAGTCCTCAGCGGTCACTGTGGCTGTCAGCATTAGCTTAGCAGCCAGGCTTCCCCTGCCATAGCACATTCTGCTCCATTCCCACCCTTCTATCTGGAGGGAGAGGTGCTAATTAAAAGTCCCCAAAGGGTCCCCACATTCTGGGTGTCTGCCTGAAGGAGCTGAGAGCATCTCATTTAGCAAGCAGGAGATTGCTGCTTCTTGCTGCCAGTCTCTGGTATCAGCCTGGCCCCAAAACAAGCAGGTGATCTCTGGATCATATTGAGAGGAATGTGCTCCCAGAGTGCCAAAGGGAGGTCATGGTCACTGGGAGGTCATGGTCACTATGAAGGTTACCAAGAGGGAGAGGGGGAGATAGTGATTCCTCAGATTAGCTCCTTGGCTGAGACTTGCTGGGGGTCATAGAAGAGTCATTTAACTGGGGTCCACCCCACAAATGGAAAGGCTGGATCTGATTCCTGGGAGGTTGGCATTAGAGGAATTGAAGCATTGGTGATGAAATCTTCTCCTGCTGGAGAGGGAGAAGTAGGAGGCTGCATTTAGTAAAATAGTAAAACATAATAAGAACTTTAAAATATTCATACCATTTGACTCAGTATTTCCACTTCCAGGAATTCATCATTGTTTTGCCAATGATATTTTAAAAATATATGAAACTGTTTATCTCAGTGTTATTTGTAGTTGTAAGACACTGGAAACAATCTACATTCTAACCATTTGGATTCAGGTTAGATATGTTCCCCCTAGCCATAGAATGGAATATTATGTAGCCATTACAAGTAATTCTTGGAAGGAGTCTTCAACGAGCTAGGAAAATGCTCTTATAATATGAAACAACAATCTAGGACACAGAATTGTACATAAAGCGTGATCTCTGCTGTTTGAAAAAAGTTCACTGAAAGAAGATTGAACATAAATATGCCTAAAAGTTACTGTCAATTGCTTCCCAGAAGTAGAGCTACCATTCTTTGTTACCTTTTTATATTTCTAAATTTTATCTACTGAGCATAAAGATAAAAATTGAAAATAAAACAACACTAAAACCAAGAAATACCAGTATGAGTGATACCAAACCTAAAGAAATGGACTATAGTAGCAGAATTTCAGGCACCATCAGGGAATTTATGTTGGAATAAGAGCCATCTTGTGCCTGAATGACCGCACCCAGTCAGTGGTCTATATAACTGACCCGTGAACCCACTCTGACAGTGCTGGGCTTTGAGAACAGCAGAAATGTTTGTGAGGGGCATTTGGAAGTGCATGCCTACTACAGGGATAGGCAACCCCTTCAAAATCAGTTCCTGTTATGGGACCCTGGTGGGGAGGGAGCAGGGCCCCTACTGTGACCTAGCCCTATTTCCTGAGAAGACCAAATAATGAGTCCATGTGTGTTCTGAGACTTGTCCAGCCAGGTGTAAATTGGAATGCTTATCAGACTGGCCCACTCAAGGGACATCACATAACACTGAAATAATAACAGGTTTATTTATAGCCCTTTTGTTGAAATCCTTGAGAATTTCTCTTTTTAATTCTGTAATTCCTCCAAGTTTGGAAATATTGACAAGAATCATCTTTGTTTCCTCTTGAGAAAATCTGGTCAGATGTTAAAAGCCTAGTCAAGCACTTTCAACAAACTCTGGAGGGCCTTTCCCACTGACCCCAGCCATCCCCAGCCCCAGCCCCTGCAAAAACACCCATCCACCGTCTGTGCCGCACTAGCTGGGCCTCTGTGGCTGACTTTAATGCATAATTCCTCACTTATTTTAACAAGCGCATTCTAAGCAGGGACTCTGTGCTCACATTGAGCTAATAAAGCAGAGAGGGACACAGGTCAGAGACCATCCATGGCTGGGCTGTATGTTCCTTCCAGGATCGTCTCTTCCTCTTCATCCCCGTGGCTCCCATACAGGACTAACATGGACTTGAAGGGCAGCTGAGGAAAAGTGTGGTCATGGGCTTTGCAGCTCAGAAAGCAGGATGTGTCTGCCTCAGGTTTGGTTTCTGTATTAGTTTTCTAGGGCTGCCATAACCAAGTGTCACAAACTAGGTGGCTTAAAACAATAGAAATTTACTGTCTCATGGGTCTGGAGGCTAGAAGCCCCAACTCTGGGGTCAGTAGGCCATGTCCTCTCTGATGCTCTAGGGCAGGATCCTCCTTTGTCTTTCCCAGCTTCTGCTGTTGTTGGCAGTCCTTGGCATTGCTCGGTTTATAGATGCATCAGTCAGATGGCTGTCTTCTCCCTGTGTGTCTTCACATTGTCTTCTGTGCATGTCTGTCCCCCCTTTTATAAGGACACCATCATATTGCGTTAACTTTCCCAGCTTCTGCTGTTGTTGGCAGTCCTTGGCGTTGCTCAGTTTATAGATGCATCAGTCAGATGGCTGTCTTCTCTCTGTGTGTCTTCACATTGTCTTCCCTCTGTGTATGTCCGTCCCCCCTTTTATAATGATGCCATCATATTGCATTAGAGCCCATCCTAATGACCTCATTTCAATTTGGTTACTTCTGTAAAGACCCTACTTTGAATAAGGTCACATTGTGGAGTAAGGAGTTCAACATATCTTTTTGGAGGGACACAGTTCAAGCCACAATAGTTTCTAAGGCTGACTCAGCCACCTACTAAGTGTATTCACAAACCTTCTGCACTTTAGCCATGTTCCACTCTGTAAAATGGGAGTAAAAAGAGCACCTAACTTCAAGGTCATTGTGAGGTCTAAGTGAGATAATATGTATAAAGCACATGACATAGTGCCTGGCTCGCCCTAGGTGTGACTTCTCCTTGTTGTTGTCAAGCTAGCAATTAATAGCCACACAGTTACTGCATTCAGGGGAGAATACTGGCCTCAGCCATCCAAGGCTGACACTGCAGCTCTGGCTCCATACTGCAGAGGGTTCAAGGGTGGCACACCAGCAGAGGCCTCCCAGGCTGACCAGCTAGGTATCCCCAGCCAGAGCACAGTGCCAGACACAATGCTGGTGATACATCAAAGTTTGCTGAATTGAACAATTGGAGCTTGCTATTTTAAAACAACCACACAGAGGCCGTCTTTTCCATGAGGCCTCCTGGATACGAAAAAGTAAGAGGTCTTCGGCGGGTTTGGAGTCAGAGTAGAAAACCCTGAATTGGAAAACACAATGTGTTCATCCCAACCTCTCTGACTCTTTTTGTGCCAGTGATATCACCTCACTATGTTCAGACTTTGCTTCTGTCTCATAAAAGGAGGCTCATGCTCTCCTACCTCAGGGCATTTGCACTGCCGTTTCTTCTACCCAAAGTACACTATGCAGCTACCCTCTACCCTTCTTCCCAACTCTCTGACTTTGCCTAACTTTTTTCATTCTTTACTCACCTAGTATCCCCTCCTTCGATTATTTTCCTGTTCATTTTCTTCCTAACATTTAAACCAATTCGTAACCGCATCTTCAGTCTTGTTCTTATTCATTGGATATGTGCCTCTTTCATTGGGCCAGGTCCTAGGCTACAGGGTCCCCGTCAGTTTTATTCTCCATAGCCCACCTCCCACCTAGCTCGGGTCCTGCACACAGCAGGTTCTGGGGTCTGTTTTGCAGGTATCTAATGGATGGAAGCAGTTACTATTTCCCCAGACAGTGTGTGGCCCCATAACACCAAGGGAGGCTTATCGTCTAGGGAAAATGAATAATTCATAGTCTCTGTTTTCAGTTGAGTAATATATAAGCAATGTGATTTGTCAGGGAAGTCAGTTGATTTTCGTGGAAGTTGACAAGCTCCCTGCAGCCAGCACCATGTTTGTTTTATGCCCGTGGGCTGTGCTCTACCTAATTTTTTTGAGGCTCAGGTTCATGGGCTAACCCTGCTAAAACCAACCTTTCATGAAGAATGATCAAAGAGGAAACTTCTTTGCACTAACTCCAAGGCTTTAAGCATACTTTTCATATGCTCTGTAAGAGTAGCGAGAGGATTCTATTCCCTAAGGAGGAGAAGTGAAGGAAATCCAACTCAAAGGTTTATATGACATTCAGGTGACCGGGAAATGGGTTCCTCAGCTCAGAGATGTCATCACAGCCAAAGCTCCAGGCATCACTGAGCTCAATGATGGGAAATTCAGGGCAATCTAGAGAGATTGGGCTTCTGCCCCTAATCTGACCCTAAGAGAAGCACAACCTAGAGAAAATGAGAGTAGCCACAACGTGGTTTTTAAAATAAATCCCAACCATCAAAACAAATAAGAGATGCTGAACATGAGAGCAGACATTTTAGAGCTGTTTCTCCAAACAAAGGATCAGATCGTGTCATTGCAACTGCATAAGCAGTTTGAATGTTTAGAAGAAATCGATTTTGATGTCCATGTTGGATAATCAGTAATTTACTGTCGTTTTATTGTTCTAGAGAGGACAGCAGGTAAATTAACACCAGGTTAATTTGTGGTTCCAGAGACACAAGGAAGACCACAGGGGAATATGGAAGTTCTTCTTGTCTTCCTGATAAACTCCTAATCATCCTTCCAGCCCAACTTAGATGTCTCCTCCTCCAGGAAGCCTTCCTATACTCCTGTAGTTGATTAACAGCTCCTTCCTCTCTTCTCTCTGTTGTACTTATCATATTCTATTTTTATTAGATAGATAGCATGATGGACATCCTCAGTATGAGGGTAACATTGTCACACTAGAAATAGTACATAAACGTTGCCTTCTCCTTGTGGTCGATTGGGGTTATTTTTCCAACTACAGTAATAATTAATATCTTCTTTATAAATAATTTTAAGTAAGAACAAGCAAATCTAGTTAAAATTATGAAGTAAACATATTACAAGTCTTCCTCAATTATAGTCCAAACCATAAGGTGATCATTGAAAAACTGAAGGTTAAGAAACATTAGAATAAAAACTTTGAATCTTTACATGATCTAAAACCCTGAGTGCTATATGCATCCAGTGCCTCTTCCTAAGGAAGTGTCAGCTTGGGGGACAGCGATGGGGTTCTCTTTCCTTTGCCTCCTCTGTAGTATCTGGTATATAACAGGTGTTCACTAATATTTCTAATATCTTACGCATGAGTGTGATTGGCTGGGAGAGTAACAAGTGACAAAAGATATAAAATGACTGAATTCTAAGCTTATTATGGAAGTTCTAAGCCAAGTACCATTTACCAAGCAGAAGCAAGATGAAAAACTACTGCCGGTAAATTTGTGCAGAGATATGCAATGCAGACTTCCCAGTCAATAAAAACAGGCAATTTTGAGGAGCTGCAGAAATGACTCCTTCTGTCAATTTTATTTTTTTGCAGAATGCAGAATTTTGGATCTCACAGGGGATAGTGTTATTTCGTGACCTTCACTGTTGGAAGCCAGGGATTTAAATTCCTTTGAGTCTTCTACAAATACCCCCTACTTAGAGAGGCAGAAATTCCATCTATCTTTCCATTTCTAGGTAGTTTAAAAGTGAGCTACATCCACATATGTTTTGCATGGAAAAAAAGAAGCAGCACAAGGATATTTACTGTACAGTGAGATGGATCATGAGGCTGTAATTTATCTTCCATTGGCCCAAGGGGGAAATGAAGCATCCTATTAGCATTGCTGGTCCGTGTGAATCACAATAGGCAAATTAGAGCAAGAGCGAAGTAATGATAATATAAATATCCGTGTGCGGCAAAGGAAAATGTCAAAGCAACGTCTGACTTTGCAGGAAATGTGTTACATTCAGAACGCATTAGCTCCTGACACCCAGGGTCGTGTAATCTACAGCTTTTCAAGTTATTTACTGTAAACTTGGAAGCAGCCAGCCTTTCACATTTGCATTGGCTTTCTGTTGCTAGAAAAAAAAAATTGTACATGAAGAGAAAATGAGAGAGTTGTTGCAAGTCAGTTTGCTGATAGGCTGGCTTGCAGGAGTGTGTGTCCATGAACTGGGGATGCCTTGGCCATCATGGCTCTCAGCCCAGGAAGTACGCTCAACTTTACCATTGCATTTCTGCTCTAGCCAATTCCTTGGGAAATAATGCTTTAATTTTGCCCTAGAATTAGAAAATGAAGCAGCTGAAGCTGGGAGTTACGAGTCCTAATTATCATCCCTGGCCTTTTCTTCGGGAACCTAAAATTGATTTTCAAATTTCTCTTCTGAGTTTGATTTAACATTTTAATCTGCATGCCTTCTGTGGGGGCTTTGCTGGCAGTATTGATGACAAGGAAATGAAGAATTATTCAGCCACATTGGAGATGCTTGTTAATAGCCAAGCAGTCCCGGTCTTGATGAGAGGTGCCTGGGGGTCGTCTGGTCCATGAGTAAGAAGGCCCTTCAGTTGCCTCTCACCTTGATCAAAATGAAAGCTGGAGTCACGCCTGACAGGCAGTGGCCTCCGAACTTTTGTTTTAAACTATGAAGCTGTCCCCTGAGATGCTGACTTATTAACTCCAGAAATTGATAGAACAGTAAAAGAGTCCATATACTTCTGTAATATTGATTGGGCTGCCATTTCTCTTTCTTCTGCAGCTCAAAATATGGATTTTCCTGACACCTGCCTTAACTTGAATTAAACATTTAAAATATGCCTTTTCCCCTTTGAGGTTCCCTACCCGAACATTTGGGAACTTCAATACAACATACAGATTATGGACAAAAATTGTCAGAGAGTGGAAATATGTGGTCTTATACACCTGCAGTTGTTCATCGATTTCGTCCTGCTGGACAAGGAGGCAGATTGGTGTAGAGTGTGAGCACCAGAGCCAGGAAAATGGGGTCGGATCCCAGAGTGTCCATGAATAAGTCATTCAGTTGCTCTGTTTCTCAGCTGACTTATCTGTCAAATGGGATGAATAACCCTGGCAGTGGGATTGTTGGTAGGGTGAGAGAAGGTGCAGGCAGTGTGCCTAGTGACCAGCAATGAATTTGGGAAGGACGGAGAAATGTATTCAGCTCAGGGGAAGTGAGCTACAAGATGAGCTCAGGGATGGCATCAGACATAAGAGAAGCCCTGGCACCTGGAAAGGTAGCCCAGCAGAAATGGCTTCGAGACAGGGTCCCAGAAGCAAGCTGGAGTCTGGGGCAGGGGCTAAACAGACCTTGAAATGAAGCTGATTGAACAAGGTGGGGCTTCACAACTAGCAAAGAGAAAACTGGAATCAGGGTCCTATGATCTCGTTGGGATCTTTCTGACACTAGATGGTGAACTTCTCTGAGGCTCTTTCTCTCCTGCGACATCAAAATAAGAAGAAAATGAGTTTCAGCTTCAATGTGAAGGTACTACCACTGATGTTAATAATTACTGTACACTTTCTCCATGCCAGCATTATACAAAGTATTTTATCCACTTTGCCTTGTTGATTTTAAACTTCACAATCACCCAATATAGTAGGATTTGTTATTGTTTCCATTTTACAAATGAAGAAATAGAGGTTTAAAAAAGATAAGGCATTTTGACCATGGTCACAGAGTCAGGAATGTTGGAGATGGTATTTGAAGCCAAGACATTCTGATTCCAAAGACTTGGATCTTAACTATTATACCATACTTCCTTTGAACTGATTGAGACTTTAATTCATTGACATCCAACAAACATTCTCTGAGCCCTTATATTAAGTCAGGCCTTTAGCTAGGCAATAAAGTCAGGGAAATGAGTAAGTACCGATTCTTGCCTCAGGGAGCTCTAAAAGGAAAAAATGATGTGTGGACATAACTGACAATGCAGGAAGAAAATTGCAGGGAGGCAGAGAGCGTGGGGCAAGGGGCAGCACCAAGGAGGTTGTGCTTGTCTCAGTTTGAGAAGCCAGATCAGGCTCCTCAAAGGAGGTAATGCTTAAACTGGGTTTCGAAGCTTGTGGAGGAGTATGTCTGGTATTTATAAGGGAGAACTCCTTGTTAGTTGACCAAGAACTACTAGAACGGCTCATTTTCTTGGCAACACAGGCTGCTGATGGCAAGAATAGTTGCTTACTAACCTCTCAATCGGACAGCTTGCAAAGCTTTCTGTTTTTACAGGTTCCAGTTTATAAATAAACTGCAAAAGCCTGCTTATTAGTGGGGTTTTTTTTTCCCTCCTCCTTAATCTCAGATTTAAAAACCTTGTGCATTAATTGCCAGTTGGTTCCCTGATATTCTAACCTTCAACTAGCAATTTGCCAACAGGGCTTCTCTCTGCAGGGCTTCTCTCTCCAAGCAGGTAGGTATGCAGTTGCCAGGTACACATGACACATTTTTTTTAGACTGTTGATTTTACTCAAAGATGCAAGTGTAAATAACATTATTTCTTATTAAGAATATTTTATAGAGTGAATTGCAAAATTAACATGACTCTTAAACAATAAAACATTAGCTATCTTAGATGTCACAGT
>NW_006432447.1:2068918-2134704 GCF_000325575.1 Pteropus alecto | reverse complement strand
ATATAGCAAGTCTTTCTCCATTATTAAGTGATATGAAGTGACTAAACGGGCTTAGGATTAAGGTTGCCAGTTTCTGGCCAGTATAACACTCTTGGTCAATCCTTTGCCTGCCCAAAAGTTGAACCCCCACGTTCTCCCTGTAGATGGGACCAGGGTCCGTCCATTCCCTATTGTATAATCCTGTAGTGTCTGCTCCTCATAAAAACGAGCACCACGATGGCTCCTTCCACCCTACCAGCAATGGCTGAATGCTTACAGCGGTTTGATGTCTTGCTTGAAATTAAAATAATGGGAGACGCAAATATAGGAACCCCACTATAGGGCGCGTCAAGTCATAAAACTAATGGTGTGAAAGCACCGCAGCAAGAAATCACTGTTGATGTGAAGGGAGTAAAATAAATATTGACTAGGTTTTTAATTAACTGCCTCTAAATAATGAAAATGAGCAAATTAGACTGACTTTTAGTAGCACAATACCACTGTAATTTGAATATTCCTAATGATGGATAGCATGGCGTCTTTGATGGAGATGTGTAAATTAGTCAGTGGCTCTCTCTCTCTCTCTGGCATCTCCTGGAAATCTCGTACCTTTTAGCCTGTGTCTGCTTTGTCCCTGGTGGACAGTGTCAGCAGTTATTTTTGTCTCTCAGCCTAATGGGAGAGGAAAGTGTGAAGAAGCCAGACACAGAAAGCTTTCCCCTCTGCCTATAACTTCCTATAGAAATAATCATTATTATACTACTGAGAAGACAGTTGTGATAAGAGGTAAACTCTGAAGTCAGGGTGATCTGAATTTAAATGTTGGCTTGTGATTCCTCTGTGACATGGGGCAAGTTTCTTAACCTCTCTGTGCTCTAGTGTCATCTGTATAATGAGAGAAAACGTGGTACATGCACTAAGAGTCCTCTAAAGCCACTGGCACAAAATAAGCACTCAAAAACTGTTAAATAGTGAGAGTAGACATCCTGCCTCGTTCCTGAGTTTAGGAACGAAGTTAGTATGATGATAACTGTAGGTATATCATAAGTGCCCTTTATCAGTTTGAACAAGTTTTCTTCTATTTCTAGTTTGCTAGAAGATTTTATTATGTATAGTGTTAAATTTCAGCAAATTCGTTTTTACATCTGTTGAGATGACCATATGGTTTTTTCTTTTCTCCTGTTAATATGGTAAATTACATTAATATGATAAATCTTACATTTCTGAGATAAATTCTACTGAGTCATAATCTTTTTTATAAACATTATATAAAGATTAGCAATATATTTGCTTATATATTGTTAAGAATTTTTGTGTCTATGTTCATGACAGATAGAGGTCTGTAATTTTCTTTACTTATAATGTCTCTGTCAAGTTTTGATATTAGGACAATACCAGCCTCTTAAAAAGCCTCCTCTTTTATTTTCTAAAAACAAATTATATATGATTGGTGTTATTTCTTCTTCTATGATAAAATTCATCAATGAAACAATCTGGGCCTATGGTTTTTTTGTTTTGTTTTGTTTTGTTTTTTTGTGGGAAGATTTTTTTAAATAAAAAATTTAAATTATTTAATGTATGATTTAAATAAGATAATAATCAATGGAGGATTTTTTTTCCATCTACTTTGGATTTACTTTATTCTTTTTCTAGCGTTTCGATTTTAGATCTTTTTCTTTTATAGTATATGCATTTAAAGCTATAAATTTCTAAGCACTGATTTATCTGCATCACAAATTTTTTCATATTGTATTATCTTCAGTTCCAATTATTTACTAATTTCCCTTTTAATTTTTTCTTTAATTCATGTATGGTTTAAATGTGTATTATTTAATTTTCAAGTATCTAGAGTTTCTCCTGATCTCTTATTGTTCAATGTTACTGATTTTCAGTTTAATTCCATTGTGGTCAGAGAACACACTCGAGGATTTCAGCCTTTTAAATTGATTGGAATTCATTTTATGACCCAGGGTCTTTGTGAATGTGACATATGAGTTGAAATGAATGTGTATTCTGCAGTTGGATATAATGTTCTATAAATACCAGTTAGTAGTACAAAGGAATTTATGGTGTTGTTTATATTGCCTATGACTTTATTGTTTTTTTGTCTTGTTTATCAATTACCAAAATTCTTCTGCTATGATTGTGGAATTATCTATTTCTCCCTTTAATTCTGTTCATTTTTGCTTCATGTGTTTTGATGCTTTCTAATTAGGTGCATATACTTTTATGACTGCTGTCTCTTCCCTTTGTAATTACAAAATGTCCTTTTTTAGTAATATGCTGTTTTGACATCAGTTTCATCTGATATTAATTAATTTTTGTGCTCCAGCCTTCCTGTGCTTTCTATTTGTATCAGATATCTTTCCCGCCCATTTCTTTTGACATATATGTGTGTTTATATTAGGAGTGCATCTCTTGTAAATAACACATATATATAGTCATGCTCTGAATAACAATGTTTCAGTCACAGTGACCGCATATACGAAGGTGGTCCCATAAGATTAAAATGGAGCTTAAAAATTTCTATCACTTAGTGATGTCATGGCCATCATAATGTCATAGGGCAAGGCATTACTGACATGTTTGTAATGTTCTGGTAAAAACAAAACTACTGCACTGCCAGTAGTATAAAAGTATAGCACATACAATTTTGTACAGTCCATTATACTTCATAAGGTTTAGATATATTTAGATGCACAAATACCACTGTGTTACAGTTGCCTACAGTATTCAGTACAGTAACATGCTGAATGGGTCTGTAGCCTAAAAGCAACAGGCTATATATTACATAAGCCTAGATGTGTAGCAGGCTATACCATCTAGGTGTGTGTAAGTGCACTCCATGATGTTTGCACAGTGATGAAATCATCTAACAACACATTTCTCAGAACATATCCCCATCATTAAGCAAAGCATGACTATAGTTGGATCTGGAGTTTTATCCACTCTGCTAATCTCTGCATTTTTATTGTAATGCTTAATATAAGTATTGATATGGTTTAATTTATATCTACCATTTTATTATTTGTTTTCTGTTTAACCTCTGATGTTTGTTTCTCTGTTGCTCCTTTCCTTCCTTCTTTGGGATTAGTTGAATATTCTTTAGAATTTCACTTTAATTTATCTATTGAGTTCTTAGTTATATCTTTTTCATTTTTTTTAAATGATCACTTGTTCTCTCTCTATATCTATAATTTTCAGTCTTCCTAGAGTTGCTGTTTTGCCACTTCAAGCAAACTGCAGAAACCCTGCAACTATATCGGTCCATTTACCACCCCTCTCCTTTCATATTTTTTTGCAATAGTGATAACATGTATTATAACTATACATATGATAAGCTCCACAGACAGTTATAATTTTACTTTAAACAATCATATGCCTTTTAAAGAAATTAAAAGCAAAAAAAAAAATTATCTCTTAGACTTACCCAGATGCTTATAATTTCTGATCTTCATCCTTGAAGTCCTACTTTTTCCCCCATTGTCATTTCTCTATAACCAAAAAAATTCCTTTAGCATGTCTTGTAGGCCCAGTCTAGTGGAGACGAACTAAAATGTCTTCACTTCACCTTTTTTCTTGAAGGCTATTTTTCCTTGTTATAGAATTATATGCTGATAGTTTTTATTTTTCTTTTAGTTCTTTAAAGATGTTTTCCCACTGTCTTCTAGCTTCCATGGTTTGTGATCAGTTCACAGTCATTCAAATTATTTCTCTTCTGTATATAATGTCATTTTTTTGGCTGCTTTTTTATTACCTTTCGCATTGATGTGCATAGGTGTGGTTTTACTCATATTTATTCCTCTTGGAGTTCTCTGGCTTCCTCAATATGTAAATATATATCTTTCACCAAATTTGGAACATTTTCAAACATTATTTCTTTTGAATATTAATTTTACCTTATTCTCTCTCTCCTCTCTTTCTGGGACTCCAATTACCTGTTTGTAAGACTTTTTTATATCAATCCATAGGTCCTTAAACTTGTATTTTCTTTCAATATTTTTTCTCTTTCTACTTCAGATTTCTCACTGGTCACCTGAGCTGTTTATTTCCTTTTGATCTTTGTTCTCTCTTTCCTTCAGGTTGGGTACTTTTATAAAGATCTATCTTGCATTCACTAATTTGTTCTTCTGTCATTTTCATTCTGCCATTAAATCCATCCAGTGAATATTTTATTTCAAATATTATCTTTTAGTTATAGAATTTTCACTTGATTATTTTTTCTATGTTATATTTGTCTGATGAGATTTATGTCTTTCATTCATAATATGCATATTTTCTCTTATAGCCTTGAGCAAACATTACATAAGCACTTATGTAATGTACATGTTTGAGAATACAAATATCTGAGTTATTTTGGGGTTAGCCCCTGTTGTCTCTTCTCTTAAGGTCACATTTTTCTGGCTCTTCATATGTCAAGTAAGTTCGGACTGCATTCTCAACATTTTGGATGTTATGTTGAAAAGACTCATACTCCTTAAAAAAATTGTTGATGTTTGTTTTAATAGGCAGTTAACTTAGTTCAACTCAAATTTTAAACTCTCTCTTGCCTGCAGTGGGCAGCATTTCAGATCTCAGTACAGATGCTTTCAGTCTATTCCTCACATCCATAATTCTGGGGCTAGCCAGAGGTTTGGATGGAGTTTAAACATAGAGTTTGGGCTTCCCCTTCCCTGGCTCACTCTTGTTTCAGATTTCTCCCTCACACACCATCAGTCCTATTCACTTGGCCAAAAAAACAAGAGACTTCTATCAGAGTTTTAGCCCCTCTGCTCCATTAGAGCTACAGTTGCCCTCAGAGCAAAGGATCAAACTGTACTGAACTGTAGTACTGAACTGTATAGTTAAAAATGGTTAAGACAGTAAATTTTATGTTATGTGTATTTTACCACAATTTAAAAAATAATTACAAAACGGAAAACTCACCCATTGCTAGTAGCTTCCTCTAATTTTCCGCTCTTTCCAAAATCTTTCTATTTTTAATCACTCTCCAGACCTGTAGGTATTTTTAGGGGGAAGGGGAGCTATTGGTCCAGGGTTGTGAGTGTTATTTTGAGAGAATAAGTGTGTTAGAAGCAGAGCTCTGTAGGTCCCTTTACTTCTACCTTTTACAACCCCACATTTCTTTCCTCCCATTTGTGGAGAAACAAGAACAGTACATTACATTTTGTGTGAGTATGAATTATTCTAATTAGAAAAAGTGCAATAATGATATTAACATAATGACTTGATATGCAATATATAACTATATTATAAAATTAATAATATAATACTAATGTAATGTTATTAAATTATTTTATAAAAATAAAATTTTCTTTATAAGCATGACACATTTTCAAATTTGGTGACTAAGTGAATTACAAACTAGAATCCTATTGCTAAAAGGCTTCTACCTTAGCTGATAATTAATGAAAAGCAATTTGTCAGTATACGTATCTGAATTTCTATAAGTGATCAATGAGCTATTTAAATACTCAGTATCATTAAAACTAAAAAATGTTTTTTGTCCTATAACAATCGGTAAGAGGCAATGCTAATTCAAGGCCTGACAATCAATACTTTCGGAACTTGAGCTAAATTTGGCTTAATCATCTAAAGAAGGCCAAATGGGCCAATGTTTTAAGAAGAAATATTATCCTAAATATTAGGAATAATGCTCAGAAATAAAAATCAACATTAAAGCAGAACCAATTCTACAGTTATCATAGAATGCATCCTCTCTACATTTATTTTTTGAGAAAATCAGCCTCTAGTGATGTATATTGTTAATTACGCAGAGCAGCACTATCCAACAGAAACATAATTCAAGCCCCATATGTAATTATATATTTTCTAGTAGCCACATTAAACCTGTAAAAAGAAACAGTTGAAATTAATTTTAATAATGTATGTTATATAACCCAAAATATCTAATAATATATCAATATGTTATTGAATAGAACATTATTAATGAGAAACTTTATGTTTTTTATAAAAGAGTCTTTCACATCTGGTATGTTTTACACTTACAAGACATTTCAATTTAGGCTTTTAATTTTCATTGGAAACATTTGATCTGTATTTAGATTTTGTTTAATTTATAGCTGAAAAAATTTATTCTCATACCCAAACATACTTAAAATTTTTCCAGTAACTGAATTGAGTATCTGTTCTTAAATTTATATTTAAAGTGGTAAAATTAAATAAAATTAAAAATCCAGTTCCTTGGTCCCACTAAGCCACATTTCTAGTGTTCAAGAGCCACATTTTGGCCAGTGGCTTCCACGTTGAAAAGTGTGGAGTGCAGTATTTAACATGTCATCCTTTGAAGGGAAACTCATCCTGTGCCTATTTGAGTTTCTAGACACTGTAGATGAAAAAAACTCAGAATGAAGTAGAGGAAAATAAATAAATAAATTGGGGAGTTGGGGGCAAACCAAGCCTTCAGGTTTGCTTGGGTTTGAACCTCCGACTGGTTCAATCTTGAGGTCATATATGAGACCCCTGTTTGGACACCAAGAAAAAGAAGGCAGGAAAAGATTCCAAAGATTTTACCTGTCAACATGATTCGTACCAATTTTATTTGAGTATTTGGTCTTCCTCTGGTAAATTAAGGAGGCTGTAATATTCAGTCCCTATGTCTCAATAACTCATTAGCACTCATTAACCTCAAACACCTTTAATTGTTTGGTCCTATGTATAGCTTCTGTTTCTGAAACCCAGCTGTAAGCCCCTGGAGAGTAAGGACAGAATCTTAGGCTTTGGGGGACCTGAGCACCTACTAAGATTTCTTCCCCGTGGGACGCAGATGCTCACAAAATTTTTGTTGATGGAAGTGATTGGACAGCACAAAGGGCCATTATATTTGGATGGGACCTTTTCATGCTAGCACACTTAACATGCATAATTTTCCTTAAAGAACAAGTAGGAGTTAACGGAGATAGATTTTAAATAATAGTTGTGGGGTGGATCCGATTGAACTGTACTCAATAGCTGTGGAACAAGATCTCTTCATTTTTAAATAAGTGCTCTGTTGTTATTTGGCAGGACTTTTGCTTGGCAGTGGGAAATGTATTTATTCCCATCTGGTAACTGCATCTAGTTCAGTAATTTTTGAGATACGGGGTTTAAAACACTCTCTTAACAAATATTAGAAAATTTGCCCATTAAAAGCACAGTCACTGTGCTATTCAACGTGGTTTCCTTGCTCCCTCTCTCCTCCTCCATTCTGACATCATATCACAATTGTGGACACGTCAAGATCAACCAGTGAGGTCAGCAGGAGGCCAGGAAGTTGCTAACACTGGTAAGGGTACCATGGTGGAACCAGGAAAGTGCCCAACTGATGTGGTCTGCCATCACTTTCTGCCGGTTTCCTCATACAGTTGTGGTGAGGATTAAATTATACAGCTTTACACAATTGCTCAACTCAAGTCATGCCACAGTAAATTCTCAGTTTAGGAAATAAATACTAGTCCGATTATAACATGTTTACCATAGCAGGATGATGTCTTTATTCCCATTATACAGACGGGGATGTGGAGGCATGGAAGATTAACTTTTCAAAGTTACAGAGGTAACAATTGAAGAATTCGGGTTTGAATCGAGGTTTATCTGACTCTCAGGCACTGACTTATACCACCCTTCTGCTAGGAATAGAAACACTGAAATGCCATTGTAAAGAGAAAGATATAATAGTGTCCATAGGTAGTAAAGACTGACCTGCCTGGGGCAGAGTCTTGTCTCAGCAGACTTATTTAGACTGAAACTCCTTCTTTCTTGCAGTACAGCCTTCCCCTGTGGTGGCTACATGACAGCAAACAACTAATTCTGGAAGTATTGTGGGGTGAGGTTGACTGATTCATCATCATTTGTGTTCTCATAACACCCAAAACACCTATTGCAGCCTTTGTAGCACTTTATTGCACTTAATTCTTTGTTCATCTGCCTCATTCTCCTGTCTGTGAAGACAGACCTGGTCTCTGATTCATCCAAATCTCCAACCTCTGGCTAGGCAGGTCAGCACATACAGAGATGTAGGAGGTTTTCACTGCTGACTTAAATAAGGACCTGGTCCATCATAAGTGCTCAATAAATGTGGGCCGCAGTGTATTTTATAAATTATTACTATATACTTATTTTCTTTTTGCCATATTATTTTTACCCAGAGAAAGTTTGCTGAATAAATGATAAATACAGCACATTTTTGTACCTGAAGTCCTTTGACTCCAGACCATTGAGCACCCTCCTGACCAAATCACCGCCCGACATGCCTTCAAGCTCTCCTTGACCCAGTTGTGACTAGCTGAGCCATGGGGACCTCTTCAAGTCTCTGAGCACATATATTAGTTGTTACATCATTTATTCATTCAACAAATATTGCCAAAGAAGGGAAAATGCATTGTCTTCATTGTTTTTTTTCAGCAACATAATAACTATGCTGTGCTAATCTTCCAGAGGGAGGGGTATTTTGATTTCAGCATAAAACTTTAGGAAAGTGACTTCTTAAATAAGAGAGTTATTTTTATTTTGCTCAGTATTAAGTAGACAGAAAGCTATAAATGGTGACATCCTTCCCCCATTTGGTTTCTAATAGAAACAAGCTAAGTTGCCAATATGCATCTAGGTACTCAGGCTCGAAGGTGGGACTTATTATAATAACAAAAAGTAGATAGACCTTTATACTTCCCAAAGCGCTTTCACATTTAGTTTGTCATTGCAGCCTCATGGCACTTTGTGATCAGGAATGTTGTGATCCTCAGTTGTAATGAACCATCCAATGTCACCCAGCCCAGAAAAGCAGAACTGGAACTCAGATGAAAGTCATCTGCCTACCAACCCAAGGTCTGTCTGAGATCCCCATGCCACACAGACATACGAAGGAGCAGCCAAAGTGACAATCCATTGAAGTTTACACTTTAGCTTTCTACTTTTAAAAATAATAAGTTTTTATCTGAAGCGGGAGGGCTTAAAATCAACTTTTTCTTTAAATATAGGTTTACTTCTAAGTTTAGCCCTAATTTGATATTCTGGGCATGATTACCTCTTGATGTAATTTGTCCTTTCCCATTTTATTATACCTAAAGTGACTGCAGATAACTCTATGTAGAGGTACAGAGTACACGTTAAAAAACTCATCTGCCCAGCCCTCTGGCAGCATGGTCAGTGTTCACAGTCTGCCAAGTGTGTGTACTGAGGAGGACAGAGTGTGCAGCTGAAAGCAGGTGGTATCTAGAGGGGCCTCACAAACCTGGAGAAGAAGCCTTTGCAAGATCTGTTATTGTCCTCGGATCGGGCCATGAACCTGGCCTGATGTTTGTTCCATGCAGACTAGCTGCATGCTTGGGGTACAGTGTTTCTCAAGGGTTACCATAGCCATTTCAGGTGAGATGGTTCTCGGTGGTATAAGAAAGACCCACTGAGGGCAGGATATTTAGCATCTTTGACTCTTACCAAAAAAGGCCATTAGCAACTTCTAGTCACTGTGATGAGCAAATTCAAACAGATAAACAACACCGATCGACCCTAAGTAAACTCTCCCCAGGAGGCAGTACTGGTCCTCGATGAGATTTTGCAGATGCACAGTATGCAGTCATTGGCCAATGATGTTCAGTAAAATAAATATGTATAAGCAGTGGCTGATAGGTACAAGGTGCTTCAAGGAGCCAGATGTTTGTTTAATGACACATGTGATATACATTCAAAATATTTCTGATGATGAAACAATCTCTACATTCAGCCTCTTCTGTTCTCGAATGCAAACAGGCAGTTTTCCAGAAGTGTGTGACTTACTTTTTTTCAATATAATGACACTGATAAGAGCTAACACTTGACAGTACTTACTTCGTGCCAGACACTGATAAATGCTCTGCAAATATTAGCTCATTTAGACCTCCCCACAACTGACAATGCTATAAGGTAACATCTCATTTTACAAATGAGGAAACAGGTACAGAGAGGTAAGTGAATTGCCCAAGGTCACAAGGGTAAAATTTGAACCCAGCCTGTCTGGCTTCAGAGCCAGATTTTAGCCATCCATGCTTGGATGAGAATCTGGAAATGAAGTTCTCACTCTCAGGACTCTGGATATTAAGCTCGGCTTACTCTCATACAAGTGCTTCAGCTGTGAGATACATAGCGAATTGGGTTGCTCTGAGATGAGGACTTCTCTGAGAGGTGATGGGTCATGTTATAAACGTCAAGAACAGAATACAGAATCATCTGCATGGAAACTGTGGTTGGTAAATTACAATCTTTTTAGTCTCATGACTTCTTCACACTCTTAAACATTATTAGTGACTCTCAAGAACTTTTGCCTTTATAGGTTATATTGGTCAATATTTACCATAGAAATTAGAACTGAGAAACTTTCAGACGCTTATTTATTAATTCGTTTTTAAATAAAAATAATAAACTCATTACAAGTTAACATAATAACAGAATTTGATCAAAAAAGTACATTTTCCAAAATAAAATGAGTATGAGAAGTGGTGGCATTGTGTACATTTAAGCAATCTTTTCCATGTCTACCATAATAGAAGACAGCTAGATCCTCACATCTACTTCTGCCTTCCAATCTATCTTGTTTTGTTGTTTAGGTCAAAGTAAGTGAAGAAAAAAAAATGACTTTACCCAGATTTGTCGTTGGATAAGAAAGGAATATTTCAATAATCTTTTCAGATAATTGTAGATATTCTTCTCTGATACTGCACCGGAACTTTAAAAGTTTCTTAAAGATTACTTATAATAAAGAATCTGAAATCACATTAATGAACATTATATACTGTTACATTAAAATCCATTGGTCAATTTTAAATGAATTTTTTTACCTGTACATGACTATATCTCATGATGCATTGGTCATTTGGATGATATTGATTCGTTGTTAAGTAGATCTTTCAAAAGTTGACATTTCATTATATGATATCAGTCACATTCATTAATATCACTACCCATATCATCATAAAAAATACTAAAGTATTAAAGCACTAAAGTATTCCAAACTCACTGTGGCAGACACAAGTTTTCCAAAATAGAAAGTTCGGATTTTATCATTACCAACAAATACTACTAGTTCTTTTCCTTGAAGTGACAGGCTTACTTTAAAAAAGTATCCGCCTCACACTCAAGTTTGAATAAACATAGCCTGTCTGTCAATCATTCTTTTAAGTAAAAATGGCATTCCATGAAAAAGGTCCCAGTTCAGCTCCCAGCTCAACTTAAATCACACAAATGCTTTTCCTGGAAATGAACGAGCCTACTTTGCTATACAAAGGTGCATTATGTGTACTTTCCACTTTGTCACACAGAATATTAAAATACATGTACTCAAGGATTGAGACAATAAAGTCTGTCAATCATTCTTTTAAGTAAAAATGGCATTCCATGAAAAAGGTCCCAGTTCAGCTCCCAGCTCAACTTAAATCACACAAATGCTTTTCCTGGAAATGAACGAGCCTACTTTGCTATACAAAGGTGCATTATGTGTACTTTCCACTGTGTCACACAGAATATTAAAATACATGTACTCAAGGATTGAGACTTAACAAAATTGATATTGATATTTACTGCATCATTAAAATCATTCTTATTTGCTTGTTTGTTAATTTATTTATTTATTATTGTGACTGTATCTGGTGAAGAATGCGGTTAGGTGCTAATAAGGCACCAGCTCTTCTTACAGCATCAACGCAAATATCAACGCAATGAAAAAGTAAAAAAATGTCTTAGTGTTTAAGATGATAATTTTGGACCCTGTATAGGATGATAATATGGACCCTGTGTAAATGTTCTTGGGGATCCCAGGGGTCCACAGATCACCCTTCGAGAACCACTGTCCTAGAACGTCACAATCACCCTATGATAAGCCCATGAAAGAACAAAGAGAGTACTGGATTGAGATTCACAGGGTCCAGATATCAGTCCTTGATCTGCTCCTTACTACCAAAGTGACCTTGGATGAACTGCTTAATTTCCCTGAGATTCAGTTTCCTCATCTGAAAAATGCAATCAATACAGTATGTTGTTCAAGGGTATTCAAGGGCAGGAGCAAAATACTTTCTAAAAATCAATTTCATTCATTTGTTCATTCATCAAGGCATTCATTCATTAATTTCTCCCAGAATCTTATGGAAGGAATTAAGAAACTACTACACCAATTTCTGCTGATGTGTTGGGAGATATGTTACTAAAGAGGAAAAGGTAATTGTGAGATGCAGACAGGTGACTATGGAGATGGAGCCGTTGTGCTCCATCAGGCATATTGGGAGCTCACCTTCTGACCTGGCCCCACATGGGGGTTCCCGGTGAAGCTACCTTCAGCCACCTTAGGTCTCAGTCAGTGTAAGACAGCACCCAGAGGCTCTGCAGCCTTATGCTGCTGGCCTCGTCTCCCCACAGAGCCCATTGCTGGTCCAAAGTGTGTGTTCATTTATGTGTTACGCTCCCACTTACAGTTTCTGGCACACCAGCTCTCCCACCCAAGAAAGCATGTTGGAAAGCAAAATTTTAAAAGCGATTTTTTTTTTTTTATGGAAACCATTAAGTCTGATCTTTTCCTTTTAAGTACATCATCCTCCCACAGCAGTGCTTTATTAATAATAACAAAGTCTAGTGGCAGGCCTCCCAAAAGATCAGACAGCCTAATGTGTCACACAGTGGCACCGGGAACAGCAGTTTTAAATATCCTTTCTCCTCAGGACTCCATCCCGGGCCCTTTCTTCCACAGTCTGTCTCTCTCTGTCTCTGTGTCTGTCTGTCTCTGTCTTTGTCTCTCTCTCCCCGCAACATGTTGTGTTTTAAAGTTGCTGTTTGATGTCATTCTGAGTAAAGAAAAATAAAAATTTTAAATTATTAGCATGAATTTTACCATTTATACTGTTCAATGCCAGTTTTAAATGCAAATATAGGAAGATTTAACTGCTGTGCAGAATCTCTGAAAATTACAGAATTTGCATTTTGTAGCTCATGTATGCATATGTATTTAGTTCTTTACCGGAGCAATGTAAATGCCACGCAAACTGAACTCCACTATTTTTTTTTCTTGATATATGCATATTCTCCTAACACTCTCTACCTTTGGCTTACTGATGGCAAAGACAGCCCCAAAGAAAAGGAACTATGGGATGTCTTATCTTTCCTTTTCCTTTCTGTCATCATTTTCCATGTAAGTGGCTGGCTACTACAGAGAAATGACAGAAGTAAGAAAGGATACAGCAGGATGTGGTTCTATGGTGTAGCGTTTACCACGTCTGCTTTACTCACAGAAGGTCATGGGTTCGCGCCCCAGTGGAGCCATGCATGGTCCATGGTCTACGGCCATGCCACCCTGAACAAGCCTGATGTCTGATGTCGGAAGCTAAGCAGGGTCGGGCCTGGTTGGTACTTGGATGGGAAACCACCTAGGAAGACCAGGTGCTATAGGCATAAATAATAATAAATAACAAAAAAATTAAATATGAAAGGACGCAACAGGGCTCTGGTTGATCATGATTCTTAAAACACCCCTTCTATGTTTAAACAGTTTTGGTTTGAACAGAAGGGGTATCTTCTCAGGGCTGTCAGCTCCCCACTCACTTAGTCCTTGATGTCACATGCTTACCTTGTTCATCCTCTGAGTGCTGCTGAACTCCCATGCATCCTAGGTCCACCACAATTCTGTGCTCATGTGGCATCTTGAATGCTATATGTAAATGGGACAGTAAGGACAATGAGTGTGCCTATTGCACCCACCTCCTCTGCTCACAATATGCTCCATTATCTCATCAGACTTCCTTTACAAAACACAAGTTCAAAGATTAAATTATTAACAATTTCAAGATGGCGACAGCAGAGATTTAAACCAAGCTCAGGACCTGCTTGAGCCCGGGCCCTGTCTGGTTCTCAGGCCACATACTCATGAAGCCATGAGGCCGGCCCTGCCCATTGCCTCTACTTCTGCCACACTGGCCCTGTAGTCCCTTGGCCTGACTATGTTCCTTCCTGCTTAAGGGCCCTATGGCATGCCACCCCCACTGCCTTAAACAGTTTTCTCCCTTGTGGCCTGGGTGTGTTCCTCTTTTTCTTACTATGATCTCGGCTCAGCTGTCACATTCTTAGGTGAGCCCTCCCTGCTGCCTACTAGGTCAGAACTCTCCTGGCACTGTGTAGCTCTCCTTCAATCATGTATCACAATCACCTTTCTTCGTTTAGATATGTGATTCTCTGATTGCTTATTTTCCTCCCCTACCAGACTGGCAGCAGCTTATAGGCCAGGACTGGTCTGGTTTTGTTCATCATCGTTTCATCAGTGCTGGGAGCATAGACCCTAATAAATATTTATAAGGTGAATGAATGGATGAAGAAATGAATCAAAATCTTTGCAACCAGAACACGAGTGTCAGATGAAGAGGTGGGATAACTGAGGGTGACGTGAATTCTATGTTGTGTTCTCATGGTGCCACATCCTGTCTCAATCTGAGAGCTGGTGAAAACTAAATGAGCATTGCATTGTGCTTGTTTATTTGACTGTCTACTTGAAGAAGATAGGGTATCCTTATGTTTTAAGGTGTCCAAGTCAAATCTTTGTGCCTCCAGGCCCAGCACAGTCCCTGGCACTTAGTCAGCTCTCAGAGAATACTGGTTCCATTGAACTGAATTGGACTGAATTTAGCGATGTTGCCCTGAGGTTGAATTTATCTCACCCTCACCTGTGTCTCTTCTTGTCCCTCCTCTTTCCTTCATTGTTTCCTTTCCTCTTCTTTCCTCTTGTTCAGGATTTCTGAGTCTTGAGAACTACTTCAGTTGTAATCAAAGGTTTCCAACAGAAAATTACCTTCATTTATCTTTGGTTTAAGTGGACTCTTCAAAGAGAAATGGTCTGATTGGTCTTGTAATTATGGCAGTGGTCGGGCAGTCTAGAGAATGCCCCAGAACCAGTCTGGATACATTCGCGGGTAATATTCTTATATTGGCATTGATCCTGGTATAGCCTCATAAGGCAGGCACTTTACAAGTTTATTTATTTAATCCCAGACAATTCAGAGCAGAAATTAAACTTGAGGATCCGAGGGAACTGGTCCTCTGGCCCTGAGGCTGTGGAGTAGCCTCATCAGAGAGGGGAATGCAGAGATATCAGGTGATCCTGAGCCACAGCGGTGTAGTGGGGAACCAGCCTTCTTGTCAGAGCCTGGCCCACGACCTGTCTATCTTGTCCATTAGTCCACAACTCCATTTGAAAAATGGCTGAGGGGGGGGGGTGGTTACAGTAAAAATGGAGTGTTCATAATGAAATTAAGGATCAATGAAATAATAAAAAAACAAAAGCCTAAAGGTAAGGTCGGTATTGATTGACCATCTCAGTGCACGCTTTCTATGTGTAAAATGGGGGATTTCTCTCCTGAATGAGGCTTGAATAGGAATATAGCATGTTACTGGAAGCAATGCCCACAGCGGTCCCTTAGAAGCTGTGGAGCTGCTTGGAGAATGTGCAATGGAACAGAACACGCATGGCCTTAGGAGTCAGCCATATTTGGGTTTTACACCAGCTTTAGCTCTGTGAGCTTGACCAAGTAATAACCTCTCTGATTCTTTTTTCTTTAATTTGTACAAATTAGTATCAAACATCTGCTTTGCAAGTTTGTTATGAAGAATGATTGCGGTCACCTGGGTAGAGGTACAGGGTGCTGGGCGCAGAGCAGTCATGCATTCATGTTATCTGTTCTCTCGTTGTCACGTTACAACAGTTGCACAGGTGCCTGGTCACCCTGAGAGTGAGGGCCCCCTTAAACTGTGCACGCTAGGCACTGCACCCTGGTCCGAGCAGTGCAGCAGGAGCAATGTCAGACCAAGATTGGGGCATCTCAGCATAGATGCCCTCCCCGCAACACTATCTTCTGGGCCATTTTACAGATGACACAATTGAGACGCAGAGCATCAATATAATTTGACTAATACAGCGAGTAAGTGGCCAAACCTGGAATGTGAATACGGAACTCTGGGCTCTGAGTCTATCTATGTTTTACACCCCAGCATCCTATAGCTGAACTCCTTGCCGCCATGCCACGTGATGCTCACGCACCCCTTTTCACTCTGAACAGTCACTCTGAATGGACATCTAGACATTGTCTCCCCAACAAATCTGTAAACTCCCTCAGAATGAGAAGAGAACACATTTCGATTTTCCAGCACTTCCCAAGGCACACTCTACAAGGCTTACTTGCAGTCCGGGTTCAATAAATATCCATTAATTGAGACAAGGAAGAAAGTTTCACGGCGTTATATTTTAATGCAGAGAAATAGTTATAATACGCATTAACCAGCTGAGGGGGAGAAACGCATTAATTTCACAACATGTGCAGCCCTTTAAGAAGTTAGCTTCTCAGGCTCCACGGGGATTCTGGATCTCACATAGACTCATGCCGACTGTTTCCAGAGAAAATGGCAACTCAGAGTGGCGTCCCTCTCCCCACAGGGAAGTGATGGGTGCAGAGACATAAAGGAGTGGGGGGGGGGCATGTGACTGCAGCAACTGTGGGGTGTTTCAATCAGGAGGAAAGGACAGAGAAGAACAGTGCAGCTCATATTTAGCAAGCAAACAAATCTTGCTTTGCTATTGTTTTATCAGAGACCCTGTTAAAATGCAGAGTGTGACGCAGGAGGTCTGGGTGGGACCTGGGCCTCTGTATTACCAACGGGTTCTTGGGGATGCTCTGCTGCTGGCTCACAGAGCACGCTTTCAGGTAGCAAGGCTGTTGTCATGAGACAAAAGATTGTGAACATCCTGGCCTTTTTCTCCTTTCCTCTGCAGTCATTTGTCTTTTGATTGTCCTAACTTTCAGTCTGAGCAGAGGGCAAGCAGGAAATCTGCTAGGAAAAGTGGCAAACCAGATCATCAGCCAACTCCCTGGCACATGACTCTCCCCTTTATCTGCTGGATATACTTGATAGGCGATATTTCCATGTGTGAAACACTTCAGTTTTACCATCCATGAAATGAACATGTTGGTCTGGGTCTCTGGAGGCCTCTTTGAGTTTGACAGTTCTCTGTGTGGAGGAAATGGCCTAGAGGTGATGAGTTTGCAAATCTGGCCCGACAGAACTCTGTCTTCAGTCTGGCAGTTCTCAGGATCCTCAGTCACTTTCTTTCATCCTTCTGCAGGGGAAATTTGTGCATTCAAGATACATGGCCAAGAGCTGCCCTTTGAGGCCGTGGTGCTCAACAAGACATCAGGAGAGGGCCGGCTCCGGGCCAAGAGCCCCATCGACTGTGAGCTGCAGAAGGAGTACACGTTCATCATCCAGGCCTACGACTGTGGCGCAGGGCCCCGGGAGACAGCCTGGAAGAAATCACACAAGTGAGTAGCCTGACAGAGCTTTCTGGACCCCCTTCCACTCTTGCCAACTCGTCTTTGTTCATGCACTGCTCTTCAGATATGTGTACCCAGTGGTCACACCGTGCTGCTCCAGCCTGCTCAACTGCTTGCCAGTTCCCCAGACCACTGCAGGCATCAGCACCGGCCGCTTTCTACACCTAGAGTTCTCTACCCCTCTGCTTCCCTTGAAGTCCTGTTCCACTTTCAGAAGTGAGTACAGGTGTCGTTTCTTCTGGGAAGCGTTCCCTGAGCCACCCCACCCCAGCAGACCTGATGGAGACCTTTCCCTGGGTTTCCGCCAGGCCACACGCTTCTCTCGGTCGCAGCACTTTTCATTTTGGATTGTAACTCTCTCCCTTACAGAATCTGGCTCAGAGCCTAACACAGAGTAAGAGCAGTTAAATTCTTACTGAATGGAGGAGTGAGTGAACCAGTGAAAGAATGAATAAGGGAAAGGGGAGATAATCAAGAGGAGAGCTGTTGCCTAAAGCTGGGTAATAAGGAGGTCAAAGCATGGGGAGGAGGCTGTCTGGGGTGGATTCATCGCAGGAGTTTGGGGTGAGGGCAGGTAGAAGGTTCTCCCAAGGGAGGGAGGACAGAACACTCGAACAGCGACCACCCTGACCGGCTTGTGGTTTCTCCATTCTCTTGGCCTTGGAACCTGAGGCAGTGCCTGTAGGAGGTGTGGGAGGACGGTGTGATTATTTTTTCACCACCATCTCTTTTTTCTGTGTGGATTCTAGGGCTGTGGTCCATATTCAAGTGAAGGATGTCAATGAGTTTGCTCCCACCTTCAAAGAGCCAGCCTACAAGGCCGTCGTGACAGAGGGCAAGATCTATGACAGCATCCTACAGGTGGAGGCTGTTGACGAGGACTGCTCCCCCCAGTACAGCCAGATTTGCAACTACGAAATTGTCACAACTGATGTGCCTTTCGCCATCGACAGAAATGGTGAGTATCCTGAGAGGACCCCAATGGGAGTCAGGAAAACAACTCCACCTCCTTATTCTAAAGGCCAAGTGGGAGCCTGAATGTACTTGTCAGATGATGCCTCCCTTGCCATCCTTGATCTAGACTTTGTAACCCGGAACTCAATCCTGCAGTAGAGGGGATGGCCTGACATTACGAGCAGCCCAGCCAAGTCTAAAACAAGACACCTCAGAAACCTATTCGGTGAATACAGTCGATAGAACTCACAATGTCACACATCTGGATGCTGAAGACAGATTGGTTTTCCAGTAGAATTTTCCAGTTGTCTTTCAGACGTGAGTCATACCATCGACTTGGCCACATCTGAGTCCCTTTCCTATATAATCGGTTGTAACATTACTCCAACCATAACAATCTACTTACTGCTCTCAGACAAAGAGACACTAAAAGAGAAGGTGAACATTTTTGAAACCTCTCCTAAGCTGTGGATCCATTCAGAAATCTTTAAAGCTCTTACCAATGTCCTTTGAGAATTTCCACCCTAGTGAGAATGAAGGATAAAAGAACTCTTCTACCACACCCCAAACCCAAACTGAACTTACTGAACTAAAAACAGTCCCAATAAAGCCATTTGGATATTTCTCCATCACCATTAATTAAAAATTCATTGTAATGTAAACACCACAAGCCAGAGACCAAATCAACTCAGCCCATTTTAACTGTAATTTTTAATAACTTGATATTTGCCAAGTATATTGTTTAACTATTAGCATGAGTGTGTGGATACATGTATATTATCTCATTTTGTTTCAAATAGAATTTAAGTACTGCAGAAAGACACAAAAGTTGCAAAACCTGAAGTTCATCCACTCTAAATATTTATTGAATGCCAGGCACGGTACTAGGAACTAGGAATGGAGATAGAGCAGAACACAAAACAGACATAGTCCTGCCCATATGGAGCTTACCATCTAGTGGAGGATAAAATGAAAATAAAAGAAAGTCAGGTGTCATCAAGGGTGAAGTTGTAAAGCATGGAGTGAACCAGGGTTGGGCAATGAATTAGCTCTGAGCCTCCTGGTAGCCAATGCCTACAGGGAAATACCTACTGTCAATCACCTGCTTACAAGTCTTCAGTGCTTCCAGTACTTCCTGATGCTGAGACCAGGGAGAAACTTATCCTATGATATTGTCTCTTCAATCCTGAGAACTGTAGCAGATTCCAGAGCCAGTGGAAGCCAAAGAGAAACCCTCACCCTGACCTCCAGTGGTTTGCGATCTGTCTTGTAAGATGAAACCAATATTCGTCACACAGACAAAAGAGTACTAAGGCATTTTCTTCATAAAATGGTAAAACACCTGGAAATGACAGTTAAACACCTGGACGTCACTGGATGCTAATTATGTAAGACACAAGATCAGTGCACAAAAAAGTAAAGGAGAAAATACTGGACTTCAATAAAAGTTTGGTTCAGGACTAAGAAGTAAGCAATTTCAACTAGTAGAGCATGTCATAACTGTTCTCTGATAGCTTTTCCTACAGACAGGCGGCCTGTCGCACCACACAGACATACTTCAAACACACACACACCCCCCATTCCATAAAATATAAAACAATTGCTTTATATTTTTCTGTTCCTGTATGATCAGCTGTTTAGTCTATGTCCACAAAAGCTTTGGAATTTGGGGAGTGACATGATGAAGATCAAGACTAGAAAAATGTAGTTATATGTGATTAGTAGCCAAGCTCCCTTTGACCTCCTGCTTTTAGTTCAGGAGAGCTACAACCCAATGAGAGACGAAATGCAAATCCTTTCATCAGAGGGTACACTGCCCAGTCATGAAGATAATTACTCACCTTGATGAGCCATTTCACTAACATATGCCAATTTATTTCCCTAGCTGTCTCATTAAAAGTGAGTAATGGTTCTTTGTCAGGCCTCTGCCTCCAATATTGGTTTACAACATAAGATGGAGAGGAGAGTGGGCACTCCCAGGGAGTGTAGGCCCCTAACAGTGAGGTTTACAAAAGCAGTTTAAGTAATGAAGGCAGGACTTAGGAGCAGAGACGAAAGCAGCTCCCAATCTAATGAGCTTCCCAGGTGGCCCTTATCCATCATTCTTCTGGTGACCTTACAGGCTCCTTGAATAAGTTCTTTGCGTACACATCAGAGAAATTACTGTTGAGTTTGGAGCCCACTCAGTGAGGCCTCATAGCTTCAAGTAGATAGCTCCCGGGCCCTCCAACTTGCCAGGCTTTTTGTTCATAGGGGAAAGCAGGGGAGCAGGGGAGCAGGGAGGACAGAAGACATAACGTGGAGTCATCCTGACCTGTCTTAACTCAAGACTCAACCTCTTCTAACAGAGGTCCTTGGCTTATGGCAGTAACAGTCCCTACCTCACTGTAGGGTTGTGAGGCATCCGGGAAAGGCAGTGCCCAGGGATAATGCTCACAGGGTACCTGAAATATAGGGAGTGCTTGACTCATGGTGTCATGATTTTTAGATATTTACCTGGTTATTGGGACATGAAGGTTATTCACTCCCCATGGATTTCCAGGCTGAAATTATGAGCAGGTAATTCTGAGCTGATGACATCAACTCCCTCTTGGGAAACTAATTTCAGAGGGCTTCCAGGACCCCATCTCCTGGCTCTTGGCTGGTCTCTCTGAGATCGGTAGGACCTAGATCCTTGTTTCCACTGAACAGATGGAAAAACCGAGTCCTAAAGCATAAAGAGCTTACCTAAAGCACTCATCACGTTGGTGGCAGAGTTGGGACCAGAGCCCTGGTTCCCTGAGTGTTGGTCCTAAGGACTTTCCACCAGTGATATTATCACTATGCTCAGTGATATCGGACAGGAATGCATGGCAATAGTATTTAAGTTCAAAAACACAAAGTTGTGTCTTAATCCTAAATCCATCATGTGTGTGTCTGTGTATGTGCGATCTTTGACAAGTTACGTTAACCTTGCCTCAGATCCTAATTGGTAAAATGAGAGTTAAATATCTTGCCTGTGTAAGGGGGTGGATGTATTGCAAACAAGGTGCTCACAAACCAGTGTGGGCACAAACCAAGTTCTCAACCACGTTAGAGAATGGCCTCAGAGGGAGTGGCAGGAGTCTCAATGACACCCAGGCACCAAGTGGCAGACCTTTCTACTTTTCAAGTGGTTGTTTAATTTTCACACAGCCTCAGCTAAGCTCTGTCAGCAGGCTGCCCTGGTGCGTAATGGGGCTCTGATACCTCTGAGCGAAATGTGTCCTAGAGTCTGCATATTCTTGAAGTAAATGAAGACACTTCTTTTCCACCCGAATAGAAAAGTTAACACGTTGCCCTTTTGTGGGGAATTTGGAAAGCATAGAAAAGTATGAAGGAAATAAGTCACCTGTAATCTCACCAAAGACAACCACTACTGACATTTTACCAGTTTTTCTATGACGTTTTTAAATAAATATACAGCCATACTTTTCTTGCTTTTATCTTCCATTTTTCACTTAATATTGTAGTATACGGATTTTTTCCATCCTTAAAAACGCTTTACAATTACTACTTTTAGTGCTGAACAACATTCCATCTCACACACAGACTCTCATACTTAGCTCTTCCCTTACTATGAGACATGCGGTTTCTTTACTGTTTTTCAATGTAATAAATAATGCTTAGATGATCATATGTGCATCTGTATTTGCAATTTTTTGCAATAAATATCTGCAATTTTTATCATTTTTCTGGAATCAATTTTTAGGTTTGGAATTGCATGCCCAGAAGGTATGAATAATTGCAAAGTGACTGGCCTATATAGCTTTCCAAAAGGGTTGTTCCAATTTAAATTCCATCAGAAGGAGCGTGCATGCAGGTCACTGACTGTGCTTGTCTCATTGCACGCCTCCTCCCCCACCCCACTTGAGTTTTAAAAAATTACCTTCACCAATATGCAAGGTAAGTACTGATTGTTCTTTGAGAGATAGCTTCCCAGTTTCATTTGGACAGAGGAATAGGCCTATGGGCAGCTGCTCACCTGGGTTAACTGTGGACTCAGGTCTCCTGAGAAGGCGCTACAAGGAGACACCATTCAAATGTGAGGGGAAAATATCCAATTGTAACAAAAGCAAAATGGATGGCTTCTCCTGAGTTAACAAAAAATTTTAAATGTATGCCTTATCCAAATATTACCCTCCCCCATACAAGAGTTGGTCATAGTTTTATACTCTCATTTTTGACCTAATGCTGCAAATTCTGTGCTCTGAAACCCATTCTTACACGCGTGAAGGTGTGGTGGTGGAGAAAGTAAATTAGTTTCTCAGACAGTTTCATTAAGACAGTTACGGAAGAGGCACTGCAACAAATTGAGTCAAGGATTGCAGGCTTGTGTGTTTATTTTTCTACCACAATCAATAGTGTTTGGTCTGCTTAATGTCACACGGATTGTAAACCCTAAGCCTTCCTCCTCTAAGAAATGGATCTTTTGAGAGCCATTAACTTTAAAGAAAGAGAAAGTTAAAACTTTTTGTTGAAAATTCAATTTGATGTTCCTGAAACCTACTTCTTGTGGTTATATTATGCTGCCTCCACCTGACAGAATTCCCCACCTGTGATAACTATAACCACAAACTAGTTTGTTAACAGAGGCTGCAGGGAATGTGATCAACCCAATGCTAAGCTGTCCCAGACCTGTGCGGCCCCCAAGCTGAGACCAAAACAAATATTTGGGGAAAAAATGGAAGAGATTCTGAACACGGGCCACAAGGCCAAAAATATATCAAATTCATTTGTTTTTTCCAGAGATTTTTGACTGGCTTTATTAAAGTAAATTTTGCTTCAAACCCGTAGGTGCAGTTGCATTTTTAGAAACCATCCAGAGCGGGCAGCAGAACAAACGATTCTAACGCTTGGTCCAGTGTCTTGGGCAATTTCATCCCTCCTCGTCTGAACTCACCTCCACACGCTCCTCCTGCCCCCCTTCACATATACTGATATTTGTAGTACCTGCTCATGGTCTCATACCGAGTACTGTTTAACTAATATTGGGTGATTGGTGGATCAGCTTTTCCAATATTTAAAACATTGCGTGACTTCTAATTTTCCAAGCTTTCCTGCCTAAGTCCCTGTTGTCTGTTCACGTGAACAACATATATCAGTTGGAATGAAAGAAAGCTCATTAGATAGTCTTTTCTTAGTTAGGATGAAATATAAATATATGCTTGAGTCAGCCCTTTTGTTGTTTTTTTTTTTTCTTCTTGGAGTTTTTTATTTTCTTAATTTCACTTCTGGTAAAGGATGATAATAACATTTCAGTTCTAATTTGCTGTCAGCTCCACCATCAGAAAAGAAAGAAGAATGAAATTACTCTCAACAAAAGAAGACTTTAATCTCTTGGAATCAAAAACTAAAATCTATGAAACGCACGTTGGACCTATACGAGTTTTTTGGAACCAAGTTGTATTTCAGCAAAAATAGTCAATTAAAGTTTTGCTTATTAATCATGAAGTATTTATTTCTGAATCATATCAAACCCATGGGAATAAAGACACACAAATGGCTCATAAAAGAAAAATGTCTTTGCCACCAGGTCAAGAAATCTGTTATTCTGTATAGCTTTTGGAAAGGATGTCGCACATTTTCGTACTGATCTTATTTCCTATTTGGTAGCAAAATAACGTGAGACGAGACATTGAACATTCCTGGCGATGAGCACAGAGGTTAAAAAATGTGTCAGGACATTTTTGAATTCCATCGTTTTCCAAGAGATTTCATGGCAGAGGAGCTCAATGCACCTTACATCAGGGATGCAGCAGCCACATGGCACACTTGAAGAGGTAGTTTTCCAACAACCTAGTACTGACAAACCCAAACTAGTTGGATTCCAAATGTATGCTTGGAATTCCCTAGCTTCCTCATCCTGCAGCTCGGGTGGCTCCAGCCAATGGATCATGGGAATCTGCCACAAAGGCACAAGCAGTCCACATGGGGAAGCCATGTCCCTATTTGCCTTTGTTTCTACGAAGAGATAGGGAAGGGGGTCATTTCATTCTGGTGAAGGCTAGAGGAGTGGAGGAGGGCTTTTGGAAAACTACGGTGTGGTTAACTCCATCTGAAATGATTTCGAATATCTCTGTGTCCTCAGGCAACATCAGGAACACCGAGAAGCTGAGCTATGACAAGCAACACCAATATGAGATCCTGGTGACCGCCTACGACTGCGGACAGAAACCCGCTGCTCAGGACACCCTGGTGCAGGTGGATGTGAAGCCAGTTTGCAAGCCTGGCTGGCAAGGTAGGCCTGCTCTTGTCCATCTTGCGGAGTGAAGGCAGCTTGGCCTGGTACACAGAAGGTGCTAGACCTATTCTCAGTTCATCGCAACACATAACTAGAGGAATTTTTAAAGTGCAGTCACTCTGCTGCAAGAAATGGAGTACCTCGTTTATTCTCACGCCTCCTAAGGGATCTATTACCCCCATTTTACAGCTGAGAATGTCTGTGGCAACTTGTCTAACATCATGTGCCCAGTTTGTTCAATGTACCCTGTCCCAAATCTCGTGACTCCTTTGAATCGATAGTAATTATTCACGGTGCTCAGCAGAAAAGGCCAGCAAGACTATTCACTTTATCGAAGGATGCTGAGTCCGGCTCGTACATATCAAGTGTTGCATCATCACTCAGCACTCGGGGAAGGGCGCCATGGTCCTTGGGTTTGTGCAGAGGGTGTCTAGGCAGAGGCTGGAGATCCAGAATCCAGCCTCTGGATTAAGGGGTTTCTAAAATGTTGGCTCTGGAAATGGAGAAGTAATGGCTTTTAGATGGAGATGGATTTTTGTGCTCGTTTAGATCCTTTAGGATGCAGAGACAGAACAAAGGTTCAGGTTACTCTTAGATGTGGAGGTTTATCACTGAGCCAAGGAAAAGCAAAGGGGCAAGGCTAGCCACATAGATGCATTTTACAGAGAATTGCATGGCTCGTAGAATAACAATAGCTTTAGTGGTGACATCAGTAGTTCCAGTGGCAGAGCGGGGATGCTAGAATTCATCTCTGCCACTGTTTTGGTTGCTTGACTGCTCCTATTTCTGCGTCATGTGTTGATGCTGCTGTAGGTTACTGGTTACTCATAACTCATGGAGCCTCATGGAGTCTTCCACTTTGGGTCTTCTGTTTACCGCCTTCTCTTGGTGTGTCTTTAAGCTTCAAGCCCCTTGTTATATTCTCTGTGTGAGTGAGTGTGTGTGTGTGTGTGTGTCTGTTTCTGTCTCTCTCTCTCTCTCTCTCTCTCTCTCTCTCTCTCTCTCTCTTTCTCTCTCTCTTTTTTAAATTCCCAGAGAGGGTGTGATTAGCTGTGTTAGTCACTCACATCCCTATAGGGCAAACTGATTTCAGACCACCATATAGGTCACTGGTCAGACTCTGAATGGCTGCCTTTTATTTAGGCATCTATTCCGAATCTGATTCATCGGAGCCAGATTGGCAGGACCTCATGGTGCAAAGCAGAGACACCTGGGGTTACTCCCCTTAGAAGGCAGCTCTCAATGTGCCCTCTTCTGCACGAACTATCCCCCTTAATCCTTCAACTAGAAAGATGGGAGGGGGTAATTAAACCCACTTCTGGACAGAGCTACAGTCATGTGCCTTTAAACTAAGTAGAGAAGCCACAGGTAAGACATATGAGACATAAAGGACAGGTACAGACATCTTCGTGTCTGTCCATTTAGGATTAAACAAGAAATAGAGAAAGAGGGACAAGCCAGAGTGCAGAAGTGTGTTTCCAGCTTCAGGGAGCCTGAGCTCTGGTTGGGGATAATTCATTAGACCATAAGGACCTGAGGGTAGGATTCAGTCTCTCTCATTCACCACCGAATTCTTCGGGCTTAGCGCATGCCTGGCCCCAAAGGTAGGTGTTCAAGAAATAGTCATTGGGTGGATGAATGAATGAATAATTGAATAATGATGAATGAATGAATGAAAAGCTATCTGATTAAAGAACTCACCCTGTTTTATTTTAAAGGTCTAGCTTTTGAAGAGAAGGCCTGGAAAAAAATATAAAATCTTTCCAAGCATGGAATAAGCTCACAGTGGGATTTTAAGTTGAAAAGCAAAACAAAGCCATATCTGGAAAACGGTCCCAATGGTTTTTGTCTTTGATAAATGAAGCACCAATGATTTGGGATTACGTTTTTGTACCTATATTTAAATGTAATTTTCTAACAGAGCTGGTGCTTGTTTCAGTGTTAAATATATGCAAAGGAAAACATTTTAATAATGTTCAGTTCTGTATGTGAAGAACTTGTGGGGCACTTACTCTCTGGCACATGATGTTATTTGCAGCTCTGAACAGTGAGCTGCTGAAGGCAAAGACTATACATATTCATCATTGTGTCTCCAGTGCCCACACAGGGCCAAACACAATGCAGGTGATTGGCAAGTGTTGAATGAACAAATGAATGGTGAGTGAGACCTTGGTAAGAAGTATAACCTTCTGTGGAACAGAGGAAAGAGGGAAGCAGCAACCCCCTGCATCAGTTTGCTGTGTGGTTTAAGCATGTGTAACATCAGAATCATCTTCTTAGTAGAGACTTGCCTGCCTAAGCTAGCCAGCCTTCGGTGGCAGAAGCTGACCCTGGATTCTGCACTGATCCTCCTCCTCCCTCCAGCGTACCCCCTGTAGTCAGCCAGTAGGTCTCTTTCCCCGGCCATCATCCCAGCAGGTTTTCATATCGTAGTCAGGTCCTCCAGGTTCTCAGATATGTGTAGCAGTGGTCAGAGTGCTTTCCTCCCATCCCTGTTCCAGCCTCCAGATCTGGAGAAGAATCTTGTCTCCTTCCAGCATACCAGTCCACTCTGTTCCTCCACTGGGCAGCCCTCATCTCTGACCAACCATCTTAGGACCTGCTCTCTCTTCTGCCCCTGGCCAGGGTTGCAGCCTTGTAGCTGGAAGTATACCTTTCTCCAGGGACGAGCAAACCACCACTGGTCCCAGAGGTGTGTTTCTCGTCTAGCTTCCTCTCCCAGCTTTGTAGGGCAAACTAGAATGAGCCATATTTAACGGATTTTCTTTGCTCACTATAGATGAAGCAGGCTGACCCTTACTGTGAGAGGTTGTCAGGTCCCTAGGGGAAAGGTGTGAGGTGAATCAGGTGCGAGGTGAAGCCTGCACCGTGTAGAATGGGAGAGGAACACAGAGAGGGGTGGCCATTCAGGGCACCAGTGAATAATGTAAGGAAGCCAATCTGGCTTGCACAGGTTTGGAACTGGGGAGAACTAGGAAGCAAGATTGGAGAGGTCAGGGTGGGCAGTCGAGATTATGAATGCCAGGGTGAGGAGCTGCAATGGCCCCCAAGCCCCTCAGGGCTAGCTGTGAGTGAGATGTCTGCGGACATGTGCCAGGCATAATTGTCCAGGAGAACAGAGGCTCATCCTGAGCTGACTTCTCACAAGCTACAAGAGTCACCAAGCAAACACAGTTTGGCAGTTTGAATTCTTATACATTTTTCAAGTCATTTCCCTGCAGGCAGGAGGGGGTTGCAGCACTGTGGAAGCAATCCATCATGCTCAGGAGCCTTCCATCACCCCTGAGCACTCCCATCCAGCACTGTCACCAGCCCTTGTTGCAGTCACCTTCTCCCAGCCCGCTTCTCAGAAAAGCAAGAGACCCTGCTCACACTAGAGCCTGCCCTTCCTTCTAAGAACCTGATAAGGGACTGTTTCCAGACTCTAATAATGTCTAGGGCAGGGGCCCAATTTTCTATTACAATAACCCCTTGCACAGTGTAGGACCCAGGCCTTCATAGTATGCTGCTGGCCTTCCTCAGCTGTGCACAGATTGACGTCCCAGACCCTGGCTCTGCTGCCACCTACCTGCCTTTCAGACCTCGGCCAAAACATCTCTGCTCAGGCTGTGGTGCTGTCTTCTGTGGGTTGGTCTTGTCTTCCCGGAAACAATATGGGCTCCCCAAGGACAGAACCACATTCCTCACAGCCCCTGGTACTCACTGAACTTTCCATCTATTATCTAAGCTTAAACTAAAAGCTTGTTCACCGGCATCACTCACCAAAGGCGGAGTGGAGTGGGCCTTATCTGGAGCTCAGGTGGCAGGAGACAACGCTTTGCACCCGGAAAACAAGCCTAGGTGCCAGGCACGTGTGTCTTGCTCTTTCTCGAGTTTTGTCTTCTCTCTGCTGTATTCTGAGATTGTAATTCTGAGTAGGTAGTAAGGGTTGGCTCACTGAAGGGCTAGGTGGAGTTTTGCCAAAGGGAATGTCACTCCCATTCTTAGTTGTCCAGGGTCCTTAAAGCATCCAGACCTTGTGAGTAGAAGGGAAAACTAAATCTCTTTGTTTTGTCCTGAGCTTTAAGCACTCATGGTATCCCCAACAGGCCCCTCATAGTCTCATATTTACTAAAGATTATGGTTGCAACCAGGAAGGAGGTGCGGCTGCCCCAGGCCACATGCTAAAGGCAGGCTTGTGCCCGGCCTCTGTGCCAGGCATCTGGACTTGCAGTCTTCTTCGTGTCTGTTTCCCTCTTGCCAAGTGGTTCTAAATACCCCAGCCTGGGCCCATGTGTGCTCTGAGGACCGTCCTTCAGAAAGCTCTGCGTCCATTCATGGTTCAAAGCACCACAGAGGATGAAGTGGTCTTGGAGGCTATCAGGGTAAGGGCAGCAATAATAGCAGTGGAGCCCATCAGCAGGGAGATAACCCTGCTGACCCCTCCTTGCGGGGGTAGGGGGACAGTCGGGGACTGTGTCCTAAAGGATCAGTTGTAATTCAGCTGCTAGTTTTGTTGTTGTTGTTGTTGTTGTTTAGTTGGTTGGTTGGTTATGTGTTATGTCATGTTATGCTGTTATGTTATGTTATATGACAAATTCCTCCTCTATGCCTTCCTTTACTGTTTTTATAATTCTTTGGCCCATCTCCTTCTATGTTTTTAAGCTGAAAACATTGTCTTCATAATACTTAGTTTCCCCTTTTATTGTTGCAAGTCATATTTTTTATTTATTACCTGCCCCTGCCAGTCTAGACACAAAATTCACTATTTCACTGTCCCTTTATGCAAACAAGTCCGCTTTGAAGAAAGGTACTACACTTTCCTGGTGGCCCTTCACCATGTCCTTCCCAGATATGTTGCTGACTGGACATCCATTCATACTGGATGCAAGCTTCTCATATCAAGAATCAGCTCTCCGGACTTGAACCCCTGTGGAACCCCATCTCTGTCTGCCCACCTCATCCCTGAGCATGACCCTATGATGGTCAATTACACCTGGCCCAGCACCAGGTCACCCAACACCACCAGTTCCCAGGATTCTCCCATAGGCCCAACTCCTGTTCCTTTCCCTTTCCCAGTAAGGTGTCATTTTTAGAATGGAAAGAAAAGGAGAGGACACAGTCATACACTCAAACCATTTCCTCTCTATTCTTCTGGGTTTGACTCATTCTCCAGGTGGTCTCAGTGTTTCTACCATTCCACAAACCAGGCCTTCCTTAGGTAGGAGGGGTGGTATCTTTCAGAGGAGTGCCTCTCAAACCCGGCTGTGCATGTGAGCATCTGGCAGGCTGACTAACACGCAGCTCTGACTTAATAAGTCTGGGGTGGGTTTGGATGTTGCTGGTCCATGGCCTTCACTTTGAGTAAGAAGGTCACACTGAAAATATTTACTGAACACCTAGAGGGTGTCTGACACTTTTGTGTTGCAACGATAGCAGCACGAAAGCTGCCGGTAGAGATTAATCTTCCCTTAGTTATTTGCATTGTGAGATAACTGAAGTTGACACACACATTTTTAAACATGAACAATATTTTCAGAATGAATTTATTCACCCTGTAAGGAAAGCCCACTGTGTGCTGAAGGCTGAGGATGCAGAGACAGACAGGACCTACCAGGGCTTGTAGTACAGAAGGAGATGATGGCAATACTAAGAACAAAATTTCTGGCGGAGGGGGCTGTGGGGACACAAAGGAGAGGTGCTTAACCTTCAAGGGCCTTCAAGGAAATGCACCTGGGCCAGATCTTCAAGGGTAATAGTTTTAGCACAGAGAAGGGTGTTCCAGGTGTCAGGAAGGTGGGAAGATAATGATATGGCCAGGGCATGGAGAAAAGACCAGATGGGCAGATGGAGACCGGATCATGGAGTGGGGGCCTCCTGTGCTTCCCCAAGGGCAGTAGAGGGCTCAGAGCCCCAGCATGGTGAGGGGGCTTATGGGGAAGATGGACTCCTCGGCCAACCACATATATGGGGATTCAGAAATTGAGGCAGGGAAACCAGCTGAAAAGGATGATTATTCCTGAGTGCACTTTTGAGGAGAGCACTTCTGGAAAAATATCTAAAGTCATGTATTTATTCTAAAAATCAATTCAAAGTCCTCAGCAACAAAGGAGTTTAGATTTTCAGGCTAATCCCATAAGACTCCACAGGCAAGGGGACAGTTGGCAGTCAGGCATGTCTGGGGTAGAAAAGACCCCTGCTAAGCATTGTCAAGTGTATATCCCAGTCTCCTCTGCAGCTTGCCCACCTCCTTGCCAAGGGGAAAAAGCCCAGGCCCCAGGGGTCAACCAGCTTCACCTCACCCTTTCCAAAAGTCAGATCAATTTTTGATCAAGTACACTGAAGACCTGGCTTAGGTTTTACTACATAAAAGGTATTGATTTTGAATTATAGGGTGATAAGCCCAGTAAGGTGCCCAAAGTTGCTTAGAGTAACAATCGAGCAGGGCTCAGAAGGTGGAGGTGTGTCCATCAGGATTTCATACCATATTACCCTTACTGCAGACTGATGCACGAGGAAATGACCAGGAGGACAGAAAAAGGAGAGCTCTTTGCCCTTAGTTCTCTCCTTCACTGTCCTGCCAACGTATCCAAAATTCTACCATTAGCGTACCAATTTTTTGTTGTAAAGGATAATCCCCACTTAAAATGCAAATGCCTCTTGCAGGAGTCACTCTTAAGCCAGGGGCCAACAAAGTATAGCCACAAGTTAAATATAGTTGACCACCTGTTATTGTACAACTGTGAGCTAAAAAAAAAAAAAAAATGGTTTCTACCGTTTAAGTGGTTGAAAAAAATCAAAAGAAGAATAATATTTTGTGTCACATGCAAATTGTGTGAAATTCAAATTTTAGTGCCCATGAATAAAGTTTTATTGGTACATAGTCACAATCATTTGTTCACACATCATCTCATGGCTGCTTTTGCACTATAACAGAAGAGCTGAGTAGTTGTTAACAGACACAAAATGTCTCTCAAAGACTAAATATTTGCTATCTAGCCCTTTACAGAAAAAGTTTGCTGACACTTGCATGAAACTATTATTGTCCATTAACACCTCACTGAGAAGTAGTTTATTGGAGTACCTAGCACAGCCTAGAAAGAATGGGTCATGAAATGGACAGATGTAGACAGAGGCAAAAAAAAAAAAGTCCAAAGCAAGTTTCTCTGCACAGAGGACAGGAATGACCCTGTGAGGTAAGCAATTCTAGCTCATTTAACACATGAAGAAAAGTTAAGCTAGGAGCAATTGAGTGACTTGCCCAAAATCTCACAGCTGGTAAATTGCAGAGATGGAATTCAAATTCATGTCGGCCTATCCCAGAAGGTACTGAGATGTCAGGAAGAAGAAGGAGAATGGAACAAGGAAGTTAGGAATTTCCAAAAGGGCATGTAACCGTCTTCAAAAGGGCATCTCAGAAGATTGTCCAGAGGAGATTCCACCTCTGTGCCCTTAGGCAACATATTTAACCTGTGAGTCACCTTATCTATAAAATGTGATGAGACTTATCTTGAAAAGGTAGTATCAACTGAATGCAACAATGTGTACGTACCATCTAAGAGGTTCCCCAATATTCATTCTCTCCCCCATCCCTGCCCCTCCCAAGTCCCATTTCCTTGATTAAGGCTGGTCTAGTTCACTGTTTTCTTAAAATTACAGCTCATTCAAAATTAAACCCACACTTGCAGACTTTCCATTTCTCAGATACTATTCTTTGAACCTAAAGTTGCCTCTGGTGATCTCTTGGGCCAGAGAACACAACATGAGCCTGAGACTTGGGTGTTAAGCTTTAAATTCAAAGATGCTGGGCCAAAGCACAGCTCCTCACACCCAAACAGGACATTACCTTTTCCTGCAGGAGAAATGAGCATGAAAATTACCCACCACCCACCCTATTCAACAGGATGTAACATGGCTTTATCTGAGGTTTACCCCAGAAGTTCAACTCCTTTGTCCCCTATGCCCTCCACCTTCAGTTTCTTCCTGTCCTTTTGACTCACTTCTTCGTCCATATTCTCTCCTCATCCTGTGTTCTCATCCTCCACCTTCCTCTCTCCTTCCCCTTCATTCCCTCCCTATTCTTCCTCTGGTTCCCTCCCTCCTCTCTCATCCCAAGCATAGCCCTGCACTGGACACTGGAGAAGGCAATGGCATGCAGGGGCGCATGAGTCAGGTACAGAGCAGCGGAGACAGAGCTGGGTGGGGAGTGAGGAAGGTTCCAGTTAGTCCTTAGTTCCGTCACGATCTGCCACAGGCTTTGCTGAAGCCACTTTCCTGGCTGAGCCTGGGTTTCCTCAGCTGTAAAGGAAGAATCATAATCCTTGGCCATATTATTTTGTAGGATTGTTAAGAAGTGCACAAGAGGTTCTATGTGTGGAAGAGCTTTGCAAAATTTACATTACCATGAAAATAATGTTATGATTAAAACTGGTGAATAGGTACTGTCATACAAAGGAACATACACACACACACACACACACACACACACACACACACACATTGAAATCCATAGAATTGGATAGGGCTGTATGGCTTGAGCATCACATTCTTGATTTTGGAGCTTAAGATTGGGACCAAAAGGAGACAGTTAGGTGGGTGGAAAGAGCACAGTGTGGGAACCGAAAGCCCAGGCCTCAGTCCCAGCTCAGCTGGAACCCAGTCTGCAGCCTTGGGAAAGTCACTCCTGCCTGGTTCAGCTTCCCCAAGCATAACGAGGACAGTAAGGCCTTCTTGTGAGGCCAAGATGAAAGACTGCCAGTGGAGTGCCATGCACAGAACCTCGGGCCGGTCTCAGGGAACAGCAACTCTCTTTAGTTCCCTTGATTCTGATGTTTAAAATAACAACAGCATTTTTCCTGCAAATAATTGAAGAAGCCATCTCTGAGGCCTGCATTCCACTAACTCCTGCAGTGTGACTGGGGCAGCTGTTCCAGGGTTTGCTCAGATCTGCCAGGTGATCATCCATGCTCCTGGCAGAGGCCTTGTGGGGCACTCCTCCATGAAGAACAACCCACTCGACATCGGTACCATCACTGATCATTCAGGTGCAACAAATGGCTTTATACAGGATGCCGATTTACTTACTCAGTGGCATCTTAATGTGCTTTAAAGACCTGCTGGATTAAAGCTCCCATGCTCAAACCTGGTTCTGCTGGCTCCTGTGGCTCTGGTGTGAGCTAGGGGAAATGGGCCACAGAGTTTCTGGGCCCCAGTCATCTCAGCCCTGAGCTTAAGATTGGGACCAAAAGGAGACAGTTAGGTGGGTGGAAAGGGCAAGGGGTAGACTGCTCATCTCAAACAGTACTTGATCATAATAGTAGTTACCACCAGCTGAGCATTCACTACTTGCCAAGCCCTGTCCTAAGTAAGGGTGTTGCATGCATGCTCTCGCTTACTCTTCACCACACCCTGAAAGCTGTTATTTTCCCATTTAGCAGATGAGAACAATGAGATTAAGACTCTTACCACACAGCTAGTAATATCCAGGACCAGCACCAACCCCAGTCCCATCTGCCTGCAGAGATAGAGCTCCTGCCCATTTGCCTGCAAGGCATCTCAAAGCAAAGGGGAACACTGGCCACCTTTTGAGACCATTGGAGGAAAGCTATTTTGAGGAAACTTCTACAATTAGAATCCTTCTCTCATGTTATAAAGAAAATGTGTCATTGCACAGCAGGGCATCCTTGAGAGAGGGGTCGGGGTGGGGGATGTCACTCCTGCCACACAAGCCCACAACTGGGACCTGCCTTCCTTCAGGATAGAAGGGCCATTCCTCAGGCTTCTTACATGACCCTTTGGGGACTGCAAAGAGGTTAGGGCTTGTTCAAGGACACACAGGTGCTAAGCGGTGGAATCATGGCTAGTATCAGCTCTCCTGACTAGAACCCCATGTTTCACCCTATCTCTCTGTGGACCTGGATCTGCTCCTGAGCCATATGTGCTGAGCCTACTCTCTCCTCCACAGACAGTTCTTTTAAATATTGCAGCCAGCTAGAATTTTTCCCTGCAGAGGGTCAGCAGAGGATAGGGCTTCAGCGGGCTAGTTCTAAAGCCAGAAAAATCAGGGTTCAAATCCAGATTCTACCACGCCAGGAATAGCGCAGTGCTACCAATGAGGGGACTGAAGGAGGGAAAGAAATAGAAGCCACTAAATTGGATTTAGGAGTCAGGCCAGCCTTTCAGTGCCATTTCCTGGCTGTGTGAACTTGGGCAGGTCATTTGACATCTAAAGCTCTGTTGTCTCATTGATAAAATCACTTTCCTTCTCCCTTCCTCAGATGGGTGCTGTGCAGACTGATAACGTGTGTAAGAGGCCCAGCAATTAAATGGTGATTGCCTTCCTCCTCTGCATTACTGAGCAGTGCCAGCCTAGACACCAACATCATCATCTGCACACATACAGACACTTGGTTTCTAGCGAAATGTGACCCGCATCAAGCTGCCCTATCTCTCCTGGCCACAGCTCCAAAGTGGGCAGAAAAGTACCCCCTTCACCCCATATCCACTTCACATGGCTCTTGGTGGATAGAGGGACAGGCTGGAGGGTTATGAATCAGCCCTGGTCTGCCAGAGCACCCTGGATTCACACGATTGAGCACACTGTGAGCTTTAAAATGCCAGTACAGGGGCTTGGAGCATTGACCCTGCTCTAAGCATGTGGACAGCCCCAGTCTTGGTACAACAGAGAAGTTCTCAAAGCTTCCATTCAATTCAGAACTTCCCACTAGGTCTAATCTGTGCCGGGTCGAGGTGCCCTAAGGACCTTGAGCTGGAGTGATGGGTGAAGGCAAGCAGGTAAATTGATCATTCCAGTACAGGGAAGTCAGAGCAATGACCAGGCAGCCCAGGGCCTGTGAGAGCAGAGAGTAGGGGCACCTGACCCTTTAGAAAGCCTTCCCAGAGGGCATGGCACTGAGACTGAGATCTGAGGGGCTCAGTACAATTCACCAGGTGCACCGAGGGGGTGGGGAAGAAGGCCGTACTGGGAAAGGGCAGGGAGGTCTATCCCCAGGAAAGCTTGGTACTTAAATACTGCATCTTCCAGGAAGTTGTGTACGTCCGTCTTTTACTCAGCATTTCTTGCTTCACGAAGGACAGGAGACAAGAGTTAGGGCTGCAGAGGAGGGTCTGGAAAAAATCGAGCAGAGGGAAATGGATTCGTGTTTGTCCTCTTGTTTGTTTTCATAACAGATGTGGTGAGAATTCCAATGCAGACAAAGGATGACAAAGACAGAACTTTCCGGAGAGATCCTGTAAGACTGTAGGATAACAATAAGAGTTCACCTGGTCTAAAGGGGCAAGGTGGGCCCTAGTGGGGAGGGCCATTCTCCCAGGCTCTCCATGGGGCCCAGCCAGCCTTAGCCTCTGTGGCCTGGGTGCCTCCGGAGCATCCATATTTGGTTCCCCTTGGCTGAGAGGCCAATGTCCACTGGTCAGACTATGTGGAATAAGGCTTCACCCAGGGAGCAGCAGACATGAGCAAATGGGCCCAAGCAGAAATGAATGGGAGGCCCATGGGGCCTGCAGCTGCTCAGTTGGACTGTGGGCCAATGTGGGAAACCTGTCTGAGGCCTCCAGAAGCTAGTACACTCTGAGAGGACTCATTTCTTTTTTTATTTTAATTAATTTATTTTCCACTTGTAGTGGACATACTATATTATATGAGTTTCAAGTATACAATATAATGATTAGCCTTTTATATATCTATACCTGTTACATACCTATTACAAAGTGATCGCTTTGATTAGTACCCATATGACACCATACATAGTTATTACAATATTATTGACTATATTCTCTATGCTGTCATTACATCCCTGTGACTATTTTTATAACTGGCAGTTTGTATTTCTTAATCTCTTTCGCTTTTCTTGGCCATCCTCTCCAACCCCCCTCCCATCTGGCAACCATCAATTTGTTCTCTGTATCAATGAGTTTGTTTGTTTTAGATTCCACATATATAAGTGAAATAATATTGTATTTATCTTTCACTATCTGACTTATTTCACTTTGCATAATACCCTCTAGGTTCATGTAGGCTGTCACAAATGGCAAGATTTCATTCCTTTTTATGGCTGAGTAGTATTCCATTGTACATAAGTACTACCTCTTTCTTAGCCATTCATCTATCTGTGGACACTTCGGTGGACACAGGTTGCTTTTATTTCGTAGTGGCTATTGCGAATAGCTCTGCAGGGAACGTAGGGGTACATATATCTGATTGAATTAATGTTTTAGATTTCTTCAGATAAATCCTCAGAAATATAATAGCTGGGTTATAAGGTAGTTCTATTTTTAATTTTTTTGAGGAACCCCCATGCTGTTTTCCATAGTGGTTGCATCAATTTACAACCCAACCAATAGTGCACAAGGGTTCACTTTTCTCCACATCCTCGCCAACACTTGTGTATTTCTTGATGACAGCAATTCTGACAAGAATGAGGTGATATATCATTGTGACTTTAATTTGCATTTCCATATTCATTAGTGATATTGAGCATCTTTTCATATGTCTGTTGACCATCTCTTTGGAGAAATGTCTGTTCATGTCCTCTGCCCATTTTTTAATTGAAGTATTTATTTTTTGGTGTTAAGTTGTATGAGTTCCTATATATTATGGATATTAACCCCTTTTTGGATATATCATTGGTGAATATCTTCTCTCAATCAATAGGCTGTTTTTTTAATTGGATTGATGGTTTCCTTCACTGTGCAAAAACTTTTTAGTTTGATGTAATCCCATTTGTTTATTTTTTCTTTTGTTTCCCTTGCCTGAAGAGACATATCCCCAAAAAATATTTCCAACAGCTAGGTCAAAGAGTTTACTGCCTATATTTTCCTCTAAGAATTTTATAGTTTCAGGTTTTACATTTAAGTCTTTAGTCCAGTTTGAGTTTATCTTTGTGTATGGTGTAAGAAAGTAGTCTAGTTTCATTTTCTTGAATGTATCTGTCCCGTTTTACCAACACCATTTACTGAAGATACTGTCTTTGCTCCATTATATATTCTTGCCTCCTTTGTCATAGATTAATTTACCACATAGGTGTGGATTTATTACTAGACTCTTTATTCTGTTCCATTGATCTCTGTGTCTGTTTTTATGCCATAGCCATGCTGTTTTGCTTACTGTACCCTTGTAGTACAGTTTGATATCAGGTAGCATTATACCTCCAGCTGTACTCTTTCTCAAGATTGCTTTGGTGATTTGGGGTCTTTGTGGTGCCATGTAAATTTTAAAAGTATTTATTTACCTAGTTCTGTGAAAAATGCCATTGATATTTTAATAGGGATTTCATCAAATCTGTAGATTGCTTTGGATAGTATGGACATTTTAACAATGTTAGTTCTTCCTATCTATGAGCACAGTATATGCTTCCATTTATTTTATTTCTTTAATTCCTTTCATCAGTGTCTTATAGTTTTCCAAGTGCAGGTATTTTACCTTTTTAGTTAAATTGACTCCTAGGTATTGCATTGTTTTTGATCCAATTGTAAATGGAATTGTTTTCTTAATTTCTCTTTCTTTATTATTAGTGTATAAAAATGCAACTGATTTTGGTATATTAAATTTATATCCTTCTTTACTGAATTCATTTTTTAGTTCTAATACTATTTTCATGGGATCTTTAGGGTTCTGACTATATAGTATCATGTCATCTGCAATCAATGACAGTTTTACTTGCTCTTTTCCAATATGGATGTCATTTATTTCTTTTTCTTTTCTAAATCCTGTAACTAGGACTTCCAATACCATACTGAATTAAAGTGGTGAAAGTGGACATCCTTATCTTGTTCCTAATCTTAAAACGAAAGCTTTCAGCTTGTCATCATTGAGCATGACGTTAGCTGTGAGTTTGTCATATATGGCTTTTATTATGTCGAGGTATATTTCTTTTATCCCTATTAAGAGTTTTTATTATAAATGTTATTCATAATTACATTATGAATAACATCATTTTATTATGGATGTTAGATTTTGTCAAATGCTTTTTCTGGATCTATTGATATGATCATATGATTTTTATCCTTCATTTTATTTACATAGTATATTATGTTAAGTGATTTGTGGATATTGAACCAACCTTACATCCCAGACTAAATCCCACTTGATGATGATGTATGATTTTTTTAATGTATTGCTGAATTTGGTTTGCTAGTATTTTGTTGAGGATCTCTGTATCTCTGTTCATCAGAGATATTAGCCTATAATTTCCTCTTTTTTTGGAGTATATTTGTCTGGTTTTTGTATAAGGGTAATTCTGGCTTCATAAAATAAGTTTGGGAGCCTTCCCTCAAGAGGACTCATTTCTGATAACATGATTGGCACCGGTTGGTATTTAGAGTAAAATGTGACCTCATTTTCAGCCATAGTTGAAGACAAATGTGTTATTTGGTTTCAGTAATGAGGCATTTAATGGAGGCCGGAAGCTCCTTTGTGTCCCCCAATGCCAATGTCTGTCTCTGGCCCAAGACTCTGCAGCCCTGGGTGATGGCAGCAAGCTGCACACAGGCAGACCCAGGTAACTGAGGAGCAAGGGCCCATTCACCCGCTGGGAAGTTTGGTTAATGACAGCCTCGCACTGGCTGAATCTCCCACCTTTCATCGGCCTCTCACAGGCTCCAGGCCCAGAAGCAGATATTGACAGTATCACAGCCCCTCCCAGCCTTTAAGGCTTTTGCTCATCAGGCTCTCAGCCTTTGTGGCTTTATAACACCCCTCGTTACTGAATGTAAGACAAAGTATGCCATATCTTGTACATGGGCAGAACTTACACATGCCAACAGGAGCCTCTTGTGGCAAAAGGAAGAGGCACATTTTCTTTCTGTCCAAGTGGGCACCACCAAGCAAGAGAGAAAGATGTATTTCAGGCAACATTTACATGTTCCATGTTCTTTTAGAGAACTCGAGGTCACAAGTGGCAATTGGGCCACCATGACTTATTAATGTAAACATTTTCTTAATTATAAAGTGTTGATGCTCATTTAAAAGTGATTTTTTAAATTTATTTTTTATTAAAAATATTGGGTGACAATGATTTTTTAAGTATAATAATCACAATAAAAGTTCCTCATAATCCAGTTAATATAGTATCATCAATATTATATTACACTTTTCTCCCTTCACACACAGTCATTTGAATTTTGTGTTTTTTTCTCTTAACTTTGTGCCATATGTATTGTCCCACATCATAAAACGTCTCTACCCCCTCAGCAGCTGCATAACATTCCTTTGTAAGAGGTCACATATGCTTGACCATGTCCTTGCGGTTAGGGCAGTGTGATTGTCGGGCATTAACTTGGTTTCTTGTATATGTGTGTATGTGGGGGGAGGGGGGTGTGCACACGTGCGCATTGGTGAATATCTTTGTGCAAAGGTCTTTGTCTGAATTTTGGATTACTTTCTCATAAGCGTATTTCCTGGACCCAAGTATATGGGCTTTTCTAGTCCCAAGATACAATTTGCCAATCACCTTTCTAATCATTTGTGACAGCTTATGCAGTCCCCATCAGTGTGAGGGACACCTTTCTCAACCCTCACGCACATGGACCTTCAGGTTTCCAGGGTAGTTGATGGACTCTGAGGATTTGTACTGTATTTTCTAAAGAGATGATAATGTGGTTCTGACTCTAGGATATCATTCAGTGAAATGAAAAGTCCTCAGCACTCTAATATCACCTAGAGTCTTGGTCCTTATATATGTGTGTGTGTGTGTGTGTGTGTGTGTGTGTGTGTGTGTGTGTATTTTGTTTTTAAAGTAAGTTTTGCAATTGTGTACAACTGATCTATAGATTAAAGAGATTTACATTACTGGACTATGAAAAGTATACATAAGCCATCTTTACAAAAAGACTGAAAATGTGTGCACAAAAAACTATACTCTTGCATTGTAAATGCTTTCAAAGCCATAAAAGTAAAGATTCTTGGAGAATAGCTACTCCATCTTACACTAATCATACATTTGTCCCAAGATAAGAAAATTGCCTGGAAAATGCTCATGTTTATTGGACATAAGAGAGAAGAGTTTCTATAAATCCAAGAGAAAGTACCCCGGTTGGTTGAGTTAATGATTTCCCCCTTGGGAGAATTATCTTTCAGAAGGGCTGCTCTTAAATTGCCTGGTTTCCGCAGCTCTCCAGCATCAATTCTGCCAGAAATGTTTCTGTTTGGGAGCTGAGAAGCACGTGAGCTGAGTATCTTTGGAGATGAACAGGTTATGGAGAAAGTGACAGCCAAGCTTTGGCTGGGGATCCTGAATTCTCCATAGGGCTCACACATAGGGTTCACCATAGGGTTCATTTCAGTGCCAGCATTGTCTGCTACCCCAGCTGCACATGAGACAGCTAGGAGCTAAGGTGAAAGGGGAGGTCAGAGGTTTTAAAGAAATGATGCCCAACATAGAAGCTTGTTAGGGAGCTAAGGCGCTCATACCTGTATCAGAAAACCCTGAAAAAGAGAAATGATCCCCTTATAACATGTAGACAGCCAGGACTGGGGTTCAATGTCCAGGCACGGGGGCAGAGCAGAACTTGCCCAAGGGCTACGTGGGGATCCAAGGGTCCAGGAGAAGCAGTATACAGAGCGAACCCCAAAACCAGTCCAGCAGAATGGCAGCAATGTCTTTAATTCAGAGGGCCCGGACTGAACAGGAGAATTAGCAAGAAATGCAATGAGAAGAAGGTCCAACCAGAGCAAGAGTGCCAGGGAAATTCCCTGAGCCCCAGAACCTGGACTTTCATGAAGCACCCTTGTCATTTCATGCCCCAGACATTTAGTGAGAACCTACTATGTTCCAGGCACTGCACCAGGCACTGGAAATTTCAAACCAAATAAAATACACACAGCCTCTGATCTTGTGGAACTTCTGATGCAGGCGGGAAGTGGGGCGAATTGAGAGTTGCAGATGAACAGACAAGCACAGAAATAAATGAATCGTTAGAAACCAGCATGATACCATGAATGGGGGTTAGATGATGCTATGAGAAAGTGGGAGGCAGTAAGTGACCCAGACTGACTCAAAGTTAGCAGTTTTATTTATATGATTAACTGGTAATCATGACTGCGTGGGAGGTACAGAGCGCAGCCAGGTAAGAATAAAGCTCAAGAGAGGATCCCAAAGGGAGTTCTCCACCCCTCTTGCTGCTTAGAGCCCCAGAGTTTTATGGTGGTCAGGTTGGGAAAGGCAGCCCTGCATGCCCAGCACAGTTCTTCCTTCCATGATCCCTGAGGGAGACTTTTCCTCCAGCTCAAGGAATTGAGCTGCACGAGAGTCTAGGGGTGACTGAACCCACCTCATGGAATGAGACACAGACGCAGACTGCTGTGTATTAAATAAGCACAAATACTTTGTACAGTCACCTTAAATGCTACTCATATAAACTTCCAAAACTTCCTCCTTAAGAAAATGGTGAGAATTTGGGGCCATCTTGATTCACATCCAGTCTCTGTTATGATCAGGGTTGGAATCTTGACTTCCCTGCACAGGAAGGGCAGGGACTGTGCACCCAGACATAGGGACAGCCTCGAAGCTTAACCTCTAATACAGGACCCAGGGTGTTTGCCCCCTCATCCTTCTCTTTTGTTAATAAGATATCTCTTTTTAGTGCGAATTAAAAGCTAATGATGCTCTTGTGAAAATAAAATACAGTAAATGAAAGAGGTCAATAATAAAAGAAGAGATTCCTTACATTTGTAAATTGAGTTCAGAGAGTTTATTTTTTTTAATTGTGCCTGTGATTGTTCTTAATTAGAGAAGAGAAAACCACATAATTTAATGCTCAGAAATGTATGTGCCTGTTACGTGTTGGACACAGGGCTAAGTGGTTTGCATTTCTTTTCTCATATCAACCCAGTCAGGAACTCTGAAATAAGTGAGAATATCACCAGTGTTTGCATAAGTAATCTCAGAGAAGGAAATGACTGGCCCACAGTACATGGTAGCAAGTGGCAGAGCTGGATTCACACTTGGATCTGACTCCCAAGCCTGAGTTCCTCCTTTTGGGGTAATTAATTAATATCCCATTCTACAGATGAAGAAACTGAGACTCATAAAGACTATGGGATATGTCCAAAGTCACTCAGCTGGAAAGGCAAGACCAGCTATTTATGGGTCCCAATGCAAAGTGAAAAGGGAAGGCCCCTTATTTTGAAAAGGTTAAGGATTTCAAGGCAGTGACAGCAGAATATTAGACCAACCAGGGGACCCTTCTGAGCATGAAGCTAGTCTTAGAGCCAGGTCAGGATGCCCAGCCTCTTTGAATCTTTACCACCTCCGACCTCTTTCCAGCCGAAAGTCCTGCTTCAGAGATAGACCCGAGACAGCTGGCACAAGTCCTGGCTCTTCCACCTGTGTTATCTCACTTAATCTTCACAATATCCCTATGAAATGGACTTGCAATGTTTCCCCATTTTACAGATGAGGAAACTGAGGCACAGAGAGTATTTTGCCCAAAGCGCAGTAGCTGGTAAGCATAGGAGGCAGGGTATGAACTCAGGCATTTGACTCCTCACTCCTAATCTCTGTATTGTGTTGTCTGAGTGTCACCATGGCTCTACCCCGAGTCAGATACTGAGGAATTCATTCCTAGGAGTTATGTAGGAAAGAGAGAGAGAAGGCAAGTCTGAGAATTTGGCTTCTGTCACTCCAGTTTACCAAGACCTTGTAAGAGTCGTTACTACACTACTAAAACCTATTCCTTAGCCCAGCACTCCAGGGTCTTGTAATCTGCCCAAAGTTTTTCCTGGCCCATCCCTCACCAGACACCCATGAGGCTTACACACAGCCTCACATATGTCTACAATTTCTGAGTCATGCCAGGCTGCCGAGCTGTAGGATCAAAGCTAGAATACTGTTCACATCATATTCCATCCAAATGGCACCCTTAGTTTTACGCAGTCCTAAGGTCATGGTGGAGACATCCTGATGTTCCCTGCTGCCCTCCAGCATTTTCCTCACTCTACAATGCTGTACTAACCATGCCTTTTATTGTCCATATCTCTGATGCTTTGCCATCTGGGGCCCTGTTGGCCTGGAGGGACTGCCCCTCTCAGGGTTAGCCAATTCCTAGAGATAGTAAACAACTTGCCCTCTTGATTTTCAAAAGCATACGAACCAGTCCAGAGCCCGCACTCCAACCATCTCCTTTAATATGCTCTCACGCTCCGGGCCACCATCCACCTGCCCTAATCATCCCAGGGCCATGCACCAGACAACTAAAGACAGCCCGTATACCTCAGAGGCTGCTGAAATTATCCAAACTACCCAATCCTAAACCTGCTCACCCTGCCTTCTCTGTTCCTTCCCATGGAAACCACAAAAAAAGGTTCTTTCCCAGTTTCCTTCTCTCCCTCTGCCTCCATACTGACCCCAGTGCTACTCCATGTGGCCCCCTGTGGTGTGGCATGTCCCCTCTCCTTGGGATCTGTGAATATGACAATCTTTTTAATAGCGATAATATTCTGATCTGTTGGCCTTACCATACTTAAATAATAACAAAACCTATATTAAAACAAATGCCCAGGTCACTTCCTCCAGAAAGCCTCCTTTGATTGCCCTAGTCAGTATAACTTACCTCTTCTTCTCTGTTCCCTGAGAACTACTCTTCGTTCCTCTGTCTGCCTTAAAGCTGGCTATCTGGCTACCACTGCCCTGACAGTGAGTTCTGTCAAAATAGGATTATGAGTCACACATCTCTGCCTCCCATGCCTAAGGCTCTCTGGCAATAGTAGGTACTCAGTAAATCGATGGCATCTGGAATAATAAGAATGATACAAGAATAATAGTAGTAGTAGCAATAGCTCTGTTCTTGGTGCCTTGCATACTTTTCCTCCAGTTCCTAGAGCAACTATGCAAGGTAGATTTGTATTATTCTCATTCTATAGATGAGAACATGAGGCTCAGAGAGGTTCACAAGGCCACACAGCCAAGGAGCAGCAGAGTCAGGATTCAAACCTGACTCGGTGTAGCTGCAGTTAACACACTTGAATTTAATTAAGGTGAAGTGGATTATCCACTGCGCGACCCTGTCTATGGATTGATCAAGAGGTAGCATCAGGAGTGTTCTGATGTTCTAAAAATGAATACCGAGCCTAATGCAGCTGCCAAGTGACATTTCCAAAGCACAGTCTGGATACTTCATGCATGTGAGGACTAAACACTCATTTATGGCCTTTCACTGGCTCTAACATGAAATCCATACCTCTTAGGCCAGCATTCATCATCTGACCTCTGCTTACCTATCCAGTCCATCTCTACTTCCTAACCTACCCCCGATTCAGATGCAGTAGATGGCCAGTGGAGGTAAAAGTGCTCACTGCTGAGCAAAGGTACCTTCCTTGCCTCTCCCAATAGGAAAGGAAGTCCCTTGGTGCCCACATCAAAGTCACCCATTTCTCGGAAAAAGTCTTGAAAGATGACAGATGATTGACACTGGCAGACATTGGTTAAATCAGCTGCCTAACCAGTCCCTGTTCAGGGAGGCCCCCTTCCTATCCCTCCCACTCCCCAGCATCCTCACATCCAGCAGTTAACTCCCCAGCATCCCCACATACTCAACTTGTATGAATCCAGCAATTTCCTAGAAATTCTGATGCTTCTTCAGCTGCTGAAACCTGAGACTGGGAAGAGCTGGAGGCCCCTGAACATGCAATTAAGTAAAAAGAAGTGTTTTGACACACCTGCGCCTTTCCCATTCATGCAGAATTGGAACAATGGACCTGAATGTCTTGGATTACAAGAGCCCTCAAAGCCTGTGCTTTCCAGAAGTCTCGGATTAGCTTTTTTTTCCACCTCCAGGCTTCTAGTATGAGAATTCCTAGTTAATATTCTCCTGATAAGAAAACATATGTTTCCCAAATTTAGCAGGAGTTATAATAAAATCATCATGTTTCTAAATCCTTAATCCACAGAGAAAGACTTTAACTTGCAGGCATTTCAATGTTAGCTTTTTTAGGACTACTTACGATTTAATTGAGCCTGGTTATTAAAACAACAGGTGGTCTGCTTCCTTTTTATTCACCTAAGAAACAAATTGAACTACAATTTATAAACTAGTCTCTAGTCCCTTTATAAGCTAAAAAGATTTCGTTTCCAAGCAGGACAGCTCAGAGAAGTTGGGGAGCTTGTGAACCAAGGAGTGGGACATTCCTATCATGAGGTTTCAACCAGATTTCTTTGCTGGGCCCTTAGGCTTCAATGCTCACGCCAAGCCCCTAAAGATGCATAATTATCTCAAATCTACAGATGAGGCATTGGAGGCCTAGAGATGACAACTGCTTTGTAAAGGTCGCTTGACCTGCATTGGGGGGAGTTGAGATTCAAGGCCAGATCTCTCCAGTCTTCAGTGTCAAAGCAGCCCCTCAGCCCCCACAAACTGCCCTCGAGGTCAAGCAGTGATGAAACCGACAGCATTCCTTGATCCTTTGCCAACATCGGAGTTTATCACCTTTTTTGTTTTTATGTCAGGATACATGGAATGTTCAAAAATGAATCTCAAAAACTACCATTATTCTCAGGTCTGGCAAATCCTCAGAATTATAGAAGAGCTATTTTATTTATTTTTAATTACATTGATTGGAATGACATTGGCTAGTAAAATTATATAGGTTTCAAGAATACAATTCAGTAATATGTCATATGTATATCGCATTGTGTTCACCACCCAAAGTTAAATTTCCTTCTGTCACCATATATCTGACCTCCTTTACCCTTAGCTATTATTCCCCTGCTCCCCATCTTGGGCAAACCACACCAACTTTCAGCCATGGTTTTATCACCTGTGCAATTAAGATAATAACACCCACTCACTGGGTTGCTGAGAAGATTAAATGAAAAAATAGAAGTAAAAGTGCTTATAGGTGCTTAATGATTGCAAGTCCTCTTATTACTGCAATAAATATTATTGAATAAATGATATCTTAATAATCATACACTGATTGAATATGTCCCTTGCATTTGGTGCTAAAATGATTCTACATTTAATACCCCCACCCAAAAATAAAAATCCTGGGTGGTGGGTATTACTTTTATAGAAGAGGAAACTAAAGCTAAAGGAGAGTAAGCGATTTGCCCCAAATTATACAGGAACTGGGAGAGCTGGGATTTGAATTCAGACAGGCTGAATTTAGAGGTTATATTTTTAACCATCATGCTATCCAGCCTTCCAGGAAATGAGGATGAATAGACATTTCATGCGGCAAAGGCTAAACTTGATGACTTGCTTTTGCTCTCTTAATCCCCATCCCATTTCCTTCTAGGAAAATGAAAGATGTTTGTGTGAGCTTCCTACTCTCTTAAGGATACTACACTCAGAAAGCTTCATTGATTTCTTTCGCTATATGGTTGCAATTTTGCCTGCTTCTCATAAACCCTCAAAGGCAAGCCTCATGAGGTCACCAAAGCAACCGGCAGATGTGATGTTCCCAAGAACTCTGTTTGTGCCTGATTTCTCCTCATGGAGGTCCTTGTCCCTCTAGCCACTGGATGGCAAGAGGATCGAAAACTCTGCTAGGACAGTGCCTCCATTTACTTTCCCTTCATTATTTATTTGCTTCTTTATTTGCACTCCTTCTAAAAAAAAGTTTAAGGTAGAATTTCTCATCAAAAGTAACCACCAAAATATCTAGATGAGAGAAAGGTGCCCACAGACCCCACAGAATAAAGGAAAGTGATACCAAGAAAGTCTTGGGTTTCTCCAACAGAAGAAGCTTCCAGAAGCAGGTGTTATGGGGCATCTCTTATATACTAGCAGAAGGAGGAGAGCTTCCATGCACAACATCACTTTCTCCATTTTTTTTTATCTGCATCTCTAAAGGGGGGACCCAGAGAAAGAGGAGTGAGGGAGGGAAGGAAAAGAGATTGCCTCCTTGATGCCATCTCATGTTATTAGGAAGCAGATTCCTCCATCATCAATGCTGGACCGGTTGCCTTGCTCAGAACAAAGAAAACCAAACATGTTATGGCTGCTGTTGGGGGATGGTTCCACAGGACTGAGGATAGGGGCTGAGCACAGGCTGTGAGTTCTGTCTGTGGCTCAAGAAGAGCTGCCATAGCAACAATCAAGGTGAGGTGTCTAGGGCGTCCCAGCTGGCAAATATTTCCTGTGCTCTGAGCTAGATGTGGAAGGATCAAAAATAAATATCACAATCTCTAACTTTAAATAGAGTGTCCAGTTACTGGGGGAGGCAGGCACACAGATGGGTAATTTCAATATGATATCCTATAGGATTCATCTGCACTTTCTACCACTATCTAGCGAACATCTACTCTAGGCCAAGTATTGTGCAACACGATAGGAATTCAGAGTAACCAGGCAGCTTGGAATCTGATGCCGTAGTCTATGTGAGAGCACAATGGAGGGTTTCTACCCTGACTGGAGAAATTCTGAAAGGTTGAATGGAGAAGATGACAAAAGAGAAGGGGATAGAAAGGGAGCTCCATGCAGAAGAAACAGCATGATCAAGTGCACAGTGGCATGAAACATTCTGTACCTAGGACACTACAAGGCTGTTTGGTTGTAGACTGCTTCTTACAGTATTGTGACTTTCAGAAACACCCATCAAAAAGCCCTCCTGTCCTCCAGTGGTTTGTCCTCAAGACTGAACTTGATGGGCCTCTAAACCAAGGGCTATATAGTAGCTCCATAGGGAGGTGATGGGTGAGTCCAGACGCTGCTCCTGAGGAGTATGAGGAAAAACATAAGGTTAGGTATATTCTCTTTTGCATATAGTCATTCTCATCCAAATACCCTCCCATGGCGAGTTCCCTGGAGATGAACCTCAAAACCATGGTGTGCAATTTCTGCTCACAGTGTGCTCTGAGAAAACCCCTTAATGGGTGTCTTGTGAACATGGGGGTTCAGAGCTAAACCCATATTACATAATCATCACCCGGAACTTGGCAAGGTCAGTACTATAGCCCCTATTTTACTGATGAGCTGTGCCTGAGGCTTGAAGACCTTCATTAACTTGCTCATGAACTTCTTGACCTAACAGAGTCAAGCCAAGATCATTGCTGCATCTGCTTCGGGCATGCTTCTCTGAGGCTTCTCTTACACATTCATCCTTGATATTCAGGCCTCGGCTCAGACAGGAACTCTCTAGATCTAAAGAGGCCCTCTTTGTCACCACTTTTCCTTTTATGGCATTTAACCTCTCTGATAGGACAGCAAGAGCTTAGTCATTATCTTCCTCTCTCCCCCAGATCTACAAGGCAGGGACCTTTCCTGATTCCTTTACTGCTGTATCCTTGATACGCCAAGGAGCCTAGTACATGAAAACCCAAACAAAAGGCTGTTTAGTGAATGAAGCCATCTGCCTGGCCCCTAAGCTCAGCCCTCTCCACTCTACTGGTATTGCTTAAGATGGCAGCCAGTAACCCCCTGGGAGCTTGTGAGGGGCCTGCTAGTGGCTGCAGACTAACCCACAAATGAAGGACTTTCTGAGTTTCTCACAAGTGAAGGCAGGCAATTCCACAGATTTTCATTTCTACTTCAACAAAAGGGTACCATCCAGCAACAGTCTGTGTGACAAGCATTTGAGATTCAAAAACTGATAGTATCCATCACTCGCATTTCTTGATGATTCATATTCAGTCTTCTATCCACAAGTCAGCCTTGGGGTTCACAGACTTCTCAGACGTGCGTCCTTGCTGTGCGTGGGATGCTCACCGCTGTCAGCAAGCGCTGTTACTGGTCACGGTGAGCGTTGCCTGGAATCAGCTCCAACTTTCAATCACCGCTATTGTTGTTTTGATCAATTCGTGAATACACTCACTCTTAGCGTTTATTTTTGTTGATTGCTCTGTTTTGTGTGGTGCCATTTTGATTGTGATTTTATGCCTCTCCAACGCTTTTTCGTCTCCAAATTATTTTTCCACTAAAAAGCGGTGATAAGACCATCAGCCCTACTAAAATGAGTCCCTGTCCTGAATGTTTAAGAAAGAATCTTTGCACCCCGCCCGGTGACCTTGTATAATCCCCGAACTACCATGCTGTCTTTTGTTCTGTGACAAAACACGTGCGTTTCTAAAAATCACCACAGTAGACAAAATGAGGAAAATGGGGCAAGGGGTATAACGCTCAAAAACGTCATCAGTGACACATAAGAAAGAGAGATAGAAAAGACCATTAGCACAGTTTTACACAGGTTAAATGGCTAAGAAATATATACGTGCTACAATAAATATGATATTTTACCTTAAAGAGACCTGGTGTCTGCTTGTGGAAGTGGACATAGGAGGGGTTGCAGCTTGTGCATTGTGAACAAGTGGAAGGATAAAAAGTTGTAACCACAGGTGTGGGTGGATGCAGCTCCTCGCACAATGGGAACCAAGTAACTGGTAGATATTTGAGGGGTGTACATGTGCGTGTTTTGTACATTTCTAAGTGGCTCACTTCAGCTGGGTGCACTTTCTGTCTTCATTCACCTAGTATTTCTCGAGAAGCAGTCTTGCATAAGCAAATGTGAAATTCCCATCATCCTTAAATTGTTCCCTAATATATCAGTTGTGTTGGAACAAATTCACATTTTCAAAATGAGTGTCATAGCAGAACTGGCTGTATCTGATTTACTTTAATCCTTTCCTTGTTTATTCAGACTGGACCAAGAGGATTGAGTATCAGCCTGGCTCGGGGAGTGTGCCCCTGTTCCCCAGCATCCACCTGGAGACGTGCGATGGGGCCGTGTCCTCCATCCAGATCACCACAGAGCTGCACACCAATTACATTGGGAAGGGATGTGACCGGGAGACCTACTCTGAGAAATCCCTTCAGAAATTGTGTGGTAGGTTTTTCCCTGTTGGGAATTTTTCTCAATTAATTGCTTTTAAATGATATACACAAGCACATCTTATTATGTTAGGAAAGAATCAGCCCCTCCCACCACATTAGTCTATGTAACTCTTGGACAACTATTTAGTTTACTTAGTATGGTTAAAGAGTCAGAAGGCACAGTTTTCAGCATCAGGGACACCTAGCAGACCCCACCATTTGCTAATTATGTGGCTGTGGGCAAGTGAGGTCACAAAGCTTCCGTTCTTCATCAGTAAAACAAGGATTAATGACACAATGTATTTAAGAACGCCAACCACAGGGCCTGAAGAAACACAGGTTTCCTTCTGCTGTGGTGGTTTATAGAGAGGCACCTAACCAGGTTGGCACCAATATGGCCAATATGAAGGGTGGTGTCCATCACCTGGAGAGAGGTTGGTCTTGTCCCCACATGACCAGCTACCTAGTTTGCTGGGCCTAGTGCAAATGAAAATGCGGGACTCTTTTTCAAAAATTATTAGGAATTTCAATAATAGAATCACAAAGCATTAAACCAAGCTGGGGGCCCACACCAAGCATGGGTGCTTGGTCACATGCCAGTAAAGCTTGCCTGGCTGCCTATATCACAGAAGAAGGGCTAAGGTGGGGTGGAGGTGGGCAAGGTGAAGGTGTCCCAAGTGTGGCGGAGGGGGCGCCTGCTGTCAGTGGGCTGTGAGATGGTGCCACAAGGAAGGAGCAGGCCGGGAACTAGGAGACAGGATGGAGGGAGGGGCGTGACACAAGGGAACAGCTTCACTGAGCACCTACTTTGTTCAGCCTGCCAGACTCTTGGCATGCATTAGTTTATTTAATTCTCTCACCTTCATTGTGAGGAGGGGATTATTCATCCAACTTTAAAAATGGAAAACTTGAGGTCTAGAGAGGAAACTTGACTTGTTCAAGGTCGCACAGATAGAAAGTGACAGAATTTAAAGATAGGTCTATCAGAAGGACAGTCTCTTTAGCTCAGTATCTGTGATGTCAGGCCAGGTCTTGAGAGCTAGAATGCGAACCTCTCAAGTCAGCCTGTGGAATGAGAGGATGCTCAGTCTGGTGGGCATGGCCCCATGGCTTGATAAACCGGGCTGTCGCTATGTCGATGGGCCTCCATTATCCCCGCCACGAATATTTTCTTACTTTCTTGTTCTCTTAAAAAATATTCAGGAACTCACATTTGACTCTGCAGCAATGCTGTGGGGAGCTTGGGAAAGAGCTTACTCTAACATTGGGCCTGTATTTGCGGGTAACTGCATCTCCACAAAAGGAAAAGGGGACTCCTGAATACACAGTCTAGCCTGCCATGCATTTTTTCCCCCTCAACATTGATACCTCCTAACACACACACACACACACACACACACACACACACACACACCCCTTTACCCATACTGGTCTTGCCCAAAGAACCGCGTGAAAATTTTAGAGCTAAATGTGAAATAAACCCTGCTTGGGTATCACTGTGTTCCATTTATCATGTCATCAGGCTGGCAAGGAAGGCCTGTGGGAACACAGGCTTCTCCAGAATGATGAAGCTGATCAGGGAAAACACCGAACGTCAATATTCCAAACAGCTCTTGCAAAAATAGATAAAAGGGACCCACAATATTCAGAAAACTGCCTCCAGTCCTCTTTCTCACTCTTCGTGCAGAGAAGCTGTCTTCCACGACATCTTACTTTGAATGAATATCTCATTTTGCTCCCCATGCACCTGAATTATGTGTCAACTCGACCCCACACCACTGTGGGTTACAGTCATTTTCTAAACTCCTCCAGGTTAGAAACAGATGATGGAATCAGCTTGTTAAAGATCAGAGGTGCCCAAGGACATGCACTTGCAATTTGGTTTTGAATGTTGCTGGGGAGAGATGAGGAGATATGGAGAGTGAGAAGGATCTTCTGAGGGAAGGAACTTTAGAGCAAAATTGCATCTGGTGTTAACACAGCTCATTCCTCTGGGCTGCCAGCTTGCCTTGCAGGAAGGCAGGTTAATTCAGTCAGGAAAGCAGTTTCCCCCTAGGTGTGTACAAGCTTATCTGGTGTTGAGAGAGACCCTTTGTTGGGAGACATCTGCAAGTCTTTCTGATGACCTTCCCTGTATTGCCACCCTTCTTTCCCAGTAACCCTGATGGACAGGGCCACCCCTGCCTCCATATGAGGAGTCTGAATCAGGAAGTCCACTGAGGGGAGCTCAGGAAAAATGGGTAGAAGCAAATATGAATGAGATTCAGCTGTGCCGCTGGTGCTAGAGTCGCTTCTGAAGGGGGCAGCACCTCAGGCCTCAGGCTCTCTGGAAATTGCGAGGGAATGCAGGCTGGATCTCTTCTAAAACAAAGTCTGGGCTGGAACTCCTGACTCCTGGAGGACACCTCCGGTTCTGGAGACAAGCTTCTATCTGTTTTCAGTGGATGATAGACAAGTTTCTTGCAGGGTTTTGCAACCAGGGAACTGCCATGACACTTTAAGCCTCAGCATTCATGCATTTTTCATCCTATAAATCTTTATTGACTTTGGATGGAAACAGGGAGACCAATTAGGATGTTATTGCTATAGTCTAAGCAAGAGATAATGAGTTCTGAACCAGGGGAGTGGCAGTAAGGATGAATTTAAGACAGATTTAGGAGGCAGAATTGGCAAGAGTTAATGATTCATTAGCTGTCAGGAGTGAGGAAGGAGGATTCTAAGGTGACTCTAGTAAGAGCATCTAGCTGGACGAGAATGCCTCCAACGAGAATGAGGAAACCAGGGTAAGAGCAGAGTTAGGGGACGATGATGAAAGTCACCCGAGGAAACTCCAGGTGTGTATGACCAGATCTAGCCTTATGCTCAACCCTCCCGAGGCCCTGCCCATCTGTCATTATAGCCTATTTCCTCCTGATGTCTGCCTTTTCTTGGCCAGGGTAGCTCCTTTATCCCACACCTAATTTGTCCTCATCCCATCAGGCTTTGTTCATGTTTCCTGCTAGGATCCATTCTCTTCCCTTCATCATTCCAAACCCTTCCCTTCAGTCAATATTTTCCTGCCCTCTATGCTCACTGGGGAAGCAGTCTTGGGGTGCTTCCTTGGTGCCCTTGAGTTCTGGCATCTCTTCTGTGATGCTGTAACTGTGCAGTGACCAAGGCAGGGTGTCTCCCCAGAGGGGCATTGTGGATGTCTGGTCATTGCCCACCTGCTTCCTCTTCCTGCAACGTCAGCTCCATTAGGAGCAGTGGGAGAATCCTGTTCAGGTGGGAGCCTGACAATAGCTGGTATAAAGCCTGCTGTCAGGAAGTACTTAACAGGTAGCACCTGAAATAGCCTCTTTGGTTCCAGTAAAGTACTGGACATCAGGCATATTGCTGCCTGAGACTTCTACACTAAGACACATCCATTCTGCCTTGAAACAACAACAGTACAGGACCCCAAACTTATGTTCCCTTCAGCTTGTGGGGCCAGACATAGCCTGAGATGGCTCCCCACTGGCCTTGCTTTACATAATGCCAGGCTTCTTGGAGAAGCTGAGGAAACTGGTTATCACTTCCTGTGGATTCAGAGATTTAGGGTGGACTCTGCCATCTAACTACCAACCTTTCTAGAGGTGAAATGTCACAGAACTGCCTTGGCTATGAAATGCGTGGTGAAACCTTCAGTAAGACCTCTTGGCCAAATTAAATTTGACATTAACAACAGCCCCAGAAAGGGCCTGCTTCGGTGCCCTTAAGTCACTACATATTATAGTAAGTAGAAAAGTAGTTTGTGATGCACATGCCTTTCAGAGCCCAGAGGCCAGGGTTTGTGCCTTCTCAGGATCACAGGACTCCTAGCAGCTGGCCGGCACCTCCCGCCTATGATGCCCTGGTCAGCTGTTTTGTATGTCGAGTCTAGAACTGAGAGGACAGGTCTTATTGAGGAAAAGGGCACAGAATAAGAGCATGCTATTATATCAAGCGATTGATCTGTCAGAGCAGTTCAGATCACTAGATATTAAGTTTTCCTCAGAATTTATACACTTATGAGCAAGGAGGTTTTCCTAGAGGATTCATTCATTCATTCTTGTATTTATTAGCTCAACAAATATTTGTTGAGTGTCCAAATCCTATAACTCTTGTGGTTGTATAGAAGGTAATGAGACCCCAACAATTCAGTCTCCTGGGGAAGACAAACATGTTGAAAAAGTCAGGTCCCTGGTTTTCTACTATACCTTGCATCTTAGCAGAGCTGCCCTCACCGAGATTAACTGTCAGGTTTTTGTACCCTCAGAACAGCCCAACTACAGGAAGCTATCATCAGTTTCTCCAAGACACCACCAAAGAGTTGACGCTTCCTGGGGGACAGTGTTGGTCCCCTAGTCATAGACAGTGCTTCCATTCTCAGAGAGTGGAAGTGGACCTCTTACTTTAAGAAAATTAGTGCATGCCTATTGGGAATCAGATTAAATCATTAATTGTATACCAGGAAAAAGCCACACACACTGACTCACGGATGATGACAGTAAGCAGTGGGCTTCTCTCGGGATGCACTATTTCTTTGAGGTCTTTCATGCAGCTACCTACCATACAGCATGCTCTCCTATACTGAGGAAAAGGGTTTTGCTTACAGTGGCCTTACTCAGGCTGGTTATAACTGGGTATTCATGGCCCTGCCTCAGGAGCCTGGCTGACCACCCCTCATCCCCCATTTACTTCACCTAGAGATCCAATTTTTTGATTCCAAAGCCTTGGAGAAGCTCCTCTGATTTAAGATTCCATAAGTGGACTGATAGTCCAATTGTAAGAACAACAGATTTGAGCTCCTAATAAAACATCAGAAAGTCTTCCACGTCCATGCTGTGGGCATGCAGATGGAGAACGGGGAATTGGAGCTGCTGATGTCAGCCACTGATGTGGATTATCGGTCAGGATAGCAGGTTATGCTGGAGGAATCAATGAACCCAGAATCTCATTGGCTTAAAATAACAAAGGTTTATTTATCATTCCTACCACATGTCCTTCTTGGGTTGACTATGGCTCTGTTCCATGTTGACTTCCCACTGGGATCCAGGCTCAAGTAATAGTCTTTATCTAGAACACTGTCGATCTCATGGCATATGGAAAAGACACATGGTGAACCATGGACTGGCTTTTAAAGCTTTTACCTTGATGTGATACATGTCACTTGCACTCACATATTATTGTTCGGAGCAAGTCACATGGCCAAATGGTATCAGTGGGTCAGAGAAACATGTTGAGAACAGAATGCATTTTATCACCACACAGTTTTAGTAGGGCTTTTGTCAAGAGGGCCTCCCTGCTTCCCCTGAGACTCGCTACCACTGAACGGCTCCACCCACCAAAAATAGAGGACTTCTTATTAGCTTCCTAAAGGAATTTCTGTGTGGTTCATTGCTGCGTCCTCACCACAGCGCCTGGCATAACTTAGACATCACATAAATGTTTTTAAAATAATATGGAGTCAATATTGCCAATCTTGAGACTACTCTACAGAATGAGGCGACTCTCCTTGTCTATAATCGTTCCTCTCCTCTGAGACCCTCTTGCTTATCTCCATCCCTTCCTGTGCTGTGGTGGATCATGAGGAGGCATGTCAATCACCATAGCCACCGGCCCATCTTGCAGTCCTAAAGACACTCTGCCCAAACCAAGACCATCCAGAGCAGAACGCAAACCCTGCCATTAAGAAGTCCAGACAGTGACCACTGCCTCCAAGCTCATTTGGGTTCTCACAGCACAATGTGCCCTGAAATCTGCCTCATTCGCCCCATCTTTAACTACTTGATAGCTCAGAGAGGCTTCCCTACCCTGGGAGGACTCAAAGACCTTAAATCAGACCCACATCTGAGTCCTAGTCCCCCATGCTCAAGCTGCAGTTGCTGTGCCCCAGAGCAGTGTGACCACTCAGCAGTTTGAGACCTTCATGGAGGAGTCCCAAAGAGCATCTTAAATACACTAATGTGCAGACAATGCCATGCTATCTTAACGAATGATGTATCTGTTTACTCACTACTCTCTCTGGAGTCCCATAGGGAGAAGAGAGAGAGAAGAACTTTGGGAGAAAGCAAATTTCTCTGTTTGTTTAAGTGCACTTAGAAATGAAATACAAGCTGTTTGTGGAAATCTGCCCATCTGGCTAAATGCAGCTTGATGGTTTCCAGCAGGCAGCATCTGTGGATTAGGCAGGGTGGCCTGCTGCTCCCCTCACCAGGGAAGGCAAGGGAGCACTGCGTCTATGGCCTTGCAAAAGCGTATACTGTCTTCAAAATGCCTTTCTGTGGACAGCCACCTGTGGAGGGAGGTGCCCCCAAGGGACTGGGCTGAGCTTGGTAGGACACTATACTGTGCAACAGGAAGAACATTAGTAGGTGTCTGAGAGCTGGGCCTGCCTCTAGCTGGCTGTGTGGCTGTGTGATCTTGGTCAAGTTGTTTCCCTGGGCCTCAGTTTCCATGTTTGTAAAATGTACAGGAAGTTACAAGATCCCTCTCCAGGTTCATTAAGGTGGCTGTAAACCTGGGAGTCTCCTCACTAGCTGGCTGTAAACCTGGGAGTCACCGAGCCTCAGGTTTCTTATCTGCGAACTAGAATCATAATATTTGCCACATAGCTGAGTAACTAAGAAAAAGCATTCAAGTGCTTAATTCAGTTCTGGTACTCAGTGCCCCCCCCCAAAAAAAAGTCTCTAGGAAAATAATAATAAAGATCTATAACTATGAAAAACAAAGTTCCACACATATAGGATATATGTATAGAATAATCCTGACCAGGGCTGGCCTTTGGCGAATGCAACCAATTTTGCCTTTCAGTCTCCCCACACCACCCACCCCACTTTTCACGCCGCCACCTCCACCTACCCCCACCTCACCCCACATTCATACTTGCATTACACTTCTCTCCCTCTATCCAAACCTGTTTTAGGAGAAATTACAAACAGCCCTTTGCTAGTCTAAGGTGCTAATTGCAGTGTGAATTCTACACAGGGACATTTGCTTTTTAACAACAGCAAGATCCTTAGCCAAAAAGGAAACTCAAGTTGTTGAGTTTTGAGCCTTGACGAACCCCACCTTGGTCCCACTGTGTGGAGGCCCGCCCACACACCTCCGCACTAGGCCCTGCTAGATGGCACTGGCTGCATTGGCTTCCGCTAGCAGTTAGGAGTCCTGAGTGCCCAGCCTGCATCTCTCTGGCCACCTGAAGTTTCAAGAACTGACACACTCTGTGTGTGCCCCAGTCACCAGGGTGTCTTCATGCTGGGCAAATCCTGGTGTCAGAGCCAACTTAATTATGGATCAGCGAAGCAGTTGCCATGTTGCATTATTCTGGGGGTCCTAAGTGTCACCGTTGGAACTGATCGGAGTTCGGTGTCACCCCAACAGCAGGGGAGAGGGAGAGGGATAACAGCGGCACAGAAATGTAGTTAGCATTTTCCCCTCAGTTCTTTCTCAAATGAAGCAGGGAAGAATTACAGGTCATTGAGATTTAATTGTTTTATTAAAAGTATATTTTAGAAAGACAAAGTATGCCCTAAGAGGCACATGGTCTTGGTGATGAGAGCTGCAACGGAGCACTGTAATAACAACTACTACAATAAGAGAGCAAAAAGGGCCAGAAGTGGGAATGTCTACCTTATATTTGGGCTGTGATGCGTGGTTCCAAAGGCATTCCTACGTGATTGACAAGTGAGGTCATTTTGGTCGACACCTGTCTCCTATATAACTCTTTGCCTAGTGCGCATGTGCATACCCAGAATTCTACTACCATTGGGGTGTTCTTTGGCCGGTCTCTAGGCTGAGCCCCTATCCCTTTGTTCTCCCGTTGCTTATGTCTGACTAGCTACCTAACATTGGTAAATGAACTTGTTCCAAAAGACCATGTATCTCCCACTCCCAAACCACCCCTAAATTTCTACTAGCTACCACCTTAGTAGGTTTCTTTCATTCAAATATCTATGGAGGGCAATAATGGCTTTGTTAGTCACTAAAACGTTAGTGTGAATTAACTTACCAGATGAGTAAAATAGATAGCAAATGAGGCTCGAGGGGCACCTGATGAGAATGAGTAAATATTGATCAAAGGTGTGGGACATGGACAAGAGGCCAGATGGGCAGGTTCACATGAGCATCGGGTAGATGGCCAGAAGCATCTCATGGAGTCACTGGATGGGAGGAAAGGTAGTTATACACATTAACGGAGCGTTTATGGTATGTCAGACATGGTACTAACTAAAACCTCTCAGAAATACTCATGTAAATAATGCAGTCAACGCTGCCCAAACTTGGCCTTGATAAGCATAAGCTATAAAGTGATCACGAACTGGGAGACTGAACTTTCCTACCCTCTCAGATCCTGCCGTTCCTGAAAGCCTCTCCGGGCTGAGCCTCTCACAGTGCTAAACAGAGCATCTGGCTCCAAGGACACATATTTTTCACATAACATAACTTTCAATTGCCAGCCAATGGGTGCCTCAACCCTAGACCCAATAATCTGTTCCAGGGCTGGAGGGAAAACTGGCTGAGTTGAACATTTTCAAACAAGTATATTGGTTCACGATATGGCACTTCCCTGAGGGATTTTCAAAGGTCATTTTAACTATGGGAGATGTTTGTGGTGGCTCACTTTGGAATCCAATATCTAAGTGAGATGAGGCTCTGATATACAGAATTCAGAAGTCCAATGATCCCTGAGAAATGGCAGGTAATACACCCAACCACTGTCCTTCAAATCCATCAACAGTTATAACTGATGGTCAGTGCCATGTCAAGAAACAGCCCCCACACCTGTGGTCCCCCACACTGGACAAATCTTAGCCTCTCCAGCTGTTATTCTCTTACAGTATCAGGAAGCCCCTGGCCCTCCTCCTTCCTGAGTGGCTGAGCCTTACTCCTGTGTGGAACATAAGGATGCAGAGAACTCTGCTGGCAGCATTTGAGCCTCACTGGGAAGTCAGTGGAGACCCAAGCATTCTCCCAGCTGGGACATCTAGTCTCTGCAGGGCCAGCCCCTCCCACTCACTACAGCTTCACCCTCCGTAAGCTGTCAGTGGGATTCTCCTAGGACATAAATGAGCCCATGACACTCCCACCAATTCAGGTTAAGTCCTCAAGCGTTAGACTGGGATCCTAGTGGCAGCAGAAGTAATAATGATTATAATAATAATGATAAACTTATAGCTAACGTGGAGTGAGCATTCACCTTGTGGCAAGCATGCTGCTGTAAGCTCCACCGCAATGTCTCATTCAGTCCTCACAACATCCTGGGGAGGGGAGATACGATGGAAGGAGGTAGAATGTCGGAAAGGTTAAGTGACTTGCTCATAGTCGCAAGGCCACAAGTCATACTGCCAGGCATCAAATGCGTTTTGCTGACTTTAGAACTCAACCACTGTACCATTTGGCCTAAAATGGTCGTAAAAAAAAAAAAAAGAAAAGAAAATGCGTGTTGAGTACAAAGTGGCCCACGCTCCCCAAGGGATCAGGACCTAAAACTTTCCCCAATCATAGCCCTGATCACACTGTGTCACAGTTGTCTGCCAACTTGTTGGTTCTGAGCTCCTCCAGGTCAGGGACTGTGCTGATTCTCCTTACATCACCAGCACCTAGCAGGGGGCTCGGCACTGACAATAAACCTTGCCTGCTTACGAAAGCCCCCAGGGAGCTTTGCTTCCCTGAATTCCTCCAACACTTTTTCCTTATATAATAGTTAATTGCACTCTGTCTTGCCATGGGCAATGCTTTTGTCTCTAAGTTAGTGATGCCTCCCCACACAGACCATAAGCATTGCAGGAGCAGAGATGGTATTTGGCCATTCTATTCCCGAGTCACCTAGCTCAGTGCTGGGCACAGACCTCTGAATAAGTACATTAAGTACAGCTGATCCTTGAACAATGTGAGAGTTAGGGGTACCAACCACTTGTCCAGTCAAAAACCAAGTGTAAATTTTGACTCCCCAAAAACTTAACTACTAATCGCCTACTATTGACAGGAAGCCTTGCCAATAACATAAACAGTCGATTAATACATATTTTGTATTTTATATATAATATATTGTACTCTTACAGTAATATAAGCTAGGGAAAAGAAAATATTATTTAGAAAATCATAAGGAAGAGAAAATACATTTACAGCATTTGTTGGAAAAAAATCCATGTGTAAGTGGACCACACAGTTCAAATCCATGTTGTTCAAGGGTTAACTGTAGTTCATTCTGACCCAGGAGCAGAAAACAGAAGGTGAGGCCACCCACCTAATGAGAATGACCCTTTGTTCTTTCTGTCCCCCGGCCCCTGCAGGAGCATCCTCTGGCATCATTGACCTCTTGCCGTCCCCCAGCGCTGCCACCAACTGGACTACAGGACTGCTGGTGGACAGCAGCGAGATGATCTTCAAGTTTGATGGCAGGCAGGGTGCCAAGATCCCTGATGGGATTGTGCCCAAGAACTTGACGGACCAGTTCACCATCACCATGTGGATGAAACACGGCCCCAGCCCTGGCGTGCGGGCTGAGAAGGAGACTATCCTCTGCAACTCTGATAAAACTGGTGAGTCTCGAGCTCAGCCCTCCCAGTGGCTGCCTGTGATGTCCCAGCAGATTACGCAGAGACCCAGCCACCAAAGATGTGGAAGAAAAGCAGGAGCGTGAGAGGCGCCCTGGGAAAAGATTCTGGTCTCTGGTTTTCCAGATGATGAGTCCTGGGCTTGAGGTAGAGCCAACCAGAAAAGAGGAGAAAGTAGATATATAGACACAAAGAATACAAAGCTGGGATTGGTGGTTTTAAACTGGGTTGTTCAGGACCCCAGCCTCTCCAGAACTAACTTAGGGCTGCTATGCATGAGATGGGTGGGGATGCATGCTTATTTCAAGCAAAGCAGCTCCACCTTCACTATATTATGGATCTAGTAAGACTTCCAAAAGTTATTTTCAATGAAAGGGCCGTGCTAGTTTAAAATACTAGCTTGAATATCACTGTCTTACGTAATAATGATAGCTAACATGAGTTAGGCATTTTCAGCATGCTGCTACACAAGGCATTTCACAGCCTGGTGGTTAAAAGCACCCCACCACTTACTTATTGGCTGTGTGACGTCGGCAAGTTATTAACCCCTCTGTGCCTCACTTTCCCTGTCTATAAAATGAGCATTACAGTACTATCTACCGATAAGGTTTTTATGAGGATGAAATGACTTGATGTATGTGTAGTGCTTTAGAACAGCACGTGGCACATAAGAAGTGCGATCTGTCTTAGCTATTACTATTCTAAACAGTGTCTCACATCTCTGCAATTTTATAAAAGCATTATTGTGTTTCCCACTTTAAGAATAAGGAAACCTCCCAGACAGGATAAGTAACTTGTCTCAAGATATACAGCCAGTAAGTATCGGGACTGGAATATAAGCTTAGAGCCAGTTAACTCGAATCCTATCCTCTTGTCACTACACCCCACATGCAAACACACACACACACGCACACGCACACGCACACGCACACACTGATATGATATGCAAATTTTATGGCTCCATCTTAAATTATAATTCCACACGTTCCCATTTCAAATGCTACTTTTGTTAAATTACCCAAAATAAATAACCATCGTGGATATTACATCGAGAAGAATGACTGACAGCTCAGCCTCTGCTGTTGGAGAGACAAAGTTCATAGCTCAGCTTTTCTACTACTTAAGATGTGACCTTTGAGGAGTTGCTAATCTCACTGAGCTTCAGTATCCCTATGTATAAAATGGGGAAAATAAACATGAAATAATGCATAAAATTCACTTACAGCACCAGATGCATAACCAGTTCTCCATCCATCGTATGCCTGATGCTTTTGTCATTATCATTATTACCTCTGGTTGTATTCCACATTATGCTGCCACCAGAACCCCACATTTCCTCTTTAAGTCAATATTTACAATAAATGTTCACGTAGTTTTGGATATAGAAACTGAGACTGAGCGTTGCCCAGTTTTTTTTTGTATGTCTATGTTGGAGCCAGTGCCCAGGACTGTTTTTTCTGGGACCCTCATGGAAAGACCCTGCCTACCTGCATGAGATAGCTCTGAGGTTTGGGACCAGGTTCAGAGCCTAGCCCACAGTCCCAGGAATCACCCTGTGGCCCCATCCTTGCAGTGCCTCGTAGGGTGTTCCCATCCTGATGCAGGAGCCAGCATCAATGAGACAAGGGCTTAGGAGTGTATATACGAATGCAAAGCAACATGAACTGGGGTTAGTGGCCACACACATATAGTCCTTGCTGAAATGGCTCAAATACCCCTGGGAGATAGGGCAGACAGATATTAATGCTCCTGCTTAAGGAGAAGGATATTGGAACGTAAAAGGTTGAGCAACTCGCCCAGGATAACACAGCCGATTACCAAGAAAAACAGCCACCTAGGTCCAATGGCCCTGCGTTCCAGGCGCACGCTATTGGACCAGTGGTTCCAACTCGGCTGCACATGAGAATAACTGACACACATGTAAAATATATAAATGCCAAGGCCCCACCCCAGCTCAATAAATCGGAGAGTTTCTGGGAGGTTCTTTTGGGTAGCCATGGCTGAAAACTCTGCATCAGGCAGGGATGCCTCACTTTTGTCAGAACGGTCCAGGCATTCGGCACTCTTAAACCAGCAAGCCCTAGGTCTGCTTGCTCGCTTGGGCCTTAGAATAAAATAGCACTTTGCAAATTCATTTAAGATTGGCATAAAGAAGATGGGGAAGGTTTTTCTCTAATTTCTCTGACTTTAAAAAAAAATCTATAAATAACTCCTGGCCCTAAATTTTAAAATATCAGGAATAAATTAAGCTTGATTAGAACTTTTGTATATCAGAAAATTTTTTTCAAGTAATAAAAACAACATGTGTTTATTATAGCCAAAAAAAAAGAAAAAGAAAAAGAAAAACAGAGAAATATAAAAGAAAATACATAAACCACCTAAAATCCTAACATTTAGAGCTATTTTCTGATAACATTTGGTATATTTCATTACCAAATGAAATCTTATTGTATTTCTATGTATATATCCTTGCAATTTTCAATCTATTTTTATAATACATTTGATGCTATTGTTATCTGTTTCTTTTACAGAACATCATTTCTCTATGTGATAAAAATATTCTTTTAAATATGATTTATATGACAGTCTAAAACTCTGTCATGTGGCTTTATTATACTCCATTTGACTGGCTCCCTTTTGTTAGACATTTAGATTGTCTTTTAAATGCAAATAAAACAACACTGTAATGAGCCTCCTCATATACACCTTTATGGACATTTCTGGTATTTCCTGATCAGAAGTTGAATTACTGAGCCAGAGAACATAAATGTGAGGAGGGCTATTGATATAAATTCTCAAATTGCCCTTCACGAAGATTGCTCTAGTTTCTTACTTGTCCACTAAGTAAAACTGGCTAATGCTGAGCCATTATGAGCTAATTCATAAATAGTTGGATAAAAGAATTGATTAGTCATCAAAGGCTAATTGCAGTTTAAAACATACGAAAGAAAACCACTATCACCACCAACAATACAAAAACATCTCAGTGGCTAACACTTTTTCATCAGTTTCCCTTATGTCTGTGTCCAGCCATCCTAAGTGGGGCTGAGGACAAGGAAGCTCTTCATCTAGACATTCGGGGACCCAGGTTCCTTCCATTGTTTGCGCTGCCATTATCAACCACAGAACAGAAAATTAGAATAGAGTTGAGCATAAAAGGATTTATTGGCTACACCAGAAAGTGGCATGTCTCACTTCTACTCACATTTCGTTGGCCAGAGTTTAGTCAATGGCCCAATCCAACCACAGGGGAAGCTGTGAATTGAGTTTCCCTGTGTGTCTAGGAGCAAAGCAAACAGTTAGGTGAACACATGGCAATTTCTCTGCCATGAGGATATTGTGTGGGGCAATTGTGCCCCTTCAAGCCCATCCCTGCTGGCCCTTATCTCTCTATTCCTGGTGTGAGCAATGCTCTTTCCTGCCCTTATCTCTCTATTCCTGGTGTGAGCAATGCTCTTTTCAGTAACTTCTCTCCCCACACGTCTACTCCTCCTGCCAGGATCCCCTCTTCCTGGCAGGCAGCTCTCTTGCAATCTTTGAGTTTCAGTCTCTGAGAGCAATGAATGATAAGTGGCCACATGCAGTGCCACGTCCCTATAGGGCTTTATAAGAAAGAGGGGCCAACCTGGCACAGCAATCGGGTGAGAGAGACAGGGGTGACAGCCTGGTAGATGTGCTAAGATGATACCCCTGCCTATTAGGAAAGAGAAGGGGTGCTTCCATACTTTCGGAGATGCCCAGGAAACCACTCACAGAAATTGAGGTTGTGTACTGTAGAGAGGAGTCAGGAACCTCATTCCCAGTGGTTTATTGGCTGAGCTGCAAACACTCTTCAATCTGCTCCAGGCTGGTGTCAGAACAGAGATCAGAAGCTCTGGGGAAGTTTGACTCACACCCCCAGGAATCTAGGGTATGTGAAAACTGGAGCCTCTTGCCCAAGGGGTCTGAAAGCAAGAGGCTGATGGGAGTGCCTCAATGGTGGAGTAAGGAGAGATGGGTAGGAGAGGAGGGGGAAGCCCTACTACAATTTGGCAGGACACAGGTGTTTTTGTTCTTATTTTGTGGACCAAATGGGTATCCAGAAATGGGCAAGGCTAGAGACAAGAGAGCTGCCTGCCAGGAAGACAGGATCCCAGGAGGAGAAGCAGATGGCGGGGTGGGGAGAAGTTACTGAGAGGACAGGAGCCTGAGAAAAATCATGAAAGATCAACTGCAAAGAGCATCACTCACACTGGGAATGGAGAGCTAAGGGCCAACAAAGGTGGGATTGGAGCTGGTACAAATGTCCCCTCCATTCAGAAAGGGACTGTGTCACTTATCAGATCAATTCCTATGTAAAGATGATAACAGGTCCATTCTCACTGAGGGTATAGGGGGGCGGGGGTAAGTAGGCAGGGGAGGAAAGGGCTGTACAAAATATTTTGCCAAGAGCCAAACACATTTCAGGGGTCATGGGTACCATGTGAAGCTCTCTGCAGGGCCTCTCCAAAAGCCAATCAATGTGTCAATGAAGGAGCCCATCCACAAGCACCTCTGCCAGGACAGAAGACATTTGACATCCCTGAGAAAATGACAAATTCTTCTGGCTCTTTAAAGAGACTTTCCACTTCATTCTTTCTTATCCGCCTTCCCGACCTCTGACTATGATTGGAGCCAGGAGGAGATTGAGGATGAAAAAGTGGAGCAAGAAGAATTAAAAAACAGATCTTACCCCCCCATTATTTCCCCACCGTTGATGACCAAGTCATGGATCGAGACTGAGCGAAGGAGAAGGGAAGTTATTTTCACTAGATGAACAATGATGTTTGATTTGGAAAGAGCCCTTCAAGACTATTTTAATATCTGAAAGTATCCAGAAGGCTTTAGGGTCTGCCAGAGATGTGGGCAAAGAGAAGGAAACAGAGCTGCAGCAAAGAACACAAGACAGGAAAGGAAATGAAGCTGATTCTTGGGTGTATTATGTCA
>NW_006432447.1:2066494-2068871 GCF_000325575.1 Pteropus alecto | reverse complement strand
ACAAAGGGAGGGAGAAACTCCGAGGCTAGAGGATGCTCTAGATCTCTCTCATTCCTCTGGTTCCACCTCCTCACCCACAACCTCTCCTGACTCCAAATAAAACTAAAGAGGAAAATTCTGTCTTTTTCCTAATATTTATCAACAGAAACTACAAGAAATCAGTTATGAAATATTTAGTAAAATCCCAATAACCAAGCCTGGGTGTTTTGCCATCCCAAAGACTGAGTGCTCCCCAAGACACTGGCCCAGTCCATCCCTGACACATTTGCTAACTGACCTTTCACCTCCCTTCTATTCTTTGGTTGCATTTTGAAGAATGAATATGCTTTTGTGAAAACAGCATACAACACTACTTTGTTATGTTGCTGTGGTCACGAAGCATTGTAATAATCCTTATAATATCTTACAGTCATTGAGCATCTGTTCTCATTGTCTCCATTAAGATGCTTTCAGTTACAAGGAGTGGAAAATACAGATCAAAATGATGTCAGATAATAATAAAAATAAAATAAAACAAAAGGAATGTGAGGTTCTTGTAACTAAAAATGGACAGAGCTATGACAGCTTCAGGCAAAGTGTCATCACAGCCCTGACTCCTTTTCCTTGCAATTTTTCAGCTCTGGCATCATAAGTGTATCCATTTCATGTTAGCAAATATGGATGCAGCAGTTCCAAGCCTCCCAGTTATGTACTACAACTTCTAAAGACAAAGAGAATATCTCTGCTTTTTGCTTCCTGCTAAAAAAAAAAAAGTAGTAGTTCTTTCCCCGAACTTCTCAAAAAAAAAAAAAAAAAAAAAAAAAAACTCCTGAATCACTGGCCTGAATTGAGTCACTCGCCAGTTCCAGACAGAAGCCACAGGGCCAGGCGAATGGCCTACATTGCTGGACTTGGACCTGGGCCCTGAACCAATCACTGTGGCAGGGGGATTTCCATGAGCTTGTTTGGCCAGAACCAATCAAAGCCCATCCCTAGAGATGGAGTTGGAGTTGTTTTCCTTCCACTCAAGCCACATGGGCAAGGTATGTACAGGAGGTACACAAATCAACCACAGTATCCTATTTTCATGATAGGATAGGATCCTATTCCCATGGATTAGAATATCCAGCATTCTTGTCACAATACGGTTAAAGAACCTGGGCTCTGAGAGGCTAAATAACCCTCTCAGCATCACTCGGAGATATTGCTTCACCCAAACTCTGTCTGAATCTAGGGCCCGTGCTCCTTCCACTATGCCTGGTCCCCTGCTCATTTACCCAACATCTATGGAGCATGTGCCACATGGAAGATTTCCTTGTGGGCTGCTATGCAGTGAAATGTGAGCTCTCTGAGTACTGGTCAAAGGACTCCTCCTGCCTTCCCAATGGGTGTTATCTGGTGGCTACAGGACATTGTGGCTGGGATCCAGACATGAGATTTCCTAAGAAGGAAAGGAAGTTTCTATATCAGGGAAGGAAAAAGTCTCATCCATTGTCTATGAATGGGGAGAGAGATTTGGAAAGTCACAGAACTATGTCTAATGCTGGAAAATCAATTTGTCCCCTCCTGCCAGCAACCAAAAGTGAGGCAGCTCCCCTCAACTGCACACAGATCAGAGAGGGAGATGTGCTCTGTGGTGCCCCTCGTCAAGCCTGATGAAATGAAAGCCCAGAACTCTAGGAGAAACCAACTATGTTAAAGGAACTCAGGGTCGCTGATGTGATTGTCAGAGAACTCCCTTAACCCTGTACCAAAATTTAAAAAAAAAAAAAAAAAGTTTTTTAACCTAAGTAATTTGCTCCAGGGACTGATGTAGTATCTGAGTATAGGTTAAGTTGGTATATAAAGCCCAGATGGCTTCCCAGCAGCAGTTTTGCTGTGGGCTTTCTTGAATTTTCTCTCTTGCATTTAGTGAGCTCCACCACGTACGTTCTAGAACATTCATCGGAACCAACTGTAAAACAGAAAATTAGAATGCCAGTGTCCTTTGAGGTGTGCTTAGTGATGTAGCTGGAAGACTTCTCTGGCAGAAACTGACACAGCAATTCCCTCACCGCCCCCAAATCCTCTTTCTGCTTTCCAGAAATGAACCGGCATCACTACGCCTTATATGTGCACAACTGCCGCCTCGTCTTCCTCTTGCGGAAGGACTTCGACCAGGCTGACACCTTCCGCCCTGCGGAGTTCCACTGGAAGCTGGACCAGGTATGGTGTGCACCTGACATCTCACCCCTGCTCACTCCTTTGCAGGGGGGGTGGTGTGCTCCAGTGATGATGGCAGTGGGTAGGCCTTCATGGTTCTGGTTACTTGCTGATTTGGGGAAGAATTAACTCAGGGAGACAAACAGCATCTTAAAGTCAGGATGGAAACTGCTGCCTTAAAGACCATTTGGAGGTG
>NW_006432447.1:2061007-2066446 GCF_000325575.1 Pteropus alecto | reverse complement strand
GTTGGTGGATCTGCTAATATGCATCTAGTCCATTTGCTCTGTGTTGAGTTCATGGGAAGCTGGTTCTCTTGATCCTCAGGCTCAGTTTATGATCTTTATTAGCACATCTTTATCTCATAAATGCTCTGTATCTCCTCTCTGATCCTCTGCTATCTCCTTTGGATGATGGTACAGCCTTGCTTTTGGTGACACAGGTTGAGAACAGAGACTAGAAAACTTTGAAGTAAACAGTGACACGGTGCACTGTGAATAGTACATGTTCTTTTCTGAAGTGGAAAAATCTATGACTCACTCCAGAGCCTCATGACTTGTGATCACAAGGACCACTGTGTCATACTTGTCAATGACAAATGAAGTGTCTCGTTTGAATCAAAACCTTTGAAGTGTCTGTTTCCAAGGGCTTTGCAGCACAGATTGTGGAGGTGGCACTCGCTTCTCTGGGTGACTGTGCCACTGAAAAAGTAGTCTATGCAGAAAGCCTAAAGACGGCCTTCGGCTAGATTTGAAGAGGGGATTGTGAATTTTTTAAAATGGTTTTAAATTAACAAGAGGGAGAGTGCCAGCAGGCAGAGAAGGGGATCGGGTCTGCTTAATGAAGCAGATAAAATGATGCTCGTTCTTTGGCCTTACTGCCTGGGGCCCCAGCAACTCATCTTGCTTGCTGGCTTTCCCCACCCACATCCTGAGTGCTTCCGGGGACCTCAGGCTTCTCTTCTCCCTCCAAAACCCACTGCGTGTGCATCCTGCCTCACCTTGTCTTGGACTGAACTTTCCATAACCCTTTGCCTTCTCTCCGCCTCTTACTTACATCTTCCCCACCCTCTTCCGTAAGACTTAAACCCTCAGGTTCCCAGTGGGGCCAATCTCAGAGAGTTGTTACTGGGAAGAATTCCAGGAGGGACCCATTTACATTTAGATGAGAATGATTGCTGCTCCCTTTCATCCACCTAGAAGTACTGACATATGCTCTTTAAAAGACAGTTTCATTAACCTCAGGCAATCTCTCAATGGTGGAAAAGCAAACCATGGGACAAGGTCAGGGTTGCCAAGATAATGGGAAGGATGTTTGAGGGAGCCCAGTGACAACTGCCTAACCCATTCCCAATAAATCGCATCCTGCTGGATCCTGAGATTTTGGAAATACGGCATCTGTGTTAGTATATGTTCCTCTGAATTAGGAATTCCGAGTCTTACAGAAATTATGAAATCTTGACATCGTTTATTGGATTTCCCCACAACCTCTCGCTTACCTTCTAAATTGCCATATGGCTTATATGAGGTGTTTTTAAATACATAATATGAATAGAGGTAAATTAAATTTGACGTTGCGAAGGATTTTAATAACGACATCGCTGCATTGCCTGAGATAATTACAGATTCCCTGTAGCATTTTCTAAGGTGGGGCTGAGAAGCACTGATATAGATAAATAATGTCACAGGGTTTGGGATTAAAAATAGGTAAGAAAGGAATTCGCGCTCTGCAGCTAAAGATATGGTGAATCTAGGAATTCTGAAATCTGTTCCTAAAGTGGTGAATTTAAGGAGGGCTGAGATTCACTGAACACCTCCCAAACCACTGCCAGACATGCTGTGTGGGGGGGACTCATTCTCATGCCTGCCACAGCCCTGCCCAGAGGATGATGAGTCAGGAGACAAAGGTTCAGGAACTTGCCCAAGGTCACACAGCAAACCATGGCGAGCACCTGCCTTTTCCTTTATGCTATGCTGCTCCTTTGGTGAGCTTGCTGATTTAAAATTTTACATGTTTTCATTGTTAAATTTAAAATATTTTAATTTAGAGATCAGAATTATCACTGAAATGTAAAATGTTTATAGTCTTGATAAAATTGTATGAAACTGTCGAATCTTCAGTTTGTTCAAGCTTCATCTTCCTGGTCTTAGTCAGCAAGGGCTTACCATAACAAAATACTACAGACTGGGTGGCCTGAACAATAGACGTTTATTTATCACGGTTCTGGAATCCATGATCAAGGTGCCAGGCAATTCCATTCCCCAGTGAGGGCCCTCTTCTTGGTTTGTAGACAGCTGCCTTGTTGCTGTGTTCGTACATGATGGAGAGAGAGAGAGCTCGGATACCTTTTCCTCTTCTTATAACCCACCAGCCTTATTGGATTAAGGCCCCACCCTAATGACTTCATGTAACCCTCACGACTGCCTTAAGGCCCTAACTCCAAACACAGTCATGTTGGAGGTTAGGGCTTTAACATATGAATTTGGGGGAGTATATAATTCAGTCCATAAATTCTTCCACCAAAGAAATTAACATTTAAAAATGTAAAGGCTGCCTAGTGATGATCAGAAGCCTCAGCTCACCCGGACAATTGCCCTCCCTTTGAAAGGAGTCCCAGTGGGTAGGACATAGGAAACCTCAACTGTACTCATGCTAGCCATCCAGTGGTATCTATAGACCGGCCCGAAGATTCCTCTCCCCTTATTCAATTCCCTGTGTAGACAGAATCTTACCAGGAGTTTCTTAGATGTAAATCACTTAAAGCCCAAAATGTGCATACCTGATAAACTCTTCTCTCCCAGGAAGCCATCCTGGGTCACCCTCCTGAGTGGTTTGCCTCTTCCCTGTGCTCCCCAGACTCCATGCAGAATGCTATTCCGATACTTGCTGTACCCTAGTTACCCATTTATCATGCCTTTCTGCTCACTTTGCTCAGAGCTCCTGGAGGGCAGGACTGTGTCTTGCTCTCTCTTGTTCCTCAGTGAATGTTATAGCCCTGAGCACATGGTTGGTGCCCAGTAAATGTTTGCCTAACAGTGAATGGATGTCAGGATCCAAAGAAGGGGCAGGTGAAGTGAGGGAGGCGGAGAGGGAAGGAGAGAAGGAAAAATCCAGAGATCTTTTAAAACTTACTGGTGATTAATTGATCTTTTGATCCTTTTTATGGAGCATTTTAAAATTCTAAAGGTTTGACATTTTTAACTCTCTGGATCTCAGACACTGTTCAACTTTGATCTTGTTATTTTATTTGAGAGGTCTTACTGAATTTAGCACCAGTACAGAACTTTCTGGCCTTAACCAGAAAGGACTAGAGCCAGTCTAATGTACATATGTATTCGAATATCTGACCTACCTTGGAGATTCCAGAAGCATAATAAATGTTGTAATGCCTGATGGGCCTCTACATTTCTTTATTCAGCAGTTTATTCTGAGCATAAACTGGGTGCCAGGCTCTGTGCTGGTTACCAGAGATCAGAAGCTAAATTAGAAACTGCTCTCCAGAAGTGTCCATGACAGTGGAGCAAACAAACACATAAACAGTTTATAATCCTATGCAGTGTGTGCTGGGGCAGAAGGCAGGGGGCTAGGTGGGGGGAGTCTGTGGGAGCCCATTCTCAGCACTTGACAAGGAGGGCCTGGTAATAAGGGTGTGAAACAGCCCCTTATCCCAGGCCCTCAGAATGGATAGCATCTGAAGAGGGTGTGGGAGGCTCAGTGGAGCCAGGCTGCCAAGCTGGCAGAGAGCAGAGCAGGAGGCCCATCTTCAGGAAGCTGTAAGCTTCTGGCATGGCAGGGCTCAGGGATGGGGCAGAAGGGTAAAACTTTGGCAGGTGTTAGGACCCAAGTTTGGAGGAGCAGGTGGAATTAAATCCCAAGAGGCTTTTCATATCATATTATTGAGTTGGTACTTTATCCCCAAAAGACTGGGCCATAATTGAAGCATTTTTCTTTTAATTCAAAGAAGACTGAGAATGTTAGAAATGGGCAAATGTGAAGAATGCTAGTATGAAATTCATAACATTTACCAAATTTCAGCAAATACAGCTCAAGCCAGGTCAGTCAGTGGGGCCAGTGGCAGGGGCTGCATTAGAACCAGTGTTTCCCCTCCTCTCTCCACAGCCAGGCTGGGAGATTAAGTACTTGACAGATGCTGCCTGTGGGCGCTGAAACCAAGGCATGATATGCAGGGTGGTTTCCACACAGCTCTTCGGGAGTTGCCCAGGTAGGGAGGCAGTGGCCACAAAGAAGCTGTGTGCTTCCCGCAGACTAGCCCCTGAGCCCCATACCTCAGGTGGTCTTTGCCAGGGTGGAAGGTAAATCCATTACCAAGCAGCTCCGGAAAATGCCCCTGACAATCCAATGCACCTCACTAAAGGGATCATAATGTTGAGAATGTCATTTTAATGGGATTTTTACTTATGATCTGCTAATGCAAATCCCTGGAGCCTGAAGTTAATCGTGTGCAAACCCAGACAAGAGCAGAGGAGAAGGCCCAGCTGCCAACTCGCACAAGAAAGCTTTATTATTGGCGGCCCCTTCTGGGTTTAATATTATTTGGATATGGTTGACTCAGTGTCACGAATTCTAATGATCTTCCCTTTGGACCTCTTGGTGCTTGCAGGGAAAACTGCTGGTGTTTTATAGCGTGTTTCCCTTATTGGAAGGCACACCTTGAGTGACAGCCTCAATTGACCAGTAAACTCATATAAGGAAAAAAAAAAATGCATCTCTGAAAAATTGTAACAAGCACAAGATGCAGAAGCGGGGTTCATTCTGTTGGTCATTGCCTCTCTGTGCCAGAACTTATAACGGATACCGGGGAGAGAGGAGGAGGACACGACTCTGCCCTGGGGGAGCCCACAGCACTAGCCAGGGTGTGCACAGTTTATGGACCTCAGGGAACCTTCTCCTGCAGAAATACCAACTCTAATAATTACGGGTGGGGAGAAGCAACAAAAATGAGTGAAGGTGCCTTGCTGGGTGAAGGTCGGTCCTCCCTGAAGATTAAGCAACCACATATCTCTAAGCCATACAAGAATCCAGACCTGGTGCTGCACCTCCAATTGTTCAAAAGGTGGAAATCAGATTTTTATGTAAAATCTCCCCAATTTTTGATATTTTTACATTTTAAAACATGTCATCAGACCAAGCAAATGTTCTGCAGTATATTTTTATACTCTGGTCACTGATTTGAGACCACAGATAAAAAAACAAAAAATAAAAAAAAATAAAAAACCACTATTATTTTGACACAGGAAAACTACACAATAGCATTCTATTTGAGAAGTTTGGATCTTCTTAAATGAGGCCCACTTGTCCTTTATAAACATCTCCTGTTCTCCTAGACCCCTGCCCCACTACTCATAAAGAATGCTGACTTTCGGTGGTGAAGCCAGAGGTAGGGCGTGTCTAGTCCCCATCAGCCCCTTACCACACCCAGAGGGAAGAGGCAGGTGTGAGTGAGACAGGGTCCCTTAGACCCAGGCCCCTGGTGTTGATGGTGATCTTCCTTCCTCCTACATAAAGAGGAGAGTAAGTCACGGGCTCAGGTTCCCCCAGGAATAAGTGACAGAGCGAGGATTTGAGCCAAATGCTCACATTTGACTCTGGCCAAAGCCTTGGCCCATTCTACTTGCATAGGATTCTAAAGCTCCTGGAAGAAGCTACAAGTGAATAAATCCTTTATT
>NW_006432447.1:2032976-2060994 GCF_000325575.1 Pteropus alecto | reverse complement strand
GGATGAGGTAGAGTCAGTTTACTCACATCTGTTCTTTCAGCCATGCTGGGAGTCAAATGGGTTAGTTCAATCATTATTATAGCCAAGTGCCAAGGAGTTAATTGGAAAATGGTCAGTCCAGTCCAGACCAGTCATCTTAATGAGCAAAATAATTGGACATTGTCAGCACTCTAATTTTGCTGTTAGAGACTAACTCTTGGATACATTGGCCGTGTTTCTTCCAATACAGTGAACACCCCCCTGCTCACTGTCCTGCCCTATACACTGGCCTTCAGTGAGACCCACTTTCCTTTAGGTACTCGGGTCCCAAAGAGTGAGGGAAGAATGTCTAGAACCTCCTTTTTCTCTCCTTTAAGCAGAATACCAACTGCTTTTTCTAAGATGCCAACTTGCAAGGTCGTTCTGAATGAATAATGGATGTGGGGAGAGCCACAAATATAGTGAGTGACTGTCACTTCTTTATTTCTCTGTAATACATAAGGGACCCTGATGAGCCGCCCTCACTTGTCCCAGAGTCCCTCTCCCTGCCTCTTTTCATCTCCAGGAGCTTTTAGACATTTGGGGAGAGGTGGCTTCTATGGCTTTATGGTGTTGGCAGAGGAAGGTCCTCGTACCCACTTAGGGACACTTAGTCCTCTTGAGTCAGGACTAAGAGTGACTGGATTTCCTGCTCTCTGGAAAGGTAACTGCTGACATGGTTAGCTCATTTGTTCTTTAGAGAGGGTACCATAGTTCAACCTATTGCTTGAACTATGCCCCCTCCACTTTGAAGACCCTTTGGTGACACCTTTTCATCATGCCTTTTCTCTGCTGCACTGATGACCCTGATCATCTCCACACCATGACTCTTCTCCTGGGTTCCTCAGGGTCCCCTGTTAGCTACTTGTGATAGACAGAATCATGGCTTCCAAGGATATCTACATCTTAATCTCTGAATCCTGCAAATATGTTACCTTACATGACAAAAGGGTCTGTAGAGATGTGATGCAATTAAAGATCCTGAGAGATTATCCTGGATTATCCAGGTGGGTTCAATGTAATCATAAGTGTACTTATAGGAGGGAGGCGAGAAGGTTAGAGTCAAAGAAGATGTAACAGTGGAAGCGAGGTGAAGTGGAGCCATGAGCCAAGGAATGTGGCAGTCACTGGGAGCTGGAAAAAAAGACAGAGTCAACACTTGATTTTAGCCCAGTGAAACTCATGTCAGCTTTACAACCTCCAAAACTGTAAGATAATAAATTTGTGATGTTTTAAGCCACAAAGTTTGAGGTAATTTGTTATAGCAGCGACTGGAAACTCAGTGAGCCTTGGGGAGGCCTGGAGCTGCCTCAGGCTCGTAAATCCAGCCACCTCTCATCTCCACACAGCTTACCGAGGCCACCCTGGGCCAGGCTTTCCAGCAGACCAGAGACTCACCAGCAGTGTGCAGTGCCTTTACCCCTCTGCCCCAGGTCTCTACAGAGTCCCTCCCTTGGAGTTGTGGCCCTAGGAGAGAGGTAGGAAGAGGCAGTGTCTTCTAATATCCTCCATTCACTGCTTGCTCCTTGCTTTTCACCGGGCCTGCTTGCTTGTCACAAGCCTCTGGACAAGAGACAGATTTCGCCTTTCCTTCTGCTCTAAGCCAATATTCTTCTTCCAGCCCAAGGTGCCCACCTCCTCACCAGCCATGATAAGTACAAAGGCAACTTCTGTGCCTTCAGGGAAGAAACACTGAGTAGGCTGTGATTGTTTCTGGAAATGCTAAAGCAAACTTAGAAAATCCTCCTTCTCTTGACAGAGCCTTACCCGGGAGCTGAAAGTTGACAGAGTTGATACACAAATGAGGTTCTCTAGATAATACGCCCTTGCCGTGAAGCACAGAAACCTGCCACCCTGGAAGGTCCCCTCTCAAGCTCACACTTTTAGGTTTTCTGCCTCAGGGTTTGCTCCAGGCAAGAGGAGCCTCTTGGCTCCAGTGAGAATAGTCCAGAAATGAGGCAGCACTGTCACCCTGGGGTCATCTCTTACCCCAGAGGGGCACAGGAGCAGCCAGGCTTGGAGGTGGGGAGCACTTCTGGGTGGCCCCCTGCACTCAGGAGTCCCAGGGGAAGCAAGCCCCTTGCCCATAGCAATGACTTCAGCAGTGCTCCCCTCGTTGGCTTGTCCTCCTTTCCCGATTCAGTCTCTCATTTCATCTTTTCTCCTCCCTGGAACACACCTCCCAAATGAACTCTCTGCTCTGGTTCACCCCTGCAGCACAGGTAAAATTTCTGGTCTATAGTAGGCAGTTAACAAATAGCGACTGCTATTATTATTGGGAAGAAATAATAAAAGTCTGCAGAGTTCTAGAAGCAGAACCATGACTGAAAGGAGGAAGTTACCAAGAAACCAAAGTGAAATGAATAAAGGGAAGGAAGGGAAGTTTAGCCAAGTGCAGGTTAGTGTTGCCACATGTTAGTGGAGCTGATCATAGACCTAACCAATAGTAAGATCTGATGGCAAGTACGTAATTCCATTTTGTGTCATATTGCGGACGTGGTCTCCACAAACCCACTGAGGGTTTCCATAGACTTGTTTATGAAGATGTCCTGAGCCATTTGCTTGAAAAGCTGATTTCTCAAGGCTTTTGTGGATTCCATTATTACTCAAAGGACTTTCTTTAATTCTTCTGAAGAGCCTGTGCTGAAGAAGAATCCAAGCTCTCGGTGAATTTAGAGCTGTAGGAATGTCATTATCTTCCCTGTTGCAATCTCACTAGCTTCTCCCGCTTTCTCATCCTGACTTGAAGTATAACGCTAAGCAACTGTTGCATTTAAACAAATCAAAGACACTAATTATTCTACATCTTTCTCCCTTGGCTGGCAGATCTGGCTCCTTTCTGGTCTCTCTTCTCCTGACCAGCACCTGCTCAGCAATTCCTTTGACTCCCGTGAAATCATTATTTGTGTTTTAACTCTTACATCTGCCCAGAGGTGACGAATGTAGTTTTCCAGTAGACATCCTGTGATACATATTTAAAGTCAGTGTCTCTCATTTTACTATTAAGAACAAGGAAATCATGGCAACACAATTAAAAATGCTTAGTAAATCAAATTACCTTTTCACTTATAAATTAAGATGCTTGAGCTTCGGGGTCGTCCCAATGGGAGCAGCATTAACTCAGCTATGGCACTGACTGTGCCTTGTGCCTGCCTTTCTAAACTGCTTCAGGGATTGTGGTTCAGTAAGAGGAGGGGGAAGCTCCTCTTCAGCATGAAACCCAGATGTCTGCATTTGTTATGTGAAAGATATTTATTTCTATAACTTCCACACCATGGAAAGGCAAAGAATTGACAAAATTGAATCCTGATGTATAATGACAAATTCTAATGCTCGTCGCCTCCTTCAGGAGACACTAAGCAAAGGCACTGATCACTGAGAAGTCCCTGTGTAGTAAGGAGAATTAGAACCAGCATAACTTTATTTCTTATTTTGTGCCAGGCACTTTCTTTTAATTCTAACAGAAATCTTTCAGTTTAGGCATAACACTCAGGTTCAGGATGAAGACTGGGAGACATAGCAGGGTGCTTTCTATCCCTCTTATCTAATAAATGGAAGAACCTTGAATATGACCTCAAAACACACATACTCCAAGAGGGTAAAAAGTACCATTATTGGCTTGGGAGAATTTGCAACTTTAGAGATGACAAGATGACAAAATGAACCAATATCCATGCTGGTACCTAAGTATTTGGAACAAGCATGGATACCCATCCAGAAACAGATTTCACACTCAAATTATCAAAAATCACATTTTAGCATCTTTTGAAGAATAAATCAGCTTGCTCCTGAGGCAGTGACGAGGGAGTTGTTCATCCCATAAAACAAGAGAAGACAGTGGAGTTGACGTCCCAAGGAAGAGCACTCCTTTGAGGAAGTCTTGCTAAGTAATAACCCTGGAGGCCCTGGGCATGAGATTAATTTGCCCTATCTTCCCAGCTTCCTCCCAATCTCCTATGAGTCATCTGTTTCCATCATTAATGTCTAAACGTGCAAATATTGCCACACTTATTGCTCATTAGTTTAGCTAAAGGAAGTGCCCTTTAATTATGCTTTTAAATAATGAACCTCCTCCATCACCTTGACAATCAATGCATATTTAGAAGGAAACAAGGCCTCATTATAAAACAGCTACTTGCATCCCTTGGTTACTTAAAAGATGGTAGCTTTCTTGAGGCAATAGAAATGGGAGTCTAAAGACAAACAAGCCTCGTGATTGCATTAAGTCTTCGTAGCTGTGGGTGTAAGAATGGCAAACAGTTAGCCAGTGATATATTATATGTGAGGGAAAGAAGGGAAACTAGCATCTTTGAAGAGGCTATTGTGTACCAATCCCTAAACTCATTGATTTACATACATTAAGTCTAAGCTGCACAGTTACTTTTGAAGTTATTTCTTACTCCATTTTACAGATACTGAAATTGAGACTCTGAAAGATTAAGTAATTTGCCTAAGGTGTTGGACCAAGTCCACCATTCTCCAAAGCTCCATATTCTTTTTTGTTATGTTTATCTTGTTGAAAAGTGTTTAAATAGCTTGGCAGAATTGGGTATCCTCCAAGTCTTCTATTTCTCCCTCCATTCCTTGGTAGAGGAATAGTTTACTTTAATACAATTCCTAGACACAGGCACACTGTACAACATTATGCATGCACCTATCTGCATGGCTCTGAAAAATAAAATAGAATGTGCCATGAGCAGGCAAGTATTTTCCACCATCTGACTAGGCCAATCACCTATTCGTCTTTTAAGGCCATACTAAAGGGCTACATTCTTGATAAAGACTGTCTTCGAACTTCCTCTCCTACAAAGAATTGATCTTGCTTCCATGAGGACCCCAGAATTTTATCACAGCATTTTTCACACTTTAGTACTCTTAATTGTTTTTTGGTTCATTTCCTCCACTGCACTGGAATATCATGTTGTTTTTTTTTTACCTTTTTAATCTTTAGCACAGTATCTAAACAAATATGCATTCAATAAATGCTTATTAAATTTTAAAAAATGAGTTCTTACCTGAATGTCACATTCAGGTATCCTACACTGTGGTTTCCGAACACTGGTCTATGGACCTGCCGCTGTCAGTTTGACTATCTAAGTATCATCTGAGAAATATTGAAAAAAACTTCCAGAAAAAAGAAGATATCCTTTAACAGGTCAATGGATAACCTGTTGTATATCTATACATGGAATGCTGTTCAGTAATAAAATGGAACAAACTATTGATTCACACAACATGGATGAATTTTAAAAACATGATGCTTAGTCAAAGAAACTAAAAAATAAATACTAAATACTGCATGACTTGATTGACATGAAGTGTTCATGAAAAGGCAATTTTGTAGACAGAAAGCCCATCAGTGGTTTCCTAGGGCTTGGGGTCAGAGCAAGAATCGACTGCAAATGGCCACAGATATTTCTAAGTGATAGGAATGTTAGAAAATTTGATTGTGATCATCATTGCACAACTTTATAAATTTGTTGAATTGTACACTTACAATGAGTTAATTTTATGATACATAAATCATATCTCAATAAAGTTAGTAAAATAATTTTTTTAAAAGAAAAGACTAGAAGGAAGGAAAGGAGGAAGGAAAAAAGGAGGGAGAAAGAGACAAAGAAAGTCACCATTTTTAAGTTTTCAATGTTATAAGATGAAGTTCAGCAATGCCGGAGTGGCTAGAAACTTAGGGAGTTAATACCAGAAAGGAGGATGATGCAAGAAGAGATTTCAAAATCTGAATTTAAATTTTTCTCAAATCCCTTAAATCATTGGATGATGCCTAACCTGTATACACATGAGGGAAACTTCAGGAACCCAGGAAAAGCAATAGCAGGAAAGATACACACACACACACGCACATGCACACACACACACACACACACACACACACACACAAACTAAACAGAGATTTTAGCTACTACCTACTACAAAGGAGACAGATTTTGGAATTCTTCCAAGTTAGAAGGGCCATGTAAAGACCTAGAGAGTTCCAATGAAATACTAGAAAATATATATGTGAGGAGTAAAGATTACATTCCAGGATTTAAGGGACTGGCCCAGAATTAAGGGTAAACCCAAATAAACATACCCTGTAGTATAAACCAAACCCTACAGGTACAAGGTGATCATCTAGTACTTTAACAAAAGTCAATAATCTCAGAGAAATTAACAGAATCCAGTGTTTCTACAATGTAAAATCCACAGTTTCCAATAGGAAATATAAATTATTAGACATGTGAGGAAACACAAAAATGTGAGCTCAGATCCAGAGCAAAATCATTCAAGAGGAACAGACCCTGAGATGACACAGATATTGAGATTTGCTGAAAGTGATTTTTAATCAGCTAATTTAAATATGTTTAAAAACTTAAAAGATTATCATAATGAGTGAACAAATAGGAAATATCAGCAAAGAAATGGAAACTATACAGAAATGTAAATTTTCGAGTGGAAAAATACAAAATCTAAAACAAAAGTTTGGACTAGCAGCATATTGGAGATAGAAGAAGAAAGAGTCAATTAACTAGACAGGAGATCAAAAGAAATTGTCCAAAAGAAGAACAAAAGGTGGCAGAAAGATTTCTTAAAATCTAGAGCCAGGGGAGGTGGGTGGAGGAGAAAAGAGAGTAGAAAAGTCTCAAAAGGACCAAAGGAAAAAGAGATTAAATGAATGGGGCATAAAAGGATTAACTGAAGAAATGATGGCTGGAAATTTTCCCAAATTTGGTGCAAAACATCATCTTAAAGATTGAATAAGATAATCAAGCTCCAAACTGGACAAATACAAAACAAACAAATAAACAAACAAACAAAAACACCTAATCACATTTCCTTCAAACTTTTGAAAACCAAAAATAAAGAAAATCTTGAAAGCACCCAGAGAAAAAGAAAAAAAACATATTACATATGTGAGAATAATATGAATTACAACTGACATTTTACTAGAAATGATGGAGACCAAAAGACAATGGGATAACAAAAGACTTCTTTAGGATAGAAAGGAAATGGTAACAGATGGAAAAACAGATCTACAAGAAGGAAAGAAGAGCACTAGAAATGGTAAATATGTGAGTAAAATATAGAAGACTATCTTTCCTTCCCTCTTAATTTCTTTAAATGACCATGACTTTTAATGCAACAATTTTAACAGTGTATTGTGGGCATAGGATCTATGTAGATGTAAATTACATAATCACAATAGAACAAATAATAAGACTGGTAAATGGAGATATACTGTTGATCGTTCTCATGTTTATGTGAAGTATTACAACATAATATACTTAAATCTAAGTATATTATGATAAGCTAAAGATGCATATGAAAGAAGGCTTACTTTAGACTGGAGACCATGAGGTTAAAGGGGTGCTCAGGAAAAAATGCAAGCTCAGGATGTTGGTTTCTTGAAGCAGACCAGAAAAATAGGCAACACTGGTGACAATGGCAAAGAACAGTTGATGGTACATGAGCCACAACTAGGAAAGTAGAAATTAAACCTGGACTATCTAAACAATGCTTAAGGAGCACGCTGTAGAGTTGGCATGAATGATGAAGGAGGAACCAATCTCACCTCCCCACACTGAATTGGAGTTGGGCACAATATTTAAAAATGTAAGGTTGCTTATTTGCCATGAAACAAGGTTCCAGAGAGCCAAGAGAAAAAATTTAGAGGTTCAGATTTCAGAAAGTAAGCAAGAGAATCAACAAGTATAAAATGGGATTAGAAGAGTTACCTAAGAGTGTGGGGATAGAAAGGAAGGTGGAATTTGCTACTCTCAGGGCTGTAAGCAATGGTATCAACTCTGTCTTTGTGTGTCAATCATGTTTTTTTTCTATATCTTGATGCTTTGACATCTTGTGGCATCATGGACTCAGGAAGGGACTGCTCCTTCCAGGGTTAGCTCATTACTCTAAAGAGTAAATGACTTTGCCTACAAACATGCCTTTGATATGCAAACCAACCACTCCTGATTCCATACCCCTATCTCCCTCCTTATATTGAGCTCCTGCAGATCAAAACCCTCTTCACCTGTCCTAAATCATCTCAGGGCCAGGTACTGAACAACTAGGGACCAACCACCCAGGTAGCCCAGAGCCCACTGAAATCATTCAAGCTAGTTAATCCTAAACCTGTTCAGATTGTTTATGTTGTTTCACCCATTTCTTCCTTAAAAAAAAAAAAAAAAAAGCACATTAAAGCCTCCTACTCACATTCTACTCACTCTCTCTGCCTCCTGATCAATCCTGGTGCTCCCCATGTGGCCTTGCATGGTGTACCGTACCTCCTGTTTTTAAGGATCTCTAAGTATAAAAACTTCCTCCTTCATGACAGTCATTTCTGTGTCTGTGTGTCTGACCCTACCTGCTTAAAACAAATCTTGGGTACATTTTAAAACATTGTGTACCTAAGGCCCTAGGGAGCTAGAGGTCTATGCTCTGTGTGTTGTCTGTGTAATAGGCCTACCTCAAAATTAAATATCCTTTTTTCCCTTTTTAAACAGAAAAACCACTCTTTGTTCGAATGGTTTATGCTAGTCATGGAAGTGAACAGAGTGAAGATTCCTGCATAAGTAATCATTTTAACCATAAATTAGAGGCTAAGGAGCAAATTATAAATAGTTTTCATGAACTGGTATATCTACAAAGATTTCAGAAATTATTCCTCATTTGTACCAAGAGTTTCCCATAGTTATTTGGTATTACTTTGAATCCTCATCTCTCACCTCCAGGCCTTTTGGCCATTTTGCCATCAAGAGCCAAACCAGCTTCTAAAAACAGCTGCCAGTTTCTCTCTAAATTCTAAGTTAATTAAAGGCACAAACATAGTTGGCCTTCCCTCCTCTTTATCAGTGGAGATGAGTTGTTGTTCTTTCTAACACTGTCCTGCATCCAATGTCCAAGATCAAGACAGGGGACAGTGCTAAGGCCATCCATGCACCTGACGCCACAACTCCACGTGCCTTCTCTTTGCAGGGTAGGTGGTGACTTCCCATGTGCTCATGGGAAAGAGAGAACTCCTTTCTCTCTAACAAGAAAATCTAACATCTCCCTTCTTGGTGTTACATGAAATGTGAGATACCAAGTAGCCCTTGTCCTTCTGTTTAGGCTTCCCTAGAAACTGAGAGCTTGGTATCAGCTTGCAACGTGGTCTGCTTCTATTAAAAGAGCCAAGTATCTTTCCATCCAACATAACCTTGTGCAAAGGTTTCAATACAGTCAGAAATATAAGGGGACAATGAGGCTTTAGCTATGTGGGCACAAAGCAGAGACACTCTTATTCCTGTTATCTAGGCTCAAATAAAAAGCGAGCCTGTAATTGAGGTACAGGGAAGTAGTGGTTCTAGGGTTCTTGACAGGTACAGGTGGTTAGTCCGTAGGGAGCAGGCAGCCCAGGCCAGGAGTTTAAGGTGTTGGCAACAGAAAAGTACAAATTATAAGATTTTTAAAAATTGTTTTGCTAACTAAAATAGAAAAGTTGATTTTATTTTAATGAAAATACCTAGTATGGCAAGGGTGCATTACATACATGCTGCTAGGGACAAAAATAAATTGGCACAACTTGCAGGGGGACATTCTGAGGCCTGCAGTCTCTTTCCCAGGTGACACATGAGGCTTTATAGTCAAATGCTCATGGAAGAGGCAAAACAACTGCACTTGGAGAAAATATAAAGCCTCATAAGGGCAGAAGAGAGTGTGTAGACGTGAAAGCATGGGTTTTGAGCAGAAACTATGGCAGCCCTCTAGTATGAGAACTTTGGGATATTATCCAACCCCTCCAAGTCCCCATGTCCTCATCTATAAAATGGGCTATATGAGCAATAGATGTGTACATAAAGCACCCGATTCATGTTAGATGATGATAAATTACATTGTTTTATCATTGTTATTATTTTTACCTTGTTTTGCTCCTACTGGAGAATAGAGTCTTGGCTTAATCAGTTTAAATCTCCTGGAGGATTCTGGAATTCTGGACTATATGGAAACAAAAGGCCATGTCCTCTGGTGTACTTGGCTGTGAATGGTAGCCTGATTTAGTGACTAAGTGCATAGTTTTTTTTAACCTGATTTCCTAGATTTGAATCCCAGCTCTGCCACTGTGGTGTGGACTTGGGAAAGTTAGCTAAGTTCACTGTGCCTTTGTTTCCCCACCTGTAAAATGGGGTAGAATAATACTTCATAGGGTTGGGAGGATTAAATGGGATGATACAGCACACTCCACCCCGTGTAGCTTTCTGCATTAAGGGGCTAACAAGAAGCCTTCCTCAAGCATCCAGTAGAGTGGACCATGCAGGTCTGACTGGAGCCTTCACTGGCCATCCCAGGCTGCTCTGAGGCTTCTCAGTTCCTGCTTCAAGATCCTGGTTTCCATTGCAGTGTTTCTGACCTTTGCTTAAGCCCTGATTCAGTGCAGTCTAAAGATGTTAAAGGTTTACATCTTTTCTTCCAAGGCTTTGCTTCCTTCTTCCCCTCGGCCCAGTGCATTGTCAGGGCACGGGAGTCTCGGTTGCTGCTCTGTGGACCATATGCGTTCCACACCAATCGCTTCTTCTCTGTGCGTGCCCCACCTCCATGAATACGGGACTGGGCTTTTAACCTTACGAAGGAAGGATCCCCTCCTACTAGAGTTGGGGATGTACATGAGTACCCCTTGGTGCCTATATGTTGGACTCATCCCTAAAAGAAACAGCTCATGGGCAATGCTGTAGAAACATTTGTCAGCCAGACCAGGGGCTTCCCACTGACTTTCATTCCAGAACCCTGAGGCTGAGCCACAGAGAAGGTCCTCATCCTTATTGCCTGGACCTCCCAGGACCAGTTCAGAATATGCTATGTCTTGAGCAGACTCTTGGCTTTCCAGAGCAGAATTCTGTGACTTCCTCCCCTTTCAGTTATGGGCATCGTGGACTGAACATTGACACCATCATTGGCTCGGGCACCATGGAGCAGACCCCGTGCCTCACAGGGTCCCACAGCCCAGCCTGTCCAGCCGTGATGCAGGCTTACCTGTGGCTGGGAACATTTGTGTTAATGGTTGATTAAAGAAGCCAAGGAGGCTTCCTCATTACACTTTATTACTCAGACTGCCCATTTCTGCATTTCATCTAATAACAACTTATCTAGGGAGAGCAAGAACATTTAAAGCCTGTTCATTTAATAAGATTTTATTACAGTCTTAACCCCTACAAGTCATGTGTCCCTAATACACTTAAGGCTTTTTATCTGTGGAGTAAAGCATAATTGGTCACTTAAAATCATGGAAAATATACCTTATGCCATAACCAGAGTAAAGTGTTAATTTGTCTTGCCACGACTCCACGTGTTCTACGAGCTTTCTGTTCACTCAAGTACCATATTAAGCATCCTTCTAAGGATATCACTGAGGCCACAGTACCACTGTCTGTCCCACACATGTATTCTAAATGCCTGTTTCACCTTTGCCCCAGGTCTGCTAGTGTGGTTATACACCACTGGTGTACAGGAAAGCTAATCGTAGCCAACCTATAATGAGCACTTAAATGTTTCACTGAATTCAATTCATATAAATTTGAGAGAAGGGGCGATATTAGAAATACATAAATGGATTTTTTTTTAATTTCATCGTTGTGCATTTATTTTAATGTATAAAAGAAAAAGTAACTTTCACATTACAACCATGATTTCAGAGCTATGAAATGATATAAAATTATCTTTTTAAGTCAGTTTATTTAAGTAAAACTGAGTTTATTTAAAGAAAAATAATAAGAAAATGATAGTAGAAGAAGCATGTTAATTTGTACATTTATTTAAGAAGTACTGCCTTTGAGCGGCTACTAAATGGCAAGAATTGTTTCAGACCCCGAGGACACACAGTGAACAAAGCAGACAAAAATCTCGAACCTCCAAAAGACCCAAACGATCACTTCACAGAAATTATCTGAATGTCCAGTAAACACATAAAAAGGTATTCAACTTTATTAGACATCAGGGAAATGCAAATTAAATCCACAATGAGCCATGTTAAGCATCCAGCGGAATGGCTAAGAAATGGAAAGAGAAAAGGGAAAAGAGAAGATTTGGCAGGAATGGAGAACCACTGGAACGCTTGTGCATATCCAGTGGGAATACAAATGTACGACTACCTTGGAAAAATGGCAGCGTGCCCAAAGCAGGCCCAGAAGTTTCCCTTCTAGTTGTCTCCCCAGCAGAAACACACAGACACTCACTAAAAGACATGCACAACACTTGGGAAGCTAGTGGGTCTCAGAAAATGCTAGTTGAATGAATTAAAATCTATTCTAGAGCACTCTGCAGAAGCAAATAAGCTGTTGTCTCTGCCCTTAGTAACCCAGAGTGGATTCTCATCATGCCAGGCACTAGGCACACAGCACTAAATCAGAGATGGCTCTTACACTCTGTGGAAAATATAATCACCTACCTTAACAACCAGGAGGTCTTGGCCTTTTGCACTTTGCTCAAGGAAATTTGGTTGAATGCATATCGACATGAATGGGCAACTCTTGTTTACATTCTATAACTTAATTTATGTAATTATGTAGTCTCTCTCCAGGAGAGCAGGAATCTTTGTCTTATTTCTTGCTGAGTCTCCCAGGACTAGAGCAGCATCTGGCTCAGAGTAGGGGCTCAGTGAATATATGCTGGATGGATGGGTGGGTGGATGGGTGGATGGGTGGAAATGAACATAAAGGAGAAGACCTCAGGAATCGGTAGGTACAGTCTGCTCTCACTGGAGGCAGGGGCTTCCTACCATGTAATGGACATTTCACAAAGAATTTGGCGAACTCTACTCATTTCCGTTAAGGACACTCAGCAGCAGTTTGAATTGTTACAGTCAACCATGGAGTTTGGTTTTTGTTTTTTACTTAAGCTGTAGATTAATATTTCAGGAGGACATGATTCTAATTTACAGCCAAGAACTTTGGTTTAATCAGAAAAAAAAAAGAAGAAGAAGAAGAAGTCTGTGAACATCATTGGCTCGCTCATGTTTTTCCGTTGCACTCCTGGCTGGGCTTACCTCTTTGGCCTTTAATTATTCCATTCTCTCACGTGGCTTTATCTCTGACACTTTGGGATGAAAATGTGATTTGCTATTCAGAGGTTTCAGCAAAAATCACACTCCAGTCAGCAAATTGAGAGCCTGATAAAGGAACAGGATTGGGGAGAGGCTTTGAAAGGACGTCTTTAAAGTGTTTTTAATTAAATCTGTGTTATTATTTAGTATGGTAGAGAATCATTTACATGCATTACAGGGTTTGTTTGGAATCTCAGCCGTGCTGTTCTGAGGACTGTAGCATTAGTCATGGAACCTCAGGGCAATGTGACAAGTTTGCTTCTTCAGTCAAATATTCTGTGAGCAGCATCAACTGTGGGTACCTGCTTTATCCTAGGCATAAAAAGCTAGGTTCTGTGGGATGTCACAGAAATACTTGGCAAAGCTCCTGGCCTATCATATCGGGGGCTAGATGACATTGTCAGGTCATAATAAAACAAAAGAAGGAAGAAGAAGGAGGGACAAAGGAATCAACACTACTGAGCCTTTTTCTCATCTGCTCTAAGTGCTTTGCATTTGCCCTTTTAGTCATCACAGCAGTCTGCAAAGAATCATTACCCCCATTTCACAAACAACAGACCTGAGGCTCAGAGCATTGAAGTGGCTTGTCCTAAGCCACACAGCTCCTTCATCGGTCTCTCTAAAAACCTGTGTTCATTCTACTACAGCATTCTTTCTTCCTGGAGAGGCCCAGGGGCTTGCCCCAAGGTCACAAAGGCTGGCCTTACCCACAGCTGTGAATCTCGTCACCCATCGTACTAGCTAAAGGAAGAAGGCATGTCCCTAGGCTCACTCCCCACCAGGAATCCCTGCCTCTATTAAGCAAGCTTTTCTGACCCCCAGACTAGAAAACCTTCTATTAAAATTCTCACTTTCTCTGCTCTTCCTTTAAAGCACCTCAAAATTTAAAATATATAGTTTTTTTGTATGGTTATTTGTTTAATATTTGTCTCCCTTACAGACTGTGGATTTCATGAGGGCAGAAACCTCTTCTGTTGTGGTTACCACTGAATCTCTAGCATTAGCACAGTGATAGCATTTTGGAAACATGATAAAAGGAAGGAAGAGAGGGAGGAAAGAAGGGAAGGAGGGAGGAAGGGAGGGAGGGAAGAAGGGAGGAAGGGACAAAAGAAAAGAAAAATGAGATCTTCTTCTTTTAGGAACCCTCATGATTACTATACCATTCTCAATATTCTTTTCTCTGTAATTCTCTAGCATTTGTAACCAGTAAAAAAAAGATAAAGCAGCCTAGAGTTTAGTTATTCTCCAGGCTGATCAAAAGATCAAAAGATTAGCAGATCTCAGCCCCCAGGATCCCCAAACCACGGAGCCCTGAGCTACTTTGAGGGGTCTTTGAATTCCTTGCCCTGCCAAGTACCTCGCACACATAGCCTCTGTGTACTTCTGGATTTCAAATGCGATGTCATTAATAAAATCACGTATTCATGTAAATGTAAATGGTAGCCTTAGGTCATTATTTTATTCTCTCAGACCATGGATATTAAAACAACTATATATAAAGCCTGAAATGTTTGAAATTAAAAAGAGACCCTCATTGATGAAAAACATGAGAACCGCAACTCAAAATACATTTACTGAATACCTAGTCCTTGAATTAAGACAGACCATCTGAGAACCACATTGTACTTGGACTTCATCCCAGGACTCCTCTCAGAATAGTTCTATCAATAGCAATTTCTACTGAACATTCTCTGTGTGGCTGGGTGTCATATTAAGCACTTTACATGCATTATCTTATTTATTCTTACCATGATCTGTTTTACAGATGAAGAATACTGAGACATAGAGAATTTAATTTGCCTGAGGTCACACAGGTAGTCAGTGGCAGAACTGGTGATCACAGCCAAACCCGTGCCACTTCAAAGCTCTTGATGTCAGCCACGGCACTGTACTATCTCACTAGCTCCATGTTCTTAATGGAGTACAGCTTGATGTTAAACTTTCAGACCACATGGAAGGGCATTATAAGAACCAGCCCCCAAAACTCATTATTAGATTAATAAAGGATGATGTTGATGTCTCTGCACCACACAGTAACTTCTATTGAGAGCCCACAAAAGAGATATCTGTCTGGACTCAGTACAAGAAAAAGCTCTGTTTCTGTTTAACAAAAGATACCTTTTCATTTTATGGGCATGGTTAGACAACGCGACTCATCAAGTTTCCTCTTTGTATTGGCTTCTTCAAAGCTTACACCGACCGGCCACAGCCTCTGCTAAATAATGTAGACCCTTTCAGCATACATTTAGGGGATAAACCACATACACTCCCAAAGCAGGGTGATGGGCTGGCTGTTGGGCTGTACCTTTGGGAAGTCTATCAGTGGACAACAGCTGGGCCGACCATGCTGAATTTGCCACAATGGAAGCTGGAGCCAAAGAGTGGCCTTGCCCCTTTCCCACTTTCTCCCTCAAAGAGATGGTGCTGAGATATCAGGTGGCCCATAGAGGTGTCTGACAAATTTTCCTACCCACGTTTTCCCTTCCATGGCTTCTTTTTATTTCCTGAGGGGTTTTGTTTTTTGTTTTTTGTTTTTTGTTTTTATCGTGTATTGATTTTATCCTCACAAGGCGTGTTTTGTTTTGTTTTGTTTTGTTTGTTTTTTTATCGTGTATTGATTTTATCCTCACAAGGCACATTCAATCTGTTTTGAATGGGCCAGGGTATAAATAAAATTCAACAATTATTTGCTGTGTGCTAATCTGGTCTCTCCATTAAGAGTCATATCCTCCAGGAACCCTATCTCTTTTATCCCCAAGAGTGTTAAAGTGGGTGCTTGAGGATGAATTGACACAATTGGTAGCCGTTGTCAATAATTATCTTTACACAAGATAGCCTTGAAATCACATTCCATGCCAAGTATAAGGCTTTTGTTTCCTTAAGTATTTTTCTCTGTCTTGGTTACATCTGTCATTGGAAACCCCAAGAATTTGCAAGGACAGCACGTCCTTGAATCCCTAACACTGAAACTGCCTCTGGCATCATGGACACTGGATGAATGTTTTTGCACTAACCCAGATAATTAACAATGATCATATAATAATCATCATCATCATTTATTGAGCATTTATTATATACCCAACACCACCTTAGTTGGTTTACCTTATTTAATCGTCGCATAACTCAGCTCTTGCCATCTGTGGCTCAGTTACATAATCTGATGAGGAAACCTGATTTTTAAGGTAATGAATTTTGCAAAACATATTCTCATTCCTTTCAGATTCTGAAAAGGTATGGAGGCCTCGTCAACCCCATATTGAGCCCTTAGAGAGTTTGCTGCTTCCAGATGCTTCTTTCTCCTGATGCCCTTGGTGTTAAGGTTTGCCTTTTCACTGTGTGATTCACAGCCCCATCTACTGACTGCAGCAAAAACAATATACCTTTCTGGAACTCAGCAGGGAGGTGGTCTTTAATTACCTAATGTCTTCAAGGTCTTTAAAGTGTGATTAGTTTTACTGGACCTTGTAATTAAATGGTCAGCTTAGCACATGGGAAGGAGGATGCCTCAGGCTTGGGCATTCTTTTCTTTCTTTTTCTGGGCCCGAGGACCTGAGAACTGCAACCTAGGAAACAAAGACCCACCTCGGTGCTGAACTGACCCTATGGCCTGGGAAGCTGCGGCAGCATTTAGAGATAGGGAGCCTGGTCTTTGTGCAGGGCAGCTCTGCTCAATGGCAGAATTGCCCGTGCTGCTGTAGGTGGTATAATCCCTCCATCTCCAAATGTTTGTAGCTAAATGTCTCTGACTGGCCTGGTAGGTGCCTGAAATTCCACTCTTGCCATTCATTCATGCGTACAGATACCCAGAGCCACTTAGAAATGCAAAGGTTCTCTTTGAGGGGAAGGCATGGTGTGGAAATCAGGGCATTTCCAGGGGAGTCAGAGAGGCTCAGTTGAGGGGCCCCCAAATGGGGGCTCAGGAATGCAGTCAGCTTGTGATCCCTAGGGATTCTGGACATAAATATCACCTTATTCCCCAACTCAGCGTACAAGCAATTTTTCTAACCGAATGTCAGAGGCTGGTCCAAAAACAGCCTTGCTGGTAATTGCTTAAAGGCCCAGAAAATATGAAAATATCTGGGAATTGAGAAAACAAACCAAGCAAAAAATAACATATATATAGCATATTTGAAAATTAAGAATACACCAAGAATATCTGTGAGGGAGAGAAACTTTCTAACAGGTATGTGCAATCTCACCAATGAAGTAGGATTCTACAGTCTTGCATCTAAAACATGACTTGTGGTAGAGTGTGTGTGAGAAATTGGATTCAGAGTGTGGAGGCCGTTCTCATTCAATTAGTGTTGTGTTGTTACTGATGGTTTGTTTTTTGTGTTTCTTTATTTGGTTAGAAACCACCAGCCAAAGAAGAAATGCCATGGTCCCAGTCCCCCAACTCCATAAGCTGCCTGCAATGAAATCATTGTACCTCAGCAGGCCTTACTTTTTTCACTTGTAGAATTCATACAGGTACCCTGAGGATAAAGTGGGATAATATTGTGGAGTATTTTGAAAACAATTAGGTATTATTTCATTAATGGGAAATGATCAATACTCTTGTCTTTAATGATGGCTATTAAGAATCTATTATTCATACAAATTAATCTCAAATCTGGTGAGGAATGAGGTGGGTATAAATAAATAAGGTCTAAATTAATAAGTTTGAAGGAGGTAATGATAGTGATTGAGGACCAGTCTTGCTTCTCTCACTTCAAGTTGAGTATTGGGGTGAAGGGAGGACCCCCTAACACTGCTTTATGGAGACAGCTAGCCCTTCACTTAACTAGTCTGGTGCAGAAGGCGCCTCCTTCCCAAATCGATCAATCCCCTCACCCACCTTGCCTTTGCCCTCTCTCTCTCCCCGCTGAATACTGTCTTGCTAGCTTGCCTGACATTTCATTGCTTCCTCCTTAGGCTAAGAGATTGAAGATCCAATCCAGATAGGGATGTTTCCAAGAGCAGTCCTGATTTCTCTAATGCCCCTTGCAGGACATCATCTCCCAAGGCCACCACACAAGGACAAACACCAAGCATCAATCCTCCAGCAAACTTGTAGGGGCAGCCCTCCCCTGCCTGGTCTAAGGATGCTTAGAGATTAAATGAAATGCTTCTGGATGCCTCATCTCCTCTCCCAAGGCCCACCGATCTCCTACAGTGCCTACTTCTACTTGACCTGCAGGAGTCCCTACCAGACAAACTATTCAATTTTACATTCAATAAATGATTGTTTTTCCTTTCTTTAGTGATAGTATCACATAATGGTTTAGAGCAGAGCTTCTCAAACTTTAATGTGCATGCAAATCACCTAGAGATCTTGTTAGAATGCAGATTCTGATTCGAAAGGTCTGGTGGGTTCTAAGAGTCTAGTTTCTAACTAGCTCCCAGGTGATGCCTGTGCTGTTAGCAGATGTTGAGGTTACTGATTTGAGTTAACACTTTGAGTAGCAAAACTTTCGGCAGGGCTCTAGGCACAAGCTCACTATGTGACCTCGGGCAAGTTATTTAACCTCTGAGCCTCAGTTTATCTGTAAGAATTGTTGAGAGAACTAAATAAGGTAATGCATGCAAAGTTCTTAGTCCAAAGAGTGGCACAAAACAGATCAGAGAGGGCAGTACAATTAGTAGAGGTGACTACGGATGACGAAAAGGGAGCCTTCTCCTAAGTGGGCCTTTCCCTGGGGAGACATTTCAGGAAATTCAAAAAGTACGTCTTTTAGTCTTAGTGATACCTAGGCCCAAGGCCAACCAATTCCACGCCTCTGAATGAAAAGACTTGTAGCAAAAGAACACACCTTGTCAGGCCGAGCGGTCTTACATTTACATAAAGGGTAGACAGATGTCAGCTACTGAGCTCTCCACTTCACAGTGCACTGTTTCTGCGGGCATTTCAGGAGAACTAGCTCTTATTAAATAGCATTTAGTTCATGGGAAAACTTGACTTTGGGGAGATTTGATAGGTCTCTAGCTGTGTTGTAAGTTGCCAGCCAAGCCCTTTTAAATGTCTTTAGTAGATGAGATTCTTGTTTGTTTCTTTACTTAAAGTGGTCACAAGGTACATATAACAAGAAACACTCCTCAAAGTACTCAGGGGATTCAGAGGTGAGAGCACACCATGTGTGGCATTGGAGAAGGACTTGGGGATGGGAGGGCAGTGGGAGCAGTGTGAAGAATGGATTGTGGAGCAGTGGAAGCTGGCCTGGGTGGGCCGAGTAGGGTGGAAGCAGTAGGGCAAGGAGAGAAGAGCGTATAAGTGGACCTGCGCAGTTCAAACACTTGTTGTTGGAGGGTCCACTGTAGGAGGTCCCCGGGTTACCTACAATTTATGTCTGACTTGGCTACAGATTGAAGGTTCCCACAACTCACTTCCTTGGATTCTAGAGTGGCTCACAGAACTCAGAAGAACACTTACTTACATTTACCAGTTTATTAAAGGACAGAGATGGACAGCCCGATGACAAGATACATAGGGCGAGGTCTGGAAGGGTCCCACGTGCAGGAGCTTCTATCCCTGTGGAGTTGGGTGACCCACCCTCATGGTATGTGGATGTGTTCACCCACCCAGAAGCTCCCCAAACCTCATACTACTGGGATTTTTATGGAGGTCTCGTCATACAGGATTACTGACTGCCTTTCCACCCTTCTCCCTAACTTTCACGGGGGATGGTACTGAAAATTCCAAGCTTCCAATTATGGCTTGGCCTTTCTGGTGATAGGTCCCCATCCAGGAGTCATTCAGGAACCCACAGAGTTCTTAAATTAGAACAAACGACATTCCTTTCGCCCAGGAAATTCCAAGAGATTTAAGAGCTTGGTGTCAGATGCTCCTATCGCTGAGGAAAGTGCAAAGGTCTTGGGAGTTGTGTCAGGAACTAGGAGTGGAGGTATATAGAGAGAGAAGGATAGATGGAAGAGTCCCCTACTGTGAAAATTCCACTTGGCAAATACCCACAACAGCCTGGTCTTAAGATCTTGGGTGTTTTAATGGATTTAAAACTGCAACTGTTCCCTAAAGATTTCTACAGATTCTCCCAAACTTCATTAACTGACTTATTGTTCAAAGAAAGTACCCAGTTTCTCTGCTGCGTAATTCCAAGCAGAGGCACCTGTTCACAGGCCTTCCCTGGAGGCGCCTATGAAATGCAAATCGGCCTTACCACAGCCGTGGCTCTGCAAGGGAAACAGGTGATTCACAGGCAGCTACAAGGGATCTTTCCTGGAGTGGTGATGTGATGCTCACGCCAGCCAGCTGACAGCCTTTAATTACAATCCGGCAATCCAAATTCCACCAGAGCAAGATCAGTGCGGGAAGCCGGTGTGGCGGAGGGTCCCAGCTCCATTTGAAATTCTCACTCGTCTCAGCTGCTCCACTGAGGAGCTGACAGACACACACCGTGCGGACATGTGGCTGAAGGCAAGGCCACTTGGCTTCATGGCGGCTGTTTTAAGGAGCCAGTGCCTGAGGAAGTGCCATCAAGATTTGAGATGCAGGACACGCTTGCTGGATGTCCCGTGCTGTGTCTTTGGAGATGGAAACACTTAAGCAATTCCATTCAAGATCGGCCCATTTTCCCAGAGGGGCAGGGTTTATTACTTGAATTATTCAGGGGAAGTTTATTCACCAGCACCGAGATAGGCGATATGTCAACTAAATTATAATTACGTTTCTCTAAAGACATCCACTGAGATTCCTCTTTTTTTAACTTACAAGAAGTCAGACTGTATTTATGGAGAGCCAGCCTCAATATTCTGAGTAGCAGAATGAAAAATGAATTTTCTTCAAATACATTACTGAATAGTTAACTACATCTCAGTAGCCTGTTTGTTTAATATATTGAGGTCCTCTTCAAAGAGCTTATGATTTATTCTCATCTTTGCCAAAAACAGAGAGCTGAGGATGGGAAACAGGAGTTCTGGGCTCCAGCCCTGCCGCCAACAAGCTGTTTCCCCTTGAGCAAGTCCCTGCTGCTCTCTGGGCCCGGCAGGCTGATGATGGCTCCACGGGACCCTCCCACCTACTCTTCTGCAGCTGTGCACAGTGGTCAGCCTCCCTGAGCGTGAAGAGGGTGACGTGTGACTGCTCGCTGCTTTTTATATGCCTAATAAGGAACAAGAAGAGAAATTAAGCACAGAAAAAAATATATTTACACCAAAGTATTTCCTCCTGCCAATCCATGCTTCCCTGCCCTGTCCCTAGGAAACTGAGAGAGCCCTGTTGGGAGATGCCTTCTTCCTCCTGCCTAGTCCTCCCTCTCTTTGCTTTAGTCATGGAGCCCAAGAGCCCCTAGGACCGGAGCATCCTCTTTGACCCAGCGTGAATCCCCACCTCTCTTTCTTCACACATCTCTCCTGCTGCTGCTGTCTGTGTCATTGGGTCCTTTAAGCACTCCCCTTATTTTCTCTTCAAAAAGATCATTTGTCACTTGGTACCCAGGATTTGATCTCCATTGTGACTGGAAGGCTGTATGCCCAGTAACAGAGGAAGAAACCTCAGGGGGAGGACAGAGGGGGGCTTTGCAGAGCATAAATGCTGTTCATCTATCCATGCTTTCATTTCATTCATGCAATCAGCATTTATCAAGAACCCAGCACATACTTGAAGATACAGACATGGTCCTTGCCTTCATGAATCTCAGAGTCAAGGTTTGGCCTGACCAGTAGAATAGCCACTAGTTCTGTGTGTCTAGCAAGCACCTGAAATGTGGTGAGTCAGAGCTAAGATGCTCCGTGAGTGGAACATACACAGTGGGTTGAAAAGATTTAGCAAGAAAATCAGAATGTGAAATATCTTAATGATTTTTAATATTGATTACAGACATACCTTGTTTTATTGTGCTTCTCTTTATTGAGCTTCGCAGATACTGTGTTTTTTTAACAAACTAAAGGTTTGTGGGAACCTTGCATTGAACAAGTCTATCTCTCTTTCCAACAGCATTTGCTCACTTCATGTCACATTTTGGTAATTCTCATAATATTTCAAACGTTTTCATTATTATTGTTTGTTTTGGTGATCTGTGATCAGTGATCTTTGGCTTTGCCATTGTAATTGTTTTGGAGGCCATGAACCATGCCCATATAAGACATTAAACTTAATAAATGTTGTGTGTGTTCTGACTGCACCACTGACCAGCCGTTCCCCTACCTCTGTCCCTCTCCTTAGGCCTCCCTATTTCCTGAGACACAACAATATTTAAATTAGGCCAATTAATAACTCTACAATGGCCTCTAATTGTTCAAGTGAAAGGAAGAATCATACTTAAATATAAAGCTAGAAATGGTTAGGCTTAATGAGGAACGCATGTCGAAAGCTCAGATAGGTTAAAAGCTAGCCCTCTTGTATCAAACAGTTAGCCAAGTTCTGAATCCACAGGAAAAGTTCTTGAAGCAAATTAAAAGTGCTACTCCTGGGAACATACTAATGATAAAAAAAGTGTAACAGCCTTATTGCCAATATGGAGAAAGTTTTAGTGGTCTGGTAAGAAGGTCAAACCAGCCACACTTGATACAGAGCAAGGCCCTAATTCTCTTTAATTCCGTGAAGGCTGAGAGAGATGAAGAAGCTACAGAAGCAAAGTTTAAAGCTAGCAGAAGTTGGTTCATGACGTTTAAGCAAAGAAGCCATCTCCATAACATAAAAGTGTAAGGTAAAGCACCAACTGCTAATGTAGAAGCTGCAACAAGTTATCTAGAAGATCTAGCTAAGATAATTAATGAAGGTGACTACACAAAACAACAGATTTTCCATGTAGATGAAACAGCCTTATATTGGAAGATGCCATCTAGGACTTTCATAGCTAGAGAGAAGTCAATGCCTGACTTCAAAGCTTCAAAAGACAGTCTGACTCTCTTGTTAGGGGCTAATGCAGCTGGTGACTTCAAGTGGAAACCAATGCTCAATTACTACTCTGAAAATTTTAGAGCCCTTAAGAATTATGCTAAATCTACTCTGCCTATGCTCTATAAATGGAGCAACAAAGCATGGATGACAGCACATTTGTTTACTGAATATTTAAGCCCACTGTTGAAACCTACTGCCCAGAAAAAAACAATTCCTTTCAGAATATTACTGCTCATTGACAATGCACCCAGTCACCCCAGAACTCTGATGGTGATGTATAACAAGATTAATGTTGTTTTCATGCCATGCCTGCTAACACAACATCCATTCTGCAGCCCATGGATAAAGGAATAATTTTGACTTTCAGATCTTATTATTTAAAAACTACATTTTATAAGGCTATCGCTGCCATAGATAGTGATTCCTCAGATGGATCTGAGAAAAGCAAATTGAAAACCTTCTGGAAAGGATTCACCTTTCTAGATGCCATTAAGAACATTCATGGGAAGAGGTCTAAATTCTAATATTAACAGGAGTTTAGTAGGAATTGGTTCCAACCCTCTTGGATGATGTTGAGGGGCTCAAGACTTCAACAGAGGAAGTAACTACAAATGTGATGGAAAGAGCAAGTGGAGCCTGAAGATGTCACTGAATTGCTGCAATCTCATAATAAAAACTTAATGGAAGAGGAGTTGCTTCTTATGGATGAGCAAAGGAAGTGGTTTTTTTGAGATGGAATCGACTCCCGGTGAAGATACTCTGAACATTGTTGAAATGACAACAAAAGATTTAGAATATTACGAAAACTTAATAAAGAAGCAGCAGGGTTTGAGAGGATTGACTCCAATTTTGAAAGAAGTCCTACTGTGGTTAAAATACTATCAAACAGCATCACACGCCACAGAGAAACCACGTAAGAAAGGAAGAGTCAGTCGACGCAGCAGTCTTCATTGTTGTCTTATTTTAAAAACTTGCCACAGCCACACCAACCTTCAGCAATCACCATGCCCTGATGAGTCGTCAGCCATCAATATTGAGATAAGATGCTCCACCAGCAAAAAAAATTACGACTCGCTGAAGGCTCAGATGAGGGTTAGTATTTTCAGCAATAAAGTATGTTTTAATCAAGATATGTACATTTTTTAGACATAATATTATGTGTCCTGGGAAACCAAAAATTCATGTGACTCCCTTTGTTGCAATATTCACTTTATTGCAGTGGTCTGGAACCGAACCCTCAGTATCTCCAAGGTATGCCCGTACATGTCGAAGTGATAAATGGATATATTGGATTAAATACAGTATATTATTAAAGTTAATTTCACCTCTTTCTTTTTTTCATTTTCTAATGCGGCTACTAGAAAATGTGAAATTACATTTGTGTCTTGAGTGATGCGAGAGACTTAGGAGGGTGGGGTGGGCAAAGGATGGTGCACAGCCTAAGTACCCCCGTGGCACTGTGGGGAGAGACGCAGACGCACAGCACGAGCTGGTCAGGCGTGTCCCGGACTGAATGGGGCGTGGAGGGGGCAGAGAGCTCCGTCAGGAACAATGTAAGTAGCTGAGGGTGATAAGGAGAAGGCACAACACCATCAATAACACCTTTGCCTTTTGAGCACTCATTATATCAGGCATTACTCTAAGTGTTGTGCATCTACTAACTCATTTAATCCTCACAATCCCATGAGGCAGTTACTGATGTTATCATTTCCATTTTGTAGAGGAAAAACCGAGGCACAGAGAGGGGGTGTGATTTGCCCAAGATCACACAGCCAGGAAGTGGTCAAATCAGAATTTGAACCCAGGAGGCCTGGCTCTAGAGCCTCCGCATTGAATTTCACCATACTCCCCCTCCAGGGTCAAGCTGAGGGGTGAGCACCTTTTCTGTGGGGAAAGGGCATCCCCACAGATTTGGGGTAGCACAGAGCCCAGTCTGAGTAGACAGGAAGACTGATCTGGGGGCCGAGAGTTTGGGGTACACCCGAGAGCAAGTGGCTGCAGCAGGGCTGGATAAAGGACAGAGACTGATGCTTCCCCAGCACCCGCTCTGCCAGGTCTTCGGCCCATCATACCAGAAGCTGTCCCTTCACCCTCTGTGCTCCAGCCACAGGGCCATTGCCCACACCGTTCCCTCTGCTTTGAGTGTTCTTACCCCTGTCAGTCCATTCACCTGCCTCTTTTCCTCCACCGTCATTTCCTGATCTCTCAGACTAAATCGTATCTCCCAATTATGGGCTCCTATGTACTCCCCTTCATAGTGTTTCTTTCAAATATAACGTTACGTTTATTTATGTATTTTATTTTCTGTCTCTTCCCTTAGGGAAGGCACTGCATCTATTTTTTTGCTCACTTTATATACTCAACACCTACAACAATTCCTGACCTGTAATTGCTACCAGTAAATATCTATTGGATAAATAAATCTTCCTGCAACATAGGTGTTCTAACCCTTTTACAGATGAAGAAACTGGCACAGAGCCAGTTTAAGAAACTTACCCCAGGCCCCAGTCCAGGTAAGAGAATAGAGTTGAAAAATGTCCCCTGAGCTGGCTCACTTCAAAGCCACTGCCTCTCAGTGGGAGTACAAAGAGGTGCCAATACCCCCAGGATGGTCATTTAAGCCAGAGGCCAGTGAGGAGGCCTGTGCAATGGGCTGTTCCCTAACCAGGGTCTTATCAGGACTCAGCCGTATCTGACGACCTTCACCCTCCTTCCTTCGCCCCACGAGGCTCTCAACCTCTATCCGGAACCCTTCATGTCTGCTAGGCCTTCTCAGCACTCCCTCTTGGACTGCCAGCCTGGTGAGTTACCAGAACTCCAAGTATTTGACACAGATATGGCCTTATCACCAGGGCCAAGCTCCAGGTTTCCAAGCTGGCCTCTCATGTTCCCCTTTTCTACAGGAACCATTTCCAATATTACTGGCTTTACTATAATTATTCGTTTGTTCATTCACTCATTCAGTCTATCAAAGCTAATTATTGAGTGGCTATCATATCCTATCCACTGCACTTTGAGAAACTCATAGTCTTTTGCAAGAGCGGGCAGTACCCACGGGATGGAACTCTAACCACCTTGACCCCATCCTAAAGTGACTTGCTTTCAAGACATCTTCTTCGTGGTGAATCAGCTTGGTCTTTGTGCAGCCGATATTATGATCCACGAAAGGACACCTGAGGAGAAATAGTCCCTTTCCTAACTGTCCAACTTAAGACATGTACTTCCTGGCCTGTTAAAATATTAAACTCGCTCTGTACATGGGCGCTCACAACCTACAACAGGCGGGCCATTCCCCTACAGCTCCAATCTGTGCCCCAGGGCCCTGACAGATGTCAGCTGTTAAGGAAATTCATGAGGAAAATATCCCCAGATGAATTCCATGTCACATCCTGGAAGCAAAAACCAGAGAGGAGAAAGAAAGATTGGCAGGCTCAAGAGAGAATTTTTTTTCTTTGGGGGGTAAGGGAGTCCTCTATGCTCAAGACAGAAGTTCTAAGAAATATGTGAGCTCCATCAGGAACAATGTAAGTAGCTGAGGGTGATAAGGAGAAGGCACAACACCATCAAGAACACCTTTGCTTTTTGAGCACTCATTATATCAGGCATTACTCTAAGTGTTGTGCATCTACTAACTCATTTAATCCTCACAATCCCATGAGGCAGTTACTGATGTTATCATTTCCATTTTGTAGAGGAACGAACCGAGGCACAGAGATCTTCCTGTTTTGTTTTGTTTTTTTCACTGTCACATTCCCAGAGCCAGGAGAGTGCCTGGGCCAGAGTGGGTTCTCAATCAATAAGTGAACAAGAGAATTTCACAGCCGTATTTTAGGGGGTATTTTGTTCCAGGTAATGTTCATAGGTACCTAACAGAAAAACAAAACAGGTCAAAAAATTCAGTTAACTGCCTGTCCTATACACAAGGTTAGCATTCTCTGAGGCAGAGGTGCTCACTTAAGCCTATATGAGAACCACCTGGAAGGCCCGCTGAACTGAAGACTGCCGGCCCTACCCCCAAAGTTTCAGATTCAGAGGATCTGGGGTGGAATCTGAGAATATGCATTTCTAACAAGTTCCTAGGTATCTTCGCTCAGGCTGCTATAACAAAATACCGTAGACCGGGTCTTTAAAACAACAGACATTTATCTTCTCACAGTTCTAGAGGCCGGGTAGTCCAAGATCAAGGTGCTGGCTGACTCGGTTCCGGTAAGAGCCCTCTTCCTGGCTGACAAGGGGCTGCCTTCTCCCTGTGTCCTCACATGGCTGAGAAAGAACACGTCCTCCTCTTGCAAGGACACTAATCCCATCACGGGCCCCCATCCTTTTGGCCTTATCTAAACCTAATTATCTCCCAAAGCACTGATCTCCAAATACCATCATACTCAGGGTAAGACTTCAATATATGAATGGGGGGAGGGAAGGTGTACGAACAGTCTATAACACTAAGTGATGCTGATGTTCCCTGGTCCAGGAACCGCACTTTGAGAACAGCTGTCCCAAGGCACCTTGCTCACAGAAACCTGTTTAACTGTGTTAAATGAAGCTTTCCAAAACATTTTGGCCCTAGATGCCTTGGTTCATGGTACATCTTACAGGGAACTGTTTGACAAAACCCCAGTTGGGGAAGAAGGCTGAAAAGTATGAGAACACTTTCCCAAGTGAGAGCTAATGAGGGGCCTCATCTCCCTGGTGGGTCCTGTTCCCCTTCCTCGCTCCTACGGGAGACCGAGCACTCAGAACGCACGATCCCACTTCACTGAGAGCAGACTTTCTGCCCTAATCTCACTCCCAGGCCAACCCCACCAACCCTATCTCTGTGGGGCTTTGCAGAATTTGTAAGTCAGCCCCAGGCTGAAGAAGGGAAGCTTTGACTTGGATGAGAGACTAATCGAAGCGCACTTTTTAATACATAAAAATGAGACCACCAGTAAGAGCCGGAAGTTGAGGAATCTTCCCAGGCTGTCATCCAGGGGTGGGGAAAGGAAAGCCAATTGACATTGTTTAAAGGCAGTAGTGGGAAGGAATAAATCAGCTGGTCCAGTCAGCTGATTACATAGGCAAAAATCAGAGCATGGTGTCAGGATGCCAGGCATATG
>NW_006432447.1:2030731-2032944 GCF_000325575.1 Pteropus alecto | reverse complement strand
ATAGATGAGTTTAAATCCTGGATGCTGGTAATTCTTGCACAAATGCATGAATTTCAAGGACAGTTTTTCAAGATTGTTTTGAGGATTTGCCCGTTGCTCAAACAAACTGCAAATGGGGATGGTCTCTTTGACACAGACTGCCTTTCATGTTTCCTGTTTTCCTGAGCTCCCCCGTCCAGAGTCGGCAATTGCTTTTTGACAGAAGGCCCAGTGGGTGCTCTCTGAGCTGTCATAATCACCTTCCACTAAAAACACACTGTACTTCTCCCTGCCAGTTCGGAAGTTCAGGCGACCTCCCGGGAAGATCTTAATAGATTTGCAAATAAGAGTGGCATCTTTGCTTTGGCATGAAGTTGATCTTGGCATTCACCAAAACCTCATCTTTCTAATGTTCCAAAACAGTGGCCTGAGGCCAAACGGCCTTGCAAGTCAGCTATGAGAACCAATTTGCATGGTTTTAACCCTCCTGGTTCAATAGCTCTCCGTTTCCAGAAACAAAGTTCAGTTTTGGCCTAATCTTCCAATATATCCTGTGGGGCAGGGGCTTACATAGGCCTATGTGTCCACTGTCATCTGAATTTAATACATGATGAGGCCGTTGAACAAGGAAGACACTAGAAGATTCACTAGAATGCAAAACACTAAAAGTCACACAGTCCTTAGTGTGGCAGACAAGGCCCTCAGGGGCCCAGCTCACAGCCCTACACCAGCTCACCTCTGGCCACGCACATCTGACAGGATGTTTGCTGGAATGTTTCCTTCTAGCATCCACAGAATCCATATCCCTTAACTGCTTTATCAAATTGTTCATTTTGCTATAATCTCATCTATCTTCTAATTCACTAATTCTGTTGTCAGCTTTCTTGTGTCTTTTCAACCTATTGATTTATTTCTATTTCAACAACTACATCTTTAATTTCTGGAATTTTTATTTGGTTCATTTTCAAACCTGCCTCCCCCTATTCCCTTTCCAATTGCTCCATTTTCTGTGGTTCCTGCAATGTGAGTTTGATCATTTGTTTTGTCTGCTCTTTCTCATACATGCAAAGGATCATTTCTTCTTTGTTCAGTAAGTTTTTGCTCTGAGCTTATTTCTGGCCGGAATTGTCCTGCTCAGGCCCTGGGTGTTTAGGACGTTTCTAAGGAGAAATTTTGAGTATGTCTTTACCAGAGGCCCTAAAGACCTCATGGCTGCATTTTCAAGTTATTTCTCAGTTCCAGATTTCCACACCATGTGGGCTGGTACCTTTGGATCCAATGCACGGGCACAGAGCAGGCTTAGGGGCTTAACTTGTCCGAAGTTATTTGTTCCAGAGTGGTTGGCCGGCTTCCTCCCTGCATTCCCAGGACAGTGGCAGTGGTTGTCCCAGGACCCGGGCTTCAGACAGTCCCTCTGCAGCTACAGGCTTCCTGCAGACACACATGCCAACTCAGGCTTACTTCGCACAGAGGTTGCAGGTCCCCATCCCTTGTTCCCTTGGCTGAGTAGGGTGGGCCACAGCCCCTCAGTGGCCACTTTGTTTCAACTCTCAGGTGCAGCTTTGGGTTTTTTTGTTTGTTCGATTGTTGTACCTAAAAAGTCCTCTTTCTAGCTCTCTTATTTTTTGTTTTATTTTGTTGTTATTGTTATTATATTTTATCCAGCATCTCAATATATTTGGAAAAGAAAAGCGGTCTCTATATGTTCTTAGGCTGAAAATATGTGTTAAGTATTGTGTATGCTTTATTTTAGCTCAATTGACACCATCACTCTGTGATATAGATGTGATTAATATCCTCACTTTATAGATGAAGGAGCTAAGGAGTAGGAAGGTTCGCTTAGTTTCCCAAAGTCCAGAACACGATTCCCCAAAAATTCCTAAAGCAGATATGACACCCGACCCGTTACCCACAGACTTGACCTGCATGGACCCCCCTCCAGCTCCCTGCTTTGCTTCTCTGCCCATCTCATTCTGTGGCTTCCTCCAGGGCCATGGCAGCCAGTCATTAGCAGGCTGCTCACTCTCTTTGACCCACACTCACACCAAAGCTTCCTTACCATTCCCCTAGTACAAGCGATCCTCTTCCCCTGCTCAAATGCTTCCCACCTTGCGGTAGCCTGTCCCAGACATACTTTCTCAATCTCACCCCTCTCTGGTACATATTTAAGTTCTGAGTATGAGTGAGAGGTAAGAATTAACAAGAGAAACATCATGAGAACTTGGCGGTAAATT
>NW_006432447.1:2009643-2030697 GCF_000325575.1 Pteropus alecto | reverse complement strand
AGGAGTCCAAAGCGATGCCCAGAGTTCTGGCTTGGATGACAGACTGGATGAGGGATCATTTGCTGATCCCTCACAAGAAAGAGAGCAGATGAGGCTGGAGCTCGGTGGGTGTTCAGCTCAATTTTGGACATGATGAGTTTTAAGTGCCTATAGAACCTCAAGGGGGGCCATTCAGGGACGGACAACCTGACAAACAAGTTCATCACTCGAGAGATCAGCCTCTGCTCAAGATCCTCATTGGGCAGTGAGTATGTGAAGCTGAGACACTGGTTGTGTGTGAAATGGAAAGACACACAGTGTGTGTGTAACATGCAGCGGGATGTGCGTTAAATCTAACTCCCAATATCAAGTTTCTGAGATTAGAAACCACATCATTTCTTTTCCTTTATTTTCTTGCTACAAGGTTGTAGCAAGAATTAAATAGAATAGGGAATATGAAAAGCTGCTTCAAAATCAAAACACATGTTCCAAGATTAATTGTTATGAGTACTATCCTCCTCCCACCCAGAAACGCCCGCCTAGATCTCCTGTTAACTACAGAAAAAAAGGAGTCCACATCCTCAGCCCTCAGTTCCACATCTGTCCTGATAACCTCATCTCTCACTCCTCCCCTTCCCAAACCAACCGAACCCCTCCACACTCTATGTCTTTGCTCCTTCCCTCCTCCCAGTGCAATCAGACACTCCCATGCACAGGGTTACCTTGGCACCTTGCACAAATCTGTTCATGCATGAGTCACAATCTGTTGTAAGCCCTTTTGTCAGTTCTATGACTGGACTGGAAGCTCCATAAAGGCAAGTGCTTTCTTTCATTCATAAAGCAGGATAAGCATTCAGTAAATATCTGCAGGAGTGAATGAGTGACTACACCTCCATATGCCCCAAACCTAGTACCTTCTTTGGCACCAAAAAAAGAAAGATGAATGATGAGAAGAATAAAAGGTTTCTGCTCCATTAGCCTGGAATGTTTTCCTTGCTATCTATTCCTAATGAAACCTTAACAATACTTCAATATCTAAACTAAAGACCACCACCTTTTCCCAGCCAGAAGTCATCTCTCTACTCCCTGGGATCTCACAGTGCTCTGCACCTGGTCCACAAACTCACCCTGGAGTACGAGCCTACTCCCAATTCAGACCTCCTTTGACATTGTCCCTGCTATGCTTCCTCAACATCTGTCTCTGGGTCTCTGGTCTCTGACTTACTAAACAGCTGCAGCCACCCACCTCAGGAAAGCACTTGCAGGTTCTCAGAGAACACAGTGTCTTTGGTCCAGCTGAGGCCTTGGGCATGAGGGGATGGTGTTGGACATGCTTGGTGCCAGCTGCATTCTCCAGTGATTCACGAACAGTTGGGAATTAAAGTTCTCTCTTCTCAGGAAAGATCACTTTGCCTAATTTCCTCATTTTTTGGTCCGCCTATGCACTGACATATTAATTTTGCTTCCTCCTGGCTTGATCATTTTTGAATTATAGTTTATTCCTACAGTTCTAACAGAGAGTTAATGCAGGTCTCTTCTTGATCATAGATCCACATGTATGAAACCCTAATTAGGCATTTTCTTTAGCTGCCTTCAGAGATTACTTGGTGCAACAAGTCTGCAGGCATAAACCTAGTCTGAGCAAAAAGCCTGCTTGGATGCCCAATTAGAAGCTAACTAGAGAAATTCCTAGTCATTCCTACCTCTGAGTCTTACCTCAGATGGCTCCACATTCCCAGAAGGCCCTCCCTTTTGACCTTGGAGAATATAAATCTTGCCATCTTTTGTGACCAACATTAAAATGAGCTAAAATATATCCCCTTTCAATTTGCAATGTTTTTATTTATTTGTTTGTTTGTTTATTTGTTTATTTTTATTTTATTTATTTTAATGCTCAATGTGGTAAGGGTACAATGCATCAGCGCTCTCACACTCTGAGGGCAAGTGTATAAATCAGCACAACCTTTTTTAGAAAAAAAAATTTGACAATATGTGCTGAGAGTCTTCAGAACACCTCCAACCTTGACCCAGTCATTCCACTTCCAGGAATCTTTCCCATGCATGTAATCAGAAATGCAGACACATATTTATATACAAAGGAACTCATTACAGCATCATTTATAATTGCAGGCACATAGTATTACCTGATAATCAGAGAATATTTAAGTATGTTATAGTATATCCACATTATACAGCCACCTAAAATGAAGTTGGTAAAGGAATTTTAATGCTGGTATTAAGTGAAACCAGCAAACTTTCAAATTGGATACACAGTGTCATCCAAATAGACCTTTCCCAACTGTTGTTCACAGAATGTTTATAGGAATGTTATAAATAGAAAAGTTTCATTTTCCAGCAGGGTCGAAAAGTTATTACAGGCATATTCCTTGAGGCTGCTGGAAGTCTTGGATATGCTAATGAAATGGGAAATCCAAAAAACACAAGGCTCGGTGTGCAGGGTAACTGTTTTTATACAGGCCATCACAGGGGCCGCTGTTCATGGAATAACCTTTAGAAAAGCTGCCAGAAAAATGCCTAGGAAAGATGGTAATATTGAGAGGGCTTGCTGCTGCTGTTATGGAATTATCTTACTTAATGCTTGGAATTTTTTGATATTATCCTGCAAAAATGTTGTAAGTGTTATAAAAGAAAGTGAGCCAGAGGATCGTTCCTCATCCAGCTTCGGCAGACGTGGAATGCTGTAGAGGCAGCTAGCACATGGATTCAACATGGCAGTCGTGCCCCTGAGGATGGTGCCTGGGAGGATGGGTGTGGCAGCCACAATGGGGGAGCCCCCCAGGGCTACTTGGCTGACTTTTGTGCTCTGCCTACATTCCCAAGGGCAGAGGGTCATGTGGTCAGGGTCATGCTTTCTGTTCCTTCTGTACCCTGAACCTGACCAGAGGTTTCCCGGTGCCTCAGAGAACATCCCCAGGATGTGAACCATATTCCAGGTTCTGTAATATGCTGCCTGGCTGTCCTTGATTATAAATCACCAAGTCCAGGATGCATCAGGCCTTCTCCATCGGATACTTACTCATTCAAATACTCTCCTTCATTCCTCACTCTCCTATCACCCCTAGACTCTGTCTCCAGGTCTTCCTTTATGCGCTACCTATACCCCTGGGTCAGCTCCACCCCAGTGATAGGCCCTGCCCAAGAGCCTGCACCCAGCCCAGCGTCTCATCTCAGGCATTGAGCAGAAAGGAAGTGTAAACTAGGTTAGGACCTCTAGTGAGGTGTAACAGGCACTGAGCTGTACACTCAGTGGAGTGTAACAGGACTTTGGAGACATGTGCCTGGACCCCTCCTGCTTATCTTCCATGGGCCCCTAAAATATTCATCAGGCTTTATCAGGCTAATGGGCTTCAAAAGGAGCAATTTTCTAAGACATGAGACAGAACAATATAAAAAGAACATTAAGGAAAAAAATTCTTATTCCAAAATGAAAGGGAAAAGATCATTTAGCATCTATTCATGAGAAACAGCACATTTATCCATTGTGGGATGTAGGGAGGGCTTTGATACCCTCACCTTGGGGTCACCTTCATGCAGAACTCATCTGTCTCTGCTGCCACAGATGGCGGGGGGTGACAGTGACAAGAGGATATAGATGAGAGACATTTCAGAGGTGGACTCCACAGAGTGCAGAGGGATTAGAGGGAGAGGGAGTGTGGAGGAGAGTCTCATGACTCCCAAGGCACTCACTCAGAAGACTGAGCGAGGCGGGCACCATTCTCCACCCTTTCCTCTTTTTATGTTTCCTATCTCCCTTCCCAAGACACCCCAGCCTTGATTTCTATTTTAGATCATGCCGTAGTTCAGGAATTCTGACTCTGTCCTAGCCCCCAGTGTCCATACCTATCCATTAAGGTGAGGTTTTGGTTCCCAGCCCTTAAGACTACAAGTCTCAGGTACAAAATCTTGTGAGGGAACATGTATTTAAGAGTGCTGTGCACCAAGTCCAGGCCAGGATTACCAAACTGTGGTCCGTCTCTGCCTCCCTGGTACTCTAAGGCAGTGTGAAGCTGAGTTCTCATAGGAAGACTGCCTCTCTCAGAATTTATTTTGCTTGAGTTGAAAAGGGAATAAGATTATAATAGCTCCACAAGCAAGCCAAACATACAGGCAAAGGAATTCCTATTCTGCATCTCATCCTTCTTCCTCTTCCCATGTTCGTTGCCTTCTTTCTCACTCCTTTCTAACTCTTAATACTTTTCTCTTCCATTTTCTTCTTTCTTTTTCCCTTTCTCTAGCTTCATCTTCATTTCTACTCTCAATTTAGCATCTTTTTTTATAGCTTTATTTATCCCCAAACTTAGAAACATAATTTTAATTTCGCTTTTTCTCTACTAAAGAACTAAGAAAAATTTCATACAAAGCAAATTTAACCTGACACTCCCACCTGTCCACCAAGAACTTGCCTAGATAGCTGGTAATTATGTGACCAAGATAATCTGCCAACAGTCAAATGTTTACCTGATGATTGAATTCTCAGACGTTCCTCTACCCCCATGGTTTGCCCCATTCTGTTTGACGTGAGCTTCTATAACCTCGGTGGTTATCAGTCATCATGTTCTTTGAGTTCTTTGCAATAAAAATTGTTGGCCAAAAAATGCCTTTTCCCTTTCATAATTAGAATAAAAGACTGTCTGATGTTTCATTGCATATTCAAATTTGTTGCTTCTCTTTCTTTTCATTAGATTTGTGACAAAGAGTGGCATTACTATGTCATCAATGTGGAGTTTCCTGTGGTTACCTTGTACATGGATGGAGCAACGTATGAACCATACCTGGTGACCAACGACTGGCCCATTCATCCATCTCACATAGCCATGCAACTTACGGTCGGCGCATGTTGGCAAGGTAACCCTAAATCAGGCTCTTCTTTCTGACCCATCTGTGTACAGTCCATGAAAGGTACTGATAGAGAAAAGGGAAAGGCAAGTGGTATGGGAATTAGCCAAGAAAATTTACTACCCATTACTGATAAAACAGAACTAATGAAAATAAGGATTAATTCAGACACTAAGCTTGGGTAATAATAAAGCTCTTGGCTTGAAACCAATTTTGATTTTAGATCAGCATGAGTAGTTTCATGGTTGCCTCTGAGTTGCTAATGCCTTTTATTGTTCTGGAACCTTATCCAGTTTCAAACCAGGGCTATGAATAAGCTAAGGCTAAATATAGAGTCCTGTATCAAAATGGCCAGTTGGCTCTGTCAAGCACCAGACTGGTCAGGAGCCAAAGGTCTTCCTTTATCCCCATGCATGTTGTCCAAGCACCCAGCCCTCTGTTCTGGGAACTCACAAACATGCAAGGCTGTGGGAGGCCACTCTCAAGTTCAGCTCAGCTCTAAGCCCTAGCCCCGCTCACCAAAGACAGAGGCTTCTTGGTGCCTTCCCACTCAAAGCTCTCTGCTCCTTCGTCACTTCCTCTACTGCTGCCTCTCCTCCAATCCCCAAATCCAGGCTACTCCACTGTTTGGACTCAGGAAAAACAGCTCTCCAAAGATCAGGCACGTAACCTTTCTGTGTCTCGCTCAGATTCACTGAACTCTGTTTTCACTCCCTGAAGAGCTGTGGTGCTTTGATGTGCCAATGAGAGAGCAGAGGGGAAGAAAAATACCCCCAAAATAAGCATATTAGTACTTTGAGATGGACCAACCTCATGTTGATAGCTTCTGTGAAAGTTACTTAGATCTGTGACCTTGACCATTCACCATGGGGGCCTGAAGGGAGAGGACTATGGTATAAGAATGTGCCTTCAGAGGACCAGCCAACCAAAAAGGCGAACTAGAGAAGACATAGGCCTCTCTGAGTTGGGACAAAAAGTGAGTTCTAGGTAGCTCCATGTGAGAGAAGATGGAAATAAGTGCACATAGTACAGTCCTGGGAGCGGAAGGAATACAAAAGCCAGGAAGGAAATAAAGCACATGAGACCAGGGAAGAAAATATGTGTTTGAGCTTAGGTCACCTACTTGATGTCTGACATATGACACATAATAGTAAGAAGTTCATTAAACATTTCAATAGAACTAGATGAGCGTTTTATCAGTAGGGCAGAATTCCCTACGATATCAGGAAAAGGAGACTATGTCATCTGGCGAAAGTCCATGAAACTAATTAGTATAGCAAGGCACTGATTCAGAGGTTTCACAGGAATCATTAGTCACTGAACACAGCTGTGCTAGAGCGATGGCCCTCTGGTGTGGCCCAGCGCCCCAGCCAACACTGTAGCCAACCTAAGGATATTTTGGAACATAACCTGGATATTGCCCATAAAATAAGAGGGCTTTACTCATGTCCTCACCATGAATCTTACCATGACTCTTCTTTAGTGGCCCCCAGAGACTACATCTGGATTTCCGTCACCCCAGCCTTCAGTGGAAACCTGCCCCTAACTCTGCAAGGCCAGCTACATTCCCACTGGGTAGAGAAACAATCCCACCAAAATAAAAAATGATTTTATAAAGAATTAAGATCATCTCTTTGAATCAATTAAAATAAGCTGAGTTGTACTGTAGTATAAGCAAACCCCAATTTTCAGTTACTTAAAATAATTCTCCCTTTATATCTACTACAAATCAATCGAGGCTCTTCTCTGCTTTTTCTTCAGCCTGGGTCCCAAGCAGACAGAGCAGCCACATTTCTGGATACTGAGAAAGAGGAAAAAGAAACCATGATGAATGGTACACAAGCTCTTAAAGCTTTCACCAACAAGTAACACCAATTATTTTTACTCACATTTTATTGGCCAAAGCAAGTCTTATGACCACACACAGCTCCAGCAGGGTAGGGAAGTGAAATCTATAATGTGTCTGAAAGAAAAACTGAAAATATTTTATGAACAACACTGATGAACACCATAGACTGTCCACCTAGTCAAAAGATATTTTTTGACTATTCTTCCCACATAAAAAAAATATAATCACCCTTTCCTAAATGAGACAACCCGAAAGTTCCATCTGTTACTGACTCCAAGCCTAATGTTCAGCCTTTCTTAGTCATTCCTGGTGGTCTTTTCATCAGGACAAGATGTATAGGAGGCTCTATACCAGTCACAGATGTGGCTCTAGTTGATCTTGAGATATACAGAAACGAAGAATTATTTGCCACCACCATAATCATCATCCCCTACACACACACACACACACACACACACACACACACACACACACATACTATGCAACAGTAGAATGAGACAAAATAACTAAAAAACACTTTCATTAAGAAAGAGGAACAATTTGAGAAATACAGTAGTCTGTGGTCCATAGCAATTCTGAAATTTCTCTGGGCAGACACTGTAAGGGCCTCTAGGGTAGGGAGTGTTGTTCGTGACCCTTGACTCCATTCTCTGTGAAGCATTTCCTTCTCCAGTATCCTAGACCACATCTGAAGATGGAATCGTGACTTCATAAATAGCAGCTCTATGTTATATCTGATTACAATTTATTTAAAAGCTATTCCACAAAAATGCTTTTCAAACATTAAACCAAAGTGTATGTTTATTTTACAAGAATGTGGGAGAAAGAATGACTCCTAGAGTGTTCACTGAGCATTTCTGTCCATACGGATGCAAGGACCACTCTTTTTTGGAGTTAGGTGTGGTCATGTGACTTGCTTTGGCCACTTAAATGTGAGTGAAAGTGCCTTATGTCATTTCCTGGTGGATTCTTTAAGAGCCAGTGTTGCAAGGAGACTCTTTACATGCATGGGATATTTATAACCGTATCGGAAAGTGCTGTTAGTCCCAACTTGCAGATAAAGAAACTGAGGCTCTGAGAGGTAAAGTAGCTTACCCAAGGTCACCCAGTCAAATCTGCCTGACCCAGTGTCTTCAAACTGTTTTCCTTTCTCTGTGGCTCACTGCTCCTGTTGCTAGTTGATCATTTTGTGATGTAATTATGTGTTTGGAAAAATGCAGGAGCTGATGTATTTTGAAAGACACACTATAAACTTTTTACCTTATGAGACATCTGACGACCCTGGAATCAAAAAGCCACGGGAACTCTGTACGTCCTTTGCTAATCTCCTTCTATATACTCCCTTCAGTGCCCCTCCCCGACCCAGAACAATAACAACAAAAGCGAATTCGGGCTTTAGAGTCAGAAAATTTTCAGTTAGAGTCATATCCAAAACCAGCCTTGTCACTTACTAGCTGTGTGGATTCAGCAGAATTCCTAACTTCCATGAGCTCTTATTTTCTTATCCATAAAACTACAGTGATACCTAGCTCACAGGGTTGTTATAAGGGTTAGGTGCTGAGTACATGCCATGTGCTTGGCATGTTTCAGTCAAATTAATGTGCAAATCCAACATGGCAGACAGTCTGCAAGACCTAGGTATGCTCTGGATTTTGTGATTCGGGTCTCCCCATGGCTCCTTGCATGCACTGACTTTTCTCTACTTCCCCTGGACTAACCTCCACACACAAACCTGCCCTCTCAGGTCAGAAAGAATGTCATTGAGGCTGAAGAATAGTCAGTCAGAAGATAAGTATTGGAAGGTAGGGCCTGTAGTATAGGCAAGAACCTGAACATGCAGTCTTTTGGGCCTTGGAGAAGATTTGGTTATCTTCCCTGAGAGGAATGACAACCCATTAATGAATTTTCAGCATGGGAAAAAAATCCTTTAAACCTTTAAAATTGGGCCTTACAGGATGAGTAAGAGTTTACTAGGGAGCTAAGAAAACTAACAGCACATGACATGGCAGGGAAGCTTGACATAGGCATGCTTAGGGTGCCTTATCCCTGGACTGTACATGGACCAGAATGACTGGAGAAGAGGCTGGGAAGAGGAATTCAGACCAAACCATAGGACCTCATATTGCCTTGTTAGGGAGCTCGTATTCCCATGAATACTTTCATCCTCCTTGGAGCCACATTTTCTCTTGGAAGAACATCAAAAGCTCTTTCAGTAGGACATGGTGCTGTGAAGTTAATGGCCTACAATGTAGCCTTTATCTCAGCATGTTTCTAAATCTTCCAAAGTCCACTTATATACATACTACAAGCCCTCTGTGTGGACCTCTAATTGGACCTACCATTGTGGGGAGTTTTTCTTGTGCTTTTGAGGTTGGCAAGGGAACTAGCTCCCATCTGTGAAATGTCCAATTGGGGTTTAACAATGGGGATGGAAAATAATTTGATAGCAGCTGCTTGTTGGGTGCTCCTGGGAACTGGCTCCAGTACTGTTGCTGGGCAGCACTCTGCAGCCCCAATTAGCCTACTCTGTCTTTTTAGCGAATTTGAAAGCCAAGTAATCAGTGGAACTTCATTTTCATGGGTATTTTTGCCAGTAATTAAAAAAAAAGGTGAGGCTTCATTTACATTTAAGAAAGATCACTAGTACAGCCTAGAGCATGTAGCATGCCTTAATTGTTGAGAAATTACAGTCAGGATGGACCTCACATCCCAAAAGAGTCCTCTTTTCTGCGTGTGGCTGATGCACACCACCTCTTCATCCTGTTCAGTGTCACAGGGTCTCAGGCAGAATCGGACCGTCTCTTATGGCCAAGCTCAGTCTGTGCTGGCTCAGAAACTGCTGCCTTTAAACAAATATTAGGTCCCTTGTCCCTCTCTGGGTCATGCCATGAGAGAAGATCATTTAAAAGACTAATTAATTTGTTCTTTTCCTTAGATTTCCTACTCATCCACTTCTAACAACAAAAATTCAAGTTCTACTCATAAATAATAAAAAATTATATATTCACACCTGCTTCACCCCTGGACGTGTAAACTGGGCCAAATCACTCAGGTACTGTAACCCAGTTGTCCATGGGAGTGACTCGGGAAGGCTGCTGATTGTGCCAGGCCAGGGCTATAGGGACCCCCCAGGGTTTGAGGGAGATGCCCCATCCCAGCAGGTGACACTGCAGGGCACCTCTCGCAAACCCCGCAACCAGAGCAGCTCTGTTTTCTCTATTGTAGATGGCATCTGGGCAAGAGTACTTTTAACAAAGCGACTAAACATGTTTGAAAAAGCAGTTCTAGGCACACTCAAGAAGCCACTACCGTGCCCCCTGCTTGATCTTCATCTATTCTCGGTGAATCTTATCACGGGTACCCCTCTTCTTGCTCTGTCCTCAGAGACCACCTCATCCCTACTTCTGTCAGGGGCTCTCCTCCATCATTCTGGACCTTGGCCTTCCTAGAATGTCTAACTTTGCCTACTCCTGACCGTGACAACCCCCTGGTCTCAGATAAGGAAGGCCGTCTACCCTAGCTTCTGGTATTACTGAGTCCTGCGCTCTACTTACACTTAACAAATAAAGCAGCAGATAGAAAAGGGGGTAGTTCTATAAGTTAGAATCTATTAAGGGACAGGTACAGAACCCCCATTGTAGCTTTCTAGAGGAGCCAAGGCAAGGAACAGGAATGATCAAAAAAGGAATAAAAGGGCAGAAATGACCCTGAGAGTTGCAGTAATCAATAGCATATGATCCGCAGCTAGAGGGAAATTGAATTGGAGCCATATGTGTTCCTGAGATCTGGCGTACATTTTTAGGTCATTTTCTGCCAGACACTAAAATGAGTGCAGAGACATGGAGTACATGCCTTCATTTAATAAGCTCAGTCTAATTTAGTACAAATTCCCTTAATAAAGTCTGTGTTGAAATTATTCCGCATCCCTAGGGTGTCTGCGCTCTGGAAGGAAAAGGCACGTGCTAGCATAGTCTGCCTTCCATTCAGGTGGCATTTCCCAAGGAGAGCTTCATGAAGCTCCAGTCTCACAGGAGGCACCTTCCACAAGGAGGCCAAGGTCAAGTTTGGGAAAGCGCGTAAAGCATCCCCACACTACCACGATGGAGAATTATGATACATGTTAGTTTATTAAAAGCTCTCAAAAGCCCACTGATAAAGCAATCTATTTGACATTACTTAATGTAAGTTCCTTAATCTTATTTCACTTTGGAACTCACTCTTTGTGAAATAGTGTTCCCAGAGTACTCTTTGGAAAACATTTCATTGGAGTTATTAATGCAGGTCTCCATCCTGTACTAGGTCATGAGTTTGCAGAAGGCAAGGACTGTCTGCTCTCACAGATTTTCTTCTCTTCACCTTTCTTCCTACTCCAGGACCTAGAAAAGGTCAATATTTAACGTTTGTTGCACTAACATAATTTTCGAGGCTGTTTTGATAAAAGTGTACAGTTCATGGTCTGACACGCAGAAATGACTAACAGGGTGTCTCTGAGCATTGTCTGTATTTGAAAATCAAGAAAAGGTTGTTCCAGGCCCCAGAGCTCATTTGACTTGAAGGCGTATTGATTTAAAGACAACACAAAGGAAATCAGCTTTAAAATTCAGTGATTCATGCCTGGAAATACAGTATAACTGAGTTATAATTCTAACTTTGGATCTTATTCTGAAGATTATATTAGAAAATTTGACAGGGGTCTTAGAGCCAAAACAGTTTCACTTTAGCTTCTCTGAGGGACACACCAGATGGGAGAAAAAAAAGAGAAAGAGGCCACTGAAAGGAGAGACAGAAAACTTACACGATGCAATCCCACGCAGGAGTCCCCTCGTTCTTGCCGCCACGAGAACTACCTGCCATTTTTTAGCTCCTGCTCTGTGCTGATTTCTTGAAACTTCTCTTTTAACACCCCTATGTCGTGGGGATGATTACAATCCCCATGTTGCAGATGAGGTAACTGAGACTTAGAGAAGATAAGTTCCTTGGTAAGAGTCACATAGAGCCAGGATTTGCATCCAGGTCTGTGACTCCAAAACCCTCTCCCTTAATTATGCTGCTTCTATACCATCTCTGCTTCTAGAGATATGTAAAGCTAGGTGGTGTTACAGAGCCAAGGAAGGAAGGAAGACCAGAGGATTCTGGAATCTGAGGTCAAATCGTTAGCTCAAACTCCCTGGGCATTTGTCCCACAGACCGGACAACGTCAAGCTGGGGGCTAAAGATGAGGATAAACCCATCAGGTCTCATGGTTTAGTGTGAAGAGGGAAGTTTGGCATCAGAAGAGAATTCTAGATCCTCACTGCTACTGCTGCTGCTTTTCTGCTCTGGGTCTTTGCAAACAGTGTCTTGCCTCTGTGCTCCTCAATTGTTCATCCAGAGAATGGAGGGCATATACTAGGTGATGTAGGAGGGCCTTTCCACTGCCATGAATTTAGGTCTCCAACCCCAGTAGCTGACTTTTGAGGTTATCCATAAGCTGTACATTTTTGCTAATTTAGAACATGCCATATAAATGTTTGTTGGAAAGGCTAGAGAGATAGATACATAAAAACTGGAGGGTTGAAAAAGGCTGCTGAGAATGTGTCATGGCCAGGTCCAATGGCAGATCATGTCTCCACAAGTCACCTGCAACCTACAGCTGCAACCCCCTGGGGTTGTGTGGACAATTTTAAAGCTGCAGCTTATGCGGGTCTATTACACACTTCACTTAGTCTTTGCGTTCTGTGGATGTCTCCATCACTGAAATGAGGCAGTGAGAGAAAGCAAAATTTCAGATAGTCTCATCATTTGCATTGCTTAAAATTGATACCCAACCATGCATGAAATTGTGTTCATCAAGAGGCGACCCCATCAACAAGCCGTGCGCAGAGCAGCATCTCACTCAAGCAAGAGGGAACGTGGCCCCCAGTCCTTTCCGTATGTTTTTCAGACTAACTAGCTATGGGAATGACAGCAGGGAAGAAAAGGCCAGCAGCATCCTGCACATACTTTAAAAAGGAAGAGACCTAGTACATTCGCATACGTTGATCTTTTACTCATACTTAAAGGAAAGTGAACATTACTGATTCAAAAGCTATGTTTATAGTGGATGAGCCCCACCTATCACTTGAAAGAAAGCTGAAAGGGAATCATTCCCAATGCAAACTCTGGCTCAGAATAACACAGACTATGTTAAATCACGTTTGCCAAATGCCACAACCATGTTTCCCAGCAAAGTTGGCAGGAATCATTGGGAGTTGCTGTTGAATTTGTTCGGTGTCCACAGATCCCAGTATAATTGGACACTCTCCCCCCGCAGTATGTTAGTCCCAACCTGTCCCCATCTATTATTACACCTCCAAGAAATCCTCCTTGAACCCTCCCAGCCACATCTCATTGTGTGGCGTGCAGGTCAAAAGCATGGGAGCAAACAAGGTCTGAGTTTGAATCTAGGCTTCACTAGTTTCTGGCTGTGTGGCCTTGGACAAGTAACCTAACTTTTCAAACATCATCTGTCGAAGGAGTTGTAAGTGTAGCAGGTGAGAATCTGGTTTCACTAAGAAAAAATAAGTTTTCCTCATCCATCTTAGTTTCATTTCACCCCTCTATTCCATCTGAGCAAGGGGGACTTAACCTTGGTGAATTTAGAATTCTCCTATTTCCTTAGGGTACCAGCTGATTTCAAGAAGATTGACCTGGAGCTAGGGTGTTGAGGGGGGCCTCCAATTCATCTTTCCATGCGGTGTCCACTGAAATGGTGCTCACCTCGCTGGTCCTCAGTCACTAATGGTCCTTCAAGACTGGCAGCTAAGTGTTTCCTGATTTTACTTAAGGGCACAGAAATATCTCTACTACTCCTTGTGGTCCCTCTATAAGACCACCTACCGTCTGTCTGTTCATCTGTCCAGATGCCCAAGACCAGCATTCCCTCCCAGCATCACGAATCCCTGAGAGGGCTCGGCCCAGGTGACAGTGCTCAGGTGCTCTCATTCTATGTCTATTTTCTTACTTCCCTTCTCTCCTTCCCCCCACCCTCCAAGCCTAGGGAATCAGCTCTTCATCTGGGGTTTCTCCCCAGAGTTTCTCCCTCCATTTTTCCCCAAAAGTTGATCCATACTCAGATCTTCCTCACCCTCCTTAGGGTTTAGGCTTCTAGAAATGAGACTCAGCTTCCAGCCCCATCTGTTCTTCTCCCTGTCACAGCCCTCCCTGTGGCAATGAGCACAAGACAGAGATGTGTTTAAATGGTGGTAGGAGGGGAGAAATTAAAAGAATAGAGGCTAAGATTGCAAAAGTACTATCTTACCACTTAAGAGTTAAATAAAATATTGTATAAGAGAACTTACAAGGTTTTAAGGACCTCATGAAAGATAGCTATTATTTTTCCCCTATGATCTGTTGGACACATTATCTATATCATTTGTTTGCAACTTAATCATGCTCTACCTTAGAACATCTATTGTTTTGGCAATTTACTCTTATATTTTCCCGGTGTCTACACTTTATTCTCCCAACGAAATGTAAGCTCCTGGCAAACATGGTCCACATCTTATAATTAATTGAATCTAACAGAAGGCTAGACATCCAGCAAACACTTTACAAATGTGTGCAGATCTAGCCTCAGGAATCCAAAATCACGTTCTCAAAGATTTAGAGATGGTTCTTTGTATAGAAATCAGGAGGTTTTCTTCCTTAAAATAATTCATGAGCATGTTTATATCTAAATGTTAACAGAGGAGCCATGTGGTATATGCAGATACCCTACATATCAAAAAGAAAGAGATTTTCTATGTATTCATTATATTTTAAAATCCTGAATCACAACCACCCCTGAGTGCAAATATATTTTAAATTTTATACTGGTCTCCTATTGCAAAATGCTAATTGAATTGATTTCCTAGAGCTGCATCACTAAGAAATAGAATACAACACAGATTTGGAATTCTTGAGTCAAAAATATAGAACATGAACATTCTGCTGAGAGAAAATAGTATGTAGGAAAATGTTTTAGCATCCAAAAGGTTGCAAAGTTTAGTCTTTAAGAATGCAGCTGCTGAGTGAGCAGTTGAGGGAAGCTAGATGCTATACCAGAGTGGGCTGTGTCTGAGCCTCATTGGACTGGGCTGGCCAGTACCACCAGGATACCCCATCTAGCCATATACATGGATAGATATACTCACACTGTAGATCACACACTGCACGCTTCCTACTTTTGTGGCCTTGGGCCACTTACTTCCCCTCTCTAAGCCTGAATTTGCTCATCTATAACTGTAGAGTAAGTATCCACCTCCCAAGAGTTTGATGAAGATTCAATAAGATGATGTATGTTGAGGACTTCACACAGTGTTAGAAACATAGTTCATACTCAATAAATGATATTTGGAAGAGATGACCATCCGAATGCCCTGGAAAGTGGCAGCTCTACCATTCATACCCAGGCTCACACCCTTCTTCCTGCAGGTCAAAAGAAATGTCCCTTTGCTATGGCAGGAACATGCTGATGACTTTGAGAAGCATGCTACGCATGGGAGCCTTGAGGACCTAGAACTGAAGGCTCCAAATTGACTCCCCCATACCCTCAACCAATGGCCTTCTCAGGTCATTCCTCAGAGCCAGATCTGTTTAGAGTTCCCTGTGGCCTGAGCTCTGCAATAGAGCATTCTTCTTTCATTTCCAAAGTGAAGATGCTTTGGCTGGCAAGTAACAACCATGTGAGTCAAAATGGCTTAAACCACAAAGATAGATGATTGGCTCCCACAGCCAAGGTCATCCCATGGTAGAACGGTAGAAAGGGTCCCCTCAGAGTTCTACTCAGCCTGCTGTGACTGCCCTGGCTTCACACTCCTTCATGCATTGCACATTGTCCCTGGTCTGATTGCAAGAGGCTGCAGCAGCTCTTGGCCTTCCATCTTCACATAATGGTCTCCAGGGAAAGATTTAGTAGGTTCTAGAAACTTTCTGAAAAGAAAATGGAAGCTCTTTTCCCAGGAGCTGCCAGTCAGTCTCTCCTCCCATCTCATTGGCCTAAATTTGGTCTCATGATTATTCCTGAATCAATACCTTTGGCTAACTGGATGCCAGGTACTGATTGGCTTCACCTTGGTACTTGACCCCAAGTCCACACCTAATTTAGTCACTAGAGCAATGGGGATAGAAAAATCTGACTAACTTTGACTAAATAGAATCCACCCCTGGAGCCTGAGTCAACCCCCCAACTCCAGAGCTGCTGTCGCAAGAGAGCAGGAGTGAGATAGATGTTGGAGAGACACCAGTGTCCACCGCTCTGCTGGTTTTTAGCTCACCATCTCCTGTAATTCAGCAAACAATTATGAAATGTGTCCTGTGTGCCAGGTATGGTGCAGGGTGCCAGGACAATACAAGGGTCCTTGTGTTGTTGAGCGGAATAAATGAGCCACTTATGCAAAGTGCCTGTTGCACCCCTCAGCCCCTAATACCTGCTCAATATTGTCTTCATTACCTGTTTAGTATTATCTTCATTGAAATGAATAATGCATGAGTGCTCCCTGCCATTCAAGAGACAGACTTAAACAAATAAATTCTTGCAGTGTGTGAAGAGTGGCAAGAATAAGCCTGCAGGTAGCATAAAGAAAAGAGGTCACATAAGGACTATGCAGAAGGCCCAACCACAAGAAGCTTAAAGCCCGGTCGTTCTTAACCTTGACTTTATGTTTTACTCACCTACAGAGGTTTTAAAACTCCCCATACCAATTAGTCACAATCTCTGGGGTTAGGACCCAGACCCAGGATCTTTTTGTCTTTGTAAAGATCCCCAGATGATTAAAGTTGTCAGTCAAGGTTGAGAACCATCATTATAGGCGATTGAAGACATAAAACACACACATAAACCATTAATTAACAATGTTGGGTTGTGAGGGGTACATTAAAATGAACTGTCAGTGTTCCAAGGTTCAAGGCAGGGAGACGGCACAGTGGGCAGAGGGCTGAAGGCAGAAAGAGGGCACGGTGGGCAGGGGGCTCAGGGCAGGGAGCGGGCATGGAAGGCAGGGGGCCCATGAAAGATTGCTGTGAGCGGCAGGGGACAGGAGGCTTAAGGGGCCTTGAAGGACCAGTGGGATTTGCCTCATTGAGCAATTCAGAGGTGGTATCTCAGTGTGAGGAGGATTGAGTGTGACCAAAGGTCTGTGTGCAAACATAGAGGATTTATCAATCTGGACCCACTCAGGAAAGAGAAACCACACAGTAATTTGAACAGGAAAATAGAATTATAAACCATAACATGGGATAGGAATAATGAAGGATTAGGTACTAAGAAGTAGAGAGAACTCTAAAGAATATAGGAATGCAGGTTTCAGGAGTATCTACTCCCCCAGGGGTGAGCTAGCGTGCCCAAGGGAGATCCCTCCCCTCTACTGCCCAGCTGGCACCCAGACTTTGCTGACATAGCATGGCTCACTGAAGGGCAGAAAAGTCACTGTGGTGTCACTCAAGCAGAACTTTTCAGAGATCTGCCCTCTAGGGTGCTGGGCTTGCTGTTCACAGGGAGGAATCTCACTGGAGTGCTCTCTGCTGGAGGAAGGTGCTGGCCATGCATTGCAGGAGCTGGGAAACTGCAGGACCTGCTCAGCTAGCACAGGAGAGCAAGGAGGCCAAACCGGAAGTGTTCCTCCAAGCAAGCAGAGGCTCAGAGAGGTTACGAAACCTTGCCGGGGATTTAGCAAATCTGAAGTTTGACCTCAATCCATCTTTCCTATGTTTTCTGCTTCCTCTTTGAACAAACAGAAGTGCAAGATCAGGGCTAAGTCTGTTAGTGTAGGCTGCCCAGAGACAGAAGGGTCTGTACTCAGCGAAGTCAATGAAGAAGGCCTCTGGTGAAGGTGAGGATTCGAATGGACCTTAGGGGAGGCCCGATTTGGAAAACCATGGAAATGATAGGAGGAGGTAACTTCCAGGCTGTCTTTGCATCACAAGCCACATTGGAAATTTCGCATGCTGAAGAGTGGACCCCAGCTCAGACAGGACTCAACTCAGCCAGTAGAGAACAGGAAGTAGGCCACGAGAAAGAAGTCAGAGGTAGAACAGAATCAGGGAAGTCCTTATAAGTCAAAGAAATCGAACTTGAGCAGATATGAAATCAATACATTTTGAGAGAGCCAGTACCCACGGATGTGGGGTTTCTGGGATTCTTTGACTGCCTGGCAGCCTCTCAGTGGAATACAGAGGAGCAAATGCCCACTTTGGAGTCAGACAGGCCAGGACTAGAGTTACCAGCTCCAGCATTTATCTGCATGTCTTGGGACAAGTCCCTCGACCTTTCTGAATCCCAGGGTTCTTCATGTGTCAGCTGGAAACAGTGATGCCGTCTTTGAAGGCCTGCTCAGATAAGTCTACAGCAGGCAGCCTGGCACACAGTAGGCCTTCAATCCATGGTAGCTTCCTTCTCCCTCCTGTTTTTACACCATAATCCTTTCCTATCTTCTAAGATGGTCCATATCTCTGAAAATAACTGTTTTAAAATTCAAAAATTCCAAGATTCCTAAATCAGGTGCAGTTGTAGAATGTGAAGGAATTGGCGGCACATAACATCTTCTTGTTGAGATTCTGACCACTCGGCTCACCACTTGGAAGGAATGATCAGATCTAGGGGACCCAGTTGCAGTGTCCTTGGCTCCCTGGCCAGATGGTGTCTTGAAGTGGTATTTCATACTTCATCTCCACAGGGCAAATAACGGTGCTACTTTTTCTTTTAGGAGGAGAAGTCACCAAACCACGGTTTGCTCAATTCTTCCATGGCAGCCTGGCCAGTCTCACCATCCGCCCTGGAAAAATGGAGAGTCAGAAGGTGATTTCCTGCCTGCAGGCCTGCAAGGAAGGGCTGGATATTAATTCCCTGGAAAGCCTTGGCCAAGGAATAAAGGTAAGAAAGAAGCCTGCAAAACCCCCGATAAGACGTTGATCTATGAGGCAGAGGCTGCCCAGTGCCAGCGCACTCTGAGAAATGGAGTCTTTTTCTGTCTAGTTGCACAAAGATGGTGCCATGGCAGAGGTGCTGCCATGGGGGGCGGGGATTAGTGACCATGACACCATGATGGACTCCTGCTGCCATCCCCTGAAATTCCTAGATAAAGCCCTTGTAGGTAATCAGTTCACTACCCAAAAGCTGGCCCATGTTCAATGTCTACTGTTGAACATGTTTGCTATTTCACTTTTTTGTTGATTTGTTGGTTGCTTTGTTGTTTGTTTGCCTAAACGAACTAAAGCAGGATGCAAGAGTACACTCCAAAATGTTTTTAAAAATAAAGTTTGGACCATGTAAGATACAAATTAGAAAAGAAAGTCAATCCCATGTGGGGCGGAATTAGAAAGCAGATGTGAAGGTCGCTGGGTCCCCCATTGTTAAGGGGAGGCACAGATTAGGCTCTGAGCCACCTCTGGCCATCAGAGGAAATGTAAGCAGATTCATGATTTTTATCATCCATGCAAAAGAACATTTACTGGGGGTCTCCCGCATGTCACACGCTGTTTGAAAGCTTTATGGATATTAACTGATTTAAGCCCTGGAACAACCTTATGATAAAGTTACCATAAATATTCCCATTTTGCACATGAGGAGTTGAGGACGAAGAGAAAGGAAATGTGCCTAAGATCCCAGAGTTAGTAATGAGCAGAGCCAGAATTTGAACCTAGGCAAGCAGTCCTGCATCAGGGCTCCAAATCTTGGAGGAACAGCAGTTCAGAAGGCTCCTTGAAGAGACAAAGTCTGAGCAGAATGTTTTAGGATGGATAGGAGCCGACCAGGAGAAAGGCAGGGTGTGGACATGGAGAAGAGGTGAGGGAAGTCACTCTAGGCATAGCCAAAAGCCTGAGCGATGGCAGAGGACTGAGGAACCCCACAGGGTACACTGGACCTCCAAGAAGGCCAGTGTTACAAGTGCTCAAATTACAGGAGGAAAGGTAAAAAGTGTTGTCAGAGAGAGAGGCAGAGGTCACATCATGGGGCCTTTTTAACTATGTTTAACTATGTTTAGGTATTTACCTTTTTTTTTCTGTGGGCAGCAGGCAGCCATTGAAGGGCTCCAGGTAAAGCATGATCTGGACAGGTGTGGGGCTTAGGATGTTCACCCTGTTGACTGGGTCAGAAGGGGAGGATGGGAGAACACAGACAGGATAAGGCAAGAATGGCTTTTCAGAACATTGCTTAACATGCATTAAACACACACACACACACACACACACGCTATCAAAAACTAGTCACCTGTCATCGAAGGAAACTCACAAGACCACACACACACACACACACACACACACACGTGCTATCAAAAACTAGTCACCTGTCATCGAAAGAAACTCATAAGATTACCCCATAATAGAAAGACCATCTATTTATGGTCCAGGCAAGCTCCTCATGGCACATTTCACATACAGAGAATCCTCATGTGCAGAGCCTGGGATTTGATCCCTGACCTGATGTTTGTGTGTGCTCTTAATGTTTTGTCAAGCCAGTGATGCAGAAATCCATCCTCCAACCCTCACCTCTCTGTCTGATTCCGGATTTGCTCCCTGCTCCTGAGTGGGTCTTCTCTGCCCTGGGCCATCCCCAAGGGGGCACAGTTTCAGGATTCCAACCACTACAGAAGAAATAAACCAAAGATGCTGGACTTAAAAGCCACACATCTTAGAATTATAAATTGGGAATCATAGCAATTTCTACAGAGCAGTCATAGCCTATGAAAAGAGGAGGTTCTAAACAAAGTGGCACATGAAGCTGTGGGGCGGGGCTGACCTGACTCTTCAGGATGCCGCCTGCTCATAACCAGTCACTGCGAAGGATCCTTTTCCATCCTTAGTGTGCAGCTAACAAGAACTAGAGCACCGTGTGAGAAGTTAATAAGACACATGATTTACAACGCATCCACTGGGGACTATTTTAAGTTCATTATCCGTAATCCTCACAACAAATTAAATAGTATGACCCCATTTTAGAAATAAGGAGATTGGGGCTCAGGGACTTGTCCAAACCTGGATTAGAAGGCATTCTTAAAATTATTAAAGCTTCTTTCCTGCCCGCCTTCCCTCCATTTATCCCTCGTTTCATTTCTGAATGGTGACTATTATTTTCTTTACCGGTTCCTGGTCCCCTCCCCACTCCCTGGCCAGCCAAAAGAAATGAAGTCCTCCTGCGATTCAGGAAACTTCCTGTCTGCTCACAGGACCCAGTGTGGTTCCTCTTTTTACTTGTTTTCCCCTGGATCTACATATTTCTGAATATCTCTCCAGCATGTCTGGAGCCTAATGATTGAGATGGTTGCTATCTTGTATCCAGACAGGACACTGTAGAATAGCCACACTCCTTAAGATTGCCCTGTTCTAATTTCCATAGCATAATCCTTGCCAATTTGTCATCTCCACAGTGTGGA